>NW_028295607.1:0-600000 GCF_964341445.2 Mesoplodon mirus
GGGTACTCCAGCCACATTGCCTGAATAGGAGCTGGCCTGAGAGCAAAGAGTTCATTTCGAGCACCCCTGGTATAACCATTCATATTTACAAGGATGTGTATACCAACTTGATGGATGCGATCAGCTGCTTTCCCATTGCATGGAATCTGAGAAAGATCAGTGAAATGATTGGCTTCTGCCATCACCTTCTCTCGGAAGTTTGTGCCATCATGAGGGCTCAGGGCATAACAGAATATCTCAAATTTATCAGGATTGTGCATGCCTGGAATAGACTTCATAAGGTGAGAAGTAGGATGGTTCCCAAAGTCAGAACTCACGTATCCTACACGCAGTCGACCATCACTGAGCTTCAAGTCTTTTGGATGTTCATACGGTGGTTTATGAAGGACACTTATATTAGCCAAGCAGAGGTTCCCATGCCTCTCAGCAATAGCCTTCCTGAAGCCATGAGGAAGAGGATAGAGCATACTATGATGAGGCTGCACAGAAGGCAACCTATTCTTCTCCAACTGGTCAGCCACAATGCTCACCAACTTCTTCATTCGCTCATCATAGTCTGTCCAATCACAGACAACCTGCAGGCAATGAGCCAAATTACAATAAGCGTCAGGAAAATCAGGTTGAAGCTTCAGAACACTGCGATAAGAAGCAATTGCTTCTGGAATATTCCCTGAATCCTGGTGCATGGAAGCCAGATTGCTGTGGGCATCCGCAAATGCAGGGTTGATCTGCACGGCACGAGTATAACACTGCAAGGCTCCCTGAACATCCTGCATCTCCCATAGAGTGTTTCCCATATTACAGTACGCATCAGCAAAGGTAGGACTGATTCGAATAGCCTCCTTATAATGCATCAGAGCTTCGTGCAGTTTTCCCTGCTGCTTCAATACACTTGCTAAATTTGAATGGGCATCAGCAAAGTCTGGGCAGAGTTCTAATGCTTTATGATACAAGCGAACTGCCTCTTCACTGTTTCCCTGTTCTCCTTTGATATTGGCTAGGTTATTCAGAGAGTCTGCATGGGTGGGACACAGCCGGAGAGCTGTATGATAACAATCTTCTGCTTCAGCAACACTGCCCTTCTCTTTGAGAGCGTTGGCTAGGTTGCAGTAAGCATCAGGGAAATGTGGTTGCAATTCAATAGCTCGCCTGTAGGTGTCTATTGTCAGATCCATCAGGCCTTGCTCATAGTATACACAAGCCAGGTTGCCATGTACCACTGCATGATTTGGACTCAAGATTAGGGCACGAAGGTAAGCTGCCACAGCTCTGTCAAAAATCCGTGCCTCATTGAAGACATTTCCTAAATTGATATAAGCATCCAGAAAATTGGGGTCAAGGGTAACAGCCTTTTCAAAGTGATGAATTGCAAGCCAAATCTCCCCTTGTGCATTGAAAACACAGCCAAGATTACTCCAAGCTACTGCAAAGTTCGGTTGCATCTCAATTGCCTTCAAATAACATGCCTTGGCTTCTTCTAAGCCACCCAGGGCTTTGAGCAGGTTCCCCAGGTCACTGCGAACACAGTACAAAGAAGGATTGTACTGAAGAGCAGAGACGTAAGCTTGTACTGCCCCTTCCATGTCGCCTGCTGCTACCAAAGCGGCTGCCAGGTTAATATAACCATCGATGAAATCTGGTTTGAGACGCAATGCATGCTGGTAATGCTCAGTTGCTTCCTGCAACTGCCCTCTTTCCTTGTACACATTCCCCAAATTCGAATAGGCTTCTGCCAGAAGAGGGTTCTGTTTAATTGCCAGAGTACTAAAGTGGGCAGATCTGTCCAGCCTTCGACACTGGAAGTGTATAGATGAAAGTAATAAAAGTACACCAGTATTGCCTGGCTCTTGTCTCCAGAGCTGCATGCAGTGTCTCTCAGCTGTCTCAAAATCTCCTGCCTGATATTCTCGATGTGCCAGCTCAGCTAACCCTTGGAAGGAAAGCATACGTTTCGTTGGTTCTGTGCTGTCGGCCACGTTGCCCACGGAAGACGCCATCTGGAGCTTCTGGAGAGAGTGAAAAAAGGGGGTAATTGAGTCCCGCTGCCGCCACTACTGGCAAGAATGTTTCTAGTGGTAGCAAACACGAGCCCAGCAGCCGTACCACTGCTTTGGCATGCGTAAGCGGCGGCAACAGTTACAGGCACCGAACCTTAGGAACTATGGTTGGCCATCTACCTCTCATGCTCTTGAAATCTTAATTCTTAACCCTGCCCTCTTCCACCATTTTTCTCCTAATCAGGGAATAAAAATTACCTATCCATTTGCCTTAGAAGAAATCAAAAGTCAGTAGGCCAAACACTTTTTAAAATATTGTTTTCTGTCCAGTTGGAAATGAAATACATGATTGACTTTTCTTCATCATTCATATAGTCAACGTGGAAAACATTAGGGCCGTGAATTTCAATACAGTAAGAAGAGAAAATTTTAAATTGGCCTTCCCAAACCACTAATAAGTAACCGATGTTGTATAGAATGCTAAAATCTTAGAGACTGAGTTTGATATTTTAAAAGTTCTGCAAACATTAGCTAATTTCTCCTCATCAAATTTCTCATGCCTCAAACCTGAGTATTACTTTTAAAAGATAAATTTATTTATTTTTATTTATTTATTTTTATTTTGGCTGCGTTGGGTCTTCAGTGCTGCATGCAGGCTTCCTCTAGTTGCGGCGAGCGGGGGCTACTCTTTGTTGCGGTGCCCGGGCTTCTCATCACAGTAGCTTCTATTGTTGTTCCACAACTCTATGGGTTCCTTTTGAGGTCCTACAAAGAACCCTAGAAATTAGTTCATGTCATTATAGGTTTTTGCAAAATTGTCAAAAGTGTGATATTTTAATTTCCATCAGGTAAGTCCAGCGTCTATTTCTTTGTCAATTTTCCTTCTATCATATTCTGCTATGTTGGATCATATTGGATTGGTCACAGGCTTTTTTGAAATCTGGATAAAGAGATGTTTTAAGTGAGGCTATTATGTGATTTTCAGACACCACCATATGTAATTGACTATATAATATCCCATTCCAGGAATAACTTCCAGTACTCTTACTGACTACTCTACTGACATAACTAGCACAAGACACAGAAGCGTAAGGACAAAAACCACCTTACAATATAGCCATGTCTTGCACTTCACAGCTCTCAAAGCACGTGCGTTTGAAGAAGAAAAAAAGAACTGAAAAGTATAAAACCAGAAGTTATTCTGTCGAAAATTATTTCAATCATCAGGCATGTGAAAGATAAGTCAAAGATTCAGTTTTCTTCAATGCTTAGTCAAAACGGAAATTTCCTTCTGTCAAGAATATACTCCAGGGCTTCCCTGGTGGTGCAGTGGTTGAGAGTCTGCCTGCCGATGCAGGGGACACGGGTTCGTGCCCCAGTCTGGGAAGATCCCAAATGCCACGTAGCAGCTAGGCCCGTGAGCCATGGCCACTGAGCCTGCATGTCCGGAGCCTGTGCCCCACAACGGGGAGAGGCCACAACAGTGAGAGGCCAGCATACCGCAAAAAAAAAAAACCAATATACTCCAGGGGCTTCCCTGATGGCACAGTGGTTAGGAAGCCACCTGCCAATGCAGGGGACACGGGTTCCAGCCCTGGTCCGGGAAGATCCCACATGGTGCAGAGCAACTAAGACCGTGTGCCACGACTATAGAGCCTTTGCTCTAGAGCCCGTGAGCCACAACTACTGAGCCTGCGAGCCACAACTACTGAAGCTTGTGTGTCTAGAGCCTGTGCTTTGCAACAAGAGAAGCCACCGCAATAAGAAGCCTGCATACCGCAACAAAGAGTATCCCCCGGTCGCTGCAACTAGAGAAAGCCTGCACACAGCAACGAAGACACAACACACTCAAAAATGAATAAATAAATAAATACATAAATAAAAGAATATACCCCATCAATAATGTGTGTAATGGAATGGTGTGAGTGAGTATTTTATCAGAATTCCTGTAATGCACAAACCTATAGCAGTACTGAAATCAGTAATGCATTTATAATAGTAAATATTTATGAGGAAGTAATCCATAGAGGTTTTCTCAAAGTTAACAATGAACATTAATGCGACATTATCAATAATAAATTGTGACGCTGAAATAAACTTTTCTAAACTATTAATAACTAAAAGCAAACTCTAATCAACCATGTGAAATCTATGTCTATAAACTACAAAGTTTATTTCTTAAAATTTTATTTCTAAAACACATAAACTGTCATATGAGGAGGCAGTTAAAGAATATATAGCTACAAGAGTGGGGAAAAAGTTTTATAGAGACACATCTGGCAGTAGTTAATTTTCAAATGTCATTTTTCTAGATTTTGTGACACCTATAGTATTGATATTTGAAAGCATTTAAAAATTGTATTTTGAAGATTTGCTACTTCCAGGTAGAGTAAAATATTTGAAGCAAAACAACATTTCCACTGAGAAAAATTTAAAAAGCCAAATAAAATAGTCAGCATTCAATCAAAAAGTTCTAGACATACCAAGAGATAGAATCATATGACTAAAATTCTAAGAAAAGAACAGATAATACACAAATATTTATATAAGATATTGTGTATATTTATCAGGAAAAGTCTTTATCAAGAAAAGACTTTAAAATCATCAGAATTAATATTACATTTTATTTATTTGTATATTTTATTTATATATAAATATTTATATATTTATATAAAGAACTTAAAGATAAAGCCCTAGTTAAGGCAGTGACAAAAGCAGTAGCAGTGGCAGTGAAAAGAAATGGTTATATTCAAGGATATTTTGTCAGTAAAAGTCCAAGATCAAATGTCTGACTGCATACATGGGATGGATAGACGGAGTGGGAAAAATCAAAGTTAACTATAGAGGTTCTAGTGAAGATGGGGTTGCCGTCACCCAACCCAAGGGGTTGCGATCATCCCCAAGGTCTAGGAGACTCAAAGGGAAGGTCATGGTCGAGGAAAAGTTAATTGCTGGGAAAATAAGACTCCCAGTCTCTCCATCTCCTTATACTAGTTTTTTTTTTAAACATCTTTATTGGAGTATAATTCCTTTACAATGGTGTGTTAGTTTCCGCTTTAAAACAAAGTAAATCAGTTATACGTATACATATGTCCCCATATCTCTTCCCTCTTGCATCTCCCTCCCTCCCACCCTCCCTATGTCACCCCTCTAGGTGGTCACAAAGCACAGAGCTGATCTTCCTGTGCTATGCGGCTGCTTCCCACTAGCTATCTATTCCTTATACCAGGTTTGTTTTTCTGCTCATATATGTAGCAGCATTTCATTCAAGGGGAAAGTCATTGATCTGACTGGTCAAATTAAACACCATAGTTCAAGGCACATTTACAGTGGTTAGTTCCTCCACAATTTAGAAAGTAACGTTCACAGTTTCCCTCTTCCTACACTGTGGAACACATTGGCCATTCCTCCAAAGTTTCCACTCCATAGAGTGGACCAGAGATGACGTCAGCCCAGAACTGAGAGCTTGGCATGAGATGGTGTCAACCCCACCTAGAGCTCTGGCATAAGTTATGACCCAACCCAGCTCTACAGAGAGTTCTGCATGGAATCTTGTCTCAGCCATAATAATGTGATTCTGTTTTTCATTTGGTTTTCTTCTTTGCTGAACTTTCCCTGGCCACTCTGACAAACAAAATTTCAGGCAATCCTGGGCCACTCGCTAACTTTATTCCATCTAATGTTATCCAGATTCCCAAGAAAATGACTAACTATAAAGGGGGAAATTTGGAACATGGTGAGTTTTAGGTGCCTGAAATATACAGGTAACTGAATCCAGTTAAGTAGCAAATTATTTGGATCTCAAATATGCCAGTAGAAGAGCAGACTAAGCTCAATTTAATGTACTCTTACTGGAGACACCTGTAAATTCTGGGTCAGTTTTGAAAATGTTAAAAGCACATAGCTGAGATTAAAAGAAAGAAAGGAACACCTGCATGTTTCAGAAAGTAACAGAGAAATTAAATCCAGAGAAATAAGAGCAGACTGATGTGTATGGGTTCCGTTCCTTAGTATAGGCCTTATGTAACTAGGGGCTGGAGCTAGAAATCTAACATTACCTTGAGGCCAGGAATTTAGACTCAGGATGGAACAATATGGAGAAGTTAGTACAGATATCCTACAGAACTTTCATGAGGAACTGCTTAGTCCATTAAGAGGGCCAAGGGAGGTGGTGAGGAAGATTGATATTTCTTGAAATCCTTCAGGTACAGAAAACATCAACACCTCTGAAAAGTAGGCCTGTCCTTCCCAGAGTTGTGATGGCCAGGTTGTCACTAACCTGTAAGGCCCTGTATGAATCAGAAACTGCAAGGAGAGTAATTCAAAGAAAACCAGATGCAGGATGGGTGTGGCAATAAATCCTAGGACCCTATCAGAAACAAAATTAAAACCACTCTAGAGGGAAATTTTAACAAACCAGGGCAGAGAGTATCCTAACCAGAATAAAATAATAATTCTGAGGAAGTTACTTTACTTATTTAAGTAAGATTCAATGCATTTCCATGGCCAGACCCTTTTGAAGAATTCTAAAACATATACAAACAATTCATTTACATCTTATATATCCCACCATCCAGAGCAAAATTCACTTAAGAACTGTACTGGTGGAAATTGGGCAGCACTATGGAGAAAATAAAATGTGTTTAACATCAAAAAACATGAAGGTAAGAAAGATAATGTCTAATTTTTTAATTATCTTGTGGTTTCTTGAAATCTTTTGGAAACCCAAACTAGAGAAACCTAGGAGGAAATGAAGATTTAAATATTTAGAGATTTATCAACTCATCTATAAAAGCTTTATTAATCTCTTCTTTTAATAACATTCCTGAGAGGTATAAATGTGTCCAGTGATAGGGTTGAATAAGCCTGAGAGAATTTCAATTGTTTACTATTCTTGGTCAGCCCTTAAGACCTTTCAGGAGCATTTTGATTTTCATGGCCTCATCCAACAAAAGCAGGATATTTTACAGAAAGTCCTGGGCCACTTTTCGGCTTGCTTTTGTGTTTATGTTTTTGGTTTTTTCACATCGGGTGGTACATTAGGCTACCTATTGCATACTCCCTCATTCATGCATGCATTCATTCAAACAATACTGACTGAGTTGAGACATTTAATTAACACTCAATAAATGATGTTTAGATGAATGAATGTGCTTTCTATCAAAGTAAGTGTAAGTACTGAGAAAAATTACAGAATGTATGATCCCAGCCCCACAAAAGCTTATATCTGTGTTGAGGATATAACATATGCTGATGAAATAACTAATATATCATATTGGACAGTGTCTAAGTTCAAAAATGAGTTTTTATAAATAATCAGAGCCTAAGGAGCACAAAGAAGGGACAGTTCATTATGGGTTGAATCTATCAATAAATGTACATTTCAGGTGAGGTTTGAGATTGACCTCAAAGAAGAGGACTTAGATATATGAACAGAGAACAAAAAAGGCATGGTGATAGCATGTGCATAGATAGTGTGGCCAATATTTATGTTCTTCATTAAAGATAGTCAGAGATAACCCAAATGTAACTATTTCCATGGGTCCATTCTCAGTATCCAAAGAAAACGGCAAATCCTATCTTAGTAAAACTAATGAAAAACACAGTCTTTAACAAAGAGATTGTGAAGGAAAGGGGGAGAGAAAGGCTTGCATCCCACACCACACAACAAAACTTATTGAATTATTTGTTTAATTTTCTCCCTCTGAAAATTTCCTCTCCCTCTCTCTGTACGCATCTCTTCTCCCACATCTGGCCACACTCTACCAGCCATCTTTCCAGATCTTTCCAGAACTCTCCATCCTAGTTTCATTAGGCCACAATTTAAACATCTCACAGGTCTCCAGGATGCATCCCCATCACTTATTCCACAAAGACAAACAAAGGACACTTCTCAGGATCACGTTTCTTTGAAGGAAGAGGTCATGAGGAGTGATTATAAATAATATAAGGTGGAGAGCAGTGACTTAAAATACCATTTTTCACCTTAGAATGTGAATACAGGGAACTTTGGGAAACTATAAAATCTAGAAAGGATTCACTGATAATTATTTATGTTCAATGAATAAAATAAAATGTAATAATACGGCTAAACTCTGACAGATTCACTTTTTCAAAAGTTGCTTTCACACACCTTCACTATTGGGATGTTTGATAAACACACCTTTCCTTCTTTACTTTCTTCTTTCTTTGCAGATACTGGCACCAAACTTTCAAACAATAACAACCTTCCCATAAGTCCCTTGCCAAGCAAGATTAAGGTATAACAATCCAAAAAAGTTTTGAAGAAGATAACTGGTTGAAAGCACAGGAAAAGAGCTGGGTTTCTCTTATTCAACAGTCACATAATGAGTAATGTGCGAATTGGTTTCAAAAGTCTCTCTGCATCAGGGGCTAAGTTTAAGATTAGAACTTCTGAGGCCAGAAGAGCAAAATGACTACGACAATCCACATATTTTCAAGAGCTGCCCTTTGGATGTGAGGCATTGATTTTTCCCACTATTTTTTCAGCAACCCAACTGGTGTCTTTATTAAACGACATAAGGGAATACAGTGTGGCCAAGAAGGCTTAGATTTCCTTAGCCCCAAGTCAGATATTCTCCAGTGACTGTCCACTCAAATGAAAAAGAGAGATTTACAAGAGGAAACTGGATACAACTGAGTGTACTTTAATTTTACCTGAATTATTTGTTTTGTTTTCAATTCTCCGCTGAAGTGCCTACATTAATATATTTTTAAGAACATTTCCTTAAGTTGAAGTATTCATTCAGTATATTCATTTACTATAATTTAGAAAAGCCAAATGATTTAGGCAAATTCATTTCTATATTGCCACAACAGTGTATTGTGAACTAAATGACACCTGGCAGTTCTTTACGCAGATACTAACTCAATTAGAAGGCAGAACAAGGATACCTACCCATTCAGGGAAGGAAAGGTCACTTAGCCTCTGTAGCTCTCTTAGGTCTCTTATCATCACAGTAACAAATAGAAGACTAAAAACCATATGATCATCTCAATAGATGAAGAAAAAGCTTTTGAAAAAAATTCAATATCCATTCATGGTAAAAACTCTCCAGAAAGTGGGCATAGAGGGAACATACCTCAACATAATAAAGGCCATATACGACAAGCTCATAGCTAACATACTCAATGGTGAAAAGCTGAAAGCATTTCCCCTAAGTTCACGAACAAGACAAGGATGCCCACTCTCACCACTTTTATTGAAGGTGCTTTTGGAAGTCCTAGCCACAGCAATCAGACAAGAAAAGTCAATAAATAAAAGGACTCCAAAATGGAAAGGAAAAAGTAAAACTGTCACTGTTTGCAGATGGCATGATACATAGGAAATCTGAAAGACACCATCAAAAAATTATTAGAGCTCAAAAATGAACTTGGTAAATTTGCAGGATACAAAATTTATATCTAGAAATCTACCGTATTTCTATACACTAAGAGTGAACTATCAGAAAGAGAAATTAAGGAAACAATCCCATTTACAATCGCGTAAAAAAGAATAAAATACAGAAGAATAAATCTGCCTAAGGAGGTAAAAGACCTGTACCCAGGGAACTATATGACACTGATACAAGAAATTAAAGATGACACAAACAGCTGGAAAGATATACCATGGTCACGGATTGGAAGAATTAATATACCATCATACCCAAGGAAATCGACGGATACAATGCAGTCTGTATCAACATATCAAGGGCATTTTCCACAGGCCTAGAACAAATAATTTTAAAGTTTGTATGGAAACACAAAAGATCCTGAATAGTTAAAACAGTCTTGAGAAAGAAGAACACAACTGGAGGAATCATGCTCCCAGGCTTCAGACTGTGCTAAAAAACTACAGTAATCAAAACAGTATGGTACTGGCACAAAAACATCGATCACTGGAACAGAATAGAGAGCCCAGAAATAAACCCATGCACTTATGGTCAATGAATCTATGACAAAGGAGGCCAGAATATGCGGTGGAGAAATGTCTGGGCTTCCTTAGGGATGATTTCATCAATTAATTTGTTTTCTTAAATGGACCATACTTTTCCATGTCTTTGTATACCTTGTGATTTTTTTTGGTTGAAAATTTGTCTTTCAAATATTATAATGTGGTATCTATGGAAATCAGATTCTCCCACTTTCCCAGGGTTTCCTGGGCTTTTGATTGTTGGAGGCTGTAGTAGTCTGTTTGTTTAGGGACCTTTCCAAACTATTTTTGCAATGACTGTTTTCCTTATCGTATGTACGCACTGAAGTCTCTGTTCCTTTAGTTCATGTTTAGCTAATGTTTTGACAGAGATTTCCTTGAATTCCTGCACCTAAAACAAACAAAAATAAATACACACAAGCACATCCACATGCACACCCAAAACCACACACCTCTGCCCATTGTGCAGACTGCTGGATCACTCCTTCAACATTTAGCTGACCTGCATTGAGTTCAGGGCTCAGCCCATGGTAAAAGCTTAGAGACTCCTCTGGTGTTTTCAGAACATGCATCTTATCTCGAGTATGCATGTGGCTTTCCTAATTTCTCTGGACACATGTGTACTTTTTGTAGGTTCTAATTTCCCAAAGAATCTCTCCCAACTTTGGCTCCTGCATCTTCTGTGGTCTATTTATTTCAATGCACAGTCTTCTTCCCCAGCCATCTGTGCTTTGTTAGTTCACCTTGCACTTTTTTTGAGCATTGACCACTGCTTTTCCAGACTGTGTTCCAAGTTAGCTAAGACAGAGATAAGCATCTTGTGTCAGTCCTTCAGGTAGCTCCCAGACAGGTTAGAACAGATACACATAATAATCTGAGAGTACGGTCTCCTCTGCTCCCTCCTGAAGCAGGATTGAGGGTCCCATACTAGGAATGGTCTGCTGCTACTTTAAGACTATCACTGCTTTAAGACTCCACCACTTTAACACCATCACTACACTAACAGTGGATGGGGCAAGGGCACGTAAAAATGCCACAAAGCTTTCCTGCCATTTTCAAATTGCCTCTTCCCTGGTTCACTATGTGTTTGGTTGCTATAAATCTTTGGCTGATTTCAGGACTAAGAGAAACTCAAAGAACCCCACAGCAAAAACCAGTATAATCAAACTCTCAGAAGCCAAACGACACAGAAAGAATCTTTTCTCCCAAAGGAGAAAGAAAAAAGAAATTTGTTACAAAGAAGGGATCCTCAAAAAGATTAGAGCTAATTTCCTATATGAAACCACGGAAGCAAGAGGCCAGACATATTTAAAGTGCTGAAAGAAAAAAAAATGTCCATCAAGAATTCTATATTTGGCCAAACTGGTTTCAAAATGTAGGGAGAAATTAACGCATTCCCAGATGAACAAAGGCTGAGGGCATTTATTTTACAACTTCCTACCACTGCCCTATGAGAAATGCTAAATTGAACCTTCAGGTTGAAATGAAAGGATACTAGACAGCATCTCAAAGCTGTAGAAAGAAATAGAAATCTCCAGTAAAGATAAATACATGGGCAAATACTAAAGCCAGTATTGTGTTATTGGCTTGTAGCTCTACTTTTTATTTCTTACATGATTGAAAAAACAAATGTATAAAATAATCATAAATCCATGTTATTGGGCTCACAAAGTATAAAGGTGTAATTTGTGACAATAATAATGTAAAGAGGAGGAACGGAACTGTAGAGGAACAGAGTTTCTGTGTGCGACTGAAGTTGGTTTCAATTGAAATTATATTGTTTTAACTTTAGAATGGTAAATGTCATCTTCTTGATAACCACAAAGAAAATATCAATAGACTATATGCAAAAAGAAATGAAAAGGGAATCAAGAGTTCACCACAAGAAAATCGGCTAAGCACAGAAGTCAGTAATGGAGTAAATGAGGGGCAAAAAATGCATAAGACATACAGAAAACAAGAAGGAAATAGACAGAATTAAGTTCTTCCCCATCAGTAATTTTTGAAAAAGTAAGTGGATTAAGCTCTCCAATAAAAAGATAAACATTGGCAGAATGGACTTTAAAAACAACCATAATCCAAGTATATGCTGTCCGCAAAAAACTCACTTGATTTCAAAAGACACAAGCTGCTTGAAAGATAAAGCATAGAATAAAATATCCCATGCAAATAGTAACAAAAAAGAAGGAAAGAGAGACAGAAAAAGAAAGGAAGGAAGGAAGGAAGGAAGATAGATCTGGGATGGCTATGTTACTATCACACAAAATAAACTTTAAATCAAAAACTATCACAAGAGGAAAAGGAGGCCACTATATGTTGATAACAAGTTCAATCTATCAAGAAGATAGAACACCTATAAACATATATGTACCAAACAACCCCCAAATATGTGAAGCAAACATTGACAGAATTGAAGGAAGAAATAGATAGTTCTAAAATAATAGTTGGAGATCAATACCTTGCTTTCAATAATGGAAAACACATCTAGACAGAAGATCAGTAGAGAGGTAGGGGGACTGAATAACACATTTAACCAACTAAACCTAACAGCCGTATATAGATCACTCCACTCAACAACAGCAGGATACACATTTTTCTCAAGTACACATGGAACACTCTCAAGGAAAGACCATATGTTAGGCCACAATACAAGTACCAATACATTTTTAAGAAATTGAAATCATACAAAGTATCCTCTTTAGCCACAGTGAAATGAAGGTAGAAATCAATAACAGAACCATTGATAGCCATTTCCCATCATGCCTGCCAAACATGATATAAAGCAATGAAGGGAAAAACATAATTTCCCACTTAGAAAAGTGGGAAAGAGGACATACCATTGACACAGAGTGTGTGCTGTTTCCCATTGTCAGGGATAAAAATAAATTAGCATCATTTATTCATTAGTGTGTTAATTTCTTGGTCAATCATTGGGCAGCCAGTGTTTCTGCCTGATGGGAAGATTTCCTATACTCAGTGTTGAGTGGAGCCAACCTTGAAAGGGACATTTTAAAGGATTATACTGTGATGGGCTTCGCAGTACCCTTCCTCCTATGCCAGTATTTAGGCTGGGGTATTTCCAT
The DNA here is from genome assembly GCF_964341445.2 of Mesoplodon mirus. Taxonomy (NCBI): domain Eukaryota; kingdom Metazoa; phylum Chordata; class Mammalia; order Artiodactyla; family Ziphiidae; genus Mesoplodon; species Mesoplodon mirus. Next base: position 13,014 of record NW_028295607.1, read on the forward strand.
GGAGTGTGTACAATCGTAGGCCCCAGTTCACCAGAATTTAGTTTGACTCGTTCTGTTAATACATTCCCTCAGTACTTTGTCTTTTGTATCCTTTTGCACTTACTTCATTCTTTATTATCACTGCGAAACAACTTTGTTTCCTGTTCAGATGCCAAAAAGTGGATATCAATACCTCCTGAGTTTTACACATCACAGATCACTTTTGGATATCAGGGACAGAGACAACAGCTATTTCCAATGACTTTGAGACATACTTTGAGCATGTGATTAACATGTTGAGTGTTGAAATGTGTGTCGAGCTCATTATACGTGCTCTAAAAGGTTTCAAACTGCAAATAGTTAAAAATCTCTATCTTTGAATAGTTTTCCTGTGCTGTCCCTTTGTGTCAGACTGTTAATGTGCAGTCTGGCACCTTCAAATAATGTGGCTTTGTAACCAATTATTTACATGTTGTTTTATCCACAGAGAATCTTTTTTAAAAAAAATAAATTTATTTATTATTTATTTTTGGCCGTGTTGGGTCTTTGTTGCTGCACACAGGCTGTCTCTAGTTGGGGCGAGCGGGGGCTACTCTTCATGGTGGTGTGCGGGCTCTTCATTGCTGTGGCTTCTGTTGTTGCGGAGCACGGGCTCTAGGCGCTGGGGCTTCAGTAGTTATGGCACGCGGGCTTCAGTAGTTGTGGCTCATGGGCCCAAGAGCACAGGCTCAGTAGTTGTGGCACATGGGCTTATTTGCTCCGTGGCATGTGGGATCTTCCCGGACCAGGGCTCGAACCCATGTCCCCTGCACTGGCAGGCGGATTCCCAACCACTGTGCCACCAGGGAAGTCCCCACACAGAGAATCTTAAGGTCAAAACATACAACTCGATTAACTACACTTCCTCCTGTTCACATTTCCCTCATCTTTTCTTCATCTTCTGTCTATGTTTCCTTGGCCCTGTTTAAATTAAGTGCTTTTGCCATTATATTTGATTGTATGTATTCCGGTGAGTTACCACAATGCTTTATGGGACATGCTAGGATATAAATGCTTTTAAGTTATATATATATATATATATATATATATATATATATATATATATATATACACACACACACACACATATATATGTAGTTTGCTTGAGTGCAGTGTTTTTTGTTTTCTGTACTGAATTCATTAGCATGGGTCGGTATAATATTTAGCATAGGTCGATATGTAATTTGTAAACTAATAAAGTCTTAAAAGTGAGGAAATAAGTCTTTCAAATTTAATTATTTATTTTAAAGTGTAGAATAGCATACATAAACAGGTGCCTAATGAAAATTTGTATTCTCATTTGGAACTCTCATGAACACCTATTTTTTTGTTCTTCTAATGGTATGATCGTAGGCCAGTTGATTATTTTTATTTTTAGGGCTTTAACTTTGGAATAATGAAATATTCGTAAATTTTAAAAAGTATTTTTCTTTATTTGATGGCGGTGGGATACTGGAGAAATGAAAGGTCAAACACCTATTGAGGAATCCATACTTGTCTATATAGTGTGTACTTTTATTTCAATAACTGATTTAAAATTCCTAAAAGGATGCTATAATAAGTTATTATGCCATTTTACAGACTGAATTAAGTGAATTTCAGGGAGGTATGAAACTTGCCTAAGGCTATCCAGCTGCCAAGTGGTAGAAGTGAGAATTAAATCCAGGTATACCTATCACCAAAGTTTCTGCTCATCTCTTTACATCATCCACTTTTAATAGCCAATGCTTTTCTGCTTACAAATATGACTGAGGTTTCCAGACAGTCAACATTGCTTTTTAATCAGATAGAAAAATTACTGTTGCTTCTCTAAAGACATATTCCTTTTCCATTAAGTGACTTTAGTTGTTCAGATAATACTTCCAGACAGTAGTCATCATACAGTTGGAGACTAAGAACAGAACTCAGGGATGTGTCTAGCACTCAGTAAAGACCAACTGGGCTCACTGATGGTACTTACGGTCATTTCCTCTAGACTAACATAATCTTATTAATAAGACCCTAATAATTCACAGTACTGCCCTTGCCTGATTGTTTGTTCTTCTCCCTCTATCACTCTCTCTTTCCCCATATGATTATTATTTTTGACAATTTTTGGTGAATTAAATTCAGGGATTAGTATTCAGGAGCACTAGTCACAAAAGCAGAGAATCTTAGCTCACACCAAAGGAAGAAAAGAGAGAAAAAGTATAAATTATATGAATACACACTTATCACACATGCACCAACTATATGTTGCACTTCTCCAAAATCTATTCAGTATCTGCACATTTATTGTATCTTAGCAGTAAGACAAGAAGTGAGCGTAACGCTCTGTTTACAAGATACAGAAAACAGACCCAAATATGGAAATTACTAGCAATGAGAATGGAGAAGAAAGACTACAACAAGGAATGTAGATGATATTTTTGTTTCTTAGCTATGATGCCAAATATTGAACTTTCAACTTGAGACAAGGAGGCCATAAAAAGTTGTATTAGTTTCCTAGAGCTGCCATGACAAAGTCCCAGAGAGTGAGGAGGTTAAACAACAGAAATTTACTCACTCACGGGTGTAGAGGCTAGAAATCTGAGATAAGGTGTCAACAGGATTGATTTCTTCTGAGGTATCTCTTCTTGGTTTGTAGATGCCATGTTTTCCTTTGGTCTTCACATGGTCTTCTCTCTGTGCATGTCTGTGTCCTAATATTTTCTTTTTATACGGACACCAGTCATATTGAATTAGAGCCCACCCATTTGACCTCATTTGACCTCAGTTACCTATTTAAGGGCCTTATCTCCAAATACAGTCAGATTACGAGGTATTGGGGGTTAAGACTTCCACATATTAACTTGAGCAGGACACAGTTCAGGTGATAATAGAAGATAAGAGTCATTTAAGCAAGTAAGTAACTATTGTTTACAGTGAGTTGCTTAAGGATATGTATTTACTCAAGAAAAACAAGAAGAAATTACATAACACTGTGTGTTATACAAAGATATTAAATTAATCATCATAACATCCTGTGAGATGGGCATTAAATTAGACTAAGCAAATGTAAGCAACTTATCCAGAATTGTATAGTTGGTACTTTCCAGAATTTAAACCAGGTATTTTCCCAGTTCCATTCTACGTTATATATTCATTTCATTATTTGAAATGAATTTTGAGTCTTCATTTTGCTTAGTTCCTGAAGTTATATGGGGATAGAATGGAGTTGGATATTTTCAGTGACATTCACACATGGGGAAGGAAATTGAGTCCAGAAGCTTCAGCAATGTTTCCATGGAGAACGCTAACAACAGAACCAGAAACACCGTTATCCTTTTGGTTCAGTGATCTTTCCTATAGCACTACAAGAATCAATTTTAAGAAGCCCCATGTTTTCCAAACTTTCACCAATGGGCTCTGTAGGGTCCTCTAACAATATCTAAGAGACTAACTAGTTTCACATTCCAAGCCACTTAAGACAAGGAGTTCTGATTGTTCTCTGTGAGGAAATCAAGTGACAATCATAGCTGGTAATTTAGGATAGTTTCTTCAGGGCCCAGGCAAAACCCAATACACAAGTGATAACCATTGTTAAGTGCATCTTTGACAAGGACTCATCAAGTATCAAAGAGGTCTATAAGTTGGGAGAAATTATGATCAAAGACAAACATAGACCACAGATATTTAATTAATGCCCAATTATTTATGAGTTTAACTTTGGTTAACCTCATTTTCCTTCTTCTAGACAATTTCCAATTCATCTCCACAAAGAGACCAGAACACTTACCTTCCAAAACAAGATTTATTGTGTTCCTTTAATTCAAAGCATACAGTGACTTCTACATTCACTCCACCAAGTTTTGCTAGGAGAGAAAAGGAGACATTATATTTTGTCTTGAATTACATATGCCACCATAATTGACTTAGCTCATCCTACTGGAAGCACTTTGACGGCAGATTCTACAGTCTTGTCTGACATCCTCTATGGATTCAAGCCAAGGGAATCACACATAGTTACAGCTGGAAAAACGTTTGTTCTGAGTTGATACTTTTAGCCTTTACCACCAAGACTTTATCACCAAGATCTATCTTGACAGTCTCTAAACAGGAGACCTTCTTGCCTTCCGTTTTCATATTGACAAGGAAGGTAAAGGGAAGAACTGAGAAGTACCCAAAGTCAGCTAGCAGCCAGCACAGATAAATCATCTGTGGAGGTATTGTTTCTTTCAAAAGATATAAACATAAGAGGAAGTCCTAGTGTTTGAAACAATTGTGCATAATAAAAAATTCCATGAAAACCTAGAAATCCAGATGCAGATCAGTAACATATTGGCTAAATAAGCTGTTATGTTCATGCAATGGACAAGTGTACAGACATTAAGAAGAACGAGATACTCTTTTCTATGAGATTCTCTTTTCACTGACCTCATCAGTCCTGCAAAAACAATGTTACATAATACTTTTTCTTTAACATTATATCAGGCATCCTCATCTTGTCCTGCATTTATTGCCAGTGTTACTAAAGTTTATCATTTACCTCTTTCTCTTGTAGACATATAATTTCTTCTTATTTTGGAAGCATTCATCAATCCCTATTTTACTCTTTCTTTTAAATTACAAATGAATATTGAATTTTATAAACTATCTTTTGTGGGATATTTCAAGTGATTGTATAGTATTGCTCTCCTTGGACCTTGTTATATGGTAAATTATATTTTGTTATTTTATATATGCTATTTATTATATATCGTATTATGTTTACTAATTACATTTATTATATTATAATTACATTATAACTAAGGTAGCATTTTATTTTAGATAGGCAAACAAACAGTGGAATAGGAAGCATCTTAAAATTAGATGCAAGAGCATAAGGGAATTGAGTTTAAAATAGAATTCACATTTTGGATCAGTAGCAAAAATTATTCAACAAAAGTGGGAAAATATGGCTATCATTAGTAAATTCTAGATACAGCAAGTAGTTAAAAGTTAAAAAATAATGAAACTGTAAAAGTATCAGAAACCTGGGAGACATGAAATAAAGTATTCATGAGGAATACCTTTCTCAGATACAAAGAAAAAAGGATACATTTAATTATATAAGAAATAAAATTTGCCTCATGGCAAAATGCACTACAAAGGTCAGAAAACAAGCAAAAGAAATTGGGAAATATATTAAGAAATGGATATGCTTTCTTTACAACTTTTGAGGAAGCACATGTTTCTTTTTCCTTTAACCTGTTATGGGGGTATTAATCTATAATGTAAGTGCATGGTTCCTTTCCTTTAACCTGTAATGTGAGACTTAATCTATATGGTAAGTGCATGGTTCCTTTCCTTTCATCTGCAATGTGAGTGTCAACATGGGGCACTGTTCCCAAGCAGACTTTGGATGTTCCTGTACTGGTCCCATCACTGACCATCCACAAAAACTTACAAATGTTGCTTCACTTTCCTGGGGGTTAGAGTCTTAGCTAAGAAATGGAAGCAAAATAGAACTTTCCCGCAGGGATGATAGAAGGTTTAAAGGAGTATATATGTAAGTGACTTAGCACAGTGCCTAGTACAAGAGAGATCAATATAAGTACTTATCATTTTTAAAAGAGACAGATGAAAGAAATAAAATGTGGTGTTTTCAATCTATTGATATATATCCTTGACATTAAACTACCTTTTCATTCATTGGATTACCTAACTTGCTCATGCTTTTTCTTACTCTAGTGAACTTGGGTAGCTAATATCATAGTTTAACATTTTTGCTTTTATATTTACAAGTAAATTTGACCTGTAAATTTCTTTTTCCTTACAGTCCTAATCTATTTTCAGTATTAGGATTTTATAGACTTCATAAGATGAATAAAGGAGAATTCTTCCTTCGCTATCTCTAGAACTTTTTCTTTGTTCATATTGATGTTATCTGTTTAATAGAAGTTCCACAGAATTCACCTCCCAAATGATCTGGCTGGGTCTGGTATTTTCTTGGTGAAAGACTGTAAACTATTGACATAATTCCTTTACTGGTGAAAGAGCTCCAGCTATAAATTTCCTCTTGTGTCAGTTTTGGTAAACTTTAGGAGCTAGGAAATTGTCCACTTTACAGAAATGTTCAAATTTACGGGCATTTCATATATTCTCTGCTCTAACATTGTCCTGATTCTTTCTGTATATTATTTACTTATGTTTTTGTTTTGCTTAATCAAAGTGTGTTTTTAAAATCTTTTCAAAGAATATTCTTCTGACATACTAAATCACCTCAATTTTATACTTTTTTCTGTTTTATTAAGTTCTGCTCATATATTTATTATCTATTTTTCTATGTTCTCAGGGTTTATTGTTTTACTCTTCTGATGTCAATTAAAACACTTGGTTATTAATTTTAAGAAATCTTTTTAGTTATAAATAGTTGAACTTTTTGAAGATTCCAGATTAGTTGTAAGTATCTAAGAGTCAGCTCGTCCACACTGTTGCTAGCCTAAGGCTTAGTTCACCCTACCGCAATGTATATATTGACATTTTTTCCCCTCGACTTTCTGTGTTTTGCTACTTCTCACTTTTCTTTGGAGAGAAGCCCTTTGAAATAACCTTAACTTATTTTACAGCCAATAAGTCTTTAAAATAATGTGTATTTTTTAAAGATAAATCTACTTATATAATTAGGCAGAAAATCTGACCTGCCATATTTTTAAAAACAGCATAAATTCACACTTCTCCATGATTAATCTGCTGTATTACACAACCTTCGAGTTTTTAGCTTTATCAATGACATGTACTTGAAAAATGTGTTAAAGATCCTACCCAGTCTTTTAAAACATCCTTGTTCCTTGTTTCAGTTCTAGTTTTATGTATATTTTCTGCCTTGCACCTGATTATTCCAACATCTGATGGATGGCCTTGGGAATATAATTCTGGTATTGATTGTTTTTTGCTGATTCTCTCCACTTCTAGCTGATTTCTTCATTATTGTGTAAATTTAGATCATGAGCTCATGTTTAGCTAAACTTTACCTGTGGGAATGCTGTAGGCCTGTGTTGAAGGTCTACCTCTCCAGAAAGGGTTTAGTTTTGTGTTTGGAATACCACCGATTTGGGAGCATTTTAAGTTAATTTCTTAGCTTCTGTTTGCAAGACCGCACATAAATTTGCAACCCAAACACTGGGAACACAGATCTGGGGTTCAGAATTCTCAAGATTTCCTACCTGTTTCCTACCCAGAGCAGAGGCCAAGAGAATTTGGTCTTAGTCTCCCTTTGCCAGCAGATATTTTTTTCTCCTGGCACACCCTTTCATTGAAGGTGAAACTAGGGATAGATAGGTTTAATTCTAACTTCCCATCTAGTAGGGATGGAGTCTTACCTCCTGCCTCTCACGTGGTTATGGCCATTTATAAACAAGTCTCTATGTCAGGTGTGTCATTAAACTATGGCCTGTATTACAAATCCAGACAGATGCCTATTTCTATGGCCTGTGAGCTATGAATAATTTTCACATTTTAACTGGTAACATTTTAAATGGTTACCTAAGCACCTAAATAATATCCTCAATTTTGCTCTTTGGTCTACAAAGCGTAAAATATTTGCCACTTGGCTCCATAAAAACAGGATTTCCAGCTTCTGTTCTAAGCTATCAAGATCTTCAATCCACTCCTAATATAGCTATAACTCTCACACATGTACCACCCTTCTTTCATGGGTCCTGGAAATTTCTACTGCATACTTCAAAAATCAACCACACACTTAAAAATAAGTTGTGTACATTTAACCTAGCATACCTAACCGTTTTCCTTCAGGAGATTTTTTCAAGTAATCTTGCCCACCGTATTCTTTAGAGCTTCATTAATAATGGCAAAAAATTAAAACAACTTAACATTCAACAAATGGGAATTGTTCATAACAATTATAGAAGCACATACAGTAGAAAACTATAAACTCTTATTGAAACAGTGAGACATAACTAGTTTTATTCTTAGAGAACTATGTTTATTTAGGTCCCTTTTGTTTAAATAAGTATATTTCTGTGTATGTATGTATATAGTCATGTATTTATATACACATACATTATTTGTATGATATAGTTATATAAACGTATGAAATACATACCTATACACATACCTTTGATTTATATTTGTATATATACACAGGAATATAATTATATATATTATATAGTTATATACATTGAACTGAAAACTGGTAGTATACATATATATCGTGTATAAAAGTGTGTCGTCTATGTGCATGTGTAGAAAAGCAGGTTGAGAGATATGGAAGCATGAGTTAGACAGGGCTCACGATTATAAAAGTAGTTATGTGTAGGTAGTGAGGTTAAGGCCCATTTGATTGAAAATATTGCATATTTTTACATCAATTGTTAGGATGAACAGATTCCTATGTAAATAAAATTATAAATAGCTATACATACTTGTATGTGTAATGTATAATTAAAATATATATATAGTTTTATAGATGTATTATATTTATATTACATAATATAATTGTCTTATACTAATACATTACATATTGTGTTATATAGAATATATTAACTATAGTGTATTATATCAGATAATAATAATTATATATTTATAATATATATAAATATATATTTATAATTTATATATTATGATATAATTGTTTTATAATCAATTTTACAGGATATATCATATTAATATTATGAACATATTAACCATATAAATACATTTCATTACCCATATATTTTGTATATAATATACGCTAGGCAAAAATATATATTAATATAATACATAATTGTTATACATTAATATAAATATTAGTATATTAAATTTATATATCAATATAATATTTAATATTGGTATATTTATGTTGTATTTAATATATACATAGCTAATGCTCTTTAAAGCCATCTGCTAAAAGTAGAATAAGACCAGGAGTATGGCCAAAGCAAATTCTAAAAATATTAGATTACTTATATTCATTTATATGTCATTTTCCTGGAATCTGCATCTGGCTATTAGAGAGGACACACAGCAAAATCAACACAAAGTGCCCAGGAGGACACAGGATCCTTTATTTATCAGAGCCTCAAAGGAAACACAGTGCTATCCATTCCCCCATCAAAGAGCTAAGAGCAAACCTTGAAGCACCCAGTAAAAGCCCATTCAAACAAAAAAGCTTTCCCACTTAAACTGGAAAAAGTTAAGTTCCCAAGAGACCCCCTACACCAACCACCGAAGCTCATTTGGCAGTAAAAACAAAAATGTTCACCGAACAACAAGAAACCCAAAACAATAGTTGTTTTAGCACAAACAAAAAAAAAGCAGCTAATTAGTGTCTCTCCTGTTTGAAAGAAGGGGGTGGGAAGTGGGCAGAAGACCTGATAGGAAAGATAAAAAGAAAAGGAAAAGGAAAATAAGTTTCCAGTTTGACACTCAAGCTGTCTTCCGCATCCATTTTGTCAAGACCACCAAGTCAATGTGGAGGCTTTTTCCTCTTTCCCTTTTCTTTTCATGAGACTGATCACAACCAGCACTGCAGATTCCATCGAATTAAGGAATGCTGTTGCCTACATGTGTGAATGAGCTGTGAGTAAAGTACTGAAGTAGAGGACACCTGAAGTGAAACGTCTTCATGAATGTCCATGTGGCTGAGCAGGAAGTTAACCTTTCATAGATGTGCTAAAGAAGAAGAGTTGGCTTTTATTTTATTTACTTTTCCCTGGACTGTGTTGAATGACTATCATCTACAAGTTCAGGCTACTTCTTGCTGAGGATTAATGCACTGGGAGAGCTGAGAGAAAACTGAACAGTAGAGCTGTCTTTTTCTTGACCAGTTCACCTTACTTTCCCAAACTAAGTCTTTCCCTAATTCTTTCTCCTTCTTACTGTAGTAAAATGAACAGAACACAAAATTCACCATTTTGATCATTTTACAATTCACTGTACCATTCAGTGGAATTTAGTACTGTCACAATGTTGTGCAACTATCACCGCTGTCCAGCTGAAAAACATTTTCATCACCCCAAGAGGAAACCTACACCCATTTTAAGGAGTCATTCCCTATTTCCCTCTGTTCCAAACCCCTGGCAACCACTAATGTATAATATTTGCCATGTGTATGGATCTGCCACTGCTGGACATCTGGCATAAATGGAACCATACCATATGTAGGCTTTCGTGCCTGATGAGAAGTTGTGCAGTGGTAGGAAAAACTAAAATGCGATGTACTGTATGATGTATGTTTTACTGAAGTGGCTTGGTCAGATTATAATGATTTAGGATAAAATCACGTAAAGCAAGCATCACAACTCTCCAGGAATGGTCTGAAGAATGCTAATGTTAATTATGAATATGCGAATCCTAAATCTTTCATTTGTATTGACCTTATCTCATTAATTCTTCTCCCAACACTGCCATAACTAGAGTTGAGTTCTAAAATGTACCTTCCTCTTTTCCCATAGAAATTGTCCCACAATTTCAAAAAGTTCTCAAAGGTGAAAAAGTGCACACGACGTTTATCACGTTTGCAAATGCCAATGGAAATGCTAAGCTAACACTGTCCAAAATGCAATATTCTTCTGTGAGAGCACCCAACTTTAAACAAATACACATATTCTAAATACAGCTTAGATCTGTGACATGTTTTGGCCACTGAAGTATGAGCAGACATGTTGGCCTTAAATGAGCAGAAGAGGCCTTAAAAGGGCTTGTGCGGTTGGGCGCACCTCTTATGTTTCAGTGAACTTTTAGAGAAGACAGGGCCTGGGAGCTGCGGCCTCACAGTTGGGCTCCAGACGAAGAGGTGTGTGACAGACCTCAAACTGACCCAAAACACGGAGCAAAACTAGCCATCTAGAGGTCTAAAAGAGAGCCACTGCAGCTAGCCCATAGGTCCAAGAGAAATAAATTCTTGTTTATGTAACTGACTTTGGTGTGATTTGTTCCAAAGCATTATCACAGCAAGAGCTGACTAACACAACATCCTCCAAATCATTGTTATGTAAATGGCTGCCACCATGCCTACATTTAAGGCAACTGTGTACTCAAATTGTGAGAATTCTTGAACTCTTGGTGCCTCTCCAACACAATGTACATGGCTAAATTTCCACAAATAAGTTCACTAATATACCACAAAGGTCTCTCTAAACTTTTATGAAATGTAATGCAAAGTTCTTTCTTTTCATTTTCTGCTTCTACATAGTTAAAATGCTGTTTATCAATGTAAAACGGTTCTTGCCGTTTGGCTTCTGTGGTTAGAGTCTTTTGAACTCTTTGGCTTTTCAGCTCCTAGGCTGTAACATTTGAATCAGCAAATGCCCCAAGGAGAAAAGCTGCACCAAGTGTCAAGCTTGCGTCCGTGTTTCCCTTCTCTCCACAACTTGGCCCACATGTCTTGGTGTCTCTCTAACATTTAGACGCCAGCGAACAGAAGTTTTCCTACTCTATCCAGCTTTTCTAAAATTGCTTTAGACTTCGCCTGATCTTATGTTATTATTCAACTATCTTCTCAATTACCCCCAGGAAGAAAATTTACAATTTTTAGAGAAAACGGAACCCTGGTACACTGTTGGTAGGAATGTAAACTGGTGCAGCCACTGTGGACAACAGTATGGAGGGTTCTCAAAAATTAAAAATAGAACTACCATATGACCTTGCAACTCCACTCCTGGGTATAAATCCAAAAAGAACAAAAACACGTGTTTTCAAAGACATGTATTTGAAAAGATACGTGCACCCCAATGTTCGGAGCATCAGTATTTACAATTACCAAGATATGGAAGCAACCTAAGTGTCATCAACTGATGAATGGATAAAGAAGATGTGGTACATATAACCAATGGCATACTACTCAGCCTTAAAAAAGAAAGAAATGTTGCCATTTGGGGCAACATAGATGGACTTGGAGGGCATTGTGGTAAGTGAAATAAGTCAAACAAAATCAAACACTGTAGGATATCACCTATATATGGAATCTAAAAAAATACAGCAATCTACCGAATATAACAAAAGAAGGGGAGACACAGATATAGAGAACTAACTAACGGTTGCCAGTGCGGAAGGGGGAGGAGGGGGCAATACGGGGTGGGGAAGTGAGAGATGTAAACTACTGGGTGTATGATAGGCTCAAAGATGTATTGTACAACACAGGGAATATAGCCAATATTTTGTAATAACAGTAAATGTAAAGTGACCTTTAGAAAGTATATAAAAACTTTTTAAAACAGAAATCATATTGAAAATTGGAAACAATTTAAATGTCCATCAACAGGAAAATGCACATATAAATTATTGTATTTCCGTACATGGGAATCCTACATAGCGAGGAAAGTACGTGAACTAGACAGATCTTTACGTGTCAGCATGGATGAACCTAGCAAAGATAACACTAAATAAAGCAAGTAAGAAGACAAAATATAGAATACTATATGCGGTTTATGAATACTTAAAAATGTAGCCTAAATAGAAAGACATCCATGCAGTGATGGAGACCAAGTTCAGAAGAGTGGTTACCCAGGGTCAGCTGGGGAGTGGTTGTGTTTGGGAAAGTGGTCACAGCAGGCTCTTCAACAGGAATGGTAATGTTTCAGTTCACACGCTGGCTGGAAGACGGAGGAGTGTCTGCGATATTATAATGTGAGCATGCTGCATGTGAAAGCCATTGCTGACCACATCTAGGGGATCTGATACGCGGGAGCTGGTAGTGGGTGGAGGCATCCAGAAGGTGGTGGTAGAAGAGGAACGTTGTATGCATAACGCCTAAGGCCTGACCAGAGGATGACTACTGTTCTAGACACTGGACACAAATCCAACTTCTACGACCAATGTTAAAAGACAAACTGAGGCATATTTAAAATAAGACTTTACGTGAGCAAAAATAGATTCAATTCAGGCACCACCAAAGTGGAAGCGGTGAGGAGCACTCCAGCCACAGGAGCTGCAGAGATGTTTATTTTAAAAGGGCAGAAGCAAAGCAAGGACATGACTGACTTGCTATAACTTTAAAGCCTAGTTGGTGGTTTGAGACTCGTTGTCCTTAGCAGTGTTCGCCACCCTGAGGCCTTGAGAGGCTTAGATTTTTGTTGGTTTACGTAGGCGGCCGCATCACTAGAGCCACCGCAGGCTAACGGCCTCCTTGCAGGGTTAATTTACTAACACCAGTTGTCTGAGTCCTTACCCTTACTCAGTCACTTCACTTCCTACGCCTCAGTTTCTCTTCTGGAAAGTGGATATTCAGTAGTAAATTCTCTGTGGAGTTGTCAGTACCAAACAAAGTGATTATTAGTAACCACGATCATGTCCTGAATGCATGGAACACGTCACCATCTGCCAACTACCGTGTCAAGTTAGCAGAAACTACAGAAATTAAGAGCTCTCCACATAAATTCACACAACTGTGCACCAGGTAAAGGACCACAGGCAGACGTTCACTCAGCCTTTCGTGTGTCCCTCACGGAGTGCACGCTCTCTCCTGGGTGGGGGGAGCACAGACACTTACGGGAGTTTACTTTTAAAATGCGTTGATACAACCAGGTCTCAGTTTTGTTTGGATGAGTCAGCAAACGCTTTTTGGAAACCCCAAAGTCTCCACACCTCGTAGGTTTCGCGCTGCCTTAGTCTCAGAGCTCAAGCCCCTACTCTTCAGGCCGCGTCACCATGGGAGACAGGGCTGCGTGCGGACGCACGGCGAGCGTGCAGACGTCCTCGAGCCCCGCCCCAACGGTCCCGCCCGCTGACATAAACCCCAGCCCCGCGGCGTGGAGGGCATAGATGCCTGCGCCAACACCAGGCCATGTGGGGTCTCCGGAGCGCGGCATGGGGGTGTTGGCGTAGCTGGGGCCCGTTTCCCTATGTCTTCTGGCTGCGACGCCGGTCCAGCCGCAGCCGCCGGGCGGTGGGCGCCCGAGGGGCCGGGGACCCCAGGCGGGTGTGGCCATCGTGTCCGCAGCCAGCGTCCCCGAGGCCGTGCTCGGGCCATGATCACTCGGTGAAGCTGCGCCGGGACAGCGCGGCCGACTTCTTTCTGCGCTCTGAGGACCTGTGCGCACTGCAGGACTTGGTGCCTCTGCCCTCCATGCGCGCTTCCCTGCGGGACGCCCCGCTCGACTTAAGGCCGACCGCCTGCGCGGGGTGCACTGGGCGCCGCTCCTGAGCACCCGCTGCCCCTGATCTGTATCCAGAGCTTCTTCCAGCCACGGCTTGTCGAGACAGGTTTGTACTTCCCGCTTCCAGGGCCCGTCGTGTTGGCGCTGAGAAGCGGGGTTTTCGATGGTGCAAGGTGAAGGGTGGGCACTAGAACCAGTGCCCAGTGCCCGGGTGTGCATGCACTAGATGGGGCGTGCGGCCTAGGACTCCTGCCATCTCGGTGACCCCGGCCGAGTGCCTAAAGGCTTCTAGGTCTCAGTGTTCTCATCTGTAGCGTGGGCTTAACAGGTCCCAGTCTCTGTGGTGGTTACAAGGATGCACTGGGTTAATGCTTCTAGACTCTACAAAGTAGAACACTTAGCACAGTTTGGAGCATCGTTAATTGTTGCACAGATGTTATCTGGTCTGTTGAATGACTTTGCCTGGTACACACCAAAGCGATTAGGAAATGGATATATCCCAGCTTCATTTCCTTTCCATTCAAACAGAGTTCAGGAAAAATATTTTTTTTTCAATAGTCGTATCATATAGTGGAAAGAGCACTGGTGTGAAGGCAGCTTAGGGTTTGAATTCCAGGGCTTATGCTGTCTGTGGCCTGGGCAGGTTACTTTTGAACTGCAATCCCCACACTTGTAAGATGACATTAAAAGCCACTCTTTCTGTGGGTTCTTAGAATTAATTAAGCAGGTTATGTGTGTAAAGTAGCCTGGCACCTGAATGAGTTGTCAGAACCAAGGGCTGCTGGAGACGACGCTTCTGCCCTAGGTAATCTCCCCTTCTACAGGGCGGCAGGTAAACACAAGCACAGTAGTCCGTGCTCTGGAAGAAGTGAGTTCTGGTGCTACAGAGCATAGAATCTTTTTTTTAAATTTAATTATTATTTTCTATTGGAGGTTATTTGATGTACAATATTGTGTTAGTTTCAGGTGTACAGCAAAGTGGTTTAGTTATTCATATATCCATTCTTTTTCAGATTCTTTTCCTGTACAGTTTGTTACAGGATATGGAGTAGAGTTCCCTGTGCTATGCAGTAGGTCCTTGTGGATTATCTGTTTTATATAGAGTCGTGTGTATATGTTAATCCCAAACTCCTAATGTATCCTTCCCCCTCCCACCTTTCCCCTTTGCAGAGCACAGAATCTTGGAAGGGAAAGTTCAGGGTAGGCTTCTTGGAGGAGGTGCCATCCTTTCTAAGGATATGTAGAAGCTCCTGGGGTGGCAGGAGGGAGCAGTGTGTGTCAAAGTTTGAGAAATATAAGAAAATATGGCAAAACTAAGGTATAGGACTGGAACTCAGGGTTTGGGAAAGAAATGAGAGTTGATACTGGAAACTTAGTGGGGCCCAAGAGAAGGGGGCCTTGTTTGTCCTTTCAGAAGTTTGGGTGTTTATCCTGAAGGCTGTGGGAAACCCTAAAGAACAGTGAGATAGACTTGTGGTTTAGAGACTCACTCGGACCTCCATGTGCAAGGCACTTGATTGGGTGCAGGGTGAATTGTAATCTAAGGTTCCCACTTAAGTTATAAAAGGTTGGACTGGATTTTGCAGATCTGAGAGAGAATGGGTGAGGCCTGGTGACCAGTTAGAAAAGGGAGGGCAGCAAGCGTGGGTCACAGTTTACAGCTGCATCTTTTTGAGAGATACAGAACACAGTAGAAAGGGATTGGGTGGCGAGAGGATCTTGCTTGATCTTCAGTGCTTTAAAGGGGCCTGGTAGACGGGTCTGGACCCAAGGTACAGATCTGGGCTTTTTGGGAGGACAGGTGTTTGAAGGCATGGTAGAGACTTAGGTTACCCACAAGAAGATCCAAAGAATCATAGGTCTGAGAGATTTTTAAGTGGGTATATTTGAGGATGTTTATAAGCTGTGAGAAAGTAACCAGCAGAGTAAGGGTGTGAAGATGTAGGAGAGGAAATGATTGTTCATTTGTTTTCAAAAACTGAATACTCATCGTGTGCCTGGACCTTTTCTAGGATCTGGGGTTCACACCATCTGTTATCTCTTCTGCAAGGATAGTTCAACTCATCCCCTGGTGAAGAGAAGTCAGATTATTCTTTGCATCCCATTCAGATGTAGGAACTGTTCTGTACCTCTGAAGGGACTTTACTTAACCAGAGTAATAAGTTAGAAATCAAAAGAAATTAGAGCTGGAAGGGACCTTAAAGGCCACTGTACTTAATTTTGCCTAATATTTTACATTGAATGTAAGAAAAATTTATTGTAGAGCCCATTCTCTTCAGAGTTCCTTCACTGAACTTTCTTTATGTCTTGCATCCAGTGGGTCTGTCGTGTAAATTTTGGCCTCCTCCTAAATTTGCTTCTTCATCCATATTACATTTGGCCCAGACTATGGCAGAAACTCCTGGGTGGTTCACGGCCCCTGGATTCAGTTCCTCTAATTTTATCCGCCTGCTCGGGTTAAGTGATTTTCTAACATAAAAAGATGTGCTTAAAATAATGCTGCTAATGGCTTGCCCACACAGAGTTACTGCATAGTAGCCGCCCAGCGTGTGCTCTGCACGGAGGCGTGTATTCTGAACTGTGTGCGGCCAAGCCTCATAGGGCTCTTTGCCCTGAGGAAGGGGAGCTTTTTGTGATCACTCCCTTTATCTAGTCGGTCCTTCAGCAGCGGGGAGCCTTTTTCTAATCAGCGGAGGCACCCTTACTCAGCCAGTGGTAGCCCCAGGTCTCACCACCTGTGGGATACAAGCCATGCTTTCTCCCAGGCTTGCTTGGGCCAACGTCTCTTTCATTTCTGTCTCTTCTCACACTTGGACCCCTGGCCTTTAGTCATCCCCACCTGCAGTATTTACAGTGCCCAGCAGGAGTCAGGCTTGAGTGTCTTTTCACAGATGTTCCCTCTGCAGTTAATGTACCTCCTACTCCAACTCTGCATAGCCTCATCTTTCTAGATTCTGCTTCAGGGTTATCATGAAGCCATCACTTGGATATAACATTCTGCCTCCAAAGGAGCCTCTGTGCATAAAGGTTATGTTTCTTTATCTCATGTGATTGAAATTTTGAGTTTACACATGTCCCTCCTTAATGAAGGCTTTAAGGGCAGGAGTCGTTTCTAATCCTTAGCACAGAGCAGATGCTTTTTTTTAATGCTTTTTAATGATGATAAAATGTGTGTTTTAAATCACTTATTTTACAATAATTTTGCTTTAGCTTCTGGCAGAAATAAAGTTTACAGAAGTCGTGTTCCTGCGAAAAGAAATAAAGATGTGACCTTCCAATTGTGTAAAGCTCTTAAACGCTGTGTAAGTGCATCGGGTGTGCTAAGGAACGTGGAGCTAAGTGGGCTAGTTGTGAGAGAGAGAGGCTTAACTATGTTAACAAAGGTAAGCCTTCATTGTGTCCTGCCAACATTTGATAGTTGCTTTTGGGGCAAATTAAACCAGTAAAATTTTAAACTCTTCCTCCATATTAAAGGGATTGAATAAATTGGCCACTTTGGTGCACCTGTGTCTTGAGAATTGTCCAATTGGAGATGGAGGTTTAGAAAGTGAGTTTCAGTCTTGTTTATGTCTCTTCCCATCAGACTGGTCTCGTGATTTCCTACACACCATGTTACTTCCTGTCTACCTTTTCTTGGTGTTGTTCATGCCTGGATTGTCTCCTGTACCTGCTCAAACCTTGGTCCATTCTCATTTGTACCATGAAATTTTGTCATTCTGGATACTGTCAGAACTAATTTTACTTAACTTTGTGTTAAGCCACAAACCACACATTTTGTATATTTTCTGTGTTTTGTGTTTGTCTATATATTTATGGTTTCTCTTCAAGAAATATTATGGGAAGGGAAATAGCAAGATGTAAAGAGCAAAAAAGTCATCATTCTCTTTAAATTGTTAGAACATCTATCTGCAATCATAATTATGACGCACTGTGTTATGTGTTAAAATAGTAAATACATGTAACGTCCCGTAGGAGCAGCAAACTCAGTGGTGTTGGTGTGTGTCATGGAAGTAATCACAAAGCAGGTGACTGTTGGTTGGGGTCCTGAAACATTAGTGTGCCTTCCCTGTGTCCAGTAGTGGTCTGGAGGGGTCAGGAAGCCTGCT
Organism: Mesoplodon mirus; assembly: GCF_964341445.2. Lineage (NCBI taxonomy): Eukaryota > Metazoa > Chordata > Mammalia > Artiodactyla > Ziphiidae > Mesoplodon > Mesoplodon mirus. The sequence continues at coordinate 31,174 of NW_028295607.1, forward strand.
TTTCAATTTGAGGGAACAGAGGGTTTGAGGTCCTCTCTCTTCTATTGCTCTAGTATAGTATACTGCATAGCAGCTAATAAAATACTGGGTTTATAGTTGACATTTAAATCACTGATTGATCATTAAGATTGGGATGTATCTTTGGAAATGAAAATAGGAAGAATCTTATGCTTTTTCTTTTTTTCTTTTTTTTCCTATATCTGAAAAGGTATGTAGTACTTTGCTGAGTGGTTGGGAATAAAGTTTGCAGTATTCAGTTTATTCAGTTTTAGTATCTAAATAGAATTAAACTGTTGCTGTAAACTGGAATAGCACTTTGTTACTGACAAGTTTTAGAATGCATCTGTTCGTCAATTTCCTGTTTGGGAAGATTGTAGTTAATGATTTTGAGAATGTGGCTATAAACCTCCAATTGACTCAAGAAAAGCAAATAAGTCAAGATTGACAAATATATAGGCACTTCATCTTATTGTGTATGTGGGTTTTTTTTCTTTTTAGTTATTTGTCAAGGTATAAAGAATTCTATCACACTTAAGAAAAGTTAAGTAAACTTCACGGGGTGTATTCTGACATGGCAGGGAGCAGATCACATGGCCTAGATCTTAAAGGTGATTTTATGTTTAAACTTTCATGAAAACATATGTGATTGAAACACATTAATATATTGATACAGAGGGCAGTTAATTTTTGTCTTTTTTTTTTTTTGCAGTACTGTTGTGGCCTCTCCCGTCGTGGAGCACAGGCTCCGGACGCACAGGCTCAGCGGCCATGGCTCACGGGCCTAGCCCCTCCGTGGCATGTGGGATCTTCCCGGACCGGGGCACGAACCCGTGTCCCCTGCATCGGCAGGCAGCCTCTCAACCACTGCGCCACCAGGGAAGCCCTAATTTTTGTCTTTTGATACATGTGAGTGCATCTTTCATTTTGCTGAAAGAATATGACCACGTTTCAGTTTGGGATTCTACCATTTAATAAAGATAGTCCACTTAATTTTAGAAATAAGAGATTTAATATATAATACCTAATAATACTTTTATGTATTTTTTTTACTGAAAACATTTATTGTAATACTGTGAAGAAACTATGTCGTTATAGTCTTCAAGACTTAAATGAATCGTTTATTAGCTGCTGTAGTTTTTAAACTAATAAAAATCAGTACATCAGCAATTTGTAAATACAGTTTTTAAAATAATACCTTAAAACTTTACAGTGGTTATTATGACTGTATTTAGGCCTAAAGTTATTTAATAATTTGATATGAAGGCTTTTTAATAGTTTGATGATGCAGCTCAGGGATAGGTAAACTCTGGCTGGTAGGCCAGATGCAGCCCGTTGCCTGGTTTTGTAAAGGAAGTTTTTTTGGAACATAGTCGCACCCATTGTTAACATGGTAGTTATGGCTACTTTCACCCTACGCCAGTGGGGCAGAGTAGTTGCAACAGAAACTGTATAGCCCACAAATCTGGAAATGTTTAAATTTAGATTTTAAAAATTGAAAAATTCTTTGAGCCTATACAGGGCAAGTCCATTGACCCCTGAGGTAGAAAACAGTCAAGAACTTGGGTGCCGAAGCCAAGTGGCCTAGGTTCAAATTCCCTTTCTCCCATTTCATAGCTAGTGACCATGGGCAAATCACTTAACCTCTATGCCTCATTATGAGGTGTAAATGCACTCATTTGTATAAATAGTGCCTGGCACATACTAAGCACTGTGTAAGGGATTGCTGTTGTTTCTCCTTGGAGCTTTGATAAGTTATTGTTAATAGAAAAATGACACTAATGATTTTCCTTTTAGAGTAACAAAGGCATTTTGAGTCTTTTATTTTTTCAAGAATGTAATAAGACTTTTTTCATTTACAGTCAGTGTTCCCTGTTACCAAAATTTACTTTATGAATATAAAGAACTGAATGTCTTTAAGACAGTACTTTTGCTTAAATGTCAAACCATTATTTTTCCAAGGCACATCAAACTGGCTGTGCATAGTCCAGGCCTCTAAAGATTGTGTGCATACCCTAGGTAGCATGTGAGATATACATTTTGTAAATATAGTTTTTAAAATAATGCTTGAGACGTCCCTGGCGGTCCAGCAGTTAACACTATGTGCTCCCAATACAGGGGGCTTGGGTTCGATCCCTGCTCGAGGAACTAGATCCCACGTGCCTGCCATAACTAAGAGCCCACATGCCACAACTAAAATATCCGGCTTGCTGCAACTAAAGACCTGGCACAGCCAAACAAACAAATAAATAACTATTTATAAAAAATAAGTAAAATAAAATAATGCCTTAGGAGTTAGGAAAAGAAAATATTAGAACATTTTTACCTTTGTATTATTTTAAAAAATCTGTGTAGTTTATCATGTACATAAATTATATGTATGGAACTTTGTGTATATAATTTGTTAGTAAATAAGATGCATATTAAAAAGTTTTCTTATGGTTTGCCCAGTCAGGTGTTTGGAGACCACTGGAGGACAGAATGATGAAATTTAGAGCCTCAGCAATGATAGAATTTAGAACCAATTCCCTGACTTAGAAGATAAGGAAAATAATTCACAGACTGTAATTGAGTTGTCCAACTTTACATAAGTGTTCAGAAACAGTCTATCCAGTGGCTAGAATCTAATCACTGACCGAGTAGAATCTGGGTCACTGGACTCGTAAACCAGAAGTGACTGTTGAATTTCTCAGGTTGATGCTCCTGGCATATATGCTTGATATGTGTGTGTGTGTAAATCTCTGACATAATAAGCCATACTCAGTAGGCACACCCTGTTTCCTTATTCAGGCATCTTAATTTCATCCCATTACATCTTTGACATATCAGACTACCAGAAAGCATGAAGAAACCTGGGCTGAGAGTCTTCGTTCCAGGAGACCTGATCTTGACTGTATGGCTGGTTTGAGGCGCATCAGTCTGAACTGCACCACGCTCATTGGTGACCTGGGTGCAAGTGCTTTGGCAGAATCTCTTAGTGAGGATTTATGGCTTAGAGGTAAATTCTAAAATTGAAACTATTGAATTTTTAATATGAAATATGCTTAGCTTTTGGCATGATACTATTGTGATAGAATGTTTTTAAAGCCTCATTTTACTGATAGCTTTTATTTTGCTTTTAAACTTTCTCTGAAAGTTGCATATATCCTTTATAGAAAATACAGAGAAACAAGAGAACAATTACCTATAATTTTAATACCCAGACATAATCACTGTTCATTTTGGTGTATATACTTTCAGTCTTTTTTTTTTCTACAAATATATTTGTACACTTAGGGATTACAAAAATAGAATTGTAGTATACTTGCTATTTCATATTCCTGCTTTTTTCACTTAATGATGTATCATGTAGTATTGTGTCGTATTGATGTCCCATAGTTTAATCAATTCTTTGCAATTCGATTTAGACAGTTTGCTTTTCCCTGTCAGAAACAATGTGAATACGTTGTATATACATCTCTGTGTCCATCGGGATTACTTCTGTAGAATAAGGTACTACAAGTGGAATGACTAAGTGTGACATATTTTTAAGACTTTTGATACACATGGCCAAATTACCACCCAGAAATGCTATGCCAATTTACAGTCCACCCCAACAGTAGATGTGAAGCCTGCCTCTCACAAACAGTGGCTTGTAGCACTTGTAGAAAAATGTAAAACTACAAAAATGAGTACCTCTCCATTTTCTATGCAAGTGGGATTACTCCAAATTTTATAACTTTTCTCAATTAATTTAGTATGAGCATTTTAGCAAGTCAGTAAATTTGCATCTCCTGCATCATTTTTTGTGATTGTTCAGTATTTCATTATATGAATATGCCACAGTGCACGTAGCTTATCCATGCTTGTATATAAGCTTTGTCCAGTTTTTCAGTTCCAAATAGTACTCTGATATATATCCTTACCTATATCTCTGACTATTTCTTTTGGTTAAATTCTTAGAAAGAGAGTTGTTGGATCAAAAGGGTATAGACATTATTTAAAGGCTTTTCTTACAGAATCTTGGCTTCATCTGATAGGAAAATAACTACATTTTGTTTTATTTTGTATTCATTTGATTTACTGGTGAGGTTTACTGGCTGTTTGTATTAATTTGGCTATTTGGTTAATTATACCCTGTGTCCATTCTTCTGTAGTGAGAGTTTGTAAGGGTTGTATCATATCCTGTCAGATCTGTATGTCTTACTTGCTATTTCTATGTGTCATGGGGGTGTTGAAAGACTCCAGTTATTTTAATGTGATGGTCCACACAACACTTAAAAAAAGACTCATCGTAGTTTCCTTTCATGTAATATTTTTTAATACCTGTGCTTTGGTGATCATCCCTTTGGTTTAAATGAGTAGGTTGTTCAGCCCCAGAACTACTAGAATTCATGTTCAGTGTTTCTGGTTTTTGTCTGACTTTTTATGGAGAGAGTTCTTGACCATCATACTTTCATGATAGGTTTTTACTATGTATTCTCTATTCACACATTGTTTGAATTTGTTATTATTTGTATCCTCTTAGACTTGTCCTTTTTTCCTCTAAAACTAACAGTTATTACATTTCTTCTATTTTGTTTTCCCCTTTTAGCTAGTTTCAAGTGTGATTTGGAGCTGAAGATCATGATCAAAAGAATGCAGTGCATTTCTGAGCTCCACCAGGTTTTGCTTGTGAGGTTTACATACCTCTGCCGCCCTTGCTAAATATGAACTGAGATTCATTTTGTGATGCTTTTTGCTCATACGTTATATACAGTTATTCTTCAGTTCTGTAATTGTAAAATATGTTGGATGATTTATTGATACTAAAGCCAGGGTTATCATTGCACATTCAAGAAGAGGTATTTAAACTGGATCATGCATTATGTGTGTGCATATACGTTTCTGTTTTTTTCCATACCCAAAATTACAAACCTGCCATGACTTGTCTTGTGCAGGACTCTTCCACATGTGAGAAAATGAGAGTTGTCTATATGTTAAATCTGTAGAGTTAGGAAGTGACCTTTGTCTTTCATCGAAAGCACTTGACCTGTAGCAGTGTGGCCTCACCAGTAAAGGAGCAAAGGCTTTACTAAAGGCCCGTGAAACCAACAGAACTCTGCTCGTTCTGGATATAAGAAAAAATCCACTTGTTGGTATGTGGTCACTTTTTTGAAATTGATAAACACGTAGCAAAACAAAAAGAATTTGTTCACGTATTGACAGTTTTTTTTTAAATTTAATGTGTTTAACTTTGCTCATCACACACAGTTGGCCCTTGAACAACGTGGGGTTAGTGGTGCCGACCCCTACGCAGTTGAAAATCTGGGTATAAGTTTATAGTCAGTGGTTCCACATCTGTGGATTCAACCAACCTTGGATCGTGTAGGACGATAGTACATATTTATTGAAAAGTATGCGTGTGTCAATGGACCCGCGAGGTTCAAACCCATGTTGTTCAAGCTTCAACTGTACTTTTCTAGTGTTGCACTTCCCTTATGTTTTTAGCAGATAATGTACTAATTAAAGTGAATTTTACTTGTAAATTGTTCTTATCTCGACTCTGAATAGAGGTGAACCTAGATACTAAGCCTACTTCCACCAAGAGCATTTTTTCCTGTGCAACCTCTGAATTCTTGCCAGGAGCACTTTATTCATTTGTCAGAATCACAAGCAATTTTTTAAATATCTTCTGTGTGCCAGATATGGGTTTAGGCACTAGGGATAAAGCAGTGAACCAGACAGACAAAAGTCTTGCCCTCGTGGAGCTTACATTCTAGTGAAGGAGTTCAGATAGAAATGAGTAAACAGATAAGTAATATAATTTTAGAGAGTAGGAAGTGCAAAAATATCTTAAAGTAAGGAGAGTGAGGGAGTTCAGATAGAAATGAGTAAACCGATACGTAATATAATTTTAGAGGGTAGGATTTGCAAAAATATCTTAAAGTAAGGAGAGCGAGGGAGAGCAGGTAGGACTCCATTGGATAGGTTTGTTAGGGGACAGCTTCACTGGAGAAGTGGCATTTGAACAGAGACATGAATGAAGAGAGGAGCAAGCCATGGAAGAATTGGAGTAAGCACATTCCAGGACAAGGAGGCAATGAGTATGCAGGCATGTAGGTGGGTGGAGTATTTAAGGAAAAGCAAGGAGGCCAACATGGCCAGAGTACCGAGTGAAGAAGAGTGTGGTATGACATGAGGTCAAGGAGCTAGCCAGGGGTCTGCTCTTGTAAAGTCTTGAAGGCCAGAGTAAAGATGTGGATTATTCTAAATGAGTAGAGGGGTTTGAACTGGAAAAAGGCATGATCCAAATAGTATATGAATAAGGTGACCTGGTATAGAGAATGGACTTGGGAGGATAAAGAAGAGAAACAGGGAGACCAGTTAGGAGACTGTCACAGTGCTCCAAATAAGAGATGTTTATGGCCTAGGTTAGGTTGGAAGTTTGGAGCAAGTGAAAAGTGGTTGAATTCAGGTTGTGTTTTGAGGGTGTAGCTATCAAGACCTGCAGATAGGTTAGATGTGGGGTATGAAGGAAATAGTAACAAGGAGACAAGTCGTTGATGATTATGTGTGCAACTGGGTGCTATCATTTAGAAAAAGGGGGCTGATGGGAGGAGCAGCTTTTGAGGGAATATATCAGGACTTTGGTTTGTTATCTTGGATGCCCTTTATGTATCTAAGCGTCTGGATGGTGCTCAGACTGTACTTTCTATCCAAAGGTATCTAAAGCCACTTTAGATGCAAAATGTTTAAAGCTGACCTTTGCTGCTGCCAAAATAGTAGCCACTGTGGGCAGTCTGCAAGATGGCATCTTAGGTTTTTGAGGAAGAAATTAGAATACACAAAGGGGGAAATAAGTGTATAATTACATAATGTAGATTTCATATTTAATTTTATGCGAAAAGCGATAATTAGTTGGCTTTTGGTTTTAAATGGAAATAGCCACTCATTGGGAAATAATTACTCTAATTTCAATTTATTTTACTTTAAGTCATTCTGTGCTGAAAGCAGTTACCAAAAAAGGTCTCCAGAATGGAAGGAGTGCCAAGTCAGAGGTATATAACATGTTTTAATTCTCTCAGAAGAATTTCTCTTTAATGGCTTGTTTTTCTTTCCTTCTTAAAAGAAAATTATCAAGGTACTTTCTGCCATCTTAAAACTAAGTTTTTAGTCAAATGAAATGGCTTTTCTGTCTTTGAAAATGTTGTGTGATGCTTTAATTTAGCTTCCCAGAAATGCAGATTGAAGACCTTTTATTAACTTAAAATATCTTAATTTCTAATGAAGATCAAACCCTCCTAAACTACCTGTAACTTAAATGGCATATTTATCATTTCTCTCTCAGTACCAGTGGATAACTTCTCCATCGGTGAAGGAACCATCCAAAGCTTCTAGACGGAAAAAGAGAACTATAATTTTGGAAAGTGGTCGAAAAGGAAAAGCTACTATTAGAATTGGTAACTCTTTTTTTCTTTTTTTTTTTTTTTTGCGGTACGCGGGCCTCTCACTGTTGTGGAGCACAGGCTCCGGACGCGCAGGCTCAGCGGCCATGGCTCACGGGCCCAGCAGCTCCGCGGCATGTGGGATCCTCCCGGACCGGGGCACGAACCCGTGTCCCCTGCATCGGCAGGCGGACTGTCAACCACTGCGCCACCATGGAAGCCCTCTTTCTTTTTTTTAATGCTACTAGAACTTATACCCCTTATATTTTCTGGTGTGCTAAAATTAAAACAGCTTTAATGGTTATTCCTTAACGGTTAATTACTTCCTTAACGGTGAGCTGTTAATATTATTTGTGGTTCTTATGGAACGTACCTAGGATGTTCCTGACACATAGTGTTTAATATTTATTAGATATTAATTTTAATATGATAAAGCTCTTGAAGTGACAAAATCCATATCCAGATACGAGGTCACCTTTTCTCCCTTCCATGTGGGGTCCAGGCCTTAGGAAAGAGGGAAGCATGTGATGTGTCTGTTGACAACCCTAAAATAAAATAAAGTAGGCAGAGCCCTTGGCACTTTACAGATATGAATACCTTTTATTGTCATCAGAACCCTGTGAACAGACAGTGTTTTACAGCAGTGCAGACAGGTTAGGGTCAGGTGCAGCGGGGAAGTGGGATCAGGCAGGATAAGAACATGGGGTGATTGGTGGGGGGGCTGTTTCCAGAGCCTTTACTAAGGAAACAACAAAAATCACAGATGATAATGACTGTTTTTTCAAAATGCAGGAATCAGTGGAAAAACTAGAAATGATCATGTTCAGAATTGTCATCAGTTGTGTCTTAGTAGAAGTCAGTTACTTTCCCATAAGCCAGAAATAACACTGAAAAACAAGGAAAGATCCCATTTGCAATAGTCACAAAAATTAGTAAATATCTAGAAGCCAGTTCAGTGTTCTCCTGAAAAAGTTAGTGCAAAAGGATAGATGAAACATTTTAAACATATATGTTAACATTAATAAAATGTAATGTTAACATACGATCTATTAACGTATAAAGCCACGGGCAGAGGGAAACAGAGATTGGAGGAAAAGCCCAGAAACAGGTCCTTGTTTACTTGAGAATTGTATTTTAACTTAGACAATTTTACAGTCTAACTTGACTTTTTGTCTAATTGATTGATTGAAGCATTGATAATTCATTTAAACAGAAATTAGATATTTGCATCATAGCATACACAAATTCTAGTCAGTCGAAAAGATGCAAAGGCAACTAAATGCAAGAAGCAAATATAAAATACAGGAGAGAATTTCTGTGTAAGTGTAGGGAGTACAGAAGCCTTCCTAAGTAAGCCATAAAACTCAGAAGCCATAAAGTAAAAGATATTTAATTCCATGAAAATTTAAAACTTTTCTACAGTTCAAGACGTAAACAAAACAAAATGACAGACACCAAAGTTGGGTAGTGTATTAACATATAAAGGTTACTGTTGATATAGAGAAGAACCCACAAATAAATGAAAAAGGATAAGCAAATTTTAAAAAGGCAGGGGGTGGTTTCTACCTGTATGAGCAAACAACTCGGAAGAAACAGAGCTGGCTACTAGACAGTTGAAGAGGGGCCAATTTCTTTAGGAAATGCAGATTAAAACCATGGGATTTTCTTCCCCTCTGATGGGCAGAAATTCTAAAGACTGATAACATCTGGTGTAGACGAGGGAACAAACACACTTTGCCTATGTTAAGTATAATAAATGTGTTCAATTTTGGAGCGAGGTTTGCAGCGTCCATCAAAGTTCAAAACTCTCTTGCTCTTTGACCAAAGACTTTTACTTCTAGGCACCTGCCCTCTGCCAGTACTCTGCCTTGCACAGAAGTGTGCATAAAATCAGGCACCCGCAAGTCCAATGAGGGATACTTACATAATGGGGAAAATCTAGAGACAACCCGGATGTCCTTCAGGAGGGGTCTGATGAAGGAAATTAGGATCCATCCGTGGTATGGAGTAACGTGTGTGTGGAGAACGGGGAAGGCCTGTGAGCAAACTGGGAAGATGACCTGATACGTCATGAGGTCAAAAGGAAAAAGAGCAGGTGTAGAAAAGGACATTTCTATGATTCCACTTAGAAAGCCACAGTGTTTGTATTGGTAAATACTATGTATATATGTACATACGGAAACACGCATATATACACGTATACACATTTGTGTATCTGATCCTGAAAATGCACAAAAAACTGTTATTGGCAACCACCTCTATGGAAGGGAATAGATCTTTATATTTTTACTCTAGTTTTCCTAATCGTGTGCAAATTTAGAGTTAATTTTTTATTTAAAAGTTAGGCAGTCAGGAGAGGCCTAGTGACTGTTTTGTGGGCTTCTCTCACCTCAGGATGCACTCTTCGCGCCCTTCTTGTTTCTGGTTTGTCTTTTGGAGCAGACACCACTGAAACGAGCGTCTTGTCATCGCTTGTCAGCTGCCTGCGGTTCTCTTGCGCCCTACTAACCGTCACCACCTTTGTGAGATGCTGTTTCGTGCTGAGGTGGTGCCTTTCCCCTCACACACACCCATCTGGTACCTTGGGAAGTCCAGGGGTTTCTCAGTGGGCATTCTAGAATACTCATCCCAGAGATGCAGTGGGTTTTTCAGCCACATGCATTTGGGGAAAACTCTGTTCCTGTATGAATTATCCTCTTGGGAGTTCACGATTCACCAGAGCTCTTGAGACGCTCTAGGAAGTTGAGTCCAGAAACCTGTGTAGCCCTGTTAATTCAGGATTTCCTAAATTTCTGTGACTGACTGTGGCACCACTTTTCCAGTCACAACCATCCTTATCCGCTTCCGTCCTAGACTCCCTGGGGAGTGCTGCTCAGACTCTGTCCTGGAAGCTTTGTAGTCCCAGGATTACCTGCTGCTTCTACACCCACCCGGCCCCCTGCTAGCGCTCTGTCAGCCTGGCACCTTCTCCGTGCCCCCAACACATTCGGCCACAGGCCCTGCCCCTGCTGTGGGATTTAGTGATAACTCCTGGGAGCGGTGGCCCAGCACAGCCCACGGCAGTGCTCGGTGTGGCTCACAGGGTTTAAAACACACAATTTGAGCCCTTACTGGAACATGGGAAGATGATTTAAATCCAGATGTCTTATTTCATAATCCCCGTGTCTCTGAAAGTGGGAGAAACAGACTGGGAGGGCCGTATGTTTCAAGCAAAAGGGAGACTGTTTCTCTGTGGAAGTAAAGAACGGGCCCTCACAGTTAACAGGTAACGTAGGGGGTTTGTGCTGAGTCTGTCATGTTGGGCCTGTTATACTCATTTATATGACCGTTGGGTCCTTATTGGCATTTTCACTTACTGCCCATGCTTGAAACTCCCCAGTGTCCCTGTCTTGATCACGAGCCCTAATTCTGTTGACCTAGAAAGTTGTTTGTGGGAGCTTTCTAGCAGGCCTCTCCCCCAGTGTCCCCACCCTCCAGCCCCTGTGTCCTAGTGCTTTTTCTACAACACAGAACTCCTTGTTGTGCAGACCTGATTGCTCCTCGTGCTCCAGGATCCGATGGATCCAGTTCCCAGGAGAGCGTGTCTGCAGGGCCCTCTGCGGTCTGCAGTCCTGCCCCCATCCAGGCACCCAGCACCCCAGGTGCTGCAGAGAACTTGCTGCGGTCCCCCGTGCCTTGGCAGAGACAGCTGTCTGCCAGGTGCCTTTCCTTCGTCTCCCCCTGTCCTGACCCTTCCCACCTCCCTTCCGCTGAAACCTTCAACCTTCCCTTGGGCAGAGGTACTTGCTCAGCTCTGTGCTTCCACAGCGCTTCTCCTGTGGAATCTGAACTCCCTCCACAGCCGTCTTGCTAGGTTGGGAGCAGCTGATTCCCCTTCATCTTTTTCTTCCTTCCCTCAGCCCCACAGCAGGGACACTCTCAGGCACCGTGCAAATTTAATCTTCAATTTCTAGTTGTTATGACATTGTTGCTGTCAGGATACCACCTACGTTCACAGTAGGATGGGTAAATGTGTGGGGGACGACTGTAAATACAGATTCTTTGTAAATCCAGGTTCTTAATTCTTCCCCCTTTTAATATTTTTTCCCCTTAAATCACGTGTCCTTCTTGCTGCTCCAGCTCTATAATTGGACTGTCACCTGGGGAGCCTGAGGCAGCAGAATATCAAAGAGGGTAGACACTACATTTTTAATGTAAATGTCAACCAGGATACCTACTACCTGTGCAAAGGGGGGCCCGGAATTCAGGCTCAAAGCCTGTTACCAGATACTTGGTTTCCCTGCTTGCGTCTCTTCTGTCTGTCGACGTGCACTTGACTCCTATTAACTTTAACAGGAATTATGTGTGTGCCATGAGGGCTGAGCATAGCTTTTAATGGGGGCTTCCTCACACTGCTTTTCTTTGCTGTTTACTTTTAATGAATCCCACCCTGTAGAAGTGGAAGAATAAAATAGGATGTGCTTGAGAAAATGGAGAGAGTTATGACATATTTTCCTTGTAATCCAGAATAGCATGTCAGCTCTTCTTCTGTTTGTCTCCTTTGGTTGTCAGCAGAAGATAATTTTGGCTTGCTCACTCTCCAAATCAGAAACTGAAGTCCAATACTAACGTATCCTTGATGAAACTTGACCCATTCATTTTTGAGAGTCTGTATGATCCCTGTGCAAGGTGCGGAGAATGACAAGACAACTCTGTTGACTTCAATCGATATTTACATAGCATTGAATGTGTTCCAGATGCTGTTCTAAATTCTATCAGTTATCTACTTTTGCATCATAGAACACTTCAAGACTGTGACTGAAAACCACAGCCATTTCTTTTGCTCAGCATTCTTTTCAGTCAGCAGGTGGGGCTGGGCTCAGTGGGGTGGTTTCTTCTGCTGGTCTCATCTGAGATCACTTATTCAACCAAAGTCATCTGGTGATCCACCTAGAGTCTAAATGTCCCCCCTCATCTGTCTGGCAGCTGGTGCTGGCTGTGGGCTGGGCCTGTTATTTCCAGCAGGCTAGCTCGGGCTTGCTTCCATGGCAGTGATGTTTTAAGAGGGCAGGTATAGAAGCCTCATGCCTCTTGAGGCCTCAGCTTGGAAGTTGCACAGCATCACTCTTGTTGCAGTCTCTTGGTCAAAGCAAGTCCACAAGGCCAGCCCAGATTCAAAAGGTGTGGAGCACTAGACCCCACCTGTTGCTGGGAGGGATGCAGAGAATTTGTGGTCATTTAGTCCTCACATCAGAGAGGCACAACAGAGAGATTTAGTAACTTGTTCAAGGTCACACAGCTTGGGACAATACAGTGTTTTAAGTGCTTTGAAAGCTGCTGCTCATTATTTTTAAATCTTACCGCCACTATTCGGACCAACTTATTTTTTTTCTCTGCAGCCTTGTAGAGAAAGGGTCATTCACATTGCTGTGTGGCTGCCATGGGTTGAAAGCTTCATCTATGTTGTACCACTGAACTGTCATAACTAGTATGAAATGGAGATATTATTATTATTGCTAATATTCAGATGAGGAAACTGAGGCTCTTGGAAATTAAGTATGAGTCGTATAAGAGAATGTTAACTCACTGTTCCATATGCAAGAGTGATCTCCCTAAGTAAATGATAAATGTGCTGGCACAGATCTTTTTTTTTAATCTCTTGTTTGCATCTGGAAAATGGTTTTTAAAACTTTTCTGTTGCTTTGTTAATGGCAGTTGCACATTGCAGAAAAATAGCTGGAAGAAAAACATGTTTTTCAGATGTCCAGTGCAGGCCCAGAATAGAAGCAAGATGAATATTCCATTCCGCATTGGCAACACCAAAGGAGATGATGCTTTAGAAAAAAGATTTCTCGACAAAGCTCTTGAACTCAGTATGATCTCCCTGAAAGGGCATAGGTGGTGAGTACGTGTCCCATCCAGAAGCTTGTCAGAGAATTGGTTTAGTTTTCAGACGCTGAAGGAGACACATCTAGGAGCCTGCCCATCCTGGAGTAGCAGTTATTGTAACTAGTTGGGAAAGACCGTTTGTTACGGGGGTGCTCCTGCTGCTGCTTACAGGCCCCTTAGCACGATTCCACGGCCGATAGCATGGGGGGGGCGCACCTTCTAGGAGCTTTGGTCAAAATTTCCTTTGAAAATCTCTGCTCTGACAGCACAAAGGGTGCCATCCCCTCTCTAGTGCAGCTGGCACAAGCCTGTTCAGTGTAAGAACAGACACTGTTGCTCCCCTGAACATCAGAGAGAGTAGTTAATTCTGTGAGCTCCATGGAAGATGTATGTTTTCACGCATGAGAATAGCTGCCCACTCCCTGCCCCCTGCACAGCAGGCTCATTGAGGAGTTGAGCTAACCTAGGTTACCTGTGAGCATGACGGTCCTTCACTGCCATTGGAAAGGAATTTTCTAATGACTGAGCTGTGTGACGCTCCTGGCCACCTGCAGGGGCTTTCAGGTGAGAGGTTGGACACGATGGCCTCAGGAGCCGTGATTCTCGCAGGAGCTGGTGACGGGAAGGAGGGTCATCCTGATGCTCAACCAGATGCTCCTGTTCTTAATGGCTGCATCATTGGTTCTTCTGGGTCCGTGGGAGGCATTCAGGCCTCTCTGTATAATGCTGTCACCATCGAAGATGTCAGAAGCTGGCAGCCTTCATGAAGCATTTTTTGGAGATGCACCAGCTATGAGACATCCTAACTAATATACACTCTGCCCTTGAACAGTGTACAAAATTGAAAGTCACCTGGGCATGGCTAAAAAACACAGTATTTTTTTCGAATGAACATACTTATGATAGATTTTCTTCTTTTTTCAGAGAACAGAAAAGCATCCACAGCTATCCCAAGCTGTTGAAACTTAACCTTAATTCTGACTTGAACTGGAAGCTTTTAAAAAGTCTTCTCTTACTTTTCTACCAAATTCCAGCTACTGTTGTCTTTGCTGCTACTTTTTCTGCCTAGATCTCATATTCAAAGCTGCCTATGGGTTTAATTATATGCCAGTTGCAGGTTATTATTTTTAGAGAAACACAGACACACAGCATGGAGGGTGGGTGGGGCCCTCTAGGTGCTGAATTTTGATCCTTTGCAAGATGACAGCAGTGGGGTCTTCTGGATTCTTTCTTTATACGGTTGTTCTCATAAAGCGATAGAAGTGACTTACTATATGTTTATATAGCAAGGTCTGTTTTTACTACCAAATAGTTTATATATCTATGCATTTATATCTCTGTGCCTTTATATTTCTAATAATACAGTTCTTGTTGTTATATGTTGAGACTTTGAGAATTTGTTAGGATCCTTGACCTTGTGCATTAGAGTGTTAGGTTCTCAACAGTCATGTGCCTCCCCTTCCCCCTCCCCTCTCCCCTTTAAAGCTGCTTCACAAGATTTGGAAGCTCCCTAATTCACTTTTCCTTTCCTTTCAGTGGGTAGAAGATCAGTTGGTTGGTTGGTTGGTTGGTTTTGTTTTTCAGTTATGCTGTTAAACTAAAAATCTGTGTTAGGGCCTCCCTGGTGGCGCAGTGGTTGAGAGTCCGCCTGCCGATGCAGGGGATACGGGTTCGTGCCCTGGTCTGGGAGGATCCCATATGCCGCGGAGCGGCTGGGCCCATGAGCCATGGCCGCTGGGCCTGCGCATCCGGAGCCTGTGCTCCGCAACGGGAGAGGCCACAACAGTGAGAGGCCCGCATACCGCAAAAAGAAAAAAATAATAAATAAAAATCTGTGTTAAATTCCCTTACTGTTGCTTCACGTGATTGTTCTCCTTCTGGTGTTTGACCAGTGATGCCGAAGAAGGAAGATCTTTGCTGAATAGTCTTTTCCCCTATTGTTCATCCATTGTCAGTGTTTTATGTTGACCGTGTGAAGGACATTAAAGTCCTAAAACATCTAAACCTTTGTCAATGAATTTCTTTACATGCTTTTTAGATGGATAGTTCTTTTAAAAACTTTATGCTGGGAAAACTTGAGTCTAAAAATAGCATCTGTGAAGGGTATTTTTTTCAGAACCGTGTAAGACTTGAGTCCTGTACCTCCATGTTTTTAATGATTCAGCGTACTGGTGGCTTTCCGTTGGCTTTTGGAATGGACGTTATCAACAGACCACCTTACAACACAGCTCACAATATAAAGTTGTATGAACTTTGTCCCACTTAGGCTGGAAACATGCCACTAGGACAGTTTTGAGCCATCTTTGTGTTTCGCTGGATTGTGTAATGAGGACTACACTGATCTTTTGTCCCAGCTCTGCACCAAATAGTTGGGTTAGTTTGGTTTCCTGCTTAGGGCTAAACCTTGCCAGTCATGGTTCTCTCATCTGTAAAAAGGAGGATTGAAATAACTCCCCCACTTATCTCAGGGATGTTTGAAGAGCTTAAAACAAGGGCTCAGTGCAGGATGTGACTGTTTAAACACAGTAAATGTTTCAACAGCAAAAGCCGGCCAGTCCATGGACGCCATCCAAGTGTTCACATATAATAGTGCTCAGAGTCTATTTTGCCTACTTCCTCATCCATTCGTATGATGGTTCCAAGTCCCTGTGGTTTGTACCGGCCCCAAATCTCTTGAATCTCCACTTATTTCCATTCCCATTGCCACAGCCAGCTCTGTCAGCCCTCAGTGGATCATTTCAGCAGCCTCATCTGCCCCCACCTGCCCCTACCAGCACAGCCAGTTGGACCATCACTTCCCCTTCATGCTCCTCCTTGGTTCATTAAAATCCCAGACTTCTGAGCCCAACGGTCACAGCTTTGTGGTGTCTGGTCTGGCTTCTTCTTTCTTGTGTTTCTGGTTCTTGGAATGTGGCGAGCATATATGCCCGTGCTACGTCAGGTAAGCCTGGAGTTTCTGCCCCCCCTCAGCAAGACTGATGTTCCTTCAAGACGCCTGCCAACCTCCTGAGCTTCTTTGTGGCTCCTGCATTGGAAGGATGCGCTTTTCCTTTTTTCTTATAAGCGTGACCCTTTTATCCCATCACAGCACCTCCATTCTGTGTTTTCCTGTGCCGAGGGTGTCTGCTTACGTGCCTTCCCCATCGGAGCAAGGAACAAGCCCTGTTTCTCCACCTCCATCACCTGGCATCCTGCCTTGCCCTTAGGAGGTGCTCAACGACTATGTGTTTAATGAATGGAAAGGCAGGGCTTCCTGAATTTTGCAAACAGCCTGCAGTAAAGGCAGAGGTACAATCTCACATACGTGGATGTTTTAATTTTTCAAAAGCTTACTATATAATTTCATTTTTAACTAAAATTTAAAATCTTGGAGGGCTCCCAGACTCTTCTTTACATATGTGTGAAAGTGTTTGGAAAACGGCGAGCAACTGCATTCATACCAGGACAAAGGGTAGTCAC
The DNA here is from genome assembly GCF_964341445.2 of Mesoplodon mirus. Classification (NCBI taxonomy): domain Eukaryota; kingdom Metazoa; phylum Chordata; class Mammalia; order Artiodactyla; family Ziphiidae; genus Mesoplodon; species Mesoplodon mirus. The sequence goes on from NW_028295607.1 coordinate 47,904, forward strand.
TGTTGTCTGGAGCACAGATCGCTGGAAGATACCCATTGAGCGAAAACCTTGACCTTTGAATGTCTCCAGTGAGTGAATGGACGCCAGTCTGCTGACCACGTGGAGAGTGGGGAAGGGGAGATAAGGATGCAGGCCCCGGGTCTACAGGCTGCGGGAGCCACAACTGGCCAGTCTTTAAGGTTAAAAGCAAGGTGGACAGACAGGTGTCTTTCAGGCCCTGGGAAATCTGTGTAAGCCTTGGTGGCCTCACGTTCCTTCAGATCCTCCAGAGTGTCCTCCTTCTTCTCCCAAACTGTTTTTGTTTATTTTTCTCTTTCAAAATTTGACAACACATAACCATGTTAATACCACCTAAGTGAGAAAAAACAGATTTGTTCCCACATTGCTTATGTTTACCTGCACACACTGCTTTATCCCCAGCACTCTGGCTCTGTTCTTTGCCTGCACAAGAAACAAAATTGTTCTGTTCGGCGCTAGTCTATGTTTATCTAAACATCTAATGCTGTCTCATCACAACTTAGCGGATGCTGGAAGGTTTGGCCAGCCCTTAGGTGGAGTATGTGATGTAACAAATAATTAGTCCGTTTTCTCCCCTTTAGAGCTTAAGGAGCCACTAAGACCCTGTAAAATGGACAAGACCCATTGATAGATGTCCAGCTTTGCCTAAGGCCCCTGCAGGTTTGGCCTTGTATCACTCTGGGATTAATGTTGGTTGTATTGTGTTCTTTGGATGGAAAATAAAATGAGGAAGAATTTTCTCACATTTGATCCGAATGAACATAATTAAAAAGTGAAATGCTACTGCGTCTGCAAAGAAATCAATCACTTTAATTGGGAAGAAGTTTCCCTGCCTCTGTTAGTAATGGGGCTCTTGGTAATTTAGAATCAGAATCCATGACAGCTTGTGATGAATTGGCTCCTTTTGGGCTAAAGAAGGTAAGAAGTTCTAATTACCCCTGGATTATTCCAGAGTGGGTGGAAAAGCTTGATCAAAGAGATATTGGGAGAGATCTAGAAAAGCTAGCAGTGAGCAAAGATTCATTGAATTTCTTTTTAAGAATCTACAGAATAAAATAGTTCGTTTGTTGTGACAAAAACAAGAGCCTGTGGTATTTGAAATCCCAGAGCAAATTGGATTTTCTAAGAAAATAGGGAACTGGGCATATGAGAAAAAATTTACGTACCCAAAAGTCCTATAGTTAGGTTATAGAAATTGGCCTTGCTTACTTGTTAGCACACGAGAATACTGACAGCCTTGTGCCTCACTTGGGGAAAAGTATGGAATTCATCCTTTGAGTGTTTAAATGTATAAGTAATTGGCACTAAGTTGAAGGCAGTCCAAAATGTTTGATTCAAATGAAAGCATAATTTAAGTTAGTAGAAATGTACTCAGGGTCCTAATGAATGAATCTACTGACCCAATCCCTTTTGGTATCCTAGCCTTTGTTTCTCTTCAGATTGCCAACAATACCTTAAGAATAGGCTGGATTTTAGGTTGATGCGTTTTATTTTGAATTGTGTGTGTTGATTTTTATATATCTATATAGATGTAGATATATAGTTATAGATATAATTTCAAACTTAAAGAAAAGTTGCAAGATTAGTACAAAGAACTCTTGTATGTGCTTTACCTAGATTCACCAATGATTAATATTTAGCTTTATTTGCTTTGGCATTCACTGTCTTTCCATATATACATGTTCTTTTCTCCTGAACCCCTTAAGGGTAAGGACACATTTTGCCTTTTTCCCTGGAAATAGTGATTACTTCCTAAGCGAAACAACATTTTCTTACCAAACCACAGCACAGTGGTCTAAGTCAGAAATTTAACATTGATACTGTTGACTGATCTACCATCCATATTCAAATTTTGCCAGTTATTCCAGTAACATCCTTAGTGGCTAAATTTTTCAGGCCAGGAACCAGTCTACAATCATGCATTGCACTTAGTTCTCATGTCACTTTGGTCTAAGTATGAAATAATTCTTCAGCCTCTTTGTTCCTCATATTGTGAGAGTTTGTGACGAGTATAGGCTGGTGGTTGTGTAGAATGATCCTGATTCTGGGTTTGTCCTGTTTCCTCATGGTTCTTTCATGTTCTGTGCTTTGGATGGGGTTCCACAGAGGTGACGGTGTGTCTCTCTGTGCATCCTTACAGGAGCCCCTTGATGGTCATCTGTCTCATTAGCATCTTGGTTAAGGTGGTGCCCCCGCACTTTCTCCACTGTGAAGTTATTATTTGTCCCTTTGTAGTTAATAAGTAATTTATGGAGAGATATTTTGAGACTCAAAGTATTCTGTTCTTCATCAAACTTTTGAATTACATACTGGTTCATAGAACCAGTAATTCAGGTGGATTTATTTGATGAAGAAGGTGAAGTGATTCTTAATGCTTATTTTCCACTAGTAGTTTTACAAGCCACTCTTCTCTCTCCCAAAGGAAAAAAAATCCTAAAATATAAGCAGCGGAGCTGTGCAGAACAGTTCATTGACAAAAGGCAACCGTTGGAGGATATGTATTCCAGGAGCTCTGAGAGTAACAAACATATTTTGAGAATGTGAACAGTATGAGCAAGTGTGCTTTCTGGTGAATCAGGGAAGGAGGAAAAGAATCCCCTGATCAGGCTATGGGGACCGACTTGCAGACTTTTCCTTCCCTGACTAGTCAAGGTTGTTTATTTCTCAGTAGTCGTAGAAGTACAGCCCTTTGGCCACACAGACCTTTAATCTAAGAACCAGATCATGAACCACATAGCCTGATTATGCTTTAAAAGATGTGATATTTATAATAACCTGAAGTTAAAGTTGCTTCTAATGACTCTAGCCCAGCAGAATAGCCCCCGAGAGAAAAGTAAAATCTTGGCTTCCATCTAGCCAGGTGAAAAGCTGTAGGCATCCCGAGAAATGAAACTTGAAGTTGAAATGTAAGAAATGTAGGAAGTCACAGGTCATTCTGGGGGAAAAAATTAATGATCTTATCCAGCAGAGTAAAAAGCGGCTAGAGGCTGAATCATTCTTTCCTGTTCCCTTCCCCCAGTTTAAAACCATAGGTTCTGTAGGTTGAAAGTCCAGGATCTGAAGCAGAAATCTTTAGGAGTTCTTAGGAAATGACAGGTGAGCAGGTTAATAACCTCAGGTAGGAACAATTCTGCTGTAAAACACACCGGGGAAAATACTCCTGAATTTCTGATGAATTTAAATCTTGGGCAGTCTAACATATTTTCTAAAGAACTATGTTCAAATTAAGGCTCCAGCTGATGTTACCCAGTCACCTCCCCCATTAAGCCATCTCCAGTTCTCCCAATGGCATATTGTTCAAGATATGGTGTCTTCCATGAGCAAGGTTCTTGTGGATACAGGGACAAGATATATCAGTTAGGATTTTGTTGGTCACAGTACATAGAAACCTTGGTCCCAACTGGCTAAAGCAAAAAAAAAAAAAAAAAAAAAAAGAAGAAAAAAATTATTGGTTGATGTAACTGAACAGTCCAAACACAAGGGCCAGCCCAGATCTGGTTTACTCGAGAGGCCCATGTTGTGTATCCTTTGGAGCCACCTTTCTGGGACTCTGCGTCTTTGTCCTCCTTCGTGTCATGCTTCATGATAACCACATTGGTGACATTGCCTCTTCAGAACGGGTCTGTAGCTCTGCTTTCCTCGCCAGAGTGTCCAGCCTCACTCTGCTTGGGCTGCCTTAGATCAGGTTCTCGTTCCTGTGCCAATGAGTAGGACCTGGAGGAAGGGACATGCTAACTGGCTGGAATACAACAGGACCCATCTTTGGAGCTGGGTAGGTGGCCAACCCCACGTAAACCATATAGAAGCCTGTGCAGTTTGCCAAATAAGTTCTGCTTTTTGTTGCCCTTATGGAGTTTACAGCTTCATCAGGGAGGCAGACAAACAAATAAGCAAATGGATACAAGATACGAAGTGAAAGAACAGAGCTGCGAGAATAAATGTCAGGGAGACACAGTCCAGACGGCGAAATGGGAAGTGACACTTGAGTTGAGATCTGAATGGTTGCGCAGGAGTTAATCAAGAAAAGAGGTTAGGGAGAGACAAAAGCCACGTGAGCATTTGGGGGAACCTTTATCACTTGACTTTCTCTTTGGAGAGTTGGTGTGTGATGCTCAAAATATTGAATAACTAGTATGGTACCCTAAAGAGGGCCAAATTACAAGTGCCCAAAGGAGGATGACTCCAGGAAAGCACCACCTTGCCGTAGGTGGCCACAGATGAGTGGCCCACTGCTGGGGTCTGAGGCCCACAGGACTAGGGCTGGGGCAGAGACTGTTAACCAACTAGGATGGAAGTAGTAGATAAGTATATAAATAACTGGTATGGCAGCAGAGGCGTGTACCTGGTGGATTTCAAGCCTGAGTGTACCCCCTTTTTTTCTGGGCCTCTTTCCACTGTTTACTGACCACCAAACCTCCCCATGCAATAGTCAATAAATGTTGACTAAACATATAGATGACTATATGGATAGCGTGGGAAAATTATCTACATTCATGCCTGATTGATATTGATAGAAGTTTTCGCCCCAGAGCAAATTAGCAAATGCTTCCCTAGATTCCGCAGAGCATCTCAGACATTGATTTTCAACTAGAGGCTTCTGGGATTTGAATCAGCATCTGCCTGAGGTTTGCAAGTTGAGGGGAATCTCAGCCTGGAGACACATGTTGATTCCACGTAAAGTGTTGGAAGCCCGCACGGAGTAATAAACTTATAGTTGTGTTCTTTTTGAACCATTTAATACTTATTGACTTAATGGGCATGTTAAAAAAATTCATGAGATGAAGCATTAACATCTTGATTCCTGTCTTTTCTTGAAGGGGGAGAAAATTTGGGCCTGCATTGCAGCATGGAGGTTTGTCTGCAGCCAGTAGAGGCTGCCTCTTTAGATGGTGGGCTCTAATTTGCCTTTCTTCCACCTTTCTCACTTTTTTCATATTTGTGACGTACTTGCCCTTGGGTACCGGGTCTGAAAATAGCAAGATTTCAGCTTTCTATTAGAAAACCATTGCGAGGTCAAAAGAGTACGATGATCCTTGGCATCACCCTTCTGGCCTTTTCCACTGTTTTAACCCCAGCAGCAGGAGCATAAACTTTCCAGCTGTGTGAAGGACTCAGAACTGAGCCAGAGCAATCCCCAAACCAGCTGAAGTTAGTCTGTTAGCTTTGTGCAGCCTGAAAGCTTTACATAATCATTGCCAGTCATACCTTCTGGTCATTTCCCTTTAGTGTACAGTTTCCACCTCCAAGTTCTTCTCTTACACCCTGAGAGGCTGGCCCAGAACTAACCTAGGAGCCTCCACTTGGGTGAGTAATTGTCATTAGCCTCCCTTGAGTCTCTTAAGCATCTCTCCTGTTTAGGGCTGAAGTCTAGTTCTATACGATTTCAAGTAAAAACTCCCATCCACAAGTCACTGATCCATTCATCCAACCTTACTTAGTTAGTTAGCAAAATGGGGAATCGTATTGACAAGATCATTATCCTTAAGCGATTTGGAGCCTAGTAGGGAAATTAAAATGTCAACATGCAATTGTCATACTCTGGAACAAGTGCCTATCAGGTAGGGTTGCAGATAAAATGCAGGACACCCGGTTAAACTTGCATGGTTTATTTGTTAAATCTGATACCCCTACCACCGGGGAAAGTCTTGGGTGCAAGGGAACACAGGTGAGGAAGACCAGGGACATCTTCCTAGAAGTACTGCCATTGAGACCAACGTGAGAGGGCTTAAGTCAGAAGAGGTGCAGGATAGGGGAGGGCTCTGTGAAGACAGCGAATAGCACGTGTGAAGGCCCTGACTTGAGAGCCGCCCCAGGAAATTCAGGGGCCTGAGGTTCAGGATGTGGGAATGTGGAGGATGGAAGCGTATGTCAGGGGAGGGGAGACTGGAGATGGAATGTGGACTGGATCCTAAGCACAACGGGCCAGCCATTGTAGGACTCGAAGCGGCAGAGTGACGTAAGATAGGCATTTGAGAAAAATCCTTCTGGCTGGAGTGTAGTGACTGATTAGAAGAGGGAGTCTGGAGACAGGAGAAGGCAGAGCGGTGTTTGCTGCAGTAATGATAGTGAGTGATGGCGGAGGCTGTGAGGAAGAGAGAAGAATGGATGAGCTCCTTAGAGGATGGATGGGTAGATGTGGGAGATGAGGGAAGAGAAAGGTCGCACATGAAGATGGTTCCACTCAGTGGCACAGGAGAGGTAGGGAGAAGTGGGTACTGCGCTGCCATTTGCCTGTTTGCCTCAGACCGTCTCCCTGTCTTTCCACTGCTCTGCTCCGTGTCACAGGGCTGATCCTGCAAACCCCATTGCCCAGATTTCCTTGCCAACTCTTTTCCAGGTAGGTTCAGCCAGTGGAAAACATTGGCCAGAGGTTGGAGGGCAGGGGGATGGGAGAAGCCAACGTATTTTCCCCTTGCCCTCCACTCTCTGTTCGGGCAGCTGCAGCAGGGTTGGTGGCCGCTTTGCTCTGAGTGGCTGCCCTAGGCACTTCACAGTGCTTAGTATGATAATCTCGAGGTCCATCCACGACATTGTTGCAAATAGCATTATTTCATTCTTTTTATGGCTGAATAATATTCCATTGTATATATGTACCATATCTTCTTCATCCATTCATCCATCAGTGAACATTTAGGTAGCTTCCACATCTTGGCTATTGTAAATAGTGCTGCAATGAACATTAGGGCGCATGTATCTTTTCTTTCTTTCTTTCTTTCTTTTTCTTTCTTTCTCTCTTTCTTTCTCTTTTTTTTTTTTTTTGTCACACGGCATGTGGGATCTTAGTTTCCTGGCCAGAGATGGAACCCATGCTCCCTGCACTGGAAGCACAGAGTCTTAACCACTGGACCACCAGGGAAATCCCAGGGGTGTACGTATATTTTTGAATTAGAGTTTTCTCCGGATCTATGCCCAGGAGTGGAATTGCGGGACCCTATGGCAGCTGTATCTGTTGTCTTCATGTCTCACATCAACCACCTGCACTCCAATCCTTGCTCTCAACGTCATCTTTGGGGAACCCAACCTGTGACAGGGACCTTGACAAGAAGAAATGGCTCAGGGAAAAGCTACCTGCACAGTGAGGAGATAGAGGCCATCGACCCTGGGGTGCGGCAGGGAGAGTGGGCACAGAGATTTGTCATTTCACCCCCGATACTCAGCCCTCCTGGCTGCCCCACTCTAGGTCACCTCGTGATAGAGAGACGACCCAGTTAGAGTCCCTGCCTGTGCAGGAATCTAGGGGCACCAGCGGGTCTGAATAATATTAGTGCAGGGTCTCCCCCACAGCACTGGGGTTATTTGGGGTGGGTCATCCTCTGCTGGGGGGCCCTCCTGGGCCCTGTGTGGGGTTCAGCAGCATCCATGGCCCCACCCATTTGATTTCAGGGACCCCTCCCACCCAGTTGTGACCACCACAGTTTTTCCCCAGACATGACCAAAGAACTGGGTGAGGCGGGGGCAGGATGGCCCTGGGTGAGGACAGCTGTGTTGAAGCAACCAGCCTGTCCCAGGGCAAGGTCTGCCCCAATCCCATCAGAGCCTGCATTTAGAACCGCCCCTTCCCTTTCCCAGCTCCCCTGCCCTGCAGTGGTCTCCGAGACATCATCCCTATGTAATAAATCACACCTTCTCAGTTTACTGTCCCCAGCACCTAGAAGAGTGTCTGATGTGTAGTGGATGCTTCATAAATACTTGCTGAATAAAGGAGTTGAATAAAGGGATGGGTGGATGAATGAATGAAGGTTACAATGGAAGGAGGGAGGAAATTCCCTTTCTGGCTCTCGGGGGTTGGGAGATCAAGTGAGAGATCCGTCCTAAATAGGCTGACCAGCCTTCTGGGGTTCCCCGGGAATGAGGGTTTCCCCACAGTTCCAGCGCTCAAACCTGAGCGGTCCTGGGCAAACTGGGGGCGGGTGTTGGTCATCCTATGTAAACACAGTAACAATTCCAACTGCAATAACAATGGCCAAGGACCTCTAGGGTCTTATTGACCAGGCAGAGTTTTTTACCTGGCGGGGAAAGTGGCACAGGAGGGAGGGAGGAGTCTAAGGAAGAACATCCCACACGACAAAGTGTGCCAATGGCCCTGGGCCCAAGGTCACACCTGACCAGGGCTTGCTTGTTTTTTTCTCTAATTTACTTTTTCCCACATGGATATGCAATTGTCCTAACACCATTTATTGAAAGCTCCTTAATTTCCCCACTTTCTGTCATATCAAGTTCTCATATATCTCTTTCTGGACCTTTATTCTATACCATAGAGCTGTACGTCCCATCCTAGCACCACTAGGGCTGTTTCATCACTATCACTTTATTTTTTATTCATTTATTTTTTTGGCTGTGCCGTGCGGCATGTGGGATTTTATTTCCCTGACCAGGGATCGAAACTGCGCCCCCTGCAGTGCAAACTCGGAGTCTTAATCGCTGGACCTCCAGGGAAGTCCCCAGGGCTTGCTTTGACATCCATCGAATGGTAGTGGGTGGACATGGGGAGCAGCTGTCTGTGAGCCATCCTGTGTAGAAATGCAGGGTGGAGGGAAGGACAGCTGGAGTGGGAGGGGAAGAGGCAGCGGAGGGAGGGAGGGAGGGTGGGCGAGAGACAGAGAGTTTCCGGAGACAACAGCTCTGGCCCTGTCCTAGGGCATGAAAGCTGAGCTCCTAGTGCCAGGAGTCTTGGAGCTGCAGCCCGTGAGCCAGGGTGACTGGCTCTCCTCCCTGGTGTGTGTGTGGGGTGTTGGCTCTAGGCTTCTCAGGCTGGGAATGGGGTGCACGGAGCAGGGATAGAGTAGGGACTCTTCTCTCTGGGACCTCGTGGGCCATCCTTAGCTCACAAAGCTGAGCCACTCCTGGCCCTAAGGGTGGGGGTCTTATCCTCCCTGTCCCCTGGACTGTACCCTCTCACACACAACTTCCCCGTGTGTGCTCCCAGAAGCCAAGAGAATCTGTTTGTAAAAGATTTGGGGGAGGGGGGTAAACATACAAACAAGAGCAGAATGGATACTTTTTCAGAATGGGAATGGCTCTGTGTAACCCCACCCCCAGGGTAACCACAGTCCTGACCTCTAACACCCTTGATGAGTCAGCCTTGGTCTGGGCTTGGGAACCAAGGAAGCTTCCTCATCCCCTCCTTCAGACCCAGTCTCTCCCTCGGCATCTTTGCGAGAAGCACCCGGGGAAGTGGGACTGCTAGGCTGTACTGCTGCTAGAACTCCACCTGGGCTCCACCAGGCTCCAGCCACCAGCCCTGTGCACCTCTCTGACCCTGAGGCACCTCAACTGGTAGGAGCGGCATCACCTTCCCTCCCGGGACTTGTGACACTTAAGGCAGACACCGAAAAGACAAGTGTTTGGCTCCCTGGCTGGCAAAGGGCAGGTGCTCAATTGTCATAAGTGTCCGTATCAGTGAGGGTTCTCCAGACAAACAGAATCCATAGGGTTTATGTGTGGATATATGCACACACACGTACATATGTACATGCATACAAAAATATACAGCTGTGTATATATGCAGTATGCATACAGACATATACACATATAGTATATACAACACACACACATATATACACATATAAAATGCACAGTTTGTATATATACAGTATGTATACACACATATACACATATACAATACACACATACATATACACTATACATACACACATAAAATGCATAGTTTATATATATACACTATGTACACATACGTATAACATGCAATAGACACCTAGGTACATGTATATCATACATATATACACACATACAAAGATATTTAGGTGTGTATATATATAGTATGCATACATATATAATATATGCAATACATACACGTACATATAGACACATATACACCTACATAGAAAAGCATGTAGCATAAAAATATATATGTACTGTATATATAAATTCATCGTTTATATACATATATCATAGATATAAGATATATACACATACATATACACAATGTATACACACACATACACACCTATATGTAAATATGTGCATGTAAATACACATATAAATACATACACAAGTGTGTCTATATATAGTATATACATATATACATATAATACCTATACAACGTATACACATACAGGTATACAACATATATACACACCTATATATAAATATACACTGTATACATACATACATACAGTGTACATATACTGTATATATACACACACCATATATCAATATATGGTGTGTGTATATATACAGCATGTTCACATTTATAATATGTATACTATATATATACACATACATACATGCATACAATATATACACACACATAGGCTTGTATGTATACTGTATATAGTACTTACACATATACTACAAACGCACGCACATATAAACGTGTATACATATATAATATGTATACACACATATACAAATTAATAGGCTTGTATATATTCAGTATTTTTACATATATAGTTTTGTTTTAAGGAGTTGACTCGTGACCGTGAGGCAGGCAAGTCAGGGCAGGACTCTGGGCTGGAGACACAGGGAAGAGCTGATATCCCAAGGCCATTGGAGGAACAGTTCCCTCTTTCTAGGGAACCTCATTTTTCTCTCCAGTCCTTCAACTGATGGACGAGGCCCACCCACGCCGTGGCATTGACAATCTCCTTTACGCAAAATGGACCAATTGCAGTGTTAATCTCTTCCTAAAAATACCTTCCTGGCCACATCTGGAATAATGTTTGTGGTTGCCGGGGCCCCACGCAGTGCGCACATGAGATTAACCATCCCCGTGGCGACGATGACACTTTATTTTCTCCCTTGACCATTGTCACTACTATTCCAATTAAAATGGCAGTGCCATGAGGGCAGGGCATTTCCTTTTTTGCCAGTACTGAGCGTCCGCGGTCTGGTGCCTAGCATAGGCTAAATACACGGCATTTTTGTGAACAGAAGCAGGGATTCTGGCTGTCATATTTAATGAGGAATTATATAGTCTTCTTATTGGGGGGGAGGGTGTGTGTGTGTGTGTCACGGTACGTCAAGGGCGGGAGACGAACCCGCCACCCCAGGCCCCGAGGGCTCTCCTCGGGTCCCCACTTCGGGCCGGTGGGGGTGGCCGGGGGCAGCCGAAGACGTGCGTGCGTGCGTGCGTGCGTGCGTCGTGAGAGCGGGCGAGTCCACGGGGTGGGCTGCGCGTACCGTGAGTGTTTTGCCCCGGCCCCCGGCTCACTGTGCTCGCCTCACACCGGCCCGAATTCGCAGCAGCGCTGGAGGCCCGGGGCCTGTGACCACAAAGAGGTAGCCGGGGGCCGGACGGGAGCGCGGCGGCGGCGGCGGCTGAGGCCCAGGCCAGGCCCCGTCCCCTCAGCCGCCCGCCTGCCCGTTTGCCCCGCCCCCGCCGGCGGCGCCGCGCCCCTCCTCCAACCGCCAGACTAGCACGGGGCGGGGGCCGCACGCGAAGACATGGCGGAGAAGCTGGAGCTGAGGCTGGAGTCGCTTGTGGGGGCCGAGCCCGCCGTCTGCCTGTGGCCGCTGCAGGTCTACGTAAGTGCCACCCGTCCCCTCCTCCCGGACCCCCGCCCCTCTTCCCCCATGGCGCGCTCTGAGCCCACCAAGCAATGGAGCGACTCAAGTCGCCAGACCTTCTTTGGAGCCCCCCTCCCCCACCCACGCCGTGGTTCTCCGCGGCCGTTTCCAGCCCCCGTGCGCAGGGTGGGCAGAGGGGAGCCGGCGCCGGCCAGGGGCGCAGACTCGGCCGCAGGGACCCCGCGCTTCCGAGGGGCGCCTGAGCCGGTCTGCGGTTGGCTCTGCAGGGCTGGGGACCCCGGTCCCCCCTGGCCTGGACTGCCGGCGGGCTTGCCCTTCTGTACTTTAGGATCTGACATGTAGGGACTCTGTTTCCTGGTAGTTTATTCTTAGCGCTGTCAACGTGCTTAGGTTTTTTTTTTATTTTTGAGGGCACTCTTTCCTCCCTCTCTCCAGTTTTTTGTGTTTCTGTTTTGTTTTGTTTTAGTTAGGCATTTTGTCCCTCTGATCTTGAGTGGGTGGGCTGGCAGGACACTTGGAGAGGAGGCGTTCCGTCCCCTGATCTTGAGTGGCCTTTGGAAAATGACACGCCAAAGGGAAATTTACACAGAAGTCCGGTGATTCCAGAAATGCAGGGTGTCCGGCCAGGTGGGCGCCCGGCCTCTCGTCCCCTGTGGCGGCGTGGTGTGCGTGTACCTTGTCTCAGGGTTTACACTTGGGCCCCGCAGCCCACCTTCCGGAGGGAAAGCGCAGCGGGCGCCTTGGGCCTGCGCCTTTGGGGCGCCCTTTCGTGCGCTCAGCTTGCCGGGGACTGGCCTCCAGGCGACCTGGCGGGGAAGCCCGCGCGACCCGCCCCTCGCGCGGGCTCCGTGTGTATCAGTTTTGTGGAAACTGTGTCGCGACCGGGGTCGGGGTTGGGACGCTGGGACCGCCTGGGAGCCAATGTTGACGCCGAGGCCCGGTTCTCCGCAGTTATCTGAGGTCCGAGGGTTTCCAGCCCTCCACTGCGCAGTGGCACTTTCTATTTTTGCCCTTCCTGTGCCTGGAGGCGTGGCTGAGCCTGGGCTCAGGCTTTTCTGGTTGGGTAACTCCGGGTGTCCCGGGTAGGCGGCCTGAGCAGCAGTGGGCCAGGCGGGGAGACATGCCAGGGGAGGGAAACTGAAAGTGGGGAGAACCTTCAGAACTCCAGCTGATCCACTTGCCTCGCCTCCCCGCCCTTCTTACTGCACTTGTCATGCACGGGCTGGCTGGCCGGCGCATTTTTCAAAATGTAATAATTTGTGTGTCCTTAGTAGCTGTGAAGCCTTGTTCACTTGTAGTGCACAGTTGTAGGAGTTTTGATCGCCATCAGGCGGCAGAGCAATCCTGTCATCCCATTTGCTGCCCTTTGGCGCCAGGGTGCCTCTAGCCTCTTGGCCACTAATCTCCTCTCTGTCCCTAAGGTTTTGGCTTTTCCAGAAAGTCAGATAAGTGGAACAACAGCATGTAGCTTTTTGATTCTGGCTGCTTTGGCTCAGCAAAACCTATTGAGATTCCTCCCGGGTTTGTCTTTTTGTTGTTGTTGTTTTAAATATTTATTTAGTTAGTTATTTACTTGGCTGTGCTGGGTCTTAGTTGCGGCACATGGGATCTTCATTGGCGCGTGCAGTATGTTTTAGTTGCAGCGTGGGGGATCTAGTTCCCTGAGCAGGGATGGACCCCGGGCCCCCTGCATTGGGAGCGTGGAGTCTTAACCACTGGACCACCAGGGAAGTCCGTCATCCCTGTTGTTGCGGGTATGAGAGGCCACTCCTTTTTCTGGCTGTGTTGTATTCCATTTTCCGTTTGTCCATTCGCCTGCAGGTGGCAGGACTTGTGGGATGTTTCCACTTTTGAGGGGATCGGGAATAAAGCTGCTGTAAACATCCCAGGGCAGTTTTCCATGTGAACTGGGGTTTTTACCTCACTTGAGAAAATACTCAGGAGTGGGACTGGGGTCAGTGCTAAGTGTCTGTTTAACAACCCCCCTGCATCTTAGAAATGGATATTTTTGAATATTGGAAGAGTTTAGAAATCCACTGTGACCCAGCACCCAGGCACTTGAAACGAAGTTGGAAGTTCATCTGGAGATGGTCACGTTGTCCCCATCACTGTCTTTTATTCGAGGCAGAGCAAGGCCACAGATTTGTAACCCTTGTAAGGAAGGCCTCGTGTGTCCAGGTCCTGGCAGGACCTGGCTTTCTAGTGGTGGGCGGTTCTGCAGTGGAGAGCGTCTTTCCCTTGCTGGCCGGACCTCACTTGGCAGGGTGCGGGGTGTGCTGCCTGCCTGGCCAGGCGCTCTTTCTGCCGGTCAGCAGCCATTCCTGGTATGTCTGTCCTACTACCAGGCAGGCGGTCAGGGGCCCTAGTGAAGTGCTCAGCGAGCCGCAGCCTTCCTAAAGTTTGCGGGTAATGTCTGCTACCCTCCCATTTCCCTGCTGAGGAATTTTGCTCTCTCATGGGAAGTGAGGGGGCAGTACTTTATAAGAGTTCATATTTTGTGATGACTCGATGCTGAATACATTAAGAAAATGGGCTCCTTCTAGAAGCTTAACTTCTCAGAAGGTCAGAGTATGCATGTGACTGCACGTTTGAAATGAGTGAGCTTGTTTGTTCATTGATTCATTCATTCTGCAAGCACCTCCTGGATATTTACAGTGAGTGTTCCAGGGGGCGTGGAGGACAGTAGAGAGTATTCTTCTTTTTTTGATTTTTGAATTTTACTTTATTTTTTTATACAGCATGTTCTTATTAGTCATCAGTTTCATACACATCAGTGTATACATGTCAATCTGACTCGCCCAGCTCAGCACACCACCATCCCCACCCCCCCGTGGCTTTCCTCCCTTGGTGTCCATACATTTGTTCTCTACATCTGTGTCTCAACTTCTGCCTTGCAAACTGGTTCATCTGTTTGAGACAGCTTTGTACTTCCCGCTTCCAGGGGCTCTCATGTGGGTGCTGCGAAGTGGGGTTTTAGATGGTGCAAGGTGGAGGGTGGGCACTAGAACCAGTGCCCAGTGCCCGGGTGTGTGTGCGCTGGATGGGGCGTGCGGCCTAGGACTCCTGCCGGCTCGGTGACCCCGGCCAAGTGCCTTAAGGCTTCTAGGTCTCAGTGTTCTCATCTGTAGCATGGGCTGAACAGGACTCACTCTCTCTGGAGGTTACAAGGTCGCACTGTGTTAATGTTTGTAGACCCTACAATGTAGAACACTTAGGACAGTTTGGAGCATCGTTAACTGTTGCACAGATGTTACCTGCTCTGTTGAATGACTTTGCCTGGTACACGCCAAAGCGATTAGGAAATTGGTATATCCCAGCTTCATTTCCTTTCCATTAAAATAGGGTTCAGGAAAAAAAATCTGTTTTTCAGTAGTCGTATCATATAGTGGAAAGAGCACTGGTGTGAAGGCAGCTTAGGGTTTGAATTCCAGGACTTATGCTGTCTGTGGCCTGGGCAGGTTACTTTTGAACTGCAATCCCCACACTTGTAAGATGACATTAAAAACCACTCTTTCTGTGGGTTCTTAGAATGAATTAAGCAGGTTATGTGTGTAAAGTAGCCTGGCACTTGAATGAGTTGTCAGAACCAAGGGCTGCTGGAGACGATGCTTCTGCCCTAGGTAATCTCCCCTTCTACTGGGCGGCAGGTAAACACAAGCATAGTAGTCCGTGCTCTGGAAGAAGTGAGTTCTGGTGCTACAGAGCACAGAATCTTTTTTTTAAATTTAATTATTATTTTATATTGGAGGTTATTTGATGTACAATATTGTGTTAGTTTCAGGTGTACAGCAAAGTGGTTTAGTTATTCATATATCCATTGTTTTTCAGATCCTTTTCGTGTACAGTTTGTTACAGGATATGGACTAGAGTTCCCTGTGCTAAGCAGTAGGTCCCTGTTGATTATCTGTTTTATATAGAGTCGTGTGTATATGTTAATCCCAAACTCCTAATGGATCCCTCCCCCCCCCACCTTTCCCCTTTGCAGAGCACAGAATCTTGGAAGGGAAAGTTCAGGGTAGGCTTCTTGGAGGAGGTGCCATCCTTTCTAAGGATATGTAGAAGCTCCTGGGGTGGCAGGAGGGAGCAGTGTGTGTCAAAGTTTGAGAAATATAAGAAAATATGGCAAAACTAAGGTATAGGACTGGAACTCAGGGTTTGGGAAAGAAATGAGAGTTGATACTGGAAACTTAGTGGGGCCCAAGAGAAGGGGGCCTTGTTTGTCCTGTCACAAGTTTAGATGTTTATCCTGAAGGCTGTGGGAAACCCTAAAGAACAGTGAGATGGACTTGTGGTTTAGAGACTCACTCGGACCTCCATGTGCAAGGCACTTGATTGGGTGCAGGGTGAATTGTAATCTAAGGTTCCCACTTAAGTTATAAAAGGTTGGACTGGATTTTGCAGATCTGAGAGAGAATGGGTGAGGCCTGGTGACCAGTTAGAAAAGGGAGGGCAGCAAGCGTGGGTGACACTTTACAGCTGCATCTTTTTGTGGGATACAGAGCACAGTAGGAAGGTATTGGGGGTAGTGAGAGGATCTTACTTCATCTTCAGTGCTTTAGAGGGGCCTGGTAGACAGGTCTGGGCCCAAGGTTCAGATCTGGGCTTTTGAGGAGGAGAGGTGTTTGAAGGCATGGGAGAGACTTAGGTTACCCACAAGAAGATCCAAAAAATCATAGGTCTGAGGGCTTTTTAAGTGGGTATATTGAGGAAGTTTATAAGCTGAAAGAAAGCAGCCAGCAGAGAAAGGGTGTGAAGATGTAGGAGAGGAAATGATTGTTCATTTGTTTTTGAAAAGCTGAATACTTATCGTGTGCCTGGCCCTTTTCTAGGATATGGGGTTCTCACCATGTGTTACGTCTTCTGCAAGGACAGTTCAACTCATCCCCTGGTGAAGAGAAGTCAGATTATTCTTTGCATCCCATTCAGGTGTAGGAACTGTTTTGTACCTCTGAAGGGACTTTAATTAACCAGAGTAATAAGTTAGAAATCAAAAGATACTAGAGCTGAAAGGGACCTTAAAAGCCACTGTACTTAATTTTGCCTAATATTTTACATTGATTGTAAGAAAAATGCAGAGCCCATTCTCTTCAGAATTCCTTCACTGAACTTTCTTTATGACTTTCATCCAGTGGGTCTAGCTTGTAAATTTTGGCCTCCTCCTAAATTTGCTTCTTCATCCACATTACATTTTGCCCCAACTATGGTAGAAACTCCTGGGTGGTTTCGCGGCCCCTGGTCTCAGTGCCTCTAAGTTCATCTGCCTACTCGGGTTGAGTGATCTTCTAACATGACAAGATATGCCTAAAATAATGCTGCTAATGGCTTGCCCACACAGAGTTAGTGCATACTAGCCGCCCAGCGTGTGCTCTGCACAGAGGCCTGTAATCTGAACTGTGCTCAGCCAAGCCTCCTGGGCTCTGTGGCCCTGAGGAAGGGGAGCGTTTTGTGATCACTCCCTTTATCTAGTCGGTCCTTCAGCAGCAGGGAGCCTTTTTCTAATCAGCGGAGGCACCCTTACTCAGCCAGTGGTAGCCCCAGGTCTCATCACCTGTGGGATACAAGCCATGCTCTCTCCCAGGCTTGCTTGGACCAACATCTCTATTTTTATTTCTGTCTCTTCTCACACTTGGACCCCTGGTCTTTAGTCATCCCCACCTGCAGTATTTACAGTGCCCAGCAGGTGTCAGGCTTGAGTGTCTTTGCACAGGTGCTCCCTGTGCAGTTAATGCACCTCCTACTCCAACTCTGAATAGCCTCATCTGTCTTGATTGTACTTCAGGGTTATCATGAAGCCGTCACTTAGATATATCTTTTGGCCTCCATAGACACCTCTGTGCATAAAGGTTATGGTTCTTTATGTCATTGAAATTTTGAGTTTTTAGATCTTCCTCCTTAATGAGGCTTTAAGGACAGGAGTCATTTCTAATCCTTCGCACAGAGCAGATGCTTTTTAATGGTGATAAAATGTATGGTTTAAATGACTAATTTTACAATAATTTTGCTTTATCTTCTGATAGCAATAAAGTTTCCAGATATTGTGTTCCTGCGATAAGAAATAAAGATGTGACCTTCCAGTTGTTTAAAGCTCATCAATGCTGTGTAAGTGCGTCGGGTGTGCTAAGGAACGTGGAGCCAAGTGGGCTAGTTGTGTGAGAGAGAGACTTAACTATGTTAACAAAGGTAAGCCTTCATTGTGTCCTGCCAACATTTGATAGTTGCTTTTGGGGCAAACTAAAGCAATAAAATTTTAAACTGTTCCTCCCCATTAAAGGGATTGAATATTTGGCCACTTTGGTGCACCTGTGTCTTGCGAATTGTACAATTGGAGATGGAGGTTTAGAAAGTGAGTTTCAGTCTTGTTTAAGTCTCTTCCCATCACACTGGTCCAGTGATTTCCTACACACCATGTCTGTCTACCTTTCCTTGGTGTTGTTCATGCCTGGATTGTCTCCTGTACCTGCTCAAACCTTGGTCCATTCTCATTTGTACCATGGAAGTTTGTCATGCCGGATACTGTCAGAACTAATTTTACTTAAGTTTGTGTTAAGGTGCAAAGCACACGTTTTGTATATTGTCTGTTTTTTGTTTTTGTTTATATTTTTATTGTTTCTCTTCAAGAAGTATTATGAGTAGGGAAATAACAAGATGTAAAGAGCAAAAAAGTCATCATTCTATTTTAAGTTGTTAGAACATCTATCTGCAATCATAATGCACTGTGGTATGTGTTAAAATAGGAAATATATGTCATGTCCCGTAGGAGCAAGAAAGTCAGTGTTGTTAGTGGGGGTGTGTCATGGAAGTAATCACAAAGCAGGTGACTGCTGGATGGGGTCCTGAAACATTAGTGTGTGTTCCCTGTGTCCAGTAGTGGTCTGGAGGGGTCAGGAAGCGTGCCTTTCAATTTGAGGGAACAGAGGGTTTGAGGTCCTCTCTGTTCTATTGCTCTAGTATAGCATACTGCATAGCAACTCATAAAATACTGTGTTTATGGTTGACATTTAAATCGCTGATTGATCATCAAGATTGGGATGTATCATTGGAAATGAAAATAGGAAGAGTCTTATGCTTTTTAGGTTTCTCCTTTTTTTCCTATGTCTCAGAAGGCTCTTTGACGGGGGACTTTTTATTCTCCCATATAATTCCATGAACACTTATACACTGGCACTTATTTTAATGGCATTTTCAAGTTATAAATGTCTTTGAAACACATACTGTAAACTATTTGAGGGTAATGACCATGGCCATTGATGGCACATCTTAAATGTGCATCGTGTTAATGTTTGAGTGTCAAGTGGTCTACCATCAGTGCTTCCTTCTTTCACCCAGTTTTCTTCTTCATTTCCTTCTCCAAATTTGTCTCATTTTTCTACTCTCCCTTTCGCTTCTCTATTCTTGCTTTCTCTTTCCCATTGCGTGTGTCATTCTTCTTCTTCCTCCTCCTCCTCCTCCTACCCCCCTCCCCCCTCCCCCTCCACCCCCCCTTTCTTCTTCTTCGTCTTCGTCTTCATCTTCTTCCTTTTGACTTCATTATTATGGCCAACCAAAACCTTTTCTAGGATTGACTCTATCTTCCTTTCCTCTTCATTGCCATCCACAAACTCTGAGAGAATATTCTTGCTTGACTCCCTTACTTCCTAGCATACCCATGTACTTCCTGATCACTTGAGAACATTGAAAAGGGTTTTAATTTTTAAAAACAGGTAAATATAATCAGTCTTCTTTCACCTCTGGCATAAGACTCTTCTTCCTCTATCTGACCATTCTTAAATCTAGAAGTACTCCAGCTCATTGGTCTCCCTTACCCCCATGTTTAGGCCAAAGAACTTGTGAAACCTTAGCCCTGTTTAATACTTGAATTTACCAAACAGAAGAGGGTTAATTCTGCCTAAGGGCAGCAAAGAAGAATAAAGATGCCACAAATAAAAGTTTAGTCCAGATTTATAATGAACTCTTAAGAGCCTAGTTGAGTGCTAACCATTAACTCACTTGAACAAGAGGGAGGTCATGACACAAACTAACATGTTAAGTGTATAGACACTTCACTTCACCATTCCTCAATGTAGCTGATAAACTGCATCCAGTTAGCTTAAATAACATGAATGATGAATTTCCCTGTGTATATAAATTGGGAGTTCCTAAAGTTTTCTTTTTCCCTTTGTTTTTTTTTCTTTTTTTTTTTCTTTTTTTTTTGTGGTACGCGGGCCTCTCACTGTTGTGGCCTCTCCCGTTGCGGAGCACAGGCTCCGGATGCGTACGCTCAGCGGCCATGGCTCATGGGCCCAGCTGCTGCGCAGCATGTGGGATCTTCCCGGACCGGGGCACGAACCCGTGTCCCCTGCATCGGCAGGCAGACTCTCAACCACTGCGCCACCAGGGAAGCCCTCTTTTTCCCTTTGTACAACTACTGACTGCCACCTCGCTTGGTCAGTGCAATAGAAAATGATGACTAAGAAACACATTGTCTCAATATCAGTGGACATAATGTCCTAGTATTCTATAAAAATCTCAAAATTCTTAATCTAAATGGTAGGTCTGCCAATATCTTATATCCTTTTCCTTTGTTAATATAAATATCCAATCTATGAAGGTCTCAGTTTCCATACTTAGAATATGAGGTGGATAGATTTGCTAATATCTAGGGACCTTTCCAATTTTAATATTCCCTAGTTATAAGGGCTGAGCCAAATACAATGGCTCCCTTAATCATTAACCTCGCTCATGATGAAAGTTATCAGTACGTTCTACTTGTAAGAGATCAAACATTCATATCCATGTATATTGTAGCACATTGACCTTTACAGAACTCAAAGTAACACAGCATAGTTATATTCACAGATTTAAGGTCATTGTGATATACTTTACAATTTTTCTTTTCCCTAGGAAGGAAATGTAGATCCCTAGGAAGGGATTTCTTTCTCTGCCTTTTAGTAATATAAGCCTTTTATTATCTCTTGGATCCTAAAAATGGGTAGGGTTTTGGCAGGTGGAGCTTAGGACAGACATTCCAGGTGACAGGGACAACACAAGAAAGGGCAGAAGGAAGAATGGATTTTCAGAAGGACTTGATATCTTACATGATGAGAGCACTGTTTCACAATCTCTGTCCTGCAGAACACTGGTTTTAGATGATGTTAATGTAGTTACAAGACAGAAGCATTTGGGAAGAGCCATACTCTACAT
Source organism: Mesoplodon mirus (assembly GCF_964341445.2). Lineage (NCBI taxonomy): Eukaryota > Metazoa > Chordata > Mammalia > Artiodactyla > Ziphiidae > Mesoplodon > Mesoplodon mirus. The sequence goes on from NW_028295607.1 coordinate 68,592, forward strand.
CCTAACGTGAAATTCAAGTTTTACTTTGTTACATTATATACTCTGAAAAGTTTTGGAGGAAGGAATTGATTTATTTTTGTTTAATTCAGTCTTACTCACAGTTACTTGACAAACCTATATTCAGCTGATGGGACTGTATTTTGTGAAAGGCCAATCGGAGAAATGGTGAGATGGAGCTTAGGATATTTCTCTGTTGGGACAGGCATGTGATTATTTTTCTTATAATTCTTTACTGTTTGTCCTAACAATTGTTACTTTGCAGGAGTCAGTTTTGTTTTTTTTTTTTTTTTTTTACATCTTTATTGGAGTATAATTGCTTTTCAGTGCTGTGTTAGTTTCTGCTGTATAACAAAGTGAATCAGCTATATGCATACATATACCTAGGATTCAATTTTAAGCCCTCTGTTTTTACCTGAGTCATTGGGACTCTTAGAAAGCTCAACAATCCTGGAGTCTTCATATCTGATGTAGTTTCCAGAAGCTCCTGGCACTTACCACTATTTCCTCTTGATTCTTTTCCTCTGACTTAAGACTTCCTACGATTATGAGCTGATGATTTTCTAAGCCTGTAGTGTTAAAACCAGCTACCTCCCTCATCTTCATTGTCTCAGTTACAAGGTGCAATATTTCCCATGTTTATATGTGTCAAAATATAAGTCACGGATTGATACATAGCATATGCGTAATAAAAATTGTATTTCTTTCGTTTCTTTGTTCAAACGTATCCAAACACTGGCCAAGTTCTTAAATTGAAAGTAGAGTGACCTAATTTTTTCAGCTCATCCAACCATCAATATTGAATATTTGTCTTTTTTCTTACACATATTTCTTGTATTCCAATTGTGACATTCTAGAGCACAGTGAATACATTTATAACTTATTACTGCATTACTACCTTGGCTATTCCTTGACCAAAATTTACTTCATACAACTGACAGCCTAATGAAGCTACTAGAGTTTTTTTTAATGTACGCATACATTAAAAAAACTCTACTAGGTTAACTGCATTGCTAATAACTGAATTTTTACATCTCTATGCACCCATGTATCCAACACCAGATCAAGATATTATAAAATATTTCTAACACCCTACACGGTTCTCTGTTACTTCTTTCTGTTCCATACTCTCCCAGGGCAACACCTAAGCTGACCTCTATCACCATATATGACATACATGGAAACACACAGTGTGTATTCTTTGGTATCTGGCCTCTGGTTACATATCATTATATCAGTAGTTTATTCTTTTATTGTGTTTTCCTGATTTTTTTAAACCTAGACATTCATACAGTGTCAAAGTACCACTGAGTTCTTCATATTATTATGGTGACCTCCATCTTCAGGGGCTTTCCACAGTCTTCCATGTGTCTTTCCACCTACTTTCTCTTCCGTCTAATTATGTTTCATTTAACCAACCTCAGCCAGCCTTCCCCCATATTCCCCAACACGTAGCACTCCTGTGTTCAGCCAGTTTTGTCCCCTATTCCATAAGGCCTTTGTGCCATTCGTGACACTGTGCCTGTTCCCTGCCCGGAAGGCCTGTTCCCTACCCTCTATATACTTGTTCAAGACTCAGTTTAAATGCTACCTGTTCTGAGAAGTCTTCTCAGAAGAAGCCAGTACTTTTTGGAATCCTTCTTTAATGAAATCCCATAGCAAGTGTAATCTGTCCTCCCTGATCTGGTAATTAATTATCCATTGGTCCTATCATATAGTGTTTGTTTTCCTTGTGTGCTGTTATTATTTATTGAAGCAGATTACAGTGACTTGAACCAGGAACTGGGTCATTTTCCTCTTCATTTTAGTGCAAGTTTCTGTGATATGAAGTTAAACTCTTTTTCCCTCACTTCCCATTCACCCTCAGCAGTTGTTAAACATGAAGTACAAGTGAAACTTATTGGTTCACAGGTTTTTGTGGTCCTTGGTTCTGGTCCCTAGGTCTAAGCTGCACTTCTGTAGTGCTAATTTGACTGATTTCTTATTGTCACATAACTCAGGAATTAACTAAATCATTACAAATTTAGATACATATAAGATAGTATAAAAAAACTCAGTGGATATCAAAAGTTTTGGCCTGGAGGAGAGTGTTGTATGAGTCCTAGTTTGGTGGGGCTCACACTTAATGATTGAGCCTTCCAATATTCCACTGTAAGTAAGAAAGAGGTATGCAAATATATGGTTAATATTTAACAATGTTGATGAAAAAGAGAAGAGAGAAGGGGTTGACAGATACTTTGAGGGCCTTTTGGAATTCATGAACAATTATGATTGGATGGGGAAAAAGAAGAACCGAGGGCTAACCTCTCACAAGTGAAGTCAGGAAAGAGAGAAGGTCTCATCTGGTATGCAGGTAGAGAAGTTTGACCTACAGAATCTTAGAAAACCTCAACAATCTGAGCAGTGTTTGCAAGAGGCAAACTAAAGGGCTAACAAAAGTCTGCAAAAGTCTCACACAAAGAACTCTGGCATGGTGTTCATCATCTAGCTAATCCTAACATGCAGACATTGATGAGAGTAAAGTCAGGTCTTTACCAGAGTGGGTTTCTTATTTGGGCAACTGGGTCAAATGAAGAAAGGCAGGTGTAGGCTTCCAGAGTAATAAATAAGGAGAGGAAAAAACAAAAAGAACGAGACATATCATTCATCAGTGTTTTCCCCCCAGTATTCTTAGCCTCCACCTTATCTCCATCTCACTGGTAACACAGGAACTAGACCGAACAGTGAGGTAAAAGGTCTCTACAGAAACTGAGGTAATATAGAAAATAAAAAAATAAAACATAAAATTGTAAATTTTCTTCCTGGGGTAATTGAGATGATAGTTCAATAATAACATAAGATCAGGTGAAGTCTAAAGAAATTTTAGAAAAGCTGGATAAAGTAAGAAAACATCTGTTCGCTGGCATCTGAATGTTAGAGAGACACCAATACATGTGGGCCAAGTTGTGGAGAGAAGGGAAACACTGATGCAAGCTTGACACTTGGTGCAGCTTTTCTCCTTTGGGCATTTGCTGATTCAAATCGTACAGCCTAGGAACTGAAAAGCCAAGTAGTTCAAAAGACTATAACCACAGAAGCCAAAGGGCAACAGCTCAAGCTAAAAGCTACAACTAATGGAATGACAAGCTAAGTGTATCTTTAGTCTCACAGGGCTGCGGGAGCCATTACATTTAAAGCCTAACAAATACAAGTGTAGTTGGGAATAGGGAGAATCCATACTTTCACATGGTAATCCTAAAGGGCAACCAGCACCCGTAGAGGAAGGCCAAGACAGAAATAGAGCACCCTTCACAGAGACTTAAAAACAGCTTTGAATGAGCTCAAACTGAGAATGGACTAAGGTTTCCAGTCCCTATAGTAACTGTCTGCCATGGGCCATAGTAAATCTTTTCAGGAGAAAGATAACAACATCCAGAATGTGGAGGTATCTTCCCAATTTTAATATAAAAAATAATTGGACATACCAGGAAAAAGACTAAATGATCAAAAGTTCAAAAAAAGAAGAAAGAAAGAAAAAAGACAACATCAATAGACACAGGAGGATAAGAGTTAGCAGGCCTTGGTTAAAAAAAACAACAAACCTACTATGGTTAAATAAAGAAAATAGACACATGTGAAATAAGCATATGAAAATATGCTACACATTCGATGTCATCAGTGAATTTTGAATTAGAACAATAATGAGATACCACTACACACCTATTTAAATGGCTAAAATCCCAAAACTGAAATACCGAAGTTGGTGATAATCAGAACAATTGGAATTCTCATTTGTGGCTAGTGGGATACTTGGCAGTTTCTTACAAAATAAACGTACTTTTACCATACAGTGATCTAGTAATCATGCTCTTTGGTATTTACCCATAGGAACTGAAAAGTTATGAAAAGTTATGAAAGTAAGAGCCTTTACAGTGAGAAAATTCTATGATTCTATGGTTTTTCAACTCATTAATTTGTGTAGTTCATCCATTTTACTCATTGTATACACTTAAGTATATTGTTCCTTGGAATGGCCATTCAAAGTTGTTTCCTGTGCCACACACTATGAATGTTAGGGTTGGTCCTGTGTAAATCTTACCCCCATTGAATTAGTATTATCCCTAAACAAGCAACTTTCTTCCATAAGGAAACAAAAAAGAGGTTCAGAAATGTCCAAACTAAGTTTTTATAAAACTGTGTTATCAAATCTTATTTATCAAAAAACTTCAAACATAGCAGTATGAGTTCCCATATACCCTTTACTCAGCTTCCCCAAATGTTAACATTTTATACTACTAGAGTATAATTATTGAAAGCAGAAAGTTTACATTGTCACAATGCTACTAACGATTTATAGACTCGTATTCAAATATTGCCTATTGTCTTGTGGTCCAGATTCAAATCTAGGATCGCTTATTGCATTTGCTTGTCATATCTCCCCATTCTTCTCTAATCTAAGATAGTTCCTCAGTCTTTTTTTGTCTGTTATGACCTTGAACTAATGGAAAATCCTAGCCAGTCATTTTGTAGAATTTTTCTCAAATAGGGTTTGTTTGATATTTTCTCATGGTTAGACTGAGGATATGTATTTCTTGACAAGAACACTTCAGGAGAGATATTATGGCATTTTAAGTACATATTAGAGGTACAAACAAATCTGTGTGTCTCACTACTGGGGATGCTAACTTTGATGATATAATGTTATAATGATAGCTGCAAAATCACTATTTTTCCCTTTGTAATTATTTGAGATTGTTCAAATATTCTGCTTCTTGTTTAATTTTCCCATACTAATTTTAGCATCCATCAATAATTTTTGACTCCACCAGTTACTGTGGTGTTTGATGATTGTTCATTTTCTATTCCCATCATTCCCTCTACATTTATTAACTATAATTTGAGTATAAGAAAGAGCTGTTCTTCTCGTTCATTTATGTATTTATCTGGTTATTTGTTCATATATATACATACATCAGTGTGAACTTGTGGATATTTATTTTATTCTATGGGTTAAAATTTATTACTATCATTAATAGTTTTGTTTCTCAAAGTGTTCCATATTTGGTCACTGGTACTCCTTCCAGCTGTCTCCTATATTTTTCCTACATGGCCATACAATTTTTGGAGTAATATCTTACTTTCTGACACCACAAAATGCTCCAGATCCATCTTTTACTTTCCTCTGTCTCAGGCTTGAATCAGTCATTTCTCCATGGAGTTCTTGTTCCTGGTATTAATAATGGTATTCAGAAACCAGAATCTTGGTATGAGGTGGATTTATCACTATCCAAGCTACCTCATTGTGTTTTCAGCAGAGAGAGCTAAAAATATATATACGAATACATAAAAATATACAAGTATCTCTATTTTCATATTATCTATCTCGGTGTGTGTGTATACACACACACATGTGCACACACACATTATCTATCATCTGTCTATCTACATATATATATAACTTCAAATTGATATATGAATTCAAATTGATACCTTGATTCCAATCCAACACCACAGGGTTTATTCTAGCCTCCCTTACCCTTTCCTTATTTGTCACTCTTTAACAATTAGAAACCTGATTCTCATTTGCAGTCTATTTAGTCATTTGCTAAATTCTGGAATACACATAAAATATTTAAAAATCATTAACCTGTACACGTGTGAAAAATATATTTACTAACGAGTTCAATATATGTGTACATTTCTTTTTGTCTTTAGCCTTTCAGTATATATTGTTCATGGTTAATTACAGTATATTAAAATACTATTTTCCAAAGTTACTTAGGTTACCTCTTTCCCACCTCCTTCAGTGTGGTTTTTTTCTTCTGCAGTGTGAGAAAATCCAGTACTTTGTGTTCAACTCAGACTACGAAACCAGAAGTTCTAGCAGAAAAGGTGATAATCCATATGTTCAATAAGATCCCCAGGTGATTCTTTTCATTGGAGAAATATGAGGAGCACTGCTTGACGTCTCTACAACTAAGATGTCTAAAATGAAACTTCAATTATTCCTTCTTCCAAACTGTCCCATCCTGCAAATCTTTTCTTCCTCAGTGAATGGTGCCATGATTCACACAAAAACTTACTCAGTGCAAAAACCTGGGAATGATCCTCAATTCCTTCCTTTGCTTCACTTTCTGCATAGACTGCATCATTAGGTTCTCTGGAATCTCATCTCTCTCTCTCTTTCTCATCACATAATGTTTCTCTTCATCTTCATTGCCACCATCTTAGCCACTACCATTTCTCCTTTGCTCTACTTGAACAGCCTAGTATCTACACAACTATCTTTTCATATATTTGCTGTCTCTTGCATCTAAGATAAAGTCAAAATCCTTAGCCTTATAGATTCTGGCCTTGCCTTTTCTTGTAAGTTGTATTTTCATACTTATAAGTACATGCACACTCACACACACACACGTATAGTTGGTATTTTTAGTTTAGGTTTTGTTTGCCCTCCCATCCTAGCATGAGAAAATTAAGAAACAAAGTCAAACCAAAAAAAAAAAAACTTAAAAAATAAATTTGAATAATATCCTTTTCCTCCAGAACATTTCTCTAAAGCAGTATTACCATTAATGGCAGTCCAGACCAGATTTTTTCCCTTAGACATAAAGGCATGGTGAAGAAGTCTCATTAAAAACTGGAATCTAAGCATTCAATGTCAAATTCTGTCTCTAATCTTCTGCAGTAAGCCATAATGATTAAAGTATAGGAATCTGATCCAGAGGTCTGGTTTAGTACAATCTTTTTTTGTAATAAGCTTTGTACCTTAGACAAGTCATTTATCTCTTCTTTCCTTAATTTCTTCATTTATAAACGGAGATGTTAAGAGTATTGATATTCAAGGCTAATGAAAAAAGAATGCATCTAAGTACTGTATCAAACACTGTAAAAAGTGACCAGTTCATGTTCTCTGCCCATTTTTAAATTGGAATATTTGGGGGTTTTTGATATTAAATTGTATGATTTCTTTAGATAATTTGGATATTAACTCCTTATCAGATATATCATTTGAAAAAATCTTTCAGTAAGTTACCTTTTCATTTTGTGATGGTTTTCTCCTCTCTGCAAAAGCTTTTCAGTTTGACATAATCACACTTGTTTAATTTTACTTCTGCTGGCCTTGCCTGAGGAGAGAGACCCCCCAAAATATTGCTAAGATCGATGTCAATGTATTTTTCCTAGGGGTTTTATGGTTTCAGGTCTTAAATGTGAGTCTTCAATCCATTTTAAATTTATTTTTATGTATGGTATAAGGAAATAATTCAGTTTCACTCTTTTGCAAGTAGTTGTCCAATTTTCCTAACACCATTTCTTGTCTTTATTTCATTGTATGTTCTTGCCTCCTTTGTTGTAGATTAATTGATCACATAACTGGGGGTTCATTTCTGGGCTCTCTGTTCTATTCCACTGACCTGTATGTCTGTTGTTATTCTAATACCATACTCTTTTGATTACTATAGCTTTGTAGTATAGTCTGAGATCAGTGCATGTCATACCACCAGCTTTGTTTTTCTTTCTCAATATAGCTTTGGTTATTGGAGGATTTTTGTTTGTTTGTTTGGATGATTGTATACAAATTTTAGGATTATTTGTTCTAATTCTGTGAAAAATACCATTGGTATTTTGATCGGGGTTACATTGCTTTGGGAATACATACAAATGAACAAAAGACACATGAAAAGATGCTCAATATCACTAATCATCTGCGAAATGCAAACCAAAACCACAGTGAGATATTACCTTACACCTGTCCGAATGGCCATCATCAAAAAGGGAACCCTTGTGCACTGTTAGTGGGAATGTAAATTGGTGCAGCCACTATGGAAATCAGTACAGAGGTTACTCCAAAAGTTAAAAATAGAATTACCATATGATCCAACAATTCAACTTCTGAGTATCTATCCAAAGAAAACAAAAACACTAATAAGAAAGGATGTATGCACCCATCTGTTCATTGGAGCATTAGTTATAATAGCCAAAATATGGAAGAAACTAGTGTCCATAAATAGATGAATGGATAAAGAAGATGTGGTATATATATATACACATATATATAATGAAATATTACTTAGTCCTAAAAAAGAATGAAATATCTTCATTTGCAACAACATGGACTGACCTAGAGTACTAGGTGCACTAAGTGAAATAAGTCAGACAGAGAAAAACAAATACTGTATGATTTCACTTATATATATATGTGAAATCTAAAAAATAGAACAAAACAAAACAGAAACAAACTCGTAGATACAGAGAACAAACTGGTGATTACTAGAGGGGAAGGGGGATAAGGGATTGAGAGAAATAGGTGAAGGGGATTAAGTGGTACAAATCTCCAGTTATAAAATAAAAGTCTTGGGGATGCAATCTACCGCGTAAGGAATATAGTCAGTAATACTGTAATAATTTTGTATGGTGATATATGGTTACTAGACTTATCATGGTGACCAATTCAAATGTATTTAGATGTTGGATCACTATGTTGAACACTTGAAACTAACATAATATTGTATGTCAACTCTACTTCAATAAAAAAGTGACCAGTTATCATTAATTGGTATTATAATTACAGTTTCTCTGCATAAAGGCACATTTTATTGATTTTTTCATTATAAAGTATAAAAGTTCCTTTTACTTTCAAAATGAGTTCTAAGATTACTTGTTAATGTTAATATGGTAATTTAAAAGATGTCTAGATATAATTTAATTTTAATTGCCTAACACAAATATGTCTGCTATTCACCAGTATGAATTCAAACCTATTAGTAAAGATGTCAAATGAGTCACCAAAACATTTTTGTTTATTGCCTCTCATTGAACCCTAAATGCTAACAAGATTTTTTGTTGGAATGAGGGATCAAAATTTTATACTCTTTAAGAACTAATGCCATAGCTGTTTTATTTTTATAAATAAAGCTCTTCCCATTTACTTTATAGTGTATAATTTTTGAATGGCCTGGAAAGAGAAAAATTATTCTTTGTGCTGACAAAAATGATAAAGAGGCTCATTGCTGATGAAGGGAAGAAGACTAAAAACAGTAGAGAAAGAAGGATTAATTCCTCTTTCAAAAGGGGGACAAGATACTAGAGCTTTCTGCAGGGAAACTGAAGCACACCTTTCTTTCTGAGATTTGAAAGGAAGAGATGCCCTACATTGAAATATCTAGAGTATATCTTCCATTTAAAAATGAACCTAGCTAATCATCCAGTGGGGAGAAAAGAGTAAAATAGCCTTTGATCAAGTCCTTTCTGTGGTATTAAATGCAACTAATTATAATGAATATCACATATCTAATGAGTTCAAGAATTCCCCTTGGAAGAATTGGTCTGTCCTTTACAAAAAAGAGAGTTCAAGTGAGTTATTTGCATTTGGTAGGGAAGCTCTACTGTCTAAATCATACTCATTTAAAGGTCCAGTTCAGGGCTTCCCTGGTGGTGCAGTGGTTGAGAGTCTGCCTGCTGATGGAAAGGACACGGGTTCGTGCCCGGGTCTGGGAAGATTCCAAATCCCATGGAGCAGCTAGGTCTGTGAGCCATGGCCGCTGAGCCTGCGTGTCCGGAGCCTGTGCTCCGCAACGGGAGAGGCCACAACAGTGAGAGGCCCGTGTACCGAAAAAAAAAGGTCCAGTTCAAAGTCTGCCGTAATTTGTTATTATATATGTAATTTTTGAATGTAATTTACAGTTATATATGTATATAACATTAACAAGAAAGTGGCAGGCTTTAGAGTCAAGAAAATATATAGGTGAAGTGTAAAAGGGTTGGAATAGATATAACAGTAACAACACAACAAAACAAGACAACAACAACAAAACTGGAGTGGCTAAGAAAATATCAGAAACAAAATGTTTTAAGACGAAAATTTTTACTAGAGACAAAGACATTTTTAAATGATAAAATGATTATTCCATCTAGAATGTACAATAATTATAAACTCAATGTACTCAAGAGTACTCAGTGATGAAGTGCCCATGGTGACAGTGCCTATGCTGATAGTGCACATAATGGCAGTCAAAATAGTGACAGTACCAATGGTGACATTGCTCATGGTGACATTGCTTAACATGATAGTACTTGTGGAGATAGAGTGCATGGTGACACTGCCCACCATGACAGTGCTCTTGGTGACAGTGCACACGGTGACAACCCATGCTGACAGTGCTCACGGTGATAGTGCTCATGGTTGCATTACCCATGGTGACAGTGCTCACAGTGACAGTGCCTATGGTGGCAGTGCCCATGGTGGCAGTGCCCCTGGTAAGAGTGCACACCTTGAGAGTGCCGATGGTGGCCATGCCAATCGTGACAGTGCCCATGGTGACAGTACTTTTGTTGATAGTTCTAACGGTTGCTGTGTTCATGGTAATAATGCTCACGGTGGCAGTGCCCACAGTGACAGTGCCCACAGTGACAGTGCACGTGGTGACAGTTATCATGGTGACAGTGCCCATGGTGACAGTTACCATGGTGAGACTGCTCACTGTGATAATACGAATTCTGACAGTGCTCATAGTGACAAGGCCCATGGCGACAGGGCCCCTTATGACATTGCTCATGGTGATAGTTCTCACGGTGACAGAGCCCATGGTGACAATACCCAGGGTGACATTACTCATGGTGATAGTGCCTATGGTGACAGTATCCATGATCATAATTCTCACGGTGATAATGCCCATGGTGACAATACCCAGGGTGACAGAGCTCATGGTAACAATGCTCAGGGTGAATGTGCCCATGGTCTCAGTACCTAGGGTGAAAATGCCCATGGTGGCAGTTCTCATAGTGACAGATCTCATTGTGAAAGTGCTCATGTTGGCAGTGCCCAAGGTGGCAGTGCTCATGGTGACAGTGCTCATTGTGGCAGGGCCCATGGTAATGGTGCTCATGGCGATAGTGCCCATGTGGACACTGCCCATGGTGGTAGTGAACCAGGTGGAAGTGTAAAATAGTGACAGTGCCCATGCTGATAGTTCTCCTGGTGACATTGCTCATGGTGGTAGTGCCCATGGTTACAGTGTAAAATGGTGACAGTGTCCATGGTGACATTGCACATGGTGACATTGCTTAAGGTGATAGTCTTGCAGTGATAGTGCGCATGGTGACAGTGCAAATGCTGACATTACACATGGTGACAGTACTCATGTTGAAAATACCCATGGTGGCAATTCTCATAGCGACAGTTCTCATGGTGACAGTGCTCATAATAGCAGGGCCCAAGGTGGCAGGGCTCGTGGTGACAGTGCTCATGGTGACAGTGCTCTTGGTGGCAGTTTCCATGGGAACAGTACCGATGGTGACACTGCACACTGTGACAGTGTCTATGGTAACCTTGCTATCGGTGATAGTGCACATGGTGAGAGTGCCCATGGTGACATTGCCCATGGAGACACTGCTCATTGTGACAGTGCTCATGGTGGAAGTGCCCATGGTGACAGTGCTCATTGTGGCAGTGCTCATAGTGACAGTACCGATGATGACAATGCTTATGGTAATAGTGTTTACAGTGGCTTTGCTCATGGTGATAGTGCTCACGGAGGTAGTGCCCCTAGTGACACGGCTCAGGATGGCAAAGACCACGGTGATAGATGCATGGGGACAGTGCCCACGATCACAGTGCAATGGTGAGAGAGCTCACGGTGACAGTGAAAATGGTGACAGTGCTCATGCTGACAGTGCTCACGGGGAAAGTGCCCATGATAACATTACCCACGGTGATAGTGCCCCTGGTGACTGTGCCCACGGTGACATTGTTCATGCTGATAGTGCCTTTGGTGACAGTACTCATGGTGAAATTGTCCATTGTGACAATGCTCACGGTGATTGCCCTAGGAGAGAGTACCCATGTTGACAGTGCCCATGGTGACATGCTCATATTGACAGTGCTCACAGTGATAATGCCCATGGTGACATTGCCCATGGTGGCAGTGCCTACGGTGCCAGTGCCCACAGTGACAGTGCACATGCTGACAGTTCTCATGGTGATAGTGCCCATGGTGACAGTTCACATGGTGATACTGCTCAAGTTGATAGTGCCCATGGTGACAGTGCCCATAGTCACAGTTCTCACGTTGATAGTGCCCATGGTGAAAATGCCAACGGTTAAAATTCGCATGGTCAAAGTGCTCATGATGAGAGTGCCCATGTTGGTAGTACCCATGGTGACAGTGCTCACAGTGATAGTGACCGTGGTAAAAGTTCACATGCTGGCCATGCCCATGGTGACATTACCCATGATGACAGTACTCATGGTGACAGTGCTCACGTCGATAGTGTCCATGATAGTGCACATGGTGGTAGTACACATGGTGGCAGTGAAAAATGGTGAGAGTCCCCATGGTGACAGTGCTCATGATGACAGTGTAAATGGTAACAACCCGTGCTGACTGTGCTCACGGTGACAGTGCTCATGGTTGCATTACCCATGGTGACAGTGCTCACAGTAAATGTGCCTATCTATGGTGGCAGTGCCCATGGTGACAGTGTGCACGGTGACACTGCCGATGATGACAGTGCCCAGGTGACAGTGCCCTTGGTTACATTGCCTATGGTGAAAATGCTTACGGTGACAGTGCCCATGGTGACAGTGACCACAGTGAGCGTGCTCATGGTGATAGTGCCCATGGTGAAAGGACTCATGGTGACAGTTCACTTTGTGCCAGTGTCCATGGTGACAGTGCTCACGGTGGTAGTGCTCACGGTAATAGTGCTCATGGTGACAGTGCAAATGGTGACAATACCCATGGTGACAGTACTCATGGTGACAATGCCCATGGTGGCAGTTCTCATAGTGACACTTCTCATAGTGACAGTGCTCCTAATAGCAGGTCCCAAGGTGGCTGTGCTCGTGGTGACAGTGCTCATGGTGACAGTACGCTTGGTGGCAGTTCCCATGGGAACAGTACCAATGGTGACACTGCACATTGTGACAGTGCCAATGGTAACCTTGCTCACGGTGATAGTGCACATTGTGACAGTGTCCATGATGACATTGCCCATGGAGACACTGCTCATGGTGACAGTGCTCATGGTGACAGTGCTCATGGTGGAAGAGCCCACAGTGACAGTGCTTATTGTAGCAGTGCTCATGGTGGTGACACTGCCGATGATGACAGTGCTTATGGTGATAGTGTTCACACGTGCTGTACTCATGGTGATAGTGCTCATGGTGGCAGGGCCCATAGTGACAGTGCCCATGGAGAGTGTCAAAAGTGACAGTGCCCATGGTGACAGTTATTACGGTGACAGTGCCCATGGTGATATTACCCATGGTGACAGTACTCAATGATAAAGTGCCCATGGTGAGAGTGGCCATGTTGATAGTGCACATGGTGGCAGTGCCAAATGGTGACAGTGACCACGGTGACATTGCTTAAGGTGATATTCTTTGTGATGATACTGCGCATGGTGATATTGCCCATGGTGGTGGTGCCCACGGTGCCAGTGCCCACAGTGACAGTGTCCATGGTGATAGAGCCCATGGTGACAGTGAACATGGTGGCACTGCCCATGATGACAGTGCTCACAGTGTAAGTGCTCACGGTAATACTGCTCACACTGACATGCCCACAGTGAAAATACCCATGGTGACAGTATTCATCGTCAAAGTGCCCATGGTGGCAATACTCATAGTGACAGTTCTCATGGTGACAGTGCTCACGGTGACAGTGCAAATGGTGACAATAACCATGGTGACAGTACTCATGGTGAAAATACACATAGTGGCAGTTCTCATAGCGAGGGTTCTCGTGACAGTGCTCATAATAGTAGTGCCCAAGGTGGCAGTGCTCGTAGTGAGAGTGCTTTTTGTGACATTGCTCACGGTGATACTTCTCATAGTGACAGTGCCCGTGATGACAGAGCCCATGTTGACATTGTTCATAGTGAAATTGCTCATGGTGACAATTCTCATGGAGACATTGCCGTTGGAGAGAGCACCCATGTTGACAGTGCCCATGGTGACGTGCTCATGTTGACAGTGCTCATAGTGATGGTGCCCATGGTGACATTGCCCATGGTGGCAGTGCTCACGGTGCCAATGCACACAGTGACGGCGCCCATGCTGACAGTTCTCATGGCAATAGAGCCCATGGTGACACCGCACATGGTGATACTGCCAATGGTGACAGTACTCATGGGGACAGTGCTCATGTTTGCAGTACCCCTGGTGACAGTGCTCACACTGACAGCGCCCATGGTGACATTGCCTGTGGTGACTCTGCTCACGGTGACATTGCCCATGGTGACAGTGACCATGGGGATATTTCTCACGGTGACAGTGCCCATGCTGACAGTTCTCCTGGTGACATTGCTCATGGTGATAGTGCCCATGGTGAAAGGACTCATGGTGACAGTTCACTTTGTGCCAGTGTCCATGGTGACAGTGCTCATGGTGATAGTGCTCACGGTAATAGTGCTCATGGTGACAGTGCAAATGGTGACAATACCCATGGTGACAGTACTCATGGTGAAAATGCCCATGGTGGCAGTTCTCATAGTGACACTTCTCATAGTGACAGTGCTCCTAATAGCAGGTCCCAAGGTGGCTGTGCTCGTGGTGACAGTGCGCTTGGTGGCAGTTCCCATGGGAACAGTACCAGTGGTGACACTGCACATTGTGATAGTGCCAATGGTAACCTTGCTCACGGTGATAGTGCACATTGTGACAGTGTCCATGATGACATTGCCCATGGAGACACTGCTCATTGTGACAGTGCTCATGGTGACAGTGCTCATGGTGGAAGAGCCCACAGTGACAGTGCTTATTGTAGCAGTGCTCATGGTGGTGACACTGCCGATGATGACAGTGCTTATGGTGATAGTGTTCACACGTGCTGTACTCATGGTGATAGTGCTCATGGTGGCAGGGCCCACAGTGACAGTGCCCATGGAGAGTGTCAAAAGTGACAGTGCCCATGGTGACAGTTATTACGGTGACAGTGCCCATGGTGATATTACCCATGGTGACAGTACTCAATGATAAAGTGCCCATGGTGAGAGTGGCCATGTTGATAGTGCACATGGTGGCAGTGCCAAATGGTGACAGTGACCACGGTGACATTGCTTAAGGTGATATTCTTTGTGATGATACTGCGCATGGTGATATTGCCCATGGTGGTGGTGCCCACGGTGCCAGTGCCCACAGTGACAGTGTCCATGGTGATAGAGCCCATGGTGACAGTGAACATGGTGGCACTGCCCATGATGACAGTGCTCACAGTGTAAGTGCTCACGGTAATACTGCTCACACTGACATGCCCACAGTGAAAATACCCATGGTGACAGTATTCATCGTCAAAGTGCCCATGGTGGCAATACTCATAGTGACAGTTCTCACGGTGACAGTGCAAATGGTGACAATAACCATGGTGACAGTACTCATGGTGAAAATACACATAGTGGCAGTTCTCATAGCGAGGGTTCTCGTGACAGTGCTCATAATAGTAGTGCCCAAGGTGGCAGTGCTCGTAGTGAGAGTGCTTTTGTTGACATTGCTCACGGTGATACTTCTCATGGTGACAGTGCCCGTGATGACAGAGCCCATGTTGACATTGTTCATGGTGAAATTGCCCATGGTGACAATTCTCATGGAGACATTGCTGTTGGAGAGAGCACCCATGTTGACAGTGCCCATGGTGACGTGCTCATGTTGACAGTGCTCACAGTGATAGTGCCCATGGTGACATTGCCCATGGTGGCAGTGCTCACGGTGCCAATGTACACAGTGACGGCGCCCATGCTGACAGTTCTCATGGCGATAGAGCCCATGGTGACACCGCACACGGTGATACTGCCAATGGTGACAGTACTCATGGGGACAGTGCTCATGTTTGCAGTACCCCTGGTGACAGTGCTCACACTGACAGTGCCCATGGTGACATTGCCTGTGGTGACTCTGCTCACGGTGACATTGCCCATGGTGACAATGCTCATGGTGACATTGCCATTGGAGAGAGTACCCATTTTGACAGTGCCCATGGTGATGTGCTCATGTTGACCATGCTCACAGTGATATTGTCCATGGTGACATTGCCCATGGTGGAAGGGCACACGGTGCCAGTGCCCACGGTGCCATTGCCCACAGTGACAGTGCCCACGCTGTTCTCATGTTGACAGTGCCCATGGTGACATTTCACATGTTGATAGTGCCAATGGTGACAGTGCTCATGGTGATAGTGGTCATGGTTGCAGTACCCCAGTGACAGTGCTCAAAATGATAGTGCCCATGGTGGCAATGCCCACGGTGACAATGCCCACAGCGACATTGCCTATGGTGACACTTGTCATGGTGACATTGCCCAAGGTGACAGGACTCATGGTGACAGTCCGCATTGTGCCAGTGCCCACGGTGAGAGTGCTCACAGTGAAAGTGCTCAGGGTAATGCTGCTTAAGGTGCAGTGTCCAAGGTGAAAATACCCATGGTGACAGTCCTCATCGAGAAAGTGCCCATGGTGGCAATTCTCATAGTGACAGTTCTCATGGTGGGACTGCTCATGGGGGCATTTACCATGGTGAGAGTACCGATGAGGCAGTGCACATGTTGACAGTGCCCATGGTAACCAAGCTCAGGATGATATGAACCATGGTGACAGTTATCACGTCTGTTGTGCTGATGCTGATAATGGTCCTGGTCATAGTGCCCATGGATAAGGTGCCCATGGTGACACTGCTCACGTTAATAGTGAGCATAGTGATAGTGCACTTGTTGACTGTGCCCATGCTGACAGTACACATGGTGATAATTCTCAAGTTGGTAGTGCCAATGGTGACAGTGCCCATGGACACCACCCTCAAGGTGATAGTGCTCACGGTGACAGGGCCCATGGGGACAGTGCAAACCGTGACTTTGCCTATCGTGACAGTGCTCACAGTGACAAAGCCCATGGTGACAGTGACCACGGTGACAGTTCTAATTCTGATAGTGCCCACAGTGACAATACCCATGGTGACAGTACTCATGGTGATAATGCTCAAGGTGATAGTGCCCATGTCGATAATGCCGATGGTGAGAGTCCTCATGCTGATAGTGCCCATGGTGACAGTACCCATTCTGAAAGTGCTCATGATGACAGTGCCTATGTTGGTAGTTCCCATGGTGACAGTGCTCATGGTGATACTGACCATGGTAACAGTTCACCTGGTGGCTGTGCCCTTGGTGACAGTGCCCATGATGACAGTACTTATGGTGAAAGTGCTCACGGTGATAGAGCCCATGGTGAGAGTGCACATGGTGATAGTGCACACGGTGAGAACCCATGCTGAAAGTACTCATGGTGACAATGCTCATGGTTTCAGTACCCATGGTGACAGTGATCACAGTGCCAGTGCCCATGGTGGCACTGCCCATGGTGACAGTGCTCATGGTGACACTGCCCATGATGACAATACCCAAGGTGACAGTTCCCACGGTGACATTGCCTATGGTGATAAAGCTCTCGGTGGCAGTGCACATGGTGACAGTGACCATTGTCATATTTCTCATGGTGATTGTGCCCATGGTGGCTGGGCTCATGGTGACAGTCTGCATTGTGCCAGTGCCCCTGGTGACATTACTCACAGTGAAAGTGCTCACGGTAAGATTGCTCACAGTGACAATGCCCACGGTGAAAATACCCATGGTGACAGTATCCATCGTCAAAGTGCCCATGGTGGCAGTTCCCATAGTGACACTTCTCATGGTGACAGTGCTCATGGTGACAAGACCCATGGTGACAGTACTCATGGTGAAAATACACATAGTGGCAGTTCTCATGGCGAGGGTTCTCATCGTGACAGTGCTCATAATAGTATTGCCCAAAGTGGCAGTGCTCGTGGTGACAGTGCTCTTGGTGACATTGCTCACAGTGATAGTTCTCATGGGGACAGTGCCCATGGTGATATTACCCATGGTGAGAGTACTCAATGATAAAGTGCCCATGGTGACAGTGCCCATGGTGATAGTGCACATGGTGCCAGTGCAAAATGGTGCCAGTGCCCATGGTGACATTGCTCATGGTGACATTGCTTAAGGTTATAAACCTTGCAGTGATATTGTGCATGGTGACCGTTCAAATGGTGACAATACTCATGGAGACAGTACTCATGGTGAAAATACCCATGGTGGCAGTTCTCATAGCGACCGTACTCATGGTGACAGTACTCATAATAGCAGTGCCCAAAGGAAGCAGTCCTCGTGGTGACAGTGAACTTCATGGCAGTTCCCATGGGAACAGTGCGGATTGTGACTCTGCACATTGTGACAGTGCCAATGGAAACCTTGCTCTCGGTGATAGTGAACACGGTGAGAGTGCCCATTGTGACACTGTCAAAGGAGACCCTCCTCATTGTGACAGTGCTCATGGTAACAGTGTTCATGGTGGAAGTGCCCATGGTGACAATGCTCATTGTGGCAGTGCTCATGGTGACAGCGCCAATGATGACAGTTCTTAAGGTGATAATGTTCACAGCGTCTGTGCTCATGGTGATAGTGCTCATGGTGGCAGTGCCCATAGTGACCCTGTTCATGCTGGCAATAACCACGGTGATAGACCCATGGTGACAGTGCCCATGATGACAGTGCAATGGTGAGAGAGCTCATGGTGACAGTGACAATGGTGACAGTGCCCACGGAGGCAATAGCCATGGTGAAAGGCTCATGGTGACAGTGCCCATGGTGACAGTGCCCATGATGAGACTGCCCATGGTGACAGTGCTCACGGGGAAAGTGCCCATGATAACATTAACCACGGTGATAGTGCCCCTGGTGACAGTGCTTACGGTGACAATGCTCTTGCTGATATTGCCTTTGGTGACAATGCTCATGGTGACAGTGCCCATGGTGACAGTACACATGGTGATACTGCTCAAAGTGATAATGCCCTTGGTGACTGTGCGCATGGTGACATTTCTCACGATGACAGTGCCTATGGTGACAATGCTCATGGTGACAGTGCCCATGGTGAAAATACCCATGGTGACAGTACTTATGATGATAGTGCTAACGGAAGCAGTGTTTATGGTAATAATGCTCACGGTGGAAGTGCCCACAGTGACAGTGCTCATGGACAGTACCAAAAGTGACAGTGTCCATGGTGACAGTTACCATGGTGAGAAAGCTCATGGTGATATTGCCCATTGTGACAGTGCTCAGAGAGACAATGCCCATTGTGCCAGTGGCCATTGAGACATGCCGAACCGTGACAGTTCTCACAGTGACAGTGCCCATGGTGATTTTACCCATGGTGACAGTACTCATGGTTAAAGTGCCCATGGTGATACTGCACATGGTGGCAGTGTGAAATGATGACAGAGACCATGGTGACATTGCTCAAGGTGAGAGTCCTTATGGTGATAGTGCGCCTGTTGACAGTGCTCACGGTGATAGTGCCCTTGGTGAAAGTGCCCATGGTGACATTGCCCATAGTCACAATTCTCAAGGTGTAGTGCTCACGGTGACAGTGCCCATGGTAACAATACCCAGGGTGATATTATTCATGGTGATAGTCCCCATGATGACAATGCCCATGTTCACAATTCTCACGGTGATAGTGCCCATGGTGACAATACCCAGGGTGACAGAGCTCACGGTAACAGATCTCACGGTGGCAGTGCCCACGGTGACAGTGCCCATGCTGAGAAATCCCATGGTGATACTTCCCATTGTGACAGTGCCCACGATGACAGTGCCCATGGTGACAGTGCCCAAGATCAGAGTGCCCATGCTGACATTGCGCATGGTGACAGTACTCATGGTGAAAATGCCTCTGGTGGCAATTCTCATAGTGAGAGTTCTCATGGTGACAGTGCTCATGGTGGCAGTGCCCTAGGAAGCAGTGCTCATGGTGACAGTGCTCATGGTGACAGCTCCCATGGTGAGAGAACCGATGGTGGCAGTGCACATGGTGAGATTATCAATGGTGGTAGTGTGCATGGTGACTGTTCTCATGGTGACAGTGTCTATGGTGACAGTGCTCACCGTGACAGTGCGCATGGTGATGCTGCGACAGTGACACTGCCACGGTGTAAGTGCTTATGGTGACAGTGACCATGGTGATACTGCTCAAGGTGATAGTGCCCATGGTGGCTGTCGTAACGTTGATAATGCTCATGGTGAAAGTTCCCATGGTGACAGTTCCCATGGTGAAAGTGCTCCTGATTACTGTGCCCATATTTGGAGTTCCCATGGTGACTGTGCTCATGATGGCATCGCCCTGGGTGGCAGTCCTGGTGGTGACAGTGCTCATGGTGGCAGTTCCCATGGTGAGAGTACCGATGGTAGCTGTGCACATGGTAACCGTGCTCACCGTGATAGTGCCCATGGTGACAATGCTCACGGTGATAGTGCAGATGGTGATAGTTCTCACGGTGATAGTGCCCATGGTTAAGGTGCCCATTGTGACAGTGCTCACGGTAATTGTGGGCATAGTGATAGTGCACTTGGTGATCATGCCCATGTTGACAGTACACATGGTGTTACTGCTCAAGGTGATTGTGCCCGTGTTCACTGTGTGCATGGTGACACTTCTCATGGTGACAGTGCCTATGATGACAATGTTCATCATGACAGTGCCCATGGTGACAGTGCCCATGGTGACAGTGACCATGGTGATACTGCACAAAGTGATAGTGCCCATGGTGATAGTCCTCACGTTAATAGTTCCCATGGTGAAATTGCCCATGGTGAGAGTTCCCATGTTGAAAGTGCTCATGATGGCAGTGCCCATGTTGGTAGTTCCCATGGTGACAGTGCTCACAGTGATACTGACCATGGAAAGAGTGCATATGGTGGCTGTGCCCTTGGTGACAATGCCCATGATGACAGTACTGATGGTGACACTGCACACAGTGATAGTGTTCATGGTGACAGTGCTCTCGGTAATAGTGCCCATTGTGAAAGTGCCCATGGTGACAGTGCCCACAGTCACAATTCTCACGGTGTAGTGGTCACAGTGATCGTGTTCATGGTGACAGTACTCATGGTGACAGTGCTCCTGGTGATAGTGCCCATGGTGACAGTCCCCATGTTCTCAATTCTCACTGTGATAGTGCCCATGGTGACAATACCCAGGGTGACAGAGCTCATGTTAACAGTTCTCACGGTGAGAGTACCTAGGGTGAAAATGCCCATGGTGAGAGTGCTCATGGTGACAGTGCCCATGGTGACAATACCCAGGCTGCCATGCCCATGGTGACAGTGCTGATGGTGACACTGCTCATGCTGGCAGTGCCATAAGTGACAGTGCTCATTGTGGCAGTGGTCATGGTGACGGTGTTCATGGTGACAGTGCACATGATTACAGTGCTTATGGTGATAGATGCCATGGTGTAAGTGCTGACGGTGACAGTGCAAATGCTGATAATCCCATGGTGATACTTCCCATTGTGACAGTGCCCAAGATCACAGTGCACATGGTGACAGTGCCCAAGATCACAGTGCCCATGGTGACAGTGCTAATGGTGACATTGCCCATGGTGACAGTGCCCAGTGTGACAAGGCCCATGGTGACAGTGGCGATGGTGATAGTGCCAATAGTGACAGTGCTCACGGTGAAACTGCCCACGTAGACATTGCCCATTGTGATAGTGCTCATGGTGATAGTGCTCACAGTGATAGTGCTCACGGTGACAGTGCCCAAGGTGTCAATACCCACGGTGACAATAATCATGGTGAAAATGCCCATGGTGGCAGTTCTCATAGTGACAGTTCTCATTGTGACAGTGCTCATGGTGGCAGTATCCAAGGTGGCAATGCTCGTGCTGACACTGCTCTTGGAGACAGTGCTCATCGTTGCAGTGCCCATGTAATGGTGCTCATGGTGATAGTGCCGATGGTGAAAGTGCCCATGGGGGTAGTGCACCTGGTGGCAGTGCAATATAGTGACAGTGCCAATGGTGACAGTTCTCATGGTGACCTTGCTCATGGTGATAGTGTCCATGGAGACAGTGCTCATGTTGACCGTACCCATGGTGATAGTGCCGATGGTGATAGTGCCAATAGTGACAGTGCTCACAGTGAAACTGCCCACGTAGACATTGCCCATTGTGATAGTGCTAATGGTGACAACCCCACCGTGTCAGTGCCAATGGTGATAGTCACCGTGGTGATACTTCTCAGGGTGAAAGTGACCAAAGTGACATTGCTCATGGTGACAGTGCTCATAGTGACAGTCTCAAGGTGATAGTCTCCATGTTGACAGTGCCCATGGTGACAGTTCTCACGGTAACAGTGCCTATGGTGATCATTCTCATAGTGAGAGTGCTCACGTTGACACTGCCCATGGTGACAGAGACCACGGTGACTGTTCTCACTGTGATACTGCCCATGGTGACAGTCCACATTGTGGCTGTGCCCATGGTGACACTGCTCAGGGTGATGGTGCTCACAGTGATAGTGCTCACGGTGACAGTGCCCAAGGTGACAATACCCACGGTGACAGTAATCATGGTGAAAATGCCCACGGTGGCAGTTCTCATTGTGACAGTGCTCATGGTGGCAGTATACAAGGTGGCAGTGCTTGTGCTGACACTGCTGTTGGAGACAGTGCTCAAGGTTGCAGTGTCCATCGTAATGGTACTCATGGTGATAGTGCCGATGGTGACAGTGACCATGGTGGTAGTGCACCTGGTGGCAGAGCAAAATAGTGACAGTGCCAATGGTGACAGTTCTCATGGTGACATTGCTCATGGTGATAGTGTACATGAGACAGTGCCCATGGTGACAGTGCTCATGGTGACATTGCCCATGGTGGCAGTGCCCCTGGTGAGAGTACACACCGTGAGAGTGTCCATGGTGGTCACGGCAATGGTGACAGTTCCCATGGTAACAATACTTATGATGATAGTGCTCACAGAAGCAGTGTTCATGGTAATAATGCTCACGGTGGCAGTACCCACAGTGATAGTGCCCATAGACAGTGCCAAAATGACAGTGCCCATGGTGACAGTACTTATGATGATAGTGCTCACGGAAGAAGTGTTCATGGTAATAATGCTCACAGTGGCAGTGCCCATAGTGACAGTGCTCATGGACAGTGCCAAAAGTGGCAGTGCCCATGGTGAGAGTTACCCTGCTGACACAGCTCACAGTGATAGTGCCCATTGTGACAGTGCTAAGAGTGACAATCCCCATTGTGCCAGTGCCCATTGAGACATGCTGAACGGTGACAGTTCTCACAGTGACAGTGCCCATGGTGATTTTACCCATGGTGACAGTACTCGTGGTTAATTTGCCCATGGTGATACTGCGCATGGTGGCAGGGCGAAATGGTGACAGAGCCCATGGTGACATTGCTCATGGTGACATTGCTTAAGGTGATAGTCTTTACGGTGATAGTGTGCCTGCTGACAGTGCTCACGGTGATAGTGCCCTTGGTGAAAGTGCCCATGGTGACAGTGCCCATAGTCACAATTCTCAAGGTGTAGTGCTCACGGTGACAGTGCCCATAGTGACAATACCCAGGGTGATAGTACTCATGGTGATAGTCCCCATGCTGACAGTGCCCATGTTCACAATTCTCATGGTGATAGTGCCCATGGTGACAATACCCAGGGTGACAGAGCTCACGGTAACAGATCTCACGGTGGCAGTGCCCACGGTGACAGTGCCCATGCTGAGAAATCCCATGGTGATACTTCCCATTGTGACACTGCCCACGATGACAGTGCCCATGGTGACAGTGCCCAAGATCAGAGTGCCCATGCTGACATTGCGCATGGTGACAGTACTCATGGTGAAAATGCCTCTGGTGGCAATTCTCATAGTGAGAGTTCTCATGGTAACAGTGCTCATGGTGGCAGTGCCCTAGGAGGCAGTGCTTGCGGTGACAGTGCTCTTGGTGACAGTGCTCATGGTGGCAGTTCCCATGATGAGAGTACTGATGATGGCAGTGCACATGGTGAGATTACCGATGGTGGCAGTGTGCATGGTGACTGTTTTCACGGTGATAGTGCCTATGGTGACAATGCTCATCATGACAGTTCCCATGGTGACCATGCCACGGTGTAAGTGCTCATGGTGACAGTGACCATGGTGATACTGCTCAAGGTGATAGTGCCCATGGTGGCTGTCCTAACATTGATAATGCCCATGGTGAAAGTTCCCATGGTGACAGTTCCCATGGTGAAAGTGCTCCTGATTACAGTGCCCATATTCGAGGTTCCTACCGTGACAGTGCTCATGGTGGCAGTGCCCTGGGTGGCAGTCCTTGTGGTGACAGTGCTCATGGTGGCAGTTCCCATGGTGAGATTACCGATGGTAGCTGTGCACATGGTGACATTGCCCATGGTAACTGTGCTCACAGTGATAGTGCCTAATGTGACAGTGCTCATGGTGATAGTGCCGATGGTGATAGTTCTCACGGTGATAGTGCCTGTGGTTAAGGTGCCCATTGTGACAGTGCTCACGGTAATTGTGAGCATAGTGATAGTGCACTTGGTGACTGGGCCCATGTTGACAGTATACATGGTGATACTGCTCAAGATAATAGTGCCCATGTTGACAATGCGCATGGTGACACTCCTCATGGTGACAGTGCCTATGATGA
Source organism: Mesoplodon mirus (assembly GCF_964341445.2). NCBI lineage: Eukaryota > Metazoa > Chordata > Mammalia > Artiodactyla > Ziphiidae > Mesoplodon > Mesoplodon mirus. The sequence continues at coordinate 93,087 of NW_028295607.1, forward strand.
CAATGTTCATCATGACAGTGTCCATGGTGACACTACCACGGTGACAGTGCCAATGGTGACAGTGACCATGGTGATACTGCACAAAGTGATAGTGCCCATGGTGATAGTCCTCACGTTAATAGTTCCCATGGTGAAATTGCCCATGGTGAGAGTTCCCATGTTGAAAGTGCTCATGATGACAGTGCCCATGATGGTAGATCCCATGGTGACAGTGCTCACAGTGATATTGACCGTGGAAAGAGTGCATATGGTGGCTGTGCCCTTGGTGAAAATGCCCATGCTGACAGTACTGTTGGTGACAGAGCTCACAGTGATAGTGCCCATGGTGACAGTGTACATGTTTGTAGTGCACATGGTGGCAGTGAAAAATGTTGACAGTTCCCATGGTGAGAGTGCTCATGGTTAAAGTGCACATGGTAACAACCCATGATGACATTCCTCATGGTTACAGGGCACAAGGTTGCAGGACCCATGCTGACAGTGCCCACAGTGACACTGCCCATGACGACAGTGCCCATGATGACAGTGCCCACGGTCACATTGCCTCTGGTGACAGTGCTCACAGTGATAGTGCCCATGGTTAAACTGCCCATGGTGACAGCACTCACAGTAATAGTGCCCATAGTTATAGTGCACTTAGTGGCCGTGCCCATGGTGACAGTACACATGGTGATATTGCTCATGGTGATAATGCCCATGGTGACAGTGTCCATGGTGACGGTTCTCATGGTGAGAGTGCCCATGGTGATACAGCTCATGATGATAGTGCCCATGGTGACATTCCTCACAGTGATAGTGCCCATGGTGATAGTACACTTGGTGGCCATGCCCATTGTGACAGTGCCCGTGGAGGCAGTGCCCACAATGACAGTGCCCATGGTGACAGTGACGACAGTGACAGTGGCCATGGTGACAGTTCTCACGGTGACAGTGCCATGGAGACAGCATGGTGAGATTTCTCACAGTGATAGTGCTCATTGTCACAATGCTCATAGTGACAATGCCCTTTGTGCCAGTTCCCATCAAGACATGCCACACTGTGACAGTTCTCACGGTGACAGTGCCCATATCATGATATTACCCATTGTGAGAGTAATCATGATTAAAGTGCCCATGGTGACACTGCTCATGGTGGCAGTGTGAAATGGTGGCAGTGCCCATGGTGACATTGCTCATGGTGACATTGCTTACGGTGATAGTCCTTCCGGTGATAGTGTGTATGGTGAAACTGCACACAGTGACAGTGCTCATGGTGACAGTGTTCACGGTGATAGTGCCAATGGTGAATGTGCCCATGGTGACAGTGCCCATAGTCACAATTCTCATGGTGTAGTGCTCACGGTGACAGTGTCCATGGTGACAATACCCAGGGTGATAGTACTCATGGTGATGGTGCTCATGGTGACCTTCGGTCACCTGGCAGGAAGCTACGACGCCCAGACCTATGGTAACCTGTGCAGCGAGGTGATAGTCCCCATGCTGACAGTGCCCACATTCACAATTCTTACGTTCTGCTCATATCTTTATTTATATTTTTTCTATGTTCTCTGGGTTTATTGTTTTGATATTCTGATGTCAGTTAAAACACTTGGTTATTAACTTTAATAAATCTTTTTAATTATAAAGAGTTGAACATTTTGAAGATTCCAGCTTACTTGTAATTATCTAAGGGCAAGGTCCTCCACATTGTTGCTGGCCTAAGGCTTAGTTCACCATAGAGCAATGTATATTTTAACATATTTTCCCCTTGACTATCTGTGTTTTCCTACTTCTCAACTTTCTTTGCAGACAAGCTCTTTGAAATACCCTTCACTTATTTTACAGCCAATAAGTGTTTAAAATAATGTGTATTTTTTAAGATAAATCTTCTTATATAATTAGGCAGAAAATCTGATCTGCCATATTTTTCAAAACAACATAATTTCACACTTCTCCGTGATTAATCGGTTGTATTACACAACCATCGAGTTTTTAGCTTTATCAATGACATGTATTTAAAAATGTTTTAAAGACCCTCCCAGTCTTTTAAAACATCCTTGTTCCTTGTTTCAGTTCTAGTTTTATGTATATTTTCTGCCTTGCAGCTGATTATTCCAACGTCTGATGCATGGCCTTGGGAATCTAATTCTGGTATTGATTGTTTTTGCTGATTATCTCCACTTGTAGCTGATTTTTTCATTAATGTGTTAATTTAGATCATGAGCTCATGTTTATCTAAACACCTCACCTTGTAAGAGGCTTAGGTGTGAATGCTCATGAGTTTCAGCAGAAAGTCGGCAAAGGTATATTTGTGTCCCTCCAATGAATTGCCCGCATGGACCCCGTTTTCTAGAAGTGTTGGGCCAAAACTCCCTCTAGGGGCAGGGGACTCAGACAGGGCTGCTTTGCGGCCCCCGCTCTGGGACATGGGCACTGAGCGGCCAGGGGCCTGGGCAGGTGCCTCTCCGCATGTTTCTGTGGGGAAAGCCTGCCTGAGACCTTCGGTCACCTTGCAGGAAGCTACGTCGCCCAGACCTGTGGTTACTTGTGCAGGGAGGTGTACTCCGTGGACACTTTCTACACACACATCAAGTAGGAGGGCGACCTGAGTGGAAAGGTGAGAGGCCGGGTTGCCTCACAGACCAAGAAGGCGATCTTTGGCATAGACCTCAATTCTTGTGCCACCCCACAGGGCCTGCCGTGCTCTGAGGGCCCTACATTGGTCCCCCTGCTCCCCTGCCCTTTGTTCAGTCACAGCAGAGATGGTCACACCCACACCGTCACTGAGGGCAGTGTTCCAACCTCCTGCAGCCCCGCCCCCTCTCCGCAGGTTGCCATGGATGACAGAAGCTGCATGCTGAGGCCAGGGCATACCGAGGATGCAAAGGGCAGTCATGATGGCCTTAAATGATTTCGTATTGTGTCAGATTTGGCAAAATTTAAGAGCTAGGAAATTGTCCACTTTACAGAAATGTTCAAATTTACTGGCATTTCATATATTCTCTGCTATAACATTGTCCTGATTCTTTATGTAGATTATTTACTTATGTTTTTGTTTTGCTTAATCAAAGTGTGTTTGTTATATCATTTCAAAGAATATTCTTTTGACTTACTAAATCACCTCAATTTTATACGTTTTCTGTTTTATTACGTTTTGCTCATATCTTTATTATTTTTTCTATGTTGTCAGGGTTTATTGTTTTGATCGTCTAATGTCAATTAAACACTTGGTTATTACTTATAATAAATCTTTTTAATTATAAAGATTTGAACTTTTTGAAGATTCCAGCTTACTTGTAAGTATCTAAGGGTCAGGTCCTCCACACTGTTGCTGGCCTAAGGCTTAGTTCACCATATAGCAATGTATATATTGACATATTTTCCCCTCGACTTTCTGTGTTTCCCTACATGTCACCTTTCTTTGCAGACAAGCCATTTGAAATAGCCTTAACTTATTTCACAGCCAATAAGTCTTTAAAATAATGTGTATTTCTTAAGGTAAATCTTCTTATATAATTAGGCAGAAAATCTGATCGGCCATATTTTTCAAAACAGCATAATTTCACTCTTCTCCATGATTAATCTGTTGTATTACACAACCTTCGAGTTTTTAGCTTTATCAATGACATGTACTTTAAAAATGTTTTAAAGATCCTACCAGTCTTTTAAAACATCCCTGTTCCTTGTTTCAATTCTAGTTTTACATATATTTTCTGCCTTGCACCTGATTATTCCAACATCAGATGGATGGGCTTGGGAATCTAATACTGATATTGATTGTTTTTTCGGATTGTCTCCACTTGTAGCTCATTTCTTCATTATTGTGTAAATTTAGCTAAACATGAGCTCATGTTTAGCTAAAGAGCTGACTTTGTAAGAGGCATAGGTATGAACGCTCCTGATCTTCAGCTTCAGTAGTTGTGGTTCAAGGGCTCTACAGTGTACGCTCAGTAGTTGTTTCGCACGGTCATAGTTGCTCCGTGGCATGTGCTGTCTCATTTGCAGGTTCTGGGGAGGATTAAATGAGCTCATATGATATCCAATTGACTGAGGCAGAGTAGGCTTGGGATGAATCTTTGCTTGGTTTTCATTAGCTGCGGCGAAGAGGATGACAGCTTGGTGCCTCTCCAAATTTCACATGGGTGTGCCTCCCTTGGGGATCTTGTTAAATGCAGGCTGGTATTCAGTAGTTCTGGGTGGGGCCTGGATTCTGTCCTGCTAAGAAGCTCCTAGGTGACGGTGATGCTGAGGGCAAGGGTCCAGCTCCTGCATTTCTCCCTTTCCGGAAGAGCAGGACGTCTGCCCCCCGGGAGGAGAAAACATCCACAAAGTGACTAATAGGCCCTACCAGCTTCCCTTACAGGCAAGGGACCTTTACCACTGCTCCCAACCATTGTGTCTGAGGCGCAGCAAGCCAAAACACTGAGATGCTGAGGTTTGCAGCAAAGAGGAGGTTTATTCACAGGGCAGCCATGCGAGGAAGTGACGTGAAAATAGGTCTCCAATCCTCCTTCCCGAAAGCAAGGGGCTTGGGGTATCTGTGGGATAAAGAATAAAGAAGCAGGGCAGTATGGGTCATGGGGAGCTTGAGGCAAGGTGATTGGACAAAGATGTGCTCCTCATTGTTCTGAGCTGGTGTAATAGGCTACAGGGCTCAGCACATTCTCAGGCTGGAGTTTTTGGCCCTCTGATGGCAGAAGGCCAAAAGGCACTTGCCCAGGTGGAAGATCGGTGGTCCTCTCCACTCTAAACCAGCTCCGCCTACCTAGGAACAGCTGATTCCAAGTTCCTGGACGATACCGGGGCAAACATCTTTTTGCTTATGCTACATGCTACTTGGAGGACGTGCAAGTGTTCAAGGTACCTTGATGAGTGAAGACAGGATTTCACTAATCATGACGCATGGTTTCACTTCCAGGTGAGCAGAAGAGACCTGTAGGCTGAGTCTGGCTCCTGGCACCTGGAATTGGAGGCAGATGGTTTAAAAACGGGCTCCCCCACCCTCTGTGTGATCTGAGGTAGATAGACTATTGATCCTTTTCTCCAATTAAAATGTGTGACTGGAAACACACTTAGTGGCATGTCTGACACACAGTAGTTATGCTACCGTAGGTCATTCTTGGAAACTGAAGCCATGATTTTGAGGGATCATCAAAACGAGTACAATGCTTGCCATGTTTCTCCTTGTTCATCCTGGTGACAAACCTGGTAGAGAGAGCTCCATCCTTTCCCACAGGGCCACACCCCTAGTACTTAGAGTGAAGTGGTTATGTCTCACTTAAGGCACCTTTTCCTTTTCCTTCCTTCTTTTTTCTTCATTAATCTTCATCCAACTGGCCTTTCTAAATTTTACACAAAACAAAACCATTTCTCAATGGATTCAGATACTACCCCAAGTTAGTATTCCAACCAAGTTCTTGATCTTCCGGGTCTCATCATCAGAAATTTCTGAGCCTAAATCTTCTCTAGTTTCTAGGATCACTCATTGTCTCATTTCTCCCTTCTCCTTTGAGTTCAGAGTCTTGCCAATTTAGTCCCTTCCCTAACCACAACTTATAATAAGGTGACACAGCAAAGGGATGAAAGTCTAGACGGTCTGGTTTTACTCCTGGGTTTTTGCCACCTACTTACTGTGTGGCATTAGGCAAGCTATTCAACGTCTCTGGGCCTCAGTTTCCCCCCAAAAGTGAATATTATGAATATGACCTGCCGGGCTTCCATAGTGGTGCAGTGGTTGGGAGTCCGCCTGCTGATGCAAGGGGCACGGGTTCATGCCCCGGTCCGGGAGGATCCCACATGCCGTGGAGCGGTTGGGCCCGTGAACCATGGCCGCTGAGCCCGCGCGTCCAGAGCCTGTGATCGGCAGCGGGAGAGGCCACGACAGTGAGAGGCCTGCGTACCACAAAAAAAAAGAACATTACCTGCCTATAGGGCTGCCATTATGAGGAATATGTGGGTTAATATTTGTTAAGAACTTAGAATAGTACTTGTTATAGTCTAAGCACTACAGTTGTGCTTTTTAATAATAATAAATGAAATTGCAAATGTATACCTTACTCAACTTTCTGTCATAACTTTGAAGTGTTGGTCTATCTGTTGGGTCTTGTCAGCCTGTAAAGGAGGTGAGGTGTCCGTAGCTTTGGTGTGAGACGTGCTGCCTGCCGAAGCACCGATGCCCGTCAACGCCGTGACCGCCAAAGCCGTGAACAGGTGCTGGAGAAAGCAGGAGCAGAATGGAAGATGACGGCGTGGGAAGGAGGTGTGGTGTCCATAGGTTCGGGGTCTGAGGTGCTGCCTGCTGAAGCACCGATGCCCGCCAAAGCCGTAAATGGGGTGCTGGAGAAAACAGGAGCAGAACGGAAGATGACGGCGTGGGAAGGAGGCGTGGTGTCCATAGGTTCGGGGTCAGACGTGCTGCCTGCTGAAGCACCGATGCCCGGCAAAGGCGTAAATGGGGTGCTGGGGAAAACAGGAGCAGAATGGTAGATGATGGCGTGGGAAGGAGGTGTGGTGTCCATGGGTTCCATATCAGAGCTGCTGCGTGCCTGATCTGAGAGCAGAGAGTGCAGTGGGAGAGCTTCTCACTCCTTTTATATCTGACGGCTCCGCCTGCCTCTGTGACATGTCCATTGTACGTGTCACAGAGAAAGGGCGGGCGGGGCAGAGGGTGAGTCAGGGGGCACATGCGAGCCCAGCTGGTGGAGAAACCCCAGCCCAAAGGCAAAAGGCGGGGCCCCTTCTGGACTTTCTAGTGGCTGGGTCTTCTCGCTGTGGGTGGCAGGTGTTTGGCACGGGATGGACCACCATGCAGAGACTGTTGGGGACTGTGGAGGCCTTCTCCTTCAGAGCTCACCCTGCCTGGGCACCGTCTCTGCAGGCCCCTCAGCTGTGCGTATGTATCGGCCAGCCCTTCCCCACTACGGGGCCCAGAGGCCAGAGGCTGCTCAGAGCTGAGGGCAGGAGGCACCCAGAGCTTGCCAGGGTGTGGGCCACCTCCTCCGGGGACCTCCCCAGCTTCTCTGCGAGGCCTGGAGACAGGATCGCCTTCTCCAGGGCTGCTCAGCTGCCAGCATCACGGTGAGCCAGGTAGCGAAGGTTTCTGAGCAGGAGATGCAGAGCCCTGATCCGACTGCATGCTGCACCCCACGATGTCCCTTCCTGGCAGGTAGGTTCTTTCTTCACTTCTTTTTTGAAATTTGGTCAGAAAACATTTAAACCTTGCACTGTTCTTCAGGGTATACAGATGGTAGTGGCTTAGCCGGGATTCGAAGCAAGCCTGTGTGATTCCAGAGCTCGTGTTCTGGACTGTGGTGCCCCCTTATCATATATGCTTCATGTGTTCCTTGTTTTTCATTTTTTCTTGTAGTCCTTATGGTACTTAGCCCTAAGTGCCATACCTGTAACGAACAGCTACACTGCCCTGTGGGAGGTCTTCTTCTGTTCAACACATGAATTGGTCATCCACCGCACTGTGTTCTAATCTCAGAAGATACAGGTCAGGGACCACCAGTTGTCAGCTGGTGCTACCATTGGTGCTGCCATTCCACATGTCTAACTGAGGCTTGAAGGCCAGATTTTCCCTTTGTCTGGTTTGAAGGATCCAGATATGTAAAGATTATAGTCTAGATAAATCATGGGCTATCCTGAAAGAAATTCACCAGTGAATTGTTCCGTATGGATTAGAAGCCAGTTTCTCTGGCCTTCCTGGAGTATATCCAGCAAGGCGTCTCATTCATGTCTAGAAAGCCAATATATCCTTTATTGCAACTTCAGCGTGGAGCGATGTACTGGTTTAAAGTACGATCAACACAATTTGGTCATTGTGAGTAGGCCAGCTGGGTCCACTCTTTATTACACATATGTAACTCGAGAGATTCTTATGCCCAAGAGAGGAGACGTACTCTTGGGTGTCTAGGACGAGGGAAACATGTGTTGTTATTCAGGAGCTGGAAGCTGATGGTCTACACATCACTTGACCTTGTTTAAAACTTGTGTCTTTGGCTTGCTTCATTGGAGTGTTTTCTCTCTCCTGGGGCTGACATTGTGTGTTATGTATCACACAGGTGACATGTAGAAGTTTCAGAACCCAGAATCGTATAGTTCAGTCAAAATGTATATCTATAGTTTTGTTCAAAGTGTATGGAAAATAACACTGGGCATAATTCATATATTCCAGAATTAGTTGGACCCTCTGCTCATGAGATTCTTTTTATGGTATGTCACAGCAAATTTGGACTTCCATCCCCAATAAACTTTGGGGTTGGAGGACACAAAAAGCTTTTGCTCACACCTAAATTATGTCTGAAAGAAAAGGGTAAATATTATAAGCCCTTTCTAACCTCTCCAAGAGCAGAAATGATTTACAGCTGTGGCATTGAACCCTAATTCCTCGATCTCATTTGAGGAGAGTTCAGTAAGGAACAATGTCTTGATTTTTGTTTGTTTGGTTTCTTCCCTGTTTTCTCATCTTGCTTACCAACAATCCATTGTAATTCATGAGTTAGTATGGCAGCAGGCTGAGTGTTCCCTGGAGCTCATTAAATGATCTTTTTTTCCTAAAATAACTTTTGTCTCCTTGTTTTCAGCCCCTCTTCTTTCCTCTGCCCTTTACTACAACCAGAGCTCAGCAAAAGCTGACTGGCTTTGTGCAGACCTTACTTAGGGTTAGTCTTTTCTTCATTATTTTATTCATGGCTCCTCCATTTCATTGTTTGCCTTCTGGAAATGTGTTGAAATCTTACTGTGGTGGATGACTTCCAAAATGTCTTGGCTTTGATTGGTTGATTAAGTTTGGTATTTCTACAGTATTGTTTAAATATGGTTTCAGGAGGAACAGAAAGTGAATATGTTTCCTTGTCTGCCATCTTGAGCTGAAAATCCCTGTGGATTTTAGCATCCAATGTTCCCATGGGAAAAAAACCCAACCTTGGCATTAATAGATGTGACACTCAAGATTTCAGCTTTTCGTGGGCAATCACTGAGGATTGGAATATGTGGTCATTTCTAAAGGGAAAATAATAACTACCTAATGGAGTAGATTTGAGGATTAAATTAGAGAATGAACATGAAAATGCTTTGTAAGGCTTAAAAGTCTATAAAAATGTTTTTTGTTATTATTTGATTTGTTGCTATTTCAACTTTACTCGACAGTTGCTTATGACCTTACTTATGTGATAAAATGGCCCCTGGTTTATTGTTTTGAAAGCCAGAATATATTTTTCAATAGCTCGATGGAAATGGCATCATTTGTGAAGGTTAAGGGTGAAGGGATAAATGTTTCTTGACACCTATCACTTTACAGTGTTTTCAGGAACTAATTGACACTTGTATTCCTCTTCCAAATTTTGTTGAGCACCTCCTACGAGCCACATGCTTTACATCAGGTGTTGGAAAGCATTTTCTGGATTTTAAATATCTTAGGCTTTGTGGGCCATATACAGCTTCTGTAGCTTCTCCTCTTTCTTCTTCAACAAGCTTTCTAAACGTGAGAACCATTATTAGCTCACAGTCCCACAGATCCAGGCTGAGAGCCTGATTTGATTTGTGGCCATGATTTGCCGATTCCTGCTCTGCGTCCTCACTGAGGAGGGGGACCATGTTTGAGTAATCACTTCTTTGAATCAACTCTTGGTCTTCTGGGGCTTGTCCTTACTCTCCTACACTCTCTAATCAACATGGCATCCAGAGAGATCCTGTTAAAACATAAGTCAGATCATGTCACTGAAATCTCTTCAATGGCTTCTTCACAGAAGAATCAAAGTCCTCAAAGTGCCTCCAGAGCCCTAGAAATGTGGACCTCTGTTTCGTGTCTGACTGTTTCCTTCTCCTCTCCTCTTTGCTTGCTCTGTTTTCCACACACTGCCATCCTTTCTGCTCCTTGGGTACTCCAGCCTACTCTAGCCTCATTGACTTTCCATCGGACTGTTCCCTCTACCTGTACTATTCACTTCCCAGATATGCTCCTTGCTCCCTCTTAAATTTTATCTTCCCCAGAAAGTCCTCAGGGATCACTTAGTTTCAGCTAGCAGCCTCCTCCTAGCATCTAACCATCTCCATCTCCCTTCCCTGCTTGCTGTTTTTCTCCAGCACTTCCCTTATATATGCCCGCACTGTCGCGGCTCAGATTCAGCAAGTGATCATTGCCGCAGCATGGCCTCGGGGACCCTGGCTGCGGACACGATGTCCACACCTGCCTGGTGGCCCCTGCTCGCCTCACGGCCCCTCAGGTGCAGCATGCGCAGGACCCACATTGCAGGCAGAAGACACAGCGCCACTGGCCCCAGCTAGGCAGGCCCCTCGATGCCATGCTCATGTTGGCTCAGACCTCTTCGCTCTCCGCGCTGCGGTTCAAACCTGTGGGCAGCGCTGTGTGGGCGGGGATCGAAGACCTCCACCCGCTCCTCAGTGTGTCAGCACGCAGCCCCGCCTCCCATGGGGAGCCAGCCTGAGGAGCAGGGGCAGGAGATTCGAGACTAGGGTGGCGCGAAAGGTAGGAGGTGTGGAGAGTATGGGGTTTACAAAAAGTGTTTGCTGACTGATCCAAACAAAAGTGAGACATGGTTGTATCAACGCATTTAAAAAGTGATTAAACTGCCGCTAAGTGTCTGTGATCACCCCGCCTAGGAGAGAGCGTGCACTCCGTGAGGGACACATGAAAGGCTGAGTGAACGTCTACCTGTGGTCCGTTACCTGGTGCACGGGTGTGTGAATTTTTGCGGAGAGCTCTTAATTTCTGTTGTCTCTGCTGACTTGACACGGTGGTTGGCAAACAGTGACGTGTTCAGTGTATTCAGGACATGATCATGGTTACTAATAATCACTTTGTTTTGCACTGACACCTCCACAGAGAATTTACTACTGAATGTCCACTTTACAGAAGAGAAACTGAGGCGTAGGAAGTGAAGTGACTGAGTAAGAGGAATGACTCAGACAATTGGTGTTAGTAAATTAACCCTGCAGGGGGCCGTTAGACCTTGGTGGCTCTAGTGATGCGGCCGCCTATGTAAAGCAAGGAAAATCTAAGCCCGTCAACGGCTCAGGGTGACGGACACCGCTGAGGACAGCCAGTCACAAACCACCAACTAGGCTTTAAAGCTATAGCAAATCAGTCATTTCCTTGCTTTGCTTCTGCTCTTTTAAAATAAGCATCTCTGCAGCTCCTGTGGCTGGAGTGCTCCTCACCGCTTCCACTTTGGTGGTGCCTGAATTGAATCTAATTTTGCTCACATAAAGTCTTAAAATTTTAAATATGCCTCAGTTTGTCTTTTAGGGCTGGCCGTAGAAGTTGGATTTGTGTCCAGTTTCTAGAACAGTGGTTGTCCTCTGGTCAGGCCTTAGGCGTTCTGTGTACAACGTTCCTCTTCTACCACCACCTTCTGGATGCCTCCACCCTCTACCAGCTCCCGCGCATCAGATCCCCTAGATGCTCACATTATAACATCGCAGACACTCCTCTGTCTTCCAGCCAGCGTGTGAACTGAAACATTTCCATTCCTGTTGAAGAGTCTGGTGTGACCACTTTCCCAAACACAGCCACTCCCCAGCTGACCCTGGGTAACCACTCTTCTGAACTTGGTCTCCATCACTGACATGGACGTCTTTCTATTTATGCTACATTTTTAAGTATTCATAAACCGCATATAGTATTCTATATTTTGTCTTCTTACTTGCTTTATTTAGTGTTATCTTTGCTAGGTTCATCCATGCTGACACGTAAAGATCTGTCTAGTTCACGTACTTTCCTCACTATGTAGGATTCCCATGTACGGAAATACAATAATTTATATGTGCTTTTTCCTGTTGATGGATATTTAAATTGTTTCCAATTTTCAGTATGATTTCTTTTAAAAACATGTTTATATACTTTTTAAAGGTTACTTTACATTTACAGTTATTACAAAATATTGCCTATATTCCCTGTGTTGTACAATATATCCTTGAGCCTATTGTGGACCTAGTAGTTTACATCTCTCACTTCCCGACCCCTGTATTGCCCCCTCCTCCCCCTCTGCGCTGGCAACCATTAGTTTGTTCTCTATATCTGTAACTCTCCTTCTGTTTTGTTATATTTGCTAGATAGTTGTATTTTTGAGATTCCATATATAGGTGATATCCTACAGTATTTGTTTCTGTTTGACTTATTTCACTTACCACAATGCCCTCCAAGGCCATCTATGTTGCTGCAAATGGCAAAATTTTGTTCTTTTGTAAGGCTGAGTAGTATGCCATTGGTTATATGTACCACATCTTCTTTATCTATTCATCTCTTGATGACACTTAGGTTGCTTCCATATCTTGGTAATTGTACACAAGGATGCTGCGAACATTGGGGTGCATGTATCTTTTCCAGTACATGTTATTGAGAACACGTGTTTTTGTTTTTTTCAGAATTATACCTAAGAGTGGAGTTGCGAGGTCATATAGTAGTTCTCTTTTTAGGTTTTGGAGAACCCTCCATACTGTTTTCCACAGTGGCTGCACCAGTTTACATCCCTACCAACAGTGTACCAGGGTTCCCTTTTCTCTCAAACATTGTAAATTTTCTTCCGAGTGGTAATTGAGATGATAGTTCAATAATAACATAAGATCAGGTGAAGTCTAAAGAAATTTTAGAAAACCTGGATAAAGTAAGAACACATGTGTTCTCTGGCATCTGAATGTTGGAGAGACACCAAGACATGTGGGCCAAGTTGTGGAGAGAAGGGAAACACAGACGCAAGCTTGACATTTGCTGCAGCTTTTCTCCTTGGGGCATTTGCTGATTCAAACGTTACAGCCTAGGAGCTGAAAAGCCAAAGAGCTCAAAAGACTCTAACCACAGAAGCCAAAGAGCAAGAGCCGATTTACATGGATAAAAAGCATTTTAACTATGCCAAAGCAGAAAATGAAAAGAAAGAACTTTGCATTGCATTTAATAAAAGTTTAGGGAGATCTTTGTGGTATATTAGTGAACTTATTGGCGGAAATTGAGCCATGTACATTGTGTTGGAGAGGCACCAAGAGTTCAAGAATTCTCACATTTTGAGTACACAATTACCTTACATGTAGGCCTGGTGGCAGCCATTTACATAACAATGATTTGGAGGATGTGGTGTTAGTCAGCTCTTGCTGTGATAATGCTTTGGAAGAAATCGCCCCCGAACTCAGTTACATAAACAAGAATTTATTTTCCTTGGACCTATGGGCTAGTAGCTGCAGTGGCTCTCTTTTAGACCTCTAGATGGCTGGTTTTGCTCCGTGTTTTGGGTCAGTTTGAGGTGTGTCACACACATCTTCCTCTGGAGCCCGAGTGTGAGGCCGCAGCTCCCAGGCCCTGCCTTCTCACAAAGTTCAGTGAAACATAAGAGGTGCATGCAAATAGCAACCATAAGCATGCTGAAGTGGCTATACTAATACCAGAAAATATAGACTTTAAAACAAACAAAAGAGTTACTAGATATGAAAAGGGACATTTTATGATAAAAAAGGGAAGATACCAAAATTTTTAACATATTTGCCCTGAATAAGATAAAACCAAAGTACATGAAGAAGAAAATACCAACACCCATGAAGAATTGAAGGAAGAAATAGATAATTGCACAATATTAGGTAGAGGCTTCAGTACTCCACGGTCAATAATGGATAGAACAATTAGGCAGAAGATCAACAACGATATAGAAGACTTGGACAAGACTATGAATTAACAAGACCTACTAAACGTCTAGAGAATACTCAACCGAACAGTAAAATGCTCATCCTGCTCAACTACATGTGAAACGTTTCCCAGCATAGACGACATGCTAGGCTGTAAGAAAAGAGATTAAAAGCCACATACATTGCTGGTGGGAATGTAAAATGGCGCGGCCATTTTACAAAACAGCTTGAGAGTTCCTGCAAGTGTTAAACATCGAGTTACCCTATGACCCAGCAGTTCCATTACTAAATATATACCTAAGAGAAATGAAAACTTATGTCTGCACAAAAGCTTGTACGTGAATGTTCAGGGAAACCTATTTCTAAAAACAAAAGGTGGAAATAATTCAAATGTCAATCTGATAAATGAAGAAACAAAATGTGGAATAGCCGTACAATAGAATAGCATTCAGCTCTAAAAAGGCATGAAATATTGATCCATGTTACAACATGAATGAACCATGAAAGCATTATGTAAAGGTAAAGCAGCCAATCACAAAAGATCACATATTGTATGGTGCCATTTATATGAAGTGCCCAGAATAGCCAATCTGTAGAGACAGGAAGTCGATTAGTGGTTGCCTAGGGCTGAGAGGGTTGAGGAGAATGAAAAAACCTTGTTAATGTGTAATGGGTTTTTTGTGAGGGGACAAAAATCTACAATTGGACTGTCGTGATGGTTCCACAAGTCTTTTAGTGGTTACACTAAGAACCACTGAATTGTATACATAAAAGAGTTGAAATTATGGTATGTAAATTACATCCCAATAAAGCTGTTAAAATTATGATAATTTTATAGTTATAAATTTGAAAATTCATCCCAAATTACACATTCTTAACAAATGCAACCTAACAAGACTAACCCAACAAAGAAAAAATATCTAAAACACCTGTATCTACTCAAAAAGTTGTTTGTATAGTTAAGTACCTTTACAGAAAATGATTTCCAGGGATAAATGGGTTTCCACGTAACTTCTTCCAAATATTTAGGGAAGAAGTATTGGTAATCTTACATAAAAATCTTCCAGGAAACAGAAAACTATATATTGCTCAAAGTATTTATAAGGCCAACATAAGCTTCAGATCAAAAGTAAAAAGAAGGGCTTCCCTGATGGTGCAGTGGTTAAGAATCCACCTCCCAATGCAGGGGACACGGGTTCGAGCCCTTGTGGGGGAAGATCCCACATGCCGTGGAGCAGCTACGCCCACGTGCCACAACTGCTGAGCCTGCGCTCTGGAGCCTGCGGGCCACAACTGCTGAGCCCGTGTGCCGCAACTACTGAAGCCTGCATGCCTAGAACCCGTGCTCCACAACAAGACAGGCCACCGCAAGGAGAAGCCTACTCACCACAACAAAGAATAGCCCCCCGCTCACCACAACTACAGAAAGCTCGCGTGCAACAATGAAGACCCAATGCAGCCACAAATAAATAAAAAATAAAGTATAGAATCTTAAAAACAAAACAAAACAAAATCTATAAAGAATATTACAAGAATAGAATCACAGGCCAGTTTCTCTTTTGAAAATGCATGCAAAATGTGTAAACAGAAGCACAAACTGTACCCATGGTATGTAAAACAATCATATATCAGAATCAAAGTAGCTTTATTTTGGTAATGCCAGGTTGCTTTAATGTTCAAACATGAAATTCATCCCAGGAATGAATTAGAGTGGGAAAAGAAGTCATTTTAAACGAAGCCTTGGGAATTCCCTGGTTTTCCAGTGGTTAGAACTTGGCGCTTTCACTGCTGGGGCCCTGGGGTCCAATCCCAGGTCAGGGAAATAAGATCCTCCAAGACATGAGGCAGGGCCCCGAAAAAAAAAATAATGAAGTCTTAACCAGGAGAAGCACAAGATCGAATAAACATAACAGATAACACCTTATGAAAAGTAGGTGAAGATTATGGAATATTCTAAAATTTAAAACAAAAATAAACTTTTAAAGATTCCAAAGGATGTGACTAATATTGTACATAGGCAAAAAATATAATGAAATAAAATATACAAATGATGGGAGCCCCAGAATCCAGAAGCCCAAGTCCTGTCTCTGAAGATTCTCATTCAGTGGGTTCTGGATTTCCTCTGTGTGTCAAAACCTACAGGTGATTCTGATACGACTCACAGACACAATGTAAAGCTTCTGCTTTGCAGGAGAGAATACCAGATTATTCTGTTATTTTATAGTTACACTAACAGGTTGTACTATTGACGGATAAGTCTGATGTCAAAATGCACTCCCCACTAGGGATAAAAAAGGAACTAGTAGTCTCTACTGCTACTTGGTGGCAGCATGCATGTATTGCAAGAGCAATTATTGTAGGAATCCAAATTAGTGGAACATTTTAGAATTGGAAAACTACATACAGATCATCTAGTCAAGCTTCCAACTGTTATAGTTGTAAAAACTAAGGCCCATATAAATGAAATGATTTATCTCCAAAGAGTGTTAGTGAAAGAGTATGAAATAAAAAGTATCTCTGAACTTTTAATTTAGTGCTGTTTTTATTAATCTCAAGTACTAGCTTAAACTTCAGTGTGACAGATTTGGCATTGAATTCTTGCTCAGATTTACTGATTGTGTGCCTTTTAGTAAGTTACTAAAACACGCTTTATTTGTTAACAGGTTTATTTATTTATTTATTTCTGGCTGCATAGGCTCTTCATTGCTGTGTGCAGGCTTTCTCTAGTTGCAGTGAGCGGGGGCTACTCTTTGTTGCAGTGCGCAGGCTTCTCATTGGGGTGGCTTCTCGTTGTTGCTGAGCATGGAGTGTAGGTGTGTGGGCTTCAGTAGTTTTGGATCACGGGCTCTAGAGCGCAGGCTCGGTAGTTGTGGCGCACGGTCTTAGTTGCTCCGTGGCATGTGCAGTCTCATTTGCAGGTGCTGGGGAGGATTAAATGAGCTCATATGATATCCAATTGACTGAGGCAGAGTAGGCTTGGGATGAATCTTTGCTTGGTTTTCATTAGCTGCGGCGAAGAGGATGACAGCTTGGTGCCTCTCCAAATTTCACATGGGTGTGCCTCCCTTGGGGATCTTGTTAAATGCAGGCTGGTATTCAGTAGTTCTGGGTGGGGCCTGGATTCTGTCCTGCTAAGAAGCTCCTAGGTGACGGTGATGCTGAGGGCAAGGGTCCAGCTCCTGCATTTCTCCCTTTCCGGAAGAGCAGGACGTCTGCCCCCCGGGAGGAGAAAACATCCACAAAGTGACTACTAGGCAACAGCTTTCCTTACAGGCAAGGGACCTTTACCACTGCTCCCAACCATTGTGTCTGAGGCGCAGCAAGCCAAAACACTGAGATGCTGAGGTTTGCAGCAAAGAGGAGGTTTATTCACAGGGCAGCCATGCGAGGAAGTGACGTGAAAATAGGTCTCCAATCCTCCTTCCCGAAAGCAAGGGGCTTGGGGTATCTGTGGGATAAAGAATAAAGAAGCAGGGCAGTATGGGTCATGGGGAGCTTGAGGCAAGGTGATTGGACAAAGATGTGCTCCTCATTGTTCTGAGCTGGTGTAACAGGCTACAGGGCTCAGCACATTCTCAGGCTGGAGTTTTTGGCCCTCTGATGGCAGAAGGCCAAAAGGCACTTGCCCAGGTGGAAGATCGGTGGTCCTCTCCACTCTAAACCAGCTCCGCCTACCTAGGCACAGCTGATTCCAAGTTCCTGGACAATACCGGGGCAAACATCTTTTTGCTTATGCTATGTGCTACTTGGAGGACGTGCAAGTGTTCAAGGTACCTTGATGAGTGAAGACAGGATTTCACTAATCATGACACATGGTTTCACTTCCAGGTGAGCAGAAGAGACCTGTAGGCTGAGTCTGGCTCCTGGCACCTGGAATTGGAGGCAGATGGTTTAAAAACGGGCTCCCCCACCCTCTGTGTGATCTGAGGTAGATAGACTATTGATCCTTTTCTCCAATTAAAATGTGTGACTGGAAACACACTTAGTGGCATGTCTGACACACAGTAGTTATGCTACCGTAGGTCATTCTTGGAAACTGAAGCCGTGGTTTTGAGGGATCATCAAAACGAGTACAATGCTTGCCATGTTTCTCCTTGTTCATCTTGGTGACAAACCTGGTAGAGAGAGCTCCATCCTTTCCCACAGGACCACACCCCTAGTACTTAGAGTGAAGTGGTTATGTCTCACTTAAGGCACCTTTTCCTTTTCCTTCCTTCTTTTTTCTTCATTAATCTTCATCCAACTGGCCTTTCTAAATTTTACACAAAACAAAACCATTTCTCAATGGATTCAGATACTACCCCAAGTTAGTATTCCAACCAAGTTCTTGATCTTCCGGGTCTCATCATCAGAAATTTCTGAGCCTAAATCTTCTCCAGTTTCTAGGATCACTCATTTTCTCATTTCTCCCTTCTCCTTTGAGTTCAGAGTCTTGCCAATTTAGTCCCTTCCCTAACCACAACTTATAATAAGGTGACACAGCAAAGTGATGAAAGTCTAGACGGTCTGGTTTTACTCCTGGGTTTTTGCCACCTACTTACTGTGTGGCATTAGGCAAGCTATTCAACGTCTCTGGGCCTCAGTTTCCCCCCAAAAGTGAATATTACGAATATGACCTGCCGGGCTTCCATAGTGGTGCAGTGGTTGGGAGTCCGCCTGCTGATGCAGGGGGCACGGGTTCATGACCCGGTCCGGGAGGATCCCACATGCCGTGGAGCGGTTGGGCCCGTGAGCCATGGCCGCTGAGCCCGCGCGTCCAGAGCCTGTGATCGGCAGCGGGAGAGGCCACGACAGTGAGAGGCCTGTGTACCACAAAAAAAAAGAACATTACCTGCCTATAGGGCTGCCATTATGAGGAATATGTGGGTTAATATTTGTTAAGAACTTAGAATAGTACTTGTTATAGTCTAAGCACTACAGTTGTGCTTTTTAATAATAATAAATGAAATTGCAAATGTATACCTTACTCAACTTTCTGTCATAACTTTGAAGTGTTGGTGTATCTGTTGGGTCTTGTCAGCCTGTAAAGGAGGTGAGGTGTCCGGAGCTTTGGTGTGAGACGTGCTGCCTGCCGAAGCACCGATGCCCATCAACGCCGTGACCGCCAAAGCCGTGAACGGGTGCTGGAGAAAGCAGGAGCAGAATGGAAGATGACGGCGTGGGAAGGAGGTGTGGTGTCCATAGGTTCGGGGTCTGAGGTGCTGCCTGCTGAAGCACCGATGCCCGCCAAAGCCGTAAATGGGGTGCTGGAGAAAACAGGAGCAGAACGGAAGATGACGGCGTGGGAAGGAGGCGTGGTGTCCATAGGTTCGGGGTCAGACGTGCTGCCTGCTGAAGCACCGATGCCCGGCAAAGGCGTAAATGGGGTGCTGGGGAAAACAGGAGCAGAATGGTAGATGATGGCGTGGGAAGGAGGTGTGGTGTCCATGGGTTCCATATCAGAGCTGCTGCGTGCCTGATCTGAGAGCAGAGAGTGCAGTGGGAGAGCTTCTCACTCCTTTTATATCTGACGGCTCCGCCTGCCTCTGTGACATGTCCATTGTACGTGTCACAGAGAAAGGGCGGGCGGGGCAGAGGGTGAGTCAGGGGGCACATGCGAGCCCAGCTGGTGGAGAAACCCCAGCCCAAAGGCAAAAGGCGGGGCCCCTTCTGGACTTTCTAGTGGCTGGGTCTTCTCGCTGTGGGTGGCAGGTGTTTGGCACGGGATGGGCCACCATGCAGAGACTGTTGGGGACTGTGGAGGCCTTCTCCTTCAGAGCTCACCCTGCCTGGGCACCGGCTCTGCAGGCCCCTCAGCTGCGCGTATGTATCGGCCAGCCCTTCCCCACTACGGGGCCCAGAGGCCAGAGGCTGCTCAGAGCTGAGGGCAGGAGGCACCCAGAGCTTGCCAGGGTGTAGGCCACCTCCTCCGGGGACCTCCCCAGCTTCTCTGCGAGGCCTGGAGACAGGATCGCCTTCTCCAGGGCTGCTCAGCTGCCAGCATCACGGTGAGCCAGGTGGCGAAGGTTTCTGAGCAGGAGATGCAGAGCCCTGATCCGACTGCATGCTGCACCCCACGATGTCCCTTCCTGGCAGGTAGGTTCTTTCTTCACTTCTTTTTTGAAATTTGGTCAGACAACATGTAAACCTTGCACTGTTCTTCAGGGTATACAGATGGTAGTGGCTTAGCCCGGATTCGAAGCAAGCCTGTGTGATTGCAGAGCTCGTGTTCTGGGCTGTGGTGCCCCCTTATCGTATATGCTTCATGTGTTCCTTGTTTTTCATTTTTTCTTGTAGTCCTTATGGTACTTAGCCCTAAGTGCCATACCTGTAACGAACAGCTACACTGCCCTGTGGGAGGTCTTCTTCTGTTCAACACATGAATTGGTCATCCACCGCACTGTGTTCTAATCTCAGAAGATACAGGTCAGGGACCACCAGTTGTCAGCTGGTGCTACCATTGGTGCTGCCATTCCACATGTCTAACTGAGGCTTGAAGGCCGGATTTTCCCTTTGTCTGGTTTGAAGGATCCAGATATGTAAAGATTATAGTCTAGATAAATCATGGGCTATCCTGAAAGAAATTCACCAGTGAATTGTTCCGTATGGATTAGAAGCCAGTTTCTCTGGCCTTCCTGGAGTATATCCAGCAAGGCGTCTCATTCATGTCTAGAAAGCCAATATATCCTTTATTGCAACTTCAGCGTGGAGCGATGTATTGGTTTAAAGTACGATCAACACAACTTGGTCATTGTGAGTAGGCCAGCTGGGTCCACTCTTTATTACACATATGTAACTCGAGAGATTCTTATGCCCAAGAGAGGAGACGTACTCTTGGGTGTCTAGGACGAGGGAAACATGTGTTGTTATTCAGGAGCTGGAAGCTGATGGTCTACACATCACTTGACCTTGTTTAAAACTTGTGTCTTTGGCTTGCTTCATTGGAGTGTTTTCTCTCTCCTGGGGCTGACATTGTGTGTTATGTATCACACAGGTGACATGTAGAAGTTTCAGAACCCAGAATCGTATAGATCAGTCAAAATGTATTTCTATAGTTTTGTTCAAAGTGTATGGAAAATAACACTGGGCATAATTCATATATTCCAGAATTATTTGGACCCTCTGCTCATGAGATTCTTTTTATGGTATGTCACAGCAAATTTGGACTTCCATCCCCAATAAACTTTGGGGTTGGAGGACACAAAAAGCTTTTGCTCACACCTAAATTATGTCTGAAAGAAAAGGGTAAATATTATAAGCCCTTTCTAACCTCTCCAAGAGCAGAAATGATTTACAGCTGTGGCATTGAACCCTAATTCCTCGATCTCATTTGAGGAGAGTTCAGTAAGAAACAATGTCTTGATTTTTGTTTGTTTGGTTTCTTCCCTGTTTTCTCATCTTGCTTACCAACAATCCATTGTAATTCATGAGTTAGTATGGCAGCAGGCTGAGTGTTCCCTGGAGCTCATTAAATGATCTTTTTTTCCTAAAATAACTTTTGTCTCCTTGTTTTCAGCCCCTCTTCTTTCCTCTGCCCTTTACTACAACCAGAGCTCAGCAAAAGCTGACTGGCTTTGTGCAGACCTTACTTAGGGTTAGTCTTTTCTTCATTATTTTATTCATGGCTCCTCCATTTCATTGTTTGCCTTCTCGAAATGTGTTGAAATCTTTCTGTGGTGGATGACTTCCAAAATGTCTTGGCTTTGATTGGTTGATTAAGTTTGGTATTTCTACAGTATTGTTTAAATATGGTTTCAGGAGGAACAGAAAGTGAATATGTTTCCTTGTCTGCCATCTTGAGCTGAAAATCCCTGTGGATTTTAGCATCCAATGTTCCCATGGGAAAAAAAAAACCCAACCTTGGCATTAATAGATGTGACACTCAAGATGTCAGCTTTTCGTGGGCAATCACTGAGGATTGGAATATGTGGTCATTTGTAAAGGGAAAATAATAACTACCTCATGGAGTAGATTTGAGGATTAAATTAGAGAATGAACATGAAAATGCTTTGTAAGGCTTAAAAATCTATAAAAATGTTTTTTGTTATTATTTGATTTGTTGCTATTTCAACTTTACTCGACAGTTGCTTATGACCTTACTTATGTGATAAAATGGCCCCTGGTTTATTGTTTTGAAAGCCAGAATATATTTTTCAATAGCTCGATGGAAATGGCATCATTTGTGAAGGTTAAGGGTGAAGGGATAAATGTTTCTTGACACCTATCACTTTACAGTGTTTTCAGGAACTAATTGACACTTGTATTCCTCTTCCAAATTTTGTTGAGCACCTCCTACGAGCCACATGCTTTACATCAGGTGTTGGAAAGCATTTTCTGGATTTTAAATATCTTAGGCTTTGTGGGCCATATACAGCTTCTGTAGCTTCTCCTCTTTCTTCTTCAACAAGCTTTCTAAACGTGAGAACCATTATTAGCTCACAGTCCCACAGATCCAGGCTGAGAGCCTGATTTGATTTGTGGCCATGATTTGCCGATTCCTGCTCTGCGTCCTCACTGAGGAGGGGGACCATGTTTGAGTAATCACTTCTTTGAATCAACTCTTGGTCTTCTGGGGCTTGTCCTTACTCTCCTACACTCTCTAATCAACATGGCATCCAGAGAGATCCTGTTAAAACATAAGTCAGATCATGTCACTGAAATCTCTTCAATGGCTTCTTCACAGAAGAATCAAAGTCCTCAAAGTGCCTCCAGAGCCCTAGAAATGTGGACCTCTGTTTCGTGTCTGACTGTTTCCTTCTCCTCTCCACTTTGCTTGCTCTGTTTTCCACACACTGCCATCCTTTCTGCTCCTTGGGTACTCCAGCCTACTCTAGCCTCATTGACTTTCCATCGGACTGTTCCCTCTACCTGTACTATTCACTTCCCAGATATGCTCCTTGCTCCCTCTTAAATTTTATCTTCCCCAGAAAGTCCTCAGGGATCACTTAGTTTCAGCTAGCAGCCTCCTCCTAGCATCTAACCATCTCCATCTCCCTTCCCTGCTTGCTGTTTTTCTCTAGCACTTCCCTTATATATGCCCGCACTGTCGCGGCTCAGATTCAGCAAGTGATCATTGCCGCAGCATGGCCTCGGGGACCCTGGCTGCGGACACGATGTCCACACCTGCCTGGTGGCCCCTGCTCGCCTCACGGCCCCTCAGGTGCAGCATGCGCAGGACCCACATTGCAGGCAGAAGACACAGGGCCACTGGCCCCAGCTAGGCAGGCCCCTCGATGCCGTGCTCATGTTGGCTCAGACCTCTTCGCTCTCCGTGCTGCGGTTCAAACCTGTGGGCAGCGCTGTGTGGGTGGGGATCGAAGACCTCCGCCCGCTCCTCAGTGTGTCAGCACGCAGCCCCGCCTCCCATGGGGAGCCAGCCTGAGGAGCAGGGGCAGGAGATTCGAGACTAGGGTGGCGCGAAAGGTAGGAGGTGTGGAGAGTATGGGGTTTACAAAAAGTGTTTGCTGACTGATCCAAACAAAAGTGAGACATGGTTGTATCAACGCATTTAAAAAGTCATTAAACTGCCGCTAAGTGTCTGTGATCACCCCGCCTAGGAGAGAGCGTGCACTCCGTGAGGGACACATGAAAGGCTGAGTGAACGTCTACCTGTGGTCCGTTACCTGGTGCACGGGTGTGTGAATTTTTGCGGAGAGCTCTTAATTTCTGTTGTCTCTGCTGACTTGACACGGTGGTTGGCAAACAGTGACGTGTTCAGTGTATTCAGGACATGATCATGGTTACTAATAATCACTTTGTTTTGCGCTGACACCTCCACAGAGAATTTACTACTGAATGTCCACTTTACAGAAGAGAAACTGAGGCGTAGGAAGTGAAGTGACTGAGTAAGAGGAATGACTCAGACAATTGGTGTTAGTAAATTAACCCTGCAGGGGGCCGTTAGACTGTGGTGGCTCTAGTGATGCGGCCGCCTATGTAAAGCAAGGAAAATCTAAGCCTGTCAACGGCTCAGGGTGACGGACACCGCTGAGGACAGCCAGTCACAAACCACCAACTAGGCTTTAAAGCTATAGCAAATCAGTCATTACCTTGCTTTGCTTCTGCTCTTTTAAAATAAGCATCTCTGCAGCTCCTGTGGCTGGAGTGCTCCTCACCGCTTCCACTTTGGTGGTGCCTGAATTGAATCTAATTTTGCTCACATAAAGTCTTAAAATTTTAAATATGCCTCAGTTTGTCTTTTAGGGCTGGCCGTAGAAGTTGGATTTGTGTCCAGTTTCTAGAACAGTGGTTGTCCTCTGGTCAGGCCTTAGGCGTTCTGTGTACAACGTTCCTCTTCTACCACCACCTTCTGGATGCCTCCACCCTCTACCATCTCCCGCGCATCAGATCCCCTAGATGCTCACATTATAACATCGCAGACACTCCTCTGTCTTCCAGCCAGCGTGTGAACTGAAACATTTCCATTCCTGTTGAAGAGTCTGGTGTGACCACTTTCCCAAACACAGCCACTCCCCAGCTGACACTGGGTAACCACTCTTCTGAACTTGGTCTCCATCACTGACATGGACGTCTTTCTATTTATGCTACATTTTTAAGTATTCATAAACCGCATATAGTATTCTATATTTTGTCTTCTTACTTGCTTTATTTAGTGTTATCTTTGCTAGGTTCATCCATGCTGACACGTAAAGATCTGTCTAGTTCACGTACTTTCCTCGCTATGTAGGATTCCCATGTACGGAAATACAATAATTTATATGTGCTTTTTACTGTTGATGGATATTTAAATTGTTTCCAATTTTCAGTATGATTTCTTTTAAAAACATGTTTATATACTTTTTAAAGGTTACTTTACATTTACAGTTATTACAAAATATTGCCTATATTCCCTGTGTTGTACAATACATCCTTGAGCCTATTGTGGACCTAGTAGTTTACATCTCTCACTTCCCGACCCCTGTATTGCCCCCTCCTCCCCCTCTGCGCTGGCAACCATTAGTTTGTTCTCTATATCTGTAACTCTCCTTCTGTTTTGTTATATTTGCTAGATAGTTGTATTTTTGAGATTCCATATATAGGTGATATCCTACAGTATTTGTTTCTGTTTGACTTATTTCACTTACCACAATGCCCTCCAAGGCCATCTATGTTGCTGCAAATGGCAAAATTTTGTTCTTTTGTAAGGCTGAGTAGTATGCCATTGGTTATATGTACCACATCTTCTTTATCTATTCATCTCTTGATGACACTTAGGTTGCTTCCATATCTTGGTAATTGTACACAAGGATGCTGCGAACATTGGGGTGCATGTATCTTTTCCAGTACATGTTATTGAGAACACGTGTTTTTGTTTTTTTCAGAATTATACCTAAGAGTGGAGTTGCGAGGTCATATAGTAGTTCTCTTTTTAGGTTTTGGAGAACCCTCCATACTGTTTTCCACAGTGGCTGCACCAGTTTACATCCCTACCAACAGTGTACCAGGGTTCCCTTTTCTCTCAAACATTGTAAATTTTCTTCCGAGTGGTAATTGAGATGATAGTTCAATAATAACATAAGATCAGGTGAAGTCTAAAGAAATTTTAGAAAACCTGGATAAAGTAAGAACACATGTGTTCTCTGGCATCTGAATGTTGGAGAGACACCAAGACATGTGGGCCAAGTTGTGGAGAGAAGGGAAACACAGACGCAAGCTTGACATTTGCTGCAGCTTTTCTCCTTGGGGCATTTGCTGATTCAAACGTTACAGCCTAGGAGCTGAAAAGCCAAAGAGCTCAAAAGACTCTAACCACAGAAGCCAAAGAGCAAGAGCCGATTTACATGGATAAAAAGCATTTTAACTATGCCAAAGCAGAAAATGAAAAGAAAGAACTTTGCATTGCATTTAATAAAAGTTTAGGGAGATCTTTGTGGTATATTAGTGAACTTATTGGCGGAAATTGAGCCATGTACACTGTGTTGGAGAGGCACCAATAGTTCAAGAATTCTCACATTTTGAGTACACAATTACCTTACATGTAGGCCTGGTGGCAGCCATTTACATAACAATGATTTGGAGGATGTGGTGTTAGTCAGCTCTTGCTGTGATAATGCTTTGGAAGAAATTGCCCCCAAACTCAGTTACATAAACAAGAATTTATTTTCCTTGGACCTGTGGGCTAGTAGCTGCAGTGGCTCTCTTTTAGACCTCTAGATGGCTGGTTTTGCTCCGTGTTTTGGGTCAGTTTGAGGTGTGTCACACACATCTTCCTCTGGAGCCCGAGTGTGAGGCCGCAGCTCCCAGGCCCTGCCTTCTCACAAAGTTCAGTGAAACATAAGAGGTGCATGCAAATAGCAACCATAAGCATGCTGAAGTGGCTATACTAATACCAGAAAATATAGACTTTAAAACAAACAAAAGAGTTACTAGATATGAAAAGGGACATTTTATGATAAAAAAGGGAAGATACCAAAATTTTTAACATATTTGCCCTGAATAAGATAAAACCAAAGTACATGAAGAAGAAAATACCAACACCCATGAAGAATTGAAGGAAGAAATAGATAATTGCACAATATTAGGTAGAGGCTTCAGTACTCCACGGTCAATAATGGATAGAACAATTAGGCAGAAGATCAACAACGATATAGAAGACTTGGACAAGGCTATGAATTAACAAGACCTACTAAATGTCTAGAGAATACTCAACCGAACAGTAAAATGCTCATCCTGCTCAACTACATGTGAAACGTTTCCCAGCATAGACGACATGCTAGGCTGTAAGAAAAGAGATTAAAAGCCACATACATTGCTGGTGGGAATGTAAAATGGCGCGGCCATTTTACAAAACAGCTTGAGAGTTCCTGCAAGTGTTAAACATCGAGTTACCCTATGACCCAGCAGTTCCATTACTAAATATATACCTAAGAGAAATGAAAACTTATGTCTGCACAAAAGCTTGTACGTGAATGTTCAGGGAAACCTATTTCTAAAAACAAAAGGTGGAAATAATTCAAATGTCAATCTGATAAATGAAGAAACAAAATGTGGAATAGCCGTACAATAGAATAGCATTCAGCTCTAAAAAGGCATGAAATATTGATCCATGTTACAACATGAATGAACCATGAAAGCATTATGTAAAGGTAAAGCAGCCAATCACAAAAGATCACATATTGTATGGTGCCATTTATATGAAGTGCCCAGAATAGCCAATCTGTAGAGACAGGAAGTCGATTAGTGGTTGCCTAGGGCTGAGAGGGTTGAGGAGAATGAAAAAACCTTGTTAATGTGTAATGGGTTTTTTGTGAGGGGACAAAAATCTACAATTGGACTGTCGTGATGGTTCCACAAGTCTTTTAGTGGTTACACTAAGAACCACTGAATTGTATACATAAAAGAGTTGAAATTATGGTATGTAAATTACATCCCAATAAAGCTGTTAAAATTATGATAATTTTATAGTTACAAATTTGAAAATTCATCCCAAATTACACATTCTTAACAAATGCAACCTAACAAGACTAACCCAACAAAGAAAAAATATCTAAAACACCTGTATCTACTCAAAAAGTTGTTTGTATAGTTAAGTACCTTTACAGAAAATGATTTCCAGGGATAAATGGGTTTCCACGTAACTTCCTCCAAATATTTAGGGAAGAAGTATTGGTAATCTTACATAAAAATCTTCCAGGAAACAGAAAACTATATATTGCTCAAAGTATTTATAAGGCCAACATAAGCTTCAGATCAAAAGTAAAAAGAAGGGCTTCCCTGATGGTGCAGTGGTTAAGAATCCACCTCCCAATGCAGGGGACACGGGTTCGAGCCCTTGTGGGGGAAGATCCCACATGCCGTGGAGCAGCTACGCCCACGTGCCACAACTGCTGAGCCTGCGCTCTGGAGCCTGCGGGCCACAACTGCTGAGCCCGTGTGCCACAACTACTGAAGCCTGCATGCCTAGAACCCGTGCTCCACAACAAGACAGGCCACCGCAAGGAGAAGCCTACTCACCACAACAAAGAATAGCCCCCCGCTCACCACAACTACAGAAAGCTCGCGTGCAACAATGAAGACCCAATGCAGCCACAAATAAATAAAAAATAAAGTATAGAATCTTAAAAACAAAACAAAACAAAATCTATAAAGAATATTACAAGAATAGAATCACAGGCCAGTTTCTCTTTTGAAAATGCATGCAAAATGTGTAAACAGAAGCACAAACTGTACCCATGGTATGTAAAACAATCATATATCAGAATCAAAGTAGCTTTATTTTGGTAATGCCAGGTTGCTTTAATGTTCAAACATGAAATTCATCCCAGGAATGAATTAGAGTGGGAAAAGAAGTCATTTTAAACGAAGCCTTGGGAATTCCCTGGTTTTCCAGTGGTTAGAACTTGGCGCTTTCACTGCTGGGGCCCTGGGGTCCAATCCCAGGTCAGGGAAATAAGATCCTCCAAGACATGAGGCAGGGCCCCGAAAAAAAAAATAATGAAGTCTTAACCAGGAGAAGCACAAGATCGAATAAACATAACAGATAACACCTTATGAAAAGTAGGTGAAGATTATGGAATATTCTAAAATTTAAAACAAAAAGAAACTTTTAAAGATTCCAAAGGATGTGACTAATATTGTACATAGGCAAAAAATAAAATGAAATAAAATATACAAATGATGGGAGCCCCAGAATCCAGAAGCCCAAGTCCTGTCTCTGAAGATTCTCATTCAGTGGGTTCTGGATTTCCTCTGTGTGTCAAAACCTACAGGTGATTCTGATACGACTCACAGACACAATGTAAAGCTTCTGCTTTGCAGGAGAGAATACCAGATTATTCTGTTATTTTATAGTTACACTAACAGGTTGTACTATTGACGGATAAGTCTGATGTCAAAATGCACTTCCCCCTAGGGATAAAAAAGGAACTAGTAGTCTCTACTGCTACTTGGTGGCAGCATGCATGTATTGCAAGAGCAATTATTGTAGGAATCCAAATTAGTGGAACATTTTAGAATTGGAAAACTACATACAGATCATCTAATCAAGCTTCCAACTGTTATAGTTGTAAAAACTAAGGCCCATATAAATGAAATGATTTATCTCCAAAGAGTGTTAGTGAAAGAGTATGAAATAAAAAGTATCTCTGAACTTTTAATTTAGTGCTGTTTTTATTAATCTCAAGTACTAGCTTAAACTTCGGTGTGACAGATTTGGGATTGAATTCTTGCTCAGATTTACTGATTGTGTGCCTTTTAGTAAGTTACTAAAACACGCTTTATTTTTTAACAGGTTTATTTATTTATTTATTTTTGGCTGCATAGGCTCTTCATTGCTGTGTGCGGGCTTTCTCTAGTTGCAGTGAGCGGGGGCTACTCTTTGTTGCAGTGCGCAGGCTTCTCATTGGGGTGGCTTCTCGTTGTTGCTGAGCATGGAGTGTAGGTCTGTGGGCTTCAGTAGTTTTGGATCACGGGCTCTAGAGCGCAGGCTCGGTAGTTGTGGCGCACGGTCTTAGTTGCTCCGTGGCATGTGCAGTCTCATTTGCAGGTGCTGGGGAGGATTAAATGAGCTCATATGATATCCAATTGACTGAGGCAGAGTAGGCTTGGGATGAATCTTTGCTTGGTTTTCATTAGCTGCGGCGAAGAGGATGACAGCTTGGTGCCTCTCCAAATTTCACATGGGTGTGCCTCCCTTGGGGATCTTGTTAAATGCAGGCTGGTATTCAGTAGTTCTGGGTGGGGCCTGGATTCTGTCCTGCTAAGAAGCTCCTAGGTGACGGTGATGCTGAGGGCAAGGGTCCAGCTCCTGCATTTCTCCCTTTCCGGAAGAGCAGGACGTCTGCCCCCCGGGAGGAGAAAACATCCACAAAGTGACTACTAGGCAACAGCTTCCCTTACAGGCAAGGGACCTTTACCACTGCTCCCAACCATTGTGTCTGAGGCGCAGCAAGCCAAAACACTGAGATGCTGAGGTTTGCAGCAAAGAGGAGGTTTATTCACAGGGCAGCCATGCGAGGAAGTGACGTGAAAATAGGTCTCCAATCCTCCTTCCCGAAAGCAAGGGGCTTGGGGTATCTGTGGGATAAAGAATAAAGAAGCAGGGCAGTATGGGTCATGGGGAGCTTGAGGCAAGGTGATTGGACAAAGATGTGCTCCTCATTGTTCTGAGCTGGTGTAATAGGCTACAGGGCTCAGCACATTCTCAGGCTGGAGTTTTTGGCCCTCTGATGGCAGAAGGCCAAAAGGCACTTGCCCAGGTGGAAGATCGGTGGTCCTCTCCACTCTAAACCAGCTCCGCCTACCTAGGCACAGCTGATTCCAAGTTCCTGGACAATACCGGGGCAAACATCTTTTTGCTGATGCTATGTGCTACTTGGAGGACGTGCAAGTGTTCAAGGTACCTTGATGAGTGAAGACAGGATTTCACTAATCATGACACATGGTTTCACTTCCAGGTGAGCAGAAGAGACCTGTAGGCTGAGTCTGGCTCCTGGCACCTGGAATTGGAGGCAGATGGTTTAAAAACGGGCTCCCCCGCCCTCTGTGTGATCTGAGGTAGATAGACTATTGATCCTTTTCTCCAATTAAAATGTGTGACTGGAAACACACTTAGTGGCATGTCTGACACACAGTAGTTATGCTACCGTAGGTCATTCTTGGAAACTGAAGCCGTGGTTTTGAGGGATCATCAAAACGAGTACAATGCTTGCCATGTTTCTCCTTGTTCATCCTGGTGACAAACCTGGTAGAGAGAGCTCCATCCTTTCCCACAGGACCACACCCCTAGTACTTAGAGTGAAGTGGTTATGTCTCACTTAAGGCACCTTTTCCTTTTCCTTCCTTCTTTTTTCTTCATTAATCTTCATCCAACTGGCCTTTCTAAATTTTACACAAAACAAAACCATTTCTCAATGGATTCAGATACTACCCCAAGTTAGTATTCCAACCAAGTTCTTGATCTTCCGGGTCTCATCATCAGAAATTTCTGAGCCTAAATCTTCTCCAGTTTCTAGGATCACTCATTTTCTCATTTCTCCCTTCTCCTTTGAGTTCAGAGTCTTGCCAATTTAGTCCCTTCCCTAACCACAACTTATAATAAGGTGACACAGCAAAGTGATGAAAGTCTAGACGGTCTGGTTTTACTCCTGGGTTTTTGCCACCTACTTACTGTGTGGCATTAGGCAAGCTATTCAACGTCTCTGGGCCTCAGTTTCCCCCCAAAAGTGAATATTACGAATATGACCTGCCGGGCTTCCATAGTGGTGCAGTGGTTGGGAGTCCGCCTGCTGATGCAGGGGGCACGGGTTCATGCCCCGGTCCGGGAGGATCCCACATGCCGTGGAGCGGTTGGGCCCGTGAGCCATGGCCGCTGAGCCCGCGCGTCCAGAGCCTGTGATCGGCAGCGGGAGAGGCCACGACAGTGAGAGGCCTGCGTACCACAATAAAAAAGAACATTACCTGCCTATAGGGCTGCCATTATGAGGAATATGTGGGTTAATATTTGGTAAGAACTTAGAATAGTATTTGTTATAGTCTAAGCACTATAAGTTGTGCTTTTTAATAATAATAAATGAAATTGCCAATGTATACCTTACTCAACTTTCTGTCATAACTTTGAAGTGTTGGTCTATCTGTTGGGTCTTGTCAGCCTGTAAAGGAGGTGAGGTGTCCGTAGCTTTGGTGTGAGACGTGCTGCCTGCCGAAGCACCAATGCCCGTCAACGCCGTGACCGCCAAAGTCGTGAACGGGTGCTGGAGAAAGCAGGAGCAGAATGGAAGATGACGGCGTGGGAAGGAGGTGTGGTGTCCATAGGTTCGGGGTCTGAGGTGCTGCCTGCTGAAGCGCCGATGCCCGCCAAAGCCGTAAATGGGGTGCTGGAGAAAACAGGAGCAGAACGGAAGATGACGGCGTGGGAAGGAGGCGTGGTGTCCATAGGTTCGGGGTCAGACGTGCTGCCTGCTGAAGCACCGATGCCCGGCAAAGGCGTAAATGGGGTGCTGGGGAAAACAGGAGCAGAATGGTAGATGATGGCGTGGGAAGGAGGTGTGGTGTCCATGGGTTCCATATCAGAGCTGCTGCGTGCCTGATCTGAGAGCAGAGAGTGCAGTGGGAGAGCTTCTCACTCCTTTTATATCTGACGGCTCCGCCTGCCTCTGTGACATGTCCATTGTACGTGTCACAGAGAAAGGGCGGGCGGGGCAGAGGGTGAGTCAGGGGGCACATGCGAGCCCAGCTGGTGGAGAAACCCCAGTCCAAAGGCAAAAGGCGGGGCCCCTTCTGGACTTTCTAGTGGCTGGGTCTTCTCGCTGTGGGTGGCAGGTGTTTGGCACGGGATGGACCACCATGCAGAGACTGTTGGGGACTGTGGAGGCCTTCTCCTTCAGAGCTCACCCTGCCTGGGCACCGTCTCTGCAGGCCCCTCAGCTGTGCGTATGTATCGGCCAGCCCTTCCCCACTACGGGGCCCAGAGGCCAGAGGCTGCTCAGGGCTGAGGGCAGGAGGCACCCAGAGCTTGCCAGGGTGTGGGCCACCTCCTCCGGGGACCTCCCCAGCTTCTCTGCGAGGCCTGGAGACAGGATCGCCTTCTCCAGGGCTGCTCAGCTGCCAGCATCACCGTGAGCCAAGTGGCGAAGGTTTCTGAGCAGGAGATGCAGAGCCCTGATCCGACTGCATGCTGCACCCCACGATGTCCCTTCCTGGCAGGTAGGTTCTTTCTTCACTTCTTTTTTGAAATTTGGTCAGACAACATTTAAACCTTGCACTGTTCTTCAGGGTATACAGATGGTAGTGGCTTAGCCGGGATTCGAAGCAAGCCTGTGTGATTGCAGAGCTCGTGTTCTGGACTGTGGTGCCCCCTTATCATATATGCTTCATGTGTTCCTTGTTTTTCATTTTTTCTTGTAGTCCTTATGGTACTTAGCCCTAAGTGCCATACCTGTAACGAACAGCTACACTGCCCTGTGGGAGGTCTTCTTCTGTTCAACACATGAATTGGTCATCCACCGCACTGTGTTCTAATCTCAGAAGATACAGGTCAGGGACCACCAGTTGTCAGCTGGTGCTACCATTGGTGCTGCCATTCCACATGTCTAACTGAGGCTTGAAGGCCGGATTTTCCCTTTGTCTGGTTTGAAGGATCCAGATATGTAAAGATTATAGTCTAGATAAATCATGGGCTATCCTGAAAGAAATTCACCAGTGAATTGTTCCGTATGGATTAGAAGCCAGTTTCTCTGGCCTTCCTGGAGTATATCCAGCAAGGCGTCTCATTCATGTCTAGAAAGCCAATATATCCTTTATTGCAACTTCAGCGTGGAACGATGTATTGGTTTAAAGTACGATCAACACAATTTGGTCATTGTGAGTAGGCCAGCTGGGTCCACTCTTTATTACACATATGTAACTCGAGAGATTCTTATGCCCAAGAGAGGAGACGTACTCTTGGGTGTCTAGGACGAGGGAAACATGTGTTGTTATTCAGGAGCTGGAAGCTGATGGTCTACACATCACTTGACCTTGTTTAAAACTTGTGTCTTTGGCTTGCTTCATTGGAGTGTTTTCTCTCTCCTGGGGCTGACATTGTGTGTTATGTATCACACAGGTGACATGTAGAAGTTTCAGAACCCAGAATCGTATAGTTCAGTCAAAATGTATATCTATAGTTTTGTTCAAAGTGTATGGAAAATAACACTGGGCATAATTCATATATTCCAGAATTAGTTGGACCCTCTGCTCATGAGATTCTTTTTATGGTATGTCACAGCAAATTTGGACTTCCATCCCCAATAAACTTTGGGGTTGGAGGACACAAAAAGCTTTTGCTCACACCTAAATTATGTCTGAAAGAAAAGGGTAAATATTATAAGCCCTTTCTAACCTCTCCAAGAGCAGAAATGATTTACAGCTGTGGCATTGAACCCTAATTCCTCGATCTCATTTGAGGAGAGTTCAGTAAGGAACAATGTCTTGATTTTTGTTTGGTTTCTTCCCTGTTTTCTCATCTTGCTTACCAACAATCCATTGTAATTCATGAGTTAGTATGGCAGCAGGCTGAGTGTTCCCTGGAGCTCATTAAATGATCTTTTTTTCCTAAAATAACTTTTGTCTCCTTGTTTTCAGCCCCTCTTCTTTCCTCTGCCCTTTACTACAACCAGAGCTCAGCAAAAGCTGACTGGCTTTGTGCAGACCTTACTTAGGGTTAGTCTTTTCTTCATTATTTTATTCATGGCTCCTCCATTTCATTGTTTGCCTTCTGGAAATGTGTTGAAATCTTACTGTGGTGGATGACTTCCAAAATGTCTTGGCTTTGATTGGTTGATTAAGTTTGGTATTTCTACAGTATTGTTTAAATATGGTTTCAGGAGGAACAGAAAGTGAATATGTTTCCTTGTCTGCCATCTTGAGCTGAAAATCCCTGTGGATTTTAGCATCCAATGTTCCCATGGGAAAAAAACCCAACCTTGGCATTAATAGATGTGACACTCAAGATTTCAGCTTTTCGTGGGCAATCACTGAGGATTGGAATATGTGGTCATTTCTAAAGGGAAAATAATAACTACCTCATGGAGTAGATTTGAGGATTAAATTAGAGAATGAACATGAAAATGCTTTGTAAGGCTTAAAAATCTATAAAAATGTTTTTTGTTATTATTTGATTTGTTGCTATTTCAACTTTACTCGACAGTTGCTTATGACCTTACTTATGTGATAAAATGGCCCCTGGTTTATTGTTTTGAAAGCCAGAATATATTTTTCAATAGCTCGATGGAAATGGCATCATTTGTGAAGGTTAAGGGTGAAGGGATAAATGTTTCTTGACACCTATCACTTTACAGTGTTTTCAGGAACTAATTGACACTTGTATTCCTCTTCCAAATTTTGTTGAGCACCTCCTACGAGCCACATGCTTTACATCAGGTGTTGGAAAGCATTTTCTGGATTTTAAATATCTTAGGCTTTGTGGGCCATATACAGCTTCTGTAGCTTCTCCTCTTTCTTCTTCAACAAGCTTTCTAAACGTGAGAACCATTATTAGCTCACAGTCCCACAGATCCAGGCTGAGAGCCTGATTTGATTTGTGGCCATGATTTGCCGATTCCTGCTCTGCGTCCTCACTGAGGAGGGGGACCATGTTTGAGTAATCACTTCTTTGAATCAACTCTTGGTCTTCTGGGGCTTGTCCTTACTCTCCTACACTCTCTAATCAACATGGCATCCAGAGAGATCCTGTTAAAACATAAGTCAGATCATGTCACTGAAATCTCTTCAATGGCTTCTTCACAGAAGAATCAAAGTCCTCAAAGTGCCTCCAGAGCCCTAGAAATGTGGACCTCTGTTTCGTGTCTGACTGTTTCCTTCTCCTCTCCACTTTGCTTGCTCTGTTTTCCACACACTGCCATCCTTTCTGCTCCTTGGGTACTCCAGCCTACTCTAGCCTCATTGACTTTCCATCGGACTGTTCCCTCTACCTGTACTATTCACTTCCCAGATATGCTCCTTGCTCCCTCTTAAATTTTATCTTCCCCAGAAAGTCCTCAGGGATCACTTAGTTTCAGCTAGCAGCCTCCTCCTAGCATCTAACCATCTCCATCTCCCTTCCCTGCTTGCTGTTTTTCTCCAGCACTTCCCTTATATATGCCCGCACTGTCGCGGCTCAGATTCAGCAAGTGATCATTGCTGCAGCATGGCCTCGGGGACCCTGGCTGCGGACACGATGTCCACACCTGCCTGGTGGCCCCTGCTCGCCTCACGGCCCCTCAGGTGCAGCATGCGCAGGACCCACATTGCAGGCAGAAGACACAGGGCCACTGGCCCCAGCTAGGCAGGCCCCTCGATGCCGTGCTCATGTTGGCTCAGACCTCTTCGCTCTCCGCGCTGCGGTTCAAACCTGTGGGCAGCGCTGTGTGGGCGGGGATCAAAGACCTCCGCCCGCTCCTCAGTGTGTCAGCACGCAGCCCCGCCTCCCATGGGGACCCAGCCTGAAGAGCAGGGGCAGGAGATTCGAGACTAGGGTGGCGCGAAAGGTAGGAGGTGTGGAGAGTATGGGGTTTACAAAAAGTGTTTGCTGACTGATCCAAACAAAAGTGAGACATGGTTGTATCAACGCATTTAAAAAGTCATTAAACTGCCGCTAAGTGTCTGTGATCACCCCGCCTAGGAGAGAGCGTGCACTCCGTGAGGGACACATGAAAGGCTGAGTGAACGTCTACCTGTGGTCCGTTACCTGGTGCACGGGTGTGTGAATTTTTGCGGAGAGCTCTTAATTTCTGTTGTCTCTGCTGACTTGACACGGTGGTTGGCAAACAGTGACGTGTTCAGTGTATTCAGGACATGATCATGGTTACTAATAATCACTTTGTTTTGCGCTGACACCTCCACAGAGAATTTACTACTGAATGTCCACTTTACAGAAGAGAAACTGAGGCGTAGGAAGTGAAGTGACTGAGTAAGAGGAATGACTCAGACAATTGGTGTTAGTAAATTAACCCTGCAGGGGGCCGTTAGACTGTGGTGGCTCTAGTGATGCGGCCGCCTATGTAAAGCAAGGAAAATCTAAGCCCGTCAACGGCTCAGGGTGACGGACACCGCTGAGGACAGCCAGTCACAAACCACCAACTAGGCTTTAAAGCTATAGCAAATCAGTCATTACCTTGCTTTGCTTCTGCTCTTTTAAAATAAGCATCTCTGCAGCTCCTGTGGCTGGAGTGCTCCTCACCGCTTCCACTTTGGTGGTGCCTGAATTGAATCTAATTTTGCTCACATAAAGTCTTAAAATTTTAAATATGCCTCAGTTTGTCTTTTAGGGCTGGCCGTAGAAGTTGGATTTGTGTCCAGTTTCTAGAACAGTGGTTGTCCTCTGGTCAGGCCTTAGGCGTTCTGTGTACAACGTTCCTCTTCTACCACCACCTTCTGGATGCCTCCACCCTCTACCATCTCCCGCGCATCAGATCCCCTAGATGCTCACATTATAACATCGCAGACACTCCTCTGTCTTCCAGCCAGCGTGTGAACTGAAACATTTCCATTCCTGTTGAAGAGTCTGGTGTGACCACTTTCCCAAACACAGCCACTCCCCAGCTGACCCTGGGTAACCACTCTTCTGAACTTGGTCTCCATCACTGACATGGACGTCTTTCTATTTATGCTACATTTTTAAGTATTCATAAACCGCATATAGTATTCTATATTTTGTCTTCTTACTTGCTTTATTTAGTGTTATCTTTGCTAGGTTCATCCATGCTGACACGTAAAGATCTGTCTAGTTCACGTACTTTCCTCGCTATGTAGGATTCCCATGTACGGAAATACAATAATTTATATGTGCTTTTTCCTGTTGATGGATATTTAAATTGTTTCCAATTTTCAGTATGATTTCTTTTAAAAACATGTTTATATACTTTTTAAAGGTTACTTTACATTTACAGTTATTACAAAATATTGCCTATATTCCCTGTGTTGTACAATACATCCTTGAGCCTATTGTGGACCTAGTAGTTTACATCTCTCACTTCTCGACCCCTGTATTGCCCCCTCCTCCCCCTCTGCGCTGGCAACCATTAGTTTGTTCTCTATGTCTGTAACTCTCCTTCTGTTTTGTTATATTTGCTAGATAGTTGTATTTTTGAGATTCCATATATAGGTGATATCCTACAGTATTTGTTTCTGTTTGACTTATTTCACTTACCACAATGCCCTCCAAGGCCATCTATGTTGCTGCAAATGGCAAAATTTTGTTCTTTTGTAAGGCTGAGTAGTATGCCATTGGTTATATGTACCACATCTTCTTTATCTATTCATCTCTTGATGACACTTAGGTTGTTTCCATATCTTGGTAATTGTACAAAAGGATGCTGCGAACATTGGGGTGCATGTATCTTTTCCAGTACATGTTATTGAGAACACGTGTTTTTGTTTTTTTCAGATTTATACCTAAGAGTGGAGTTGCGAGGTCATATAGTAGTTCTCTTTTTAGGTTTTGGAGAACCCTCCATACTGTTTTCCACAGTGGCTGCACCAGTTTACATCCCTACCAACAGTGTACCAGGGTTCCCTTTTCTCTCAAACATTGTAAATTTTCTTCCGAGTGGTAATTGAGATGATAGTTCAATAATAACATAAGATCAGGTGAAGTCTAAAGAAATTTTAGAAAACCTGGATAAAGTAAGAACACATGTGTTCTCTGGCATCTGAATGTTGGAGAGACACCAAGACATGTGGGCCAAGTTGTGGAGAGAAGGGAAACACAGACGCAAGCTTGACATTTGCTGCAGCTTTTCTCCTTGGGGCATTTGCTGATTCAAACGTTACAGCCTAGGAGCTGAAAAGCCAAAGAGCTCAAAAGACTCTAACCACAGAAGCCAAAGAGCAAGAGCCGATTTACATGGATAAAAAGCATTTTAACTATGCCAAAGCAGAAAATGAAAAGAAAGAACTTTGCATTGCATTTAATAAAAGTTTAGGGAGATCTTTGTGGTATATTAGTGAACTTATTGGCGGAAATTGAGCCATGTACACTGTGTTGGAGAGGCACCAAGAGTTCAAGAATTCTCACATTTTGAGTACACAATTACCTTACATGTAGGCCTGGTGGCAGCCATTTACATAACAATGATTTGGAGGATGTGGTGTTAGTCAGCTCTTGCTGTGATAATGCTTTGGAAGAAATCGCCCCCAAACTCAGTTACATAAACAAGAATTTATTTTCCTTGGACCTATGGGCTAGTAGCTGCAGTGGCTCTCTTTTAGACCTCTAGATGGCTGGTTTTGCTCCGTGTTTTGGGTCAGTTTGAGGTGTGTCACACACATCTTCCTCTGGAGCCCGAGTGTGAGGCCGCAGCTCCCAGGCCCTGCCTTCTCACAAAGTTCAGTGAAACATAAGAGGTGCATGCAAATAGCAACCATAAGCATGCTGAAGTGGCTATACTAATACCAGAAAATATAGACTTTAAAACAAACAAAAGAGTTACTAGATATGAAAAGGGACATGTTATGATAAAAAAGGGAAGATACCAAAATTTTTAACATATTTGCCCTGAATAAGATAAAACCAAAGTACATGAAGAAGAAAATACCAACACCCATGAAGAATTGAAGGAAGAAATAGATAATTGCACAATATTAGGTAGAGGCTTCAGTACTCCACGGTCAATAATGGATAGAACAATTAGGCAGAAGATCAACAACGATATAGAAGACTTGGACAAGGCTATGAATTAACAAGACCTACTAAATGTCTAGAGAATACTCAACCGAACAGTAAAATGCTCATCCTGCTCAACTACATGTGAAACGTTTCCCAGCATAGACGACATGCTAGGCTGTAAGAAAAGAGATTAAAAGCCACATACATTGCTGGTGGGAATGTAAAATGGCGCGGCCAT
The DNA here is from genome assembly GCF_964341445.2 of Mesoplodon mirus. NCBI lineage: Eukaryota > Metazoa > Chordata > Mammalia > Artiodactyla > Ziphiidae > Mesoplodon > Mesoplodon mirus. Next base: position 131,996 of record NW_028295607.1, read on the forward strand.
TTTACAAAACAGCTTGAGAGTTCCTGCAAGTGTTAAACATCGAGTTACCCTATGACCCAGCAGTTCCATTACTAAATATATACCTAAGAGAAATGAAAACTTATGTCTGCACAAAAGCTTGTACGTGAATGTTCAGGGAAACCTATTTCTAAAAACAAAAGGTGGAAATAATTCAAATGTCAATCTGATAAATGAAGAAACAAAATGTGGAATAGCCGTACAATAGAATAGCATTCAGCTCTAAAAAGGCATGAAATATTGATCCATGTTACAACATGAATGAACCATGAAAGCATTATGTAAAGTTAAAGCAGCCAATCACAAAAGATCACATATTGTATGGTGCCATTTATATGAAGTGCCCAGAATAGCCAATCTGTAGAGACAGGAAGTCGATTAGTGGTTGCCTAGGGCTGAGAGGGTTGAGGAGAATGAAAAAACCTTGTTAATGTGTAATGGGTTTTTTGTGAGGGGACAAAAATCTACAATTGGACTGTCGTGATGGTTCCACAAGTCTTTTAGTGCTTACACTAAGAACCACTGAATTGTATACATAAAAGAGTTGAAATTATGGTATGTAAATTACATCCCAATAAAGCTGTTAAAATTATGATAATTTTATAGTTACAAATTTGAAAATTCATCCCAAATTACACATTCTTAACAAATGCAACCTAACAAGACTAACCCAACAAAGAAAAAATATCTAAAACACCTGTATCTACTCAAAAAGTTGTTTGTATAGTTAAGTACCTTTACAGAAAATGATTTCCAGGGATAAATGGGTTTCCACGTAACTTCCTCCAAATATTTAGGGAAGAAGTATTGGTAATCTTACATAAAAATCTTCCAGGAAACAGAAAACTATATATTGCTCAAAGTATTTATAAGGCCAACATAAGCTTCAGATCAAAAGTAAAAAGAAGGGCTTCCCTGATGGTGCAGTGGTTAAGAATCCACCTCCCAATGCAGGGGACACGGGTTCGAGCCCTTGTGGGGGAAGATCCCACATGCCGTGGAGCAGCTACGCCCACGTGCCACAACTGCTGAGCCTGCGCTCTGGAGCCTGCGGGCCACAACTGCTGAGCCCGTGTGCCACAACTACTGAAGCCTGCATGCCTAGAACCCGTGCTCCACAACAAGACAGGCCACCGCAAGGAGAAGCCTACTCACCACAACAAAGAATAGCCCCCCGCTCACCACAACTACAGAAAGCTCGCGTGCAACAATGAAGACCCAATGCAGCCACAAATAAATAAAAAATAAAGTATAGAATCTTAAAAACAAAACAAAACAAAATCTATAAAGAATATTACAAGAATAGAATCACAGGCCAGTTTCTCTTTTGAAAATGCATGCAAAATGTGTAAACAGAAGCACAAACTGTACCCATGGTATGTAAAACAATCATATATCAGAATCAAAGTAGCTTTATTTTGGTAATGCCAGGTTGCTTTAATGTTCAAACATGAAATTCATCCCAGGAATGAATTAGAGTGGGAAAAGAAGTCATTTTAAACGAAGCCTTGGGAATTCCCTGGGTTTCCAGTGGTTAGAACTTGGCGCTTTCACTGCTGGGGCCCTGGGGTCCAATCCCAGGTCAGGGAAATAAGATCCTCCAAGACATGAGGCAGGGCCCCGAAAAACAAAAATAATGAAGTCTTAACCAGGAGAAGCACAAGATCGAATAAACATAACAGATAACACCTTATGAAAAGTAGGTGAAGATTATGGAATATTCTAAAATTTAAAACAAAAAGAAACTTTTAAAGATTCCAAAGGATGTGACTAATATTGTACATAGGCAAAAAATAAAATGAAATAAAATATACAAATGATGGGAGCCCCAGAATCCAGAAGCCCAAGTCCTGTCTCTGAAGATTCTCATTCAGTGGGTTCTGGATTTCCTCTGTGTGTCAAAACCTACAGGTGATTCTGATACGACTCACAGACACAATGTAAAGCTTCTGCTTTGCAGGAGAGAATACCAGATTATTCTGTTATTTTATAGTTACACTAACAGGTTGTACTATTGACGGATAAGTCTGATGTCAAAATGCACTCCCCCCTAGGGATAAAAAAGGAACTAGTAGTCTCTACTGCTACTTGGTGGCAGCATGCATGTATTGCAAGAGCAATTATTGTAGGAATCCAAATTAGTGGAACATTTTAGAATTGGAAAACTACATACAGATCATCTAATCAAGCTTCCAACTGTTATAGTTGTAAAAACTAAGGCCCATATAAATGAAATGATTTATCTCCAAAGAGTGTTAGTGAAAGAGTATGAAATAAAAAGTATCTCTGAACTTTTAATTTAGTGCTGTTTTTATTAATCTCAAGTACTAGCTTAAACTTCGGTGTGACAGATTTGGGATTGAATTCTTGCTCAGATTTACTGATTGTGTGCCTTTTAGTAAGTTACTAAAACACGCTTTATTTTTTAACAGGTTTATTTATTTATTTATTTTTGGCTGCATAGGCTCTTCATTGCTGTGTGCGGGCTTTCTCTAGTTGCAGTGAGCGGGGGCTACTCTTTGTTGCAGTGCGCAGGCTTCTCATTGGGGTGGCTTCTCGTTGTTGCTGAGCATGGAGTGTAGGTCTGTGGGCTTCAGTAGTTTTGGATCACGGGCTCTAGAGCGCAGGCTCGGTAGTTGTGGCGCACGGTCTTAGTTGCTCCGTGGCATGTGCAGTCTCATTTGCAGGTTCTGGGGAGGATTAAATGAGCTCATATGATATCCAATTGACTGAGGCAGAGTAGGCTTGGGATGAATCTTTGCTTGGTTTTCATTAGCTGCGGCGAAGAGGATGACAGCTTGGTGCCTCTCCAAATTTCACATGGGTGTGCCTCCCTTGGGGATCTTGTTAAATGCAGGCTGGTATTCAGTAGTTCTGGGTGGGGCCTGGATTCTGTCCTGCTAAGAAGCTCCTAGGTGACGGTGATGCTGAGGGCAAGGGTCCAGCTCCTGCATTTCTCCCTTTCCGGAAGAGCAGGACGTCTGCCCCCCGGGAGGAGAAAACATCCACAAAGTGACTACTAGGCAACAGCTTCCCTTACAGGCAAGGGACCTTTACCACTGCTCCCAACCATTGTGTCTGAGGTGCAGCAAGCCAAAACACTGAGATGCTGAGGTTTGCAGCAAAGAGGAGGTTTATTCACAGGGCAGCCATGCGAGGAAGTGACGTGAAAATAGGTCTCCAATCCTCCTTCCCGAAAGCAAGGGGCTTGGGGTATCTGTGGGATAAAGAATAAAGAAGCAGGGCAGTATGGGTCATGGGGAGCTTGAGGCAAGGTGATTGGACAAAGATGTGCTCCTCATTGTTCTGAGCTGGTGTAATAGGCTACAGGGCTCAGCACATTCTCAGGCTGGAGTTTTTGGCCCTCTGATGGCAGAAGGCCAAAAGGCACTTGCCCAGGTGGAAGATCGGTGGTCCTCTCCACTCTAAACCAGCTCCGCCTACCTAGGCACAGCTGATTCCAAGTTCCTGGACAATACCGGGGCAAACATCTTTTTGCTTATGCTACGTGCTACTTGGAGGACGTGCAAGTGTTCAAGGTACCTTGATGAGTGAAGACAGGATTTCACTAATCATGACACATGGTTTCACTTCCAGGTGAGCAGAAGAGACCTGTAGGCTGAGTCTGGCTCCTGGCACCTGGAATTGGAGGCAGATGGTTTAAAAACGGGCTCCCCCACCCTCTGTGTGATCTGAGGTAGATAGACTATTGATCCTTTTCTCCAATTAAAATGTGTGACTGGAAACACACTTAGTGGCATGTCTGACACACAGTAGTTATGCTACCGTAGGTCATTCTTGGAAACTGAAGCCGTGGTTTTGAGGGATCATCAAAACGAGTACAATGCTTGCCATGTTTCTCCTTGTTCATCCTGGTGACAAACCTGGTAGAGAGAGCTCCATCCTTTCCCACAGGACCACACCCCTAGTACTTAGAGTGAAGTGGTTATGTCTCACTTAAGGCACCTTTTCCTTTTCCTTCCTTCTTTTTTCTTCATTAATCTTCATCCAACTGGCCTTTCTAAATTTTACACAAAACAAAACCATTTCTCAATGGATTCAGATACTACCCCAAGTTAGTATTCCAACCAAGTTCTTGATCTTCCGGGTCTCATCATCAGAAATTTCTGAGCCTAAATCTTCTCTAGTTTATAGGATCACTCATTGTCTCATTTCTCCCTTCTCCTTTGAGTTCAGAGTCTTGCCAATTTAGTCCCTTCCCTAACCACAACTTATAATAAGGTGACACAGCAAAGTGATGAAAGTCTAGACGGTCTGGTTTTACTCCTGGGTTTTTGCCACCTACTTACTGTGTGGCATTAGGCAAGCTATTCAACGTCTCTGGGCCTCAGTTTCCCCCCAAAAGTGAATATTACGAATATGACCTGCCGGGCTTCCATAGTGGTGCAGTGGTTGGGAGTCCGCCTGCTGATGCAGGGGGCACGGGTTCATGCCCCGGTCCGGGAGGATCCCACATGCCGTGGAGCGGTTGGGCCCGTGAGCCATGGCCGCTGAGCCCGCGCGTCCAGAGCCTGTGATCGGCAGCGGGAGAGGCCACGACAGTGAGAGGCCTGCGTACCACAAAAAAAAAGAACATTACCTGCCTATAGGGCTGCCATTATGAGGAATATGTGGGTTAATATTTGTTAAGAACTTAGAATAGTACTTGTTATAGTCTAAGCACTACAGTTGTGCTTTTTAATAATAATAAATGAAATTGCAAATGTATACCTTACTCAACTTTCTGTCATAACTTTGAAGTGTTGGTCTATCTGTTGGGTCTTGTCAGCCTGTAAAGGAGGTGAGGTGTCCGTAGCTTTGGTGTGAGACGTGCTGCCTGCCGAAGCACCGATGCCCGTCAACGCCGTGACCGCCAAAGCCGTGAACGGGTGCTGGAGAAAGCAGGAGCAGAATGGAAGATGACGGCGTGGGAAGGAGGTGTGGTGTCCATAGGTTCGGGGTCTGAGGTGCTGCCTGCTGAAGCGCCGATGCCCGCCAAAGCCGTAAATGGGGTGCTGGAGAAAACAGGAGCAGAACAGAAGATGACGGCGTGGGAAGGAGGCGTGGTGTCCATAGGTTCGGGGTCAGACGTGCTGCCTGCTGAAGCACCGATGCCCGGCAAAGGCGTAAATGGGGTGCTGGGGAAAACAGGAGCAGAATGGTAGATGATGGCGTGGGAAGGAGGTGTGGTGTCCATGGGTTCCATATCAGAGCTGCTGCGTGCCTGATCTGAGAGCAGAGAGTGCAGTGGGAGAGCTTCTCACTCCTTTTATATCTGACGGCTCCGCCTGCCTCTGTGACATGTCCATTGTATGTGTCACAGAGAAAGGGCGGGCGGGGCAGGGGGTGAGTCAGGGGGCACATGCGAGCCCAGCTGGTGGAGAAACCCCAGCCCAAAGGCAAAAGGCGGGGCCCCTTCTGGACTTTCTAGTGGCTGGGTCTTCTCGCTGTGGGTGGCAGGTGTTTGGCACGGGATGGACCACCATGCAGAGACTGTTGGGGACCGTGGAGGCCTTCTCCTTCAGAGCTCACCCTGCCTGGGCTCCGTCTCTGCAGGCCCCTCAGCTGTGCGTATGTATCGGCCAGCCCTTCCCCACTACGGGGCCCAGAGGCCAGAGGCTGCTCAGAGCTGAGGGCAGGAGGCACCCAGAGCTTGCCAGGGTGTGGGCCACCTCCTCCGGGGACCTCCCCAGCTTCTCTGCGAGGCCTGGAGACAGGATCGCCTTCTCCAGGGCTGCTCAGCTGCCAGCATCACCGTGAGCCAGGTGGCGAAGGTTTCTGAGCAGGAGATGCAGAGCCCTGATCCGACTGCATGCTGCACCCCACGATGTCCCTTCCTGGCATGTAGGTTCTTTCTTCACTTCTTTTTTGAAATTTGGTCAGACAACATTTAAACCTTGCACTGTTCTTCAGGGTATACAGATGGTAGTGGCTTAGCCGGGATTCGAAGCAAGCCTGTGTGATTGCAGAGCTCGTGTTCTGGACTGTGGTGCCCCCTTATCATATATGCTTCATGTGTTCCTTGTTTTTCATTTTTTCTTGTAGTCCTTATGGTACTTAGCCCTAAGTGCCATACCTGTAACGAACAGCTACACTGCCCTGTGGGAGGTCTTCTTCTGTTCAACACATGAATTGGTCATCCACCGCACTGTGTTCTAATCTCAGAAGATACAGGTCAGGGACCACCAGTTGTCAGCTGGTGCTACCATTGGTGCTGCCATTCCACATGTCTAACTGAGGCTTGAAGGCCGGATTTTCCCTTTGTCTGGTTTGAAGGATCCAGATATGTAAAGATTATAGTCTAGATAAATCATGGGCTATCCTGAAAGAAATTCACCAGTGAATTGTTCCGTATGGATTAGAAGCCAGTTTCTCTGGCCTTCCTGGAGTATATCCAGCAAGGCGTCTCATTCATGTCTAGAAAGCCAATATATCCTTTATTGCAACTTCAGCGTGGAGCGATGTATTGGTTTAAAGTACGATCAACACAATTTGGTCATTGTGAGTAGGCCAGCTGGGTCCACTCTTTATTACACATATGTAACTCGAGAGATTCTTATGCCCAAGAGAGGAGACGTACTCTTGGGTGTCTAGGACGAGGGAAACATGTGTTGTTATTCAGGAGCTGGAAGCTGATGGTCTACACATCACTTGACCTTGTTTAAAACTTGTGTCTTTGGCTTGCTTCATTGGAGTGTTTTCTCTCTCCTGGGGCTGACATTGTGTGTTATGTATCACACAGGTGACATGTAGAAGTTTCAGAACCCAGAATCGTATAGTTCAGTCAAAATGTATATCTATAGTTTTGTTCAAAGTGTATGGAAAATAACACTGGGCATAATTCATATATTCCAGAATTAGTTGGACCCTCTGCTCATGAGATTCTTTTTATGGTATGTCACAGCAAATTTGGACTTCCATCCCCAATAAACTTTGGGGTTGGAGGACACAAAAAGCTTTTGCTCACACCTAAATTATGTCTGAAAGAAAAGGGTAAATATTATAAGCCCTTTCTAACCTCTCCAAGAGCAGAAATGATTTACAGCTGTGGCATTGAACCCTAATTCCTCGATCTCATTTGAGGAGAGTTCAGTAAGAAACAATGTCTTGATTTTTGTTTGTTTGGTTTCTTCCCTGTTTTCTCATCTTGCTTACCAACAATCCATTGTAATTCATGAGTTAGTATGGCAGCAGGCTGAGTGTTCCCTGGAGCTCATTAAATGATCTTTTTTTCCTAAAATAACTTTTGTCTCCTTGTTTTCAGCCCCTCTTCTTTCCTCTGCCCTTTACTACAACCAGAGCTCAGCAAAAGCTGACTGGCTTTGTGCAGACCTTACTTAGGGTTAGTCTTTTCTTCATTATTTTATTCATGGCTCCTCCATTTCATTGTTTGCCTTCTGGAAATGTGTTGAAATCTTACTGTGGTGGATGACTTCCAAAATGTCTTGGCTTTGATTGGTTGATTAAGTTTGGTATTTCTACAGTATTGTTTAAATATGGTTTCAGGAGGAACAGAAAGTGAATATGTTTCCTTGTCTGCCATCTTGAGCTGAAAATCCCTGTGGATTTTAGCATCCAATGTTCCCATGGGAAAAAAACCCAACCTTGGCATTAATAGATGTGACACTCAAGATTTCAGCTTTTCGTGGGCAATCACTGAGGATTGGAATATGTGGTCATTTCTAAAGGGAAAATAATAACTACCTCATGGAGTAGATTTGAGGATTAAATTAGAGAATGAACATGAAAATGCTTTGTAAGGCTTAAAAATCTATAAAAATGTTTTTTGTTATTATTTGATTTGTTGCTATTTCAACTTTACTCGACAGTTGCTTATGACCTTACTTATGTGATAAAATGGCCCCTGGTTTATTGTTTTGAAAGCCAGAATATATTTTTCAATAGCTCGATGGAAATGGCATCATTTGTGAAGGTTAAGGGTGAAGGGATAAATGTTTCTTGACACCTATCACTTTACAGTGTTTTCAGGAACTAATTGACACTTGTATTCCTCTTCCAAATTTTGTTGAGCACCTCCTACGAGCCACATGCTTTACATCAGGTGTTGGAAAGCATTTTCTGGATTTTAAATATCTTAGGCTTTGTGGGCCATATACAGCTTCTGTAGCTTCTCCTCTTTCTTCTTCAACAAGCTTTCTAAACGTGAGAACCATTATTAGCTCACAGTCCCACAGATCCAGGCTGAGAGCCTGATTTGATTTGTGGCCATGATTTGCCGATTCCTGCTCTGCGTCCTCACTGAGGAGGGGGACCATGTTTGAGTAATCACTTCTTTGAATCAACTCTTGGTCTTCTGGGGCTTGTCCTTACTCTCCTACACTCTCTAATCAACATGGCATCCAGAGAGATCCTGTTAAAACATAAGTCAGATCATGTCACTGAAATCTCTTCAATGGCTTCTTCACAGAAGAATCAAAGTCCTCAAAGTGCCTCCAGAGCCCTAGAAATGTGGACCTCTGTTTCGTGTCTGACTGTTTCCTTCTCCTCTCCACTTTGCTTGCTCTGTTTTCCACACACTGCCATCCTTTCTGCTCCTTGGGTACTCCAGCCTACTCTAGCCTCATTGACTTTCCATCGGACTGTTCCCTCTACCTGTACTATTCACTTCCCAGATATGCTCCTTGCTCCCTCTTAAATTTTATCTTCCCCAGAAAGTCCTCAGGGATCACTTAGTTTCAGCTAGCAGCCTCCTCCTAGCATCTAACCATCTCCATCTCCCTTCCCTGCTTGCTGTTTTTCTCCAGCACTTCCCTTATATATGCCCGCACTGTCGCGGCTCAGATTCAGCAAGTGATCATTGCCGCAGCATGGCCTCGGGGACCCTGGCTGCGGACACGATGTCCACACCTGCCTGGTGGCCCCTGCTCGCCTCACGGCCCCTCAGGTGCAGCATGCGCAGGACCCACATTGCAGGCAGAAGACACAGGGCCACTGGCCCCAGCTAGGCAGACCCCTCGATGCCGTGCTCATGTTGGCTCAGACCTCTTCGCTCTCCGCGCTGCGGTTCAAACCTGTGGGCAGCGCTGTGTGGGCGGGGATCAAAGACCTCCGCCCGCTCCTCAGTGTGTCAGCACGCAGCCCCGCCTCCCATGGGGAGCCAGCCTGAGGAGCAGGGGCAGGAGATTCGAGACTAGGGTGGCGCGAAAGGTAGGAGGTGTGGAGAGTATGGGGTTTACAAAAAGTGTTTGCTGACTGATCCAAACAAAAGTGAGACATGGTTGTATCAACGCATTTAAAAAGTCATTAAACTGCCGCTAAGTGTCTGTGATCACCCCGCCTAGGAGAGAGCGTGCACTCCGTGAGGGACACATGAAAGGCTGAGTGAACGTCTACCTGTGGTCCATTACCTGGTGCACGGGTGTGTGAATTTTTGCGGAGAGCTCTTAATTTCTGTTGTCTCTGCTGACTTGACACGGTGGTTGGCAAACAGTGACGTGTTCAGTGTATTCAGGACATGATCATGGTTACTAATAATCACTTTGTTTTGCACTGAGACCTCCACAGAGAATTTACTACTGAATGTCCACTTTACAGAAGAGAAACTGAGGCGTAGGAAGTGAAGTGACTGAGTAAGAGGAATGACTCAGACAATTGGTGTTAGTAAATTAACCCTGCAGGGGGCCGTTAGACTGTGGTGGCTCTAGTGATGCGGCCGCCTATGTAAAGCAAGGAAAATCTAAGCCCGTCAACGGCTCAGGGTGACGGACACCGCTGAGGACAGCCAGTCACAAACCACCAACTAGGCTTTAAAGCTATAGCAAATCAGTCATTACCTTGCTTTGCTTCTGCTCTTTTAAAATAAGCATCTCTGCAGCTCCTGTGGCTGGAGTGCTCCTCACCGCTTCCACTTTGGTGGTGCCTGAATTGAATCTAATTTTGCTCACATAAAGTCTTAAAATTTTAAATATGCCTCAGTTTGTCTTTTAGGGCTGGCCGTAGAAGTTGGATTTGTGTCCAGTTTCTAGAACAGTGGTTGTCCTCTGGTCAGGCCTTAGGCGTTCTGTGTACAACGTTCCTCTTCTACCACCACCTTCTGGATGCCTCCACCCTCTACCATCTCCCGCGCATCAGATCCCCTAGATGCTCACATTATAACATCGCAGACACTCCTCTGTCTTCCAGCCAGCGTGTGAACTGAAACATTTCCATTCCTGTTGAAGAGTCTGGTGTGACCACTTTCCCAAACACAGCCACTCCCCAGCTGACACTGGGTAACCACTCTTCTGAACTTGGTCTCCATCACTGACATGGACGTCTTTCTATTTATGCTACATTTTTAAGTATTCATAAACCGCATATAGTATTCTATATTTTGTCTTCTTGCTTTATTTAGTGTTATCTTTGCTAGGTTCATCCATGCTGACACGTAAAGATCTGTCTAGTTCACGTACTTTCCTCACTATGTAGGATTCCCATGTACGGAAATACAATAATTTATATGTGCTTTTTCCTGTTGATGGATATTTAAATTGTTTCCAATTTTCAGTATGATTTCTTTTAAAAACATGTTTATATACTTTTTAAAGGTTACTTTACATTTACAGTTATTACAAAATATTGCCTATATTCCCTGTGTTGTACAATACATCCTTGAGCCTATTGTGGACCTAGTAGTTTACATCTCTCACTTCCCGACCCCTGTATTGCCCCCTCCTCCCCCTCTGCGCTGGCAACCATTAGTTTGTTCTCTATATCTGTAACTCTCCTTCTGTTTTGTTATATTTGCTAGATAGTTGTATTTTTGAGATTCCATATATAGGTGATATCCTACAGTATTTGTTTCTGTTTGACTTATTTCACTTACCACAATGCCCTCCAAGGCCATCTATGTTGCTGCAAATGGCAAAATTTTGTTCTTTTGTAAGGCTGAGTAGTATGCCATTGGTTATATGTACCACATCTTCTTTATCTATTCATCTCTTGATGACACTTAGGTTGCTTCCATATCTTGGTAATTGTACACAAGGATGCTGCGAACATTGGGGTGCATGTATCTTTTCCAGTACATGTTATTGAGAACACGTGTTTTTGGTTTTTTCAGATTTATACCTAAGAGTGGAGTTGCGAGGTCATATAGTAGTTCTCTTTTTAGGTTTTGGAGAACCCTCCATACTGTTTTCCACAGTGGCTGCACCAGTTTACATCCCTACCAACAGTGTACCAGGGTTCCCTTTTCTCTCAAAATTGTAAATTTTCTTCCTAGTGGTAATTGAGATGATAGTTCAATAATAACATAAGATCAGGTGAAGTCTAAAGAAATTTTAGGAAACCTGGATAAAGTAAGAACACATGTGTTCTCTGGCATCTGAATGTTGGAGAGACACCAAGACATGTGGGCCAAGTTGTGGAGAGAAGGGAAACACAGACGCAAGCTTGACATTTGCTGCAGCTTTTCTCCTTGGGGCATTTGCTGATTCAAACGTTACAGCCTAGGAGCTGAAAAGCCAAAGAGCTCAAAAGACTCTAACCACAGAAGCCAAAGAGCAAGAGCCGATTTACATGGATAAAAAGCATTTTAACTATGCCAAAGCAGAAAATGAAAGGAAAGAACTTTGCATTGCATTTAATAAAAGTTTAGGGAGATCTTTGTGGTATATTAGTGAACTTATTGGCGGAAATTTAGCCATGTACATTGTGTTGGAGAGGCACCAAGTGTTCAAGAATTCTCACATTTTGAGTACACAATTACCTTACATGTAGGCCTGGTGGCAGCCATTTACATAACAATGATTTGGAGGATGTGGTGTTAGTCAGCTCTTGCTGTGATAATGCTTTGGAAGAAATCGCCCCAAAACTCAGTTCCATAAACAAGAATTTATTTTCCTTGGACCTATGGGCTAGTAGCTGCAGTGGCTCTCTTTTAGACCTCTAGATGGCTGGTTTTGCTCCGTGTTTTGGGTCAGTTTGAGGTGTGTCACACACATCTTCCTCTGGAGCCCAAGTGTGAGGCCGCAGCTTCCAGGCCCTGCCTTCTCACAAAGTTCAGTGAAACATAAGAGGTGCATGCAAATAGCAACCATAAGCATGCTGAAGTGGCTATACTAATACCAGAAAATATAGACTTTAAAACAAACAAAAGAGTTACTAGATATGAAAAGGGACATTTTATGATAAAAAAGGGAAGATACCAAAGTTTTTAACATATTTGCCCTGAATAAGATAAAACCAAAGTACATGAAGAAGAAAATACCAACACCCATGAAGAATTGAAGGAAGAAATAGATAATTGCACAATATTAAGTAGAGGCTTCAGTACTCCACGGTCAATAATGGATAGAACAATTAGGCAGAAGATCAACAACGATATAGAAGACTTGGACAAGGCTATGAATTAACAAGACCTACTAAATGTCTAGAGAATACTCAACCGAACAGTAAAATGCTCATCCTGCTCAACTACATGTGAAACGTTTCCCAGCATAGACGACATGCTAGGCTGTAAGAAAAGAGATTAAAAGCCACATACATTGCTGGTGGGAATGTAAAATGGCGCGGCCATTTTACAAAACAGCTTGAGAGTTCCTGCAAGTGTTAAACATCGAGTTACCCTATGACCCAGCAGTTCCATTACTAAATATATACCTAAGAGAAATGAAAACTTATGTCTGCACAAAAGCTTGTACGTGAATGTTCAGGGAAACCTATTTCTAAAAACAAAAGGTGGAAATAATTCAAATGTCAATCTGATAAATGAAGAAACAAAATGTGGAATAGCCGTACAATAGAATAGCATTCAGCTCTAAAAAGGCATGAAATATTGATCCATGTTACAACATGAATGAACCATGAAAGCATTATGTAAAGTTAAAGCAGCCAATCACAAAAGATCACATATTGTATGGTGCCATTTATATGAAGTGCCCAGAATAGCCAATCTGTAGAGTCAGGAAGTCGATTAGTGGTTGCCTAGGGCTGAGAGGGTTGAGGAGAATGAAAAAACCTTGTTAATGTGTAATGGGTTTTTTGTGAGGGGACAAAAATCTACAATTGGACTGTCGTGATGGTTCCACAAGTCTTTTAGTGGTTACACTAAGAACCACTGAATTGTATACATAAAAGAGTTGAAATTATGGTATGTAAATTACATCCCAATAAAGCTGTTAAAATTATGATAATTTTATAGTTATAAATTTGAAAATTCATCCCAAATTACACATTCTTAACAAATGCAACCTAAGAAGACTAACCCAACAAAGAAAAAATATCTAAAACACCTGTATCTACTCAAAAAGTTGTTTGTATAGTTAAGTACCTTTACAGAAAATGATTTCCAGGGATAAATGGGTTTCCACGTAACTTCTTCCAAATATTTAGGGAAGAAGTATTGGTAATCTTACATAAAAATCTTCCAGGAAACAGAAAAATATATTGCTCAAAGTATTTATAAGGCCAACATAAGCTTCAGATCAAAAGTAAAAAGAAGGGCTTCCCTGATGGTGCAGTGGTTAAGAATCCACCTCCCAATGCAGGGGACACGGGTTCGAGCCCTTGTGGGGGAAGATCCCACATGCCGTGGAGCAGCTACGCCCACGTGCCACAACTGCTGAGCCTGCGCTCTGGAGCCTGCGGGCCACAACTGCTGAGCCCGTGTGCCGCAACTACTGAAGCCTGCATGCCTAGAACCCGTGCTCCACAACAAGACAGGCCACCGCAAGGAGAAGCCTACTCACCACAACAAAGAATAGCCCCCCGCTCACCACAACTACAGAAAGCTCGCGTGCAACAATGAAGACCCAATGCAGCCACAAATAAATAAATAAAAAATAAAGTATAGAATCTTAAAAACAAAACAAAACAAAATCTATAAAGAATATTACAAGAATAGAATCACAGGCCAGTTTCTCTTTTGAAAATGCATGCAAAATGTGTAAACAGAAGCACAAACTGTACCCATGGTATGTAAAACAATCATATATCAGAATCAAAGTAGCTTTATTTTGGTAATGCCAGGTTGCTTTAATGTTCAAACATGAAATTCATCCCAGGAATGAATTAGAGTGGGAAAAGAAGTCATTTTAAACGAAGCCTTGGGAATTCCCTGGTTTTCCAGTGGTTAGAACTTGGCGCTTTCACTGCTGGGGCCCTGGGGTCCAATCCCAGGTCAGGGAAATAAGATCCTCCAAGACATGAGGCAGGGCCCCCCCCAAAAAAAATAATGAAGTCTTAACCAGGAGAAGCAGAAGATCGAATAAACATAACAGATAACACCTTATGAAAAGTAGGTGAAGATTATGGAATATTCTAAAATTTAAAACAAAAAGAAACTTTTAAAGATTCAAAAGGATGTGACTAATATTGTACATAAGCAAAAAATAAAATGAAATAAAGTATACAAATGATGGGAGCCCCAGAATCCAGAAGCCCAAGTCCTGTCTCTGAAGATTCCCATTCAGTGGGTTCTGGATTTCCTCTGTGTGTCAAAACCTACAGGTGATTCTGATACGACTCACAGACACAATGTAAAGCTTCTGCTTTGCAGGAGAGAATACCAGATTATTCTGTTATTTTATAGTTACACTAACAGGTTGTACTATTGACGGATAAGTCTGATGTCAAAATGCACTCCCCCCTAGGGATAAAAAAGGAACTAGTAGTCTCTACTGCTACTTGGTGGCAGCATGCATGTATTGCAAGAGCAATTATTGTAGGAATCCAAATTAGTGGAACATTTTAGAATTGGAAAACTACATACAGATCATCTAGTCAAGCTTCCAACTGTTATAGTTGTAAAAACTAAGGCCCATATAAATGAAATGATTTATCTCCAAAGAGTGTTAGTGAAAGAGTATGAAATAAAAAGTATCTCTGAACTTTTAATTTAGTGCTGTTTTTATTAATCTCAAGTACTAGCTTAAACTTCGGTGTGACAGATTTGGGATTGAATTCTTGCTCAGATTTACTGATTGTGTGCCTTTTAGTAAGTTACTAAAACACGCTTTATTTTTTAACAGGTTTATTTATTTATTTATTTCTGGCTGCATAGGCTCTTCATTGCTGTGTGCGGGCTTTCTCTAGTTGCAGTGAGCGGGGGCTACTCTTTGTTGCAGTGCGCAGGCTTCTCATTGGGGTGGCTTCTCGTTGTTGCTGAGCATGGAGTGTAGGTGTGTGGGCTTCAGTAGTTTTGGATCACGGGCTCTAGAGCGCAGGCTCGGTAGTTGTGGCGCACGGTCTTAGTTGCTCCGTGGCATGTGCAGTCTCATTTGCAGGTTCTGGGGAGGATTAAATGAGCTCATATGATATCCAATTGACTGAGGCAGAGTAGGCTTGGGATGAATCTTTGCTTGGTTTTCATTAGCTGCGGCGAAGAGGATGACAGCTTGGTGCCTCTCCAAATTTCACCTGGGTGTGCCTCCCTTGGGGATCTTGTTAAATGCAGGCTGGTATTCAGTAGTTCTGGGTGGGGCCTGGATTCTGTCCTGCTAAGAAGCTCCTAGGTGACGGTGATGCTGAGGGCAAGCGTCCAGCTCCTGCATTTCTCCCTTTCCGGAAGAGCAGGACGTCTGCCCCCCGGGAGGAGAAAACATCCACAAAGTGACTACTAGGCAACAGCTTCCCTTACAGGCAAGGGACCTTTACCACTGCTCCCAACCATTGTGTCTGAGGCGCAGCAAGCCAAAACACTGAGATGCTGAGGTTTGCAGCAAAGAGGAGGTTTATTCACAGGGCAGCCATGCGAGGAAGTGACGTGAAAATAGGTCTCCAATCCTCCTTCCCGAAAGTAAGGGGCTTGGGGTATCTGTGGGATAAAGAATAAAGAAGCAGGGCAGTATGGGTCATGGGGAGCTTGAGGCAAGGTGATTGGACAAAGATGTGCTCCTCATTGTTCTGAGCTGGTGTAATAGGCTACAGGGCTCAGCACATTCTCAGGCTGGAGTTTTTGGCCCTCTGATGGCAGAAGGCCAAAAGGCACTTGCCCAGGTGGAAGATCGGTGGTCCTCTCCACTCTAAACCAGCTCCGCCTACCTAGGCACAGCTGATTCCAAGTTCCTGGACAATACCGGGGCAAACATCTTTTTGCTTATGCTACGTGCTACTTGGAGGACGTGCAAGTGTTCAAGGTACCTTGATGAGTGAAGACAGGATTTCACTAATCATGACACATGGTTTCACTTCCAGGTGAGCAGAAGAGACCTGTAGGCTGAGTCTGGCTCCTGGCACCTGGAATTGGAGGCAGATGGTTTAAAAACGGGCTCCCCCACCCTCTGTGTGATCTGAGGTAGATAGACTATTGATCCTTTTCTCCAATTAAAATGTGTGACTGGAAACACACTTAGTGGCATGTCTGACACACAGTAGTTATGCTACCGTAGGTCATTCTTGGAAACTGAAGCCGTGGTTTTGAGGGATCATCAAAACGAGTACAATGCTTGCCATGTTTCTCCTTGTTCATCCTGGTGACAAACCTGGTAGAGAGAGCTCCATCCTTTCCCACAGGACCACACCCCTAGTACTTAGAGTGAAGTGGTTATGTCTCACTTAAGGCACCTTTTCCTTTTCCTTCCTTCTTTTTTCTTCATTAATCTTCATCCAACTGGCCTTTCTAAATTTTACACAAAACAAAACCATTTCTCAATGGATTCAGATACTACCCCAAGTTAGTATTCCAACCAAGTTCTTGATCTTCCGGGTCTCATCATCAGAAATTTCTGAGCCTAAATCTTCTCTAGTTTATAGGATCACTCATTGTCTCATTTCTCCCTTCTCCTTTGAGTTCAGAGTCTTGCCAATTTAGTCCCTTCCCTAACCACAACTTATAATAAGGTGACACAGCAAAGTGATGAAAGTCTAGACGGTCTGGTTTTACTCCTGGGTTTTTGCCACCTACTTACTGTGTGGCATTAGGCAAGCTATTCAACGTCTCTGGGCCTCAGTTTCCCCCCAAAAGTGAATATTACGAATATGACCTGCCGGGCTTCCATAGTGGTGCAGTGGTTGGGAGTCCGCCTGCTGATGCAGGGGGCACGGGTTCATGCCCCGGTCCGGGAGGATCCCACATGCCGTGGAGCGGTTGGGCCCGTGAGCCATGGCCGCTGAGCCCGCGCGTCCAGAGCCTGTGATCGGCAGCGGGAGAGGCCACGACAGTGAGAGGCCTGCGTACCACAAAAAAAAAGAACATTACCTGCCTATAGGGCTGCCATTATGAGGAATATGTGGGTTAATATTTGTTAAGAACTTAGAATAGTACTTGTTATAGTCTAAGCACTACAGTTGTGCTTTTTAATAATAATAAATGAAATTGCAAATGTATACCTTACTCAACTTTCTGTCATAACTTTGAAGTGTTGGTCTATCTGTTGGGTCTTGTCAGCCTGTAAAGGAGGTGAGGTGTCCGTAGCTTTGGTGTGAGACGTGCTGCCTGCCGAAGCACCGATGCCCGTCAACGCCGTGACCGCCAAAGCCGTGAACGGGTGCTGGAGAAAGCAGGAGCAGAATGGAAGATGACGGCGTGGGAAGGAGGTGTGGTGTCCATAGGTTCGGGGTCTGAGGTGCTGCCTGCTGAAGCGCCGATGCCCGCCAAAGCCGTAAATGGGGTGCTGGAGAAAACAGGAGCAGAACGGAAGATGACGGCGTGGGAAGGAGGCGTGGTGTCCATAGGTTCGGGGTCAGACGTGCTGCCTGCTGAAGCACCGATGCCCGGCAAAGGCGTAAATGGGGTGCTGGGGAAAACAGCAGAATGGTAGATGATGGCGTGGGAAGGAGGTGTGGTGTCCATGGGTTCCATATCAGAGCTGCTGCGTGCCTGATCTGAGAGCAGAGAGTGCAGTGGGAGAGCTTCTCACTCCTTTTATATCTGACGGCTCCGCCTGCCTCTGTGACATGTCCATTGTATGTGTCACAGAGAAAGGGCGGGCGGGGCAGGGGGTGAGTCAGGGGGCACATGCGAGCCCAGCTGGTGGAGAAACCCCAGCCCAAAGGCAAAAGGCGGGGCCCCTTCTGGACTTTCTAGTGGCTGGGTCTTCTCGCTGTGGGTGGCAGGTGTTTGGCACGGGATGGACCACCATGCAGAGACTGTTGGGGACCGTGGAGGCCTTCTCCTTCAGAGCTCACCCTGCCTGGGCTCCGTCTCTGCAGGCCCCTCAGCTGTGCGTATGTATCGGCCAGCCCTTCCCCACTACGGGGCCCAGAGGCCAGAGGCTGCTCAGAGCTGAGGGCAGGAGGCACCCAGAGCTTGCCAGGGTGTGGGCCACCTCCTCCGGGGACCTCCCCAGCTTCTCTGCGAGGCCTGGAGACAGGATCGCCTTCTCCAGGGCTGCTCAGCTGCCAGCATCACCGTGAGCCAGGTGGCGAAGGTTTCTGAGCAGGAGATGCAGAGCCCTGATCCGACTGCATGCTGCACCCCACGATGTCCCTTCCTGGCATGTAGGTTCTTTCTTCACTTCTTTTTTGAAATTTGGTCAGACAACATTTAAACCTTGCACTGTTCTTCAGGGTATACAAATGGTAGTGGCTTAGCCGGGATTCGAAGCAAGCCTGTGTGATTGCAGAGCTCGTGTTCTGGACTGTGGTGCCCCCTTATCATATATGCTTCATGTGTTCCTTGTTTTTCATTTTTTCTTGTAGTCCTTATGGTACTTAGCCCTAAGTGCCATACCTGTAACGAACAGCTACACTGCCCTGTGGGAGGTCTTCTTCTGTTCAACACATGAATTGGTCATCCACCGCACTGTGTTCTAATCTCAGAAGATACAGGTCAGGGACCACCAGTTGTCAGCTGGTGCTACCATTGGTGCTGCCATTCCACATGTCTAACTGAGGCTTGAAGGCCGGATTTTCCCTTTGTCTGGTTTGAAGGATCCAGATATGTAAAGATTATAGTCTAGATAAATCATGGGCTATCCTGAAAGAAATTCACCAGTGAATTGTTCCGTATGGATTAGAAGCCAGTTTCTCTGGCCTTCCTGGAGTATATCCAGCAAGGCGTCTCATTCATGTCTAGAAAGCCAATATATCCTTTATTGCAACTTCAGCGTGGAGCGATGTATTGGTTTAAAGTACGATCAACACAATTTGGTCATTGTGAGTAGGCCAGCTGGGTCCACTCTTTATTACACATATGTAACTCGAGAGATTCTTATGCCCAAGAGAGGAGACGTACTCTTGGGTGTCTAGGACGAGGGAAACATGTGTTGTTATTCAGGAGCTGGAAGCTGATGGTCTACACATCACTTGACCTTGTTTAAAACTTGTGTCTTTGGCTTGCTTCATTGGAGTGTTTTCTCTCTCCTGGGGCTGACATTGTGTGTTATGTATCACACAGGTGACATGTAGAAGTTTCAGAACCCAGAATCGTATAGTTCAGTCAAAATGTATATCTATAGTTTTGTTCAAAGTGTATGGAAAATAACACTGGGCATAATTCATATATTCCAGAATTAGTTGGACCCTCTGCTCATGAGATTCTTTTTATGGTATGTCACAGCAAATTTGGACTTCCATCCCCAATAAACTTTGGGGTTGGAGGACACAAAAAGCTTTTGCTCACACCTAAATTATGTCTGAAAGAAAAGGGTAAATATTATAAGCCCTTTCTAACCTCTCCAAGAGCAGAAATGATTTACAGCTGTGGCATTGAACCCTAATTCCTCGATCTCATTTGAGGAGAGTTCAGTAAGAAACAATGTCTTGATTTTTGTTTGTTTGGTTTCTTCCCTGTTTTCTCATCTTGCTTACCAACAATCCATTGTAATTCATGAGTTAGTATGGCAGCAGGCTGAGTGTTCCCTGGAGCTCATTAAATGATCTTTTTTTCCTAAAATAACTTTTGTCTCCTTGTTTTCAGCCCCTCTTCTTTCCTCTGCCCTTTACTACAACCAGAGCTCAGCAAAAGCTGACTGGCTTTGTGCAGACCTTACTTAGGGTTAGTCTTTTCTTCATTATTTTATTCATGGCTCCTCCATTTCATTGTTTGCCTTCTGGAAATGTGTTGAAATCTTACTGTGGTGAATGACTTCCAAAATGTCTTGGCTTTGATTGGTTGATTAAGTTTGGTATTTCTACAGTATTGTTTAAATATGGTTTCAGGAGGAACAGAAAGTGAATATGTTTCCTTGTCTGCCATCTTGAGCTAAAAATCCCTGTGGATTTTAGCATCCAATGTTCCCATGGGAAAAAAACCCAACCTTGGCATTAATAGATGTGACACTCAAGATTTCAGCTTTTCGTGGGCAATCACTGAGGATTGGAATATGTGGTCATTTCTAAAGGGAAAATAATAACTACCTCATGGAGTAGATTTGAGGATTAAATTAGAGAATGAACATGAAAATGCTTTGTAAGGCTTAAAAATCTATAAAAATGTTTTTTGTTATTATTTGATTTGTTGCTATTTCAACTTTACTCGACAGTTGCTTATGACCTTACTTATGTGATAAAATGGCCCCTGGTTTATTGTTTTGAAAGCCAGAATATATTTTTCAATAGCTCGATGGAAATGGCATCATTTGTGAAGGTTAAGGGTGAAGGGATAAATGTTTCTTGACACCTATCACTTTACAGTGTTTTCAGGAACTAATTGACACTTGTATTCCTCTTCCAAATTTTGTTGAGCACCTCCTACGAGCCACATGCTTTACATCAGGTGTTGGAAAGCATTTTCTGGATTTTAAATATCTTAGGCTTTGTGGGCCATATACAGCTTCTGTAGCTTCTCCTCTTTCTTCTTCAACAAGCTTTCTAAACGTGAGAACCATTATTAGCTCACAGTCCCACAGATCCAGGCTGAGAGCCTGATTTGATTTGTGGCCATGATTTGCCGATTCCTGCTCTGCGTCCTCACTGAGGAGGGGGACCATGTTTGAGTAATCACTTCTTTGAATCAACTCTTGGTCTTCTGGGGCTTGTCCTTACTCTCCTACACTCTCTAATCAACATGGCATCCAGAGAGATCCTGTTAAAACATAAGTCAGATCATGTCACTGAAATCTCTTCAATGGCTTCTTCACAGAAGAATCAAAGTCCTCAAAGTGCCTCCAGAGCCCTAGAAATGTGGACCTCTGTTTCGTGTCTGACTGTTTCCTTCTCCTCTCCACTTTGCTTGCTCTGTTTTCCACACACTGCCATCCTTTCTGCTCCTTGGGTACTCCAGCCTACTCTAGCCTCATTGACTTTCCATCGGACTGTTCCCTCTACCTGTACTATTCACTTCCCAGATATGCTCCTTGCTCCCTCTTAAATTTTATCTTCCCCAGAAAGTCCTCAGGGATCACTTAGTTTCAGCTAGCAGCCTCCTCCTAGCATCTAACCATCTCCATCTCCCTTCCCTGCTTGCTGTTTTTCTCCAGCACTTCCCTTATATATGCCCGCACTGTCGCGGCTCAGATTCAGCAAGTGATCATTGCCGCAGCATGGCCTCGGGGACCCTGGCTGCGGACACGATGTCCACACCTGCCTGGTGGCCCCTGCTCGCCTCACGGCCCCTCAGGTGCAGCATGCGCAGGACCCACATTGCAGGCAGAAGACACAGGGCCACTGGCCCCAGCTAGGCAGACCCCTCGATGCCGTGCTCATGTTGGCTCAGACCTCTTCGCTCTCCGCGCTGCGGTTCAAACCTGTGGGCAGCGCTGTGTGGGCGGGGATCGAAGACCTCCGCCCGCTCCTCAGTGTGTCAGCACGCAGCCCCGCCTCCCATGGGGAGCCAGCCTGAGGAGCAGGGGCAGGAGATTCGAGACTAGGGTGGCGCGAAAGGTAGGAGGTGTGGAGAGTATGGGGTTTACAAAAAGTGTTTGCTGACTGATCCAAACAAAAGTGAGACATGGTTGTATCAACGCATTTAAAAAGTCATTAAACTGCCGCTAAGTGTCTGTGATCACCCCGCCTAGGAGAGAGCGTGCACTCCGTGAGGGACACATGAAAGGCTGAGTGAACGTCTACCTGTGGTCCATTACCTGGTGCACGGGTGTGTGAATTTTTGCGGAGAGCTCTTAATTTCTGTTGTCTCTGCTGACTTGACACGGTGGTTGGCAAACAGTGACGTGTTCAGTGTATTCAGGACATGATCATGGTTACTAATAATCACTTTGTTTTGCACTGAGACCTCCACAGAGAATTTACTACTGAATGTCCACTTTACAGAAGAGAAACTGAGGCGTAGGAAGTGAAGTGACTGAGTAAGAGGAATGACTCAGACAATTGGTGTTAGTAAATTAACCCTGCAGGGGGCCGTTAGACTGTGGTGGCTCTAGTGATGCGGCCGCCTATGTAAAGCAAGGAAAATCTAAGCCCGTCAACGGCTCAGGGTGACGGACACCGCTGAGGACAGCCAGTCACAAACCACCAACTAGGCTTTAAAGCTATAGCAAATCAGTCATTACCTTGCTTTGCTTCTGCTCTTTTAAAATAAGCATCTCTGCAGCTCCTGTGGCTGGAGTGCTCCTCACCGCTTCCACTTTGGTGGTGCCTGAATTGAATCTAATTTTGCTCACATAAAGTCTTAAAATTTTAAATATGCCTCAGTTTGTCTTTTAGGGCTGGCCGTAGAAGTTGGATTTGTGTCCAGTTTCTAGAACAGTGGTTGTCCTCTGGTCAGGCCTTAGGCGTTCTGTGTACAACGTTCCTCTTCTACCACCACCTTCTGGATGCCTCCACCCTCTACCATCTCCCGCGCATCAGATCCCCTAGATGCTCACATTATAACATCGCAGACACTCCTCTGTCTTCCAGCCAGCGTGTGAACTGAAACATTTCCATTCCTGTTGAAGAGTCTGGTGTGACCACTTTCCCAAACACAGCCACTCCCCAGCTGACCCTGGGTAACCACTCTTCTGAACTTGGTCTCCATCACTGACATGGACGTCTTTCTATTTATGCTACATTTTTAAGTATTCATAAACCGCATATAGTATTCTATATTTTGTCTTCTTACTTGCTTTATTTAGTGTTATCTTTGCTAGGTTCATCCATGCTGACACGTAAAGATCTGTCTAGTTCACGTACTTTCCTCGCTATGTAGGATTCCCATGTACGGAAATACAATAATTTATATGTGCTTTTTCCTGTTGATGGATATTTAAATTGTTTCCAATTTTCAGTATGATTTCTTTTAAAAACATGTTTATATACTTTTTAAAGGTTACTTTACATTTACAGTTATTACAAAATATTGCCTATATTCCCTGTGTTGTACAATACATCCTTGAGCCTATTGTGGACCTAGTAGTTTACATCTCTCACTTCCCGACCCCTGTATTGCCCCCTCCTCCCCCTCTGCGCTGGCAACCATTAGTTTGTTCTCTATATCTGTAACTCTCCTTCTGTTTTGTTATATTTGCTAGATAGTTGTATTTTTGAGATTCCATATATAGGTGATATCCTACAGTATTTGTTTCTGTTTGACTTATTTCACTTACCACAATGCCCTCCAAGGCCATCTATGTTGCTGCAAATGGCAAAATTTTGTTCTTTTGTAAGGCTGAGTAGTATGCCATTGGTTATATGTACCACATCTTCTTTATCTATTCATCTCTTGATGACACTTAGGTTGCTTCCATATCTTGGTAATTGTACACAAGGATGCTGCGAACATTGGGGTGCATGTATCTTTTCCAGTACATGTTATTGAGAACACGTGTTTTTGGTTTTTTCAGATTTATACCTAAGAGTGGAGTTGCGAGGTCATATAGTAGTTCTCTTTTTAGGTTTTGGAGAACCCTCCATACTGTTTTCCACAGTGGCTGCACCAGTTTACATCCCTACCAACAGTGTACCAGGGTTCCCTTTTCTCTCAAACATTGTAAATTTTCTTCCGAGTGGTAAT
This sequence comes from Mesoplodon mirus, assembly GCF_964341445.2. NCBI lineage: Eukaryota > Metazoa > Chordata > Mammalia > Artiodactyla > Ziphiidae > Mesoplodon > Mesoplodon mirus. The sequence goes on from NW_028295607.1 coordinate 155,787, forward strand.
TGAGATGATAGTTCAATAATAACATAAGATCAGGTGAAGTCTAAAGAAATTTTAGAAAACCTGGATAAAGTAAGAACACATGTGTTCTCTGGCATCTGAATGTTGGAGAGACACCAAGACATGTGGGCCAAGTTGTGGAGAGAAGGGAAACACAGACGCAAGCTTGACATTTGCTGCAGCTTTTCTCCTTGGGGCATTTGCTGATTCAAACGTTACAGCCTAGGAGCTGAAAAGCCAAAGAGCTCAAAAGACTCTAACCACAGAAGCCAAAGAGCAAGAGCCGATTTACATGGATAAAAAGCATTTTAACTATGCCAAAGCAGAAAATGAAAAGAAAGAACTTTGCATTGCATTTAATAAAAGTTTAGGGAGATCTTTGTGGTATATTAGTGAACTTATTGGCGGAAATTGAGCCATGTACACTGTGTTGGAGAGGCACCAAGAGTTCAAGAATTCTCACATTTTGAGTACACAATTACCTTACATGTAGGCCTGGTGGCAGCCATTTACATAACAATGATTTGGAGGATGTGGTGTTAGTCAGCTCTTGCTGTGATAATGCTTTGGAAGAAATCGCCCCAAAACTCAGTTCCATAAACAAGAATTTATTTTCCTTGGACCTATGGGCTAGTAGCTGCAGTGGCTCTCTTTTAGACCTCTAGATGGCTGGTTTTGCTCCGTGTTTTGGGTCAGTTTGAGGTGTGTCACACACATCTTCCTCTGGAGCCCAAGTGTGAGGCCGCAGCTTCCAGGCCCTGCCTTCTCACAAAGTTCAGTGAAACATAAGAGGTGCATGCAAATAGCAACCATAAGCATGCTGAAGTGGCTATACTAATACCAGAAAATATAGACTTTAAAACAAACAAAAGAGTTACTAGATATGAAAAGGGACATTTTATGATAAAAAAGGGAAGATACCAAAGTTTTTAACATATTTCCCCTGAATAAGATAAAACCAAAGTACATGAAGAAGAAAATACCAACACCCATGAAGAATTGAAGGAAGAAATAGATAATTGCACAATATTAAGTAGAGGCTTCAGTACTCCACGGTCAATAATGGATAGAACAATTAGGCAGAAGATCAACAACGATATAGAAGACTTGGACAAGGCTATGAATTAACAAGACCTACTAAATGTCTAGAGAATACTCAACCGAACAGTAAAATGCTCATCCTGCTCAACTACATGTGAAACGTTTCCCAGCATAGACGACATGCTAGGCTGTAAGAAAAGAGATTAAAAGCCACATACATTGCTGGTGGGAATGTAAAATGGCGCGGCCATTTTACAAAACAGCTTGAGAGTTCCTGCAAGTGTTAAACATCGAGTTACCCTATGACCCAGCAGTTCCATTACTAAATATATACCTAAGAGAAATGAAAACTTATGTCTGCACAAAAGCTTGTACGTGAATGTTCAGGGAAACCTATTTCTAAAAACAAAAGGTGGAAATAATTCAAATGTCAATCTGATAAATGAAGAAACAAAATGTGGAATAGCCGTACAATAGAATAGCATTCAGCTCTAAAAAGGCATGAAATATTGATCCATGTTACAACATGAATGAACCATGAAAGCATTATGTAAAGTTAAAGCAGCCAATCACAAAAGATCACATATTGTATGGTGCCATTTATATGAAGTGCCCAGAATAGCCAATCTGTAGAGTCAGGAAGTCGATTAGTGGTTGCCTAGGGCTGAGAGGGTTGAGGAGAATGAAAAAACCTTGTTAATGTGTAATGGGTTTTTTGTGAGGGGACAAAAATCTACAATTGGACTGTCGTGATGGTTCCACAAGTCTTTTAGTGGTTACACTAAGAACCACTGAATTGTATACATAAAAGAGTTGAAATTATGGTATGTAAATTACATCCCAATAAAGCTGTTAAAATTATGATAATTTTATAGTTATAAATTTGAAAATTCATCCCAAATTACACATTCTTAACAAATGCAACCTAAGAAGACTAACCCAACAAAGAAAAAATATCTAAAACACCTGTATCTACTCAAAAAGTTGTTTGTATAGTTAAGTACCTTTACAGAAAATGATTTCCAGGGATAAATGGGTTTCCACGTAACTTCTTCCAAATATTTAGGGAAGAAGTATTGGTAATCTTACATAAAAATCTTCCAGGAAACAGAAAAATATATTGCTCAAAGTATTTATAAGGCCAACATAAGCTTCAGATCAAAAGTAAAAAGAAGGGCTTCCCTGATGGTGCAGTGGTTAAGAATCCACCTCCCAATGCAGGGGACACGGGTTCGAGCCCTTGTGGGGGAAGATCCCACATGCCGTGGAGCAGCTACGCCCACGTGCCACAACTGCTGAGCCTGCGCTCTGGAGCCTGCGGGCCACAACTGCTGAGCCCGTGTGCCGCAACTACTGAAGCCTGCATGCCTAGAACCCGTGCTCCACAACAAGACAGGCCACCGCAAGGAGAAGCCTACTCACCACAACAAAGAATAGCCCCCCGCTCACCACAACTACAGAAAGCTCGCGTGCAACAATGAAGACCCAATGCAGCCACAAATAAATAAATAAAAAATAAAGTATAGAATCTTAAAAACAAAACAAAACAAAATCTATAAAGAATATTACAAGAATAGAATCACAGGCCAGTTTCTCTTTTGAAAATGCATGCAAAATGTGTAAACAGAAGCACAAACTGTACCCATGGTATGTAAAACAATCATATATCAGAATCAAAGTAGCTTTATTTTGGTAATGCCAGGTTGCTTTAATGTTCAAACATGAAATTCATCCCAGGAATGAATTAGAGTGGGAAAAGAAGTCATTTTAAACGAAGCCTTGGGAATTCCCTGGTTTTCCAGTGGTTAGAACTTGGCGCTTTCACTGCTGGGGCCCTGGGGTCCAATCCCAGGTCAGGGAAATAAGATCCTCCAAGACATGAGGCAGGGCCCCCCCCAAAAAAAATAATGAAGTCTTAACCAGGAGAAGCAGAAGATCGAATAAACATAACAGATAACACCTTATGAAAAGTAGGTGAAGATTATGGAATATTCTAAAATTTAAAACAAAAAGAAACTTTTAAAGATTCAAAAGGATGTGACTAATATTGTACATAAGCAAAAAATAAAATGAAATAAAGTATACAAATGATGGGAGCCCCAGAATCCAGAAGCCCAAGTCCTGTCTCTGAAGATTCCCATTCAGTGGGTTCTGGATTTCCTCTGTGTGTCAAAACCTACAGGTGATTCTGATACGACTCACAGACACAATGTAAAGCTTCTGCTTTGCAGGAGAGAATACCAGATTATTCTGTTATTTTATAGTTACACTAACAGGTTGTACTATTGACGGATAAGTCTGATGTCAAAATGCACTCCCCCCTAGGGATAAAAAAGGAACTAGTAGTCTCTACTGCTACTTGGTGGCAGCATGCATGTATTGCAAGAGCAATTATTGTAGGAATCCAAATTAGTGGAACATTTTAGAATTGGAAAACTACATACAGATCATCTAGTCAAGCTTCCAACTGTTATAGTTGTAAAAACTAAGGCCCATATAAATGAAATGATTTATCTCCAAAGAGTGTTAGTGAAAGAGTATGAAATAAAAAGTATCTCTGAACTTTTAATTTAGTGCTGTTTTTATTAATCTCAAGTACTAGCTTAAACTTCGGTGTGACAGATTTGGGATTGAATTCTTGCTCAGATTTACTGATTGTGTGCCTTTTAGTAAGTTACTAAAACACGCTTTATTTTTTAACAGGTTTATTTATTTATTTATTTCTGGCTGCATAGGCTCTTCATTGCTGTGTGCGGGCTTTCTCTAGTTGCAGTGAGCGGGGGCTACTCTTTGTTGCAGTGCGCAGGCTTCTCATTGGGGTGGCTTCTCGTTGTTGCTGAGCATGGAGTGTAGGTGTGTGGGCTTCAGTAGTTTTGGATCACGGGCTCTAGAGCGCAGGCTCGGTAGTTGTGGCGCACGGTCTTAGTTGCTCCGTGGCATGTGCAGTCTCATTTGCAGGTTCTGGGGAGGATTAAATGAGCTCATATGATATCCAATTGACTGAGGCAGAGTAGGCTTGGGATGAATCTTTGCTTGGTTTTCATTAGCTGCGGCGAAGAGGATGACAGCTTGGTGCCTCTCCAAATTTCACCTGGGTGTGCCTCCCTTGGGGATCTTGTTAAATGCAGGCTGGTATTCAGTAGTTCTGGGTGGGGCCTGGATTCTGTCCTGCTAAGAAGCTCCTAGGTGACGGTGATGCTGAGGGCAAGCGTCCAGCTCCTGCATTTCTCCCTTTCCGGAAGAGCAGGACGTCTGCCCCCCGGGAGGAGAAAACATCCACAAAGTGACTACTAGGCAACAGCTTCCCTTACAGGCAAGGGACCTTTACCACTGCTCCCAACCATTGTGTCTGAGGCGCAGCAAGCCAAAACACTGAGATGCTGAGGTTTGCAGCAAAGAGGAGGTTTATTCACAGGGCAGCCATGCGAGGAAGTGACGTGAAAATAGGTCTCCAATCCTCCTTCCCGAAAGTAAGGGGCTTGGGGTATCTGTGGGATAAAGAATAAAGAAGCAGGGCAGTATGGGTCATGGGGAGCTTGAGGCAAGGTGATTGGACAAAGATGTGCTCCTCATTGTTCTGAGCTGGTGTAATAGGCTACAGGGCTCAGCACATTCTCAGGCTGGAGTTTTTGGCCCTCTGATGGCAGAAGGCCAAAAGGCACTTGCCCAGGTGGAAGATCGGTGGTCCTCTCCACTCTAAACCAGCTCCGCCTACCTAGGCACAGCTGATTCCAAGTTCCTGGACAATACCGGGGCAAACATCTTTTTGCTTATGCTACGTGCTACTTGGAGGACGTGCAAGTGTTCAAGGTACCTTGATGAGTGAAGACAGGATTTCACTAATCATGACACATGGTTTCACTTCCAGGTGAGCAGAAGAGACCTGTAGGCTGAGTCTGGCTCCTGGCACCTGGAATTGGAGGCAGATGGTTTAAAAACGGGCTCCCCCACCCTCTGTGTGATCTGAGGTAGATAGACTATTGATCCTTTTCTCCAATTAAAATGTGTGACTGGAAACACACTTAGTGGCATGTCTGACACACAGTAGTTATGCTACCGTAGGTCATTCTTGGAAACTGAAGCCGTGGTTTTGAGGGATCATCAAAACGAGTACAATGCTTGCCATGTTTCTCCTTGTTCATCCTGGTGACAAACCTGGTAGAGAGAGCTCCATCCTTTCCCACAGGACCACACCCCTAGTACTTAGAGTGAAGTGGTTATGTCTCACTTAAGGCACCTTTTCCTTTTCCTTCCTTCTTTTTTCTTCATTAATCTTCATCCAACTGGCCTTTCTAAATTTTACACAAAACAAAACCATTTCTCAATGGATTCAGATACTACCCCAAGTTAGTATTCCAACCAAGTTCTTGATCTTCCGGGTCTCATCATCAGAAATTTCTGAGCCTAAATCTTCTCTAGTTTATAGGATCACTCATTGTCTCATTTCTCCCTTCTCCTTTGAGTTCAGAGTCTTGCCAATTTAGTCCCTTCCCTAACCACAACTTATAATAAGGTGACACAGCAAAGTGATGAAAGTCTAGACGGTCTGGTTTTACTCCTGGGTTTTTGCCACCTACTTACTGTGTGGCATTAGGCAAGCTATTCAACGTCTCTGGGCCTCAGTTTCCCCCCAAAAGTGAATATTACGAATATGACCTGCCGGGCTTCCATAGTGGTGCAGTGGTTGGGAGTCCGCCTGCTGATGCAGGGGGCACGGGTTCATGCCCCGGTCCGGGAGGATCCCACATGCCGTGGAGCGGTTGGGCCCGTGAGCCATGGCCGCTGAGCCCGCGCGTCCAGAGCCTGTGATCGGCAGCGGGAGAGGCCACGACAGTGAGAGGCCTGCGTACCACAAAAAATAAAAGAACATTACCTGCCTATAGGGTTGCCATTATGAGGAATATGTGGGTTAATATTTGTTAAGAACTTAGAATAGTACTTGTTATAGTCTAAGCACTACAGTTGTGCTTTTTAATAATAATAAATGAAATTGCAAATGTATACCTTACTCAACTTTCTGTCATAACTTTGAAGTGTTGGTCTATCTGTTGGGTCTTGTCAGCCTGTAAAGGAGGTGAGGTGTCCGTAGCTTTGGTGTGAGACGTGCTGCCTGCCGAAGCACCGATGCCCGTCAACGCCGTGACCGCCAAAGCCGTGAACGGGTGCTGGAGAAAGCAGGAGCAGAATGGAAGATGACGGCGTGGGAAGGAGGTGTGGTGTCCATAGGTTCGGGGTCTGAGGTGCTGCCTGCTGAAGCGCCGATGCCCGCCAAAGCCGTAAATGGGGTGCTGGAGAAAACAGGAGCAGAACGGAAGATGACGGCGTGGGAAGGAGGCGTGGTGTCCATAGGTTCGGGGTCAGACGTGCTGCCTGCTGAAGCACCGATGCCCGGCAAAGGCGTAAATGGGGTGCTGGGGAAAACAGGAGCAGAATGGTAGATGATGGCGTGGGAAGGAGGTGTGGTGTCCATGGGTTCCATATCAGAGCTGCTGCGTGCCTGATCTGAGAGCAGAGAGTGCAGTGGGAGAGCTTCTCACTCCTTTTATATCTGACGGCTCCGCCTGCCTCTGTGACATGTCCATTGTACGTGTCACAGAGAAAGGGCGGGCGGGGCAGAGGGTGAGTCAGGGGGCACATGCGAGCCCAGCTGGTGGAGAAACCCCAGTCCAAAGGCAAAAGGCGGGGCCCCTTCTGGACTTTCTAGTGGCTGGGTCTTCTCGCTGTGGGTGGCAGGTGTTTGGCACGGGATGGGCCACCATGCAGAGACTGTTGGGGACTGTGGAGGCCTTCTCCTTCAGAGCTCACCCTGCCTGGGCACCGGCTCTGCAGGCCCCTCAGCTGCGCGTATGTATCGGCCAGCCCTTCCCCACTACGGGGCCCAGAGGCCAGAGGCTGCTCAGAGCTGAGGGCAGGAGGCACCCAGAGCTTGCCAGGGTGTGGGCCACCTCCTCCGGGGACCTCCCCAGCTTCTCTGCGAGGCCTGGAGACAGGATCGCCTTCTCCAGGGCTGCTCAGCTGCCAGCATCACGGTGAGCCAGGTGGCGAAGGTTTCTGAGCAGGAGATGCAGAGCCCTGATCCGACTGCATGCTGCACCCCACGATGTCCCTTCCTGGCAGGTAGGTTCTTTCTTCACTTCTTTTTTGAAATTTGGTCAGACAACATGTAAACCTTGCACTGTTCTTCAGGGTATACAGATGGTAGTGGCTTAGCCCGGATTCGAAGCAAGCCTGTGTGATTGCAGAGCTCGTGTTCTGGGCTGTGGTGCCCCCTTATCGTATATGCTTCATGTGTTCCTTGTTTTTCATTTTTTCTTGTAGTCCTTATGGTACTTAGCCCTAAGTGCCATACCTGTAACGAACAGCTACACTGCCCTGTGGGAGGTCTTCTTCTGTTCAACACATGAATTGGTCATCCACCGCACTGTGTTCTAATCTCAGAAGATACAGGTCAGGGACCACCAGTTGTCAGCTGGTGCTACCATTGGTGCTGCCATTCCACATGTCTAACTGAGGCTTGAAGGCCGGATTTTCCCTTTGTCTGGTTTGAAGGATCCAGATATGTAAAGATTATAGTCTAGATAAATCATGGGCTATCCTGAAAGAAATTCACCAGTGAATTGTTCCGTATGGATTAGAAGCCAGTTTCTCTGGCCTTCCTGGAGTATATCCAGCAAGGCGTCTCATTCATGTCTAGAAAGCCAATATATCCTTTATTGCAACTTCAGCGTGGAGCGATGTATTGGTTTAAAGTACGATCAACACAACTTGGTCATTGTGAGTAGGCCAGCTGGGTCCACTCTTTATTACACATATGTAACTCGAGAGATTCTTATGCCCAAGAGAGGAGACGTACTCTTGGGTGTCTAGGACGAGGGAAACATGTGTTGTTATTCAGGAGCTGGAAGCTGATGGTCTACACATCACTTGACCTTGTTTAAAACTTGTGTCTTTGGCTTGCTTCATTGGAGTGTTTTCTCTCTCCTGGGGCTGACATTGTGTGTTATGTATCACACAGGTGACATGTAGAAGTTTCAGAACCCAGAATCGTATAGATCAGTCAAAATGTATTTCTATAGTTTTGTTCAAAGTGTATGGAAAATAACACTGGGCATAATTCATATATTCCAGAATTAGTTGGACCCTCTGCTCATGAGATTCTTTTTATGGTATGTCACAGCAAATTTGGACTTCCATCCCCAATAAACTTTGGGGTTGGAGGACACAAAAAGCTTTTGCTCACACCTAAATTATGTCTGAAAGAAAAGGGTAAATATTATAAGCCCTTTCTAACCTCTCCAAGAGCAGAAATGATTTACAGCTGTGGCATTGAACCCTAATTCCTCGATCTCATTTGAGGAGAGTTCAGTAAGAAACAATGTCTTGATTTTTGTTTGTTTGGTTTCTTCCCTGTTTTCTCATCTTGCTTACCAACAATCCATTGTAATTCATGAGTTAGTATGGCAGCAGGCTGAGTGTTCCCTGGAGCTCATTAAATGATCTTTTTTTCCTAAAATAACTTTTGTCTCCTTGTTTTCAGCCCCTCTTCTTTCCTCTGCCCTTTACTACAACCAGAGCTCAGCAAAAGCTGACTGGCTTTGTGCAGACCTTACTTAGGGTTAGTCTTTTCTTCATTATTTTATTCATGGCTCCTCCATTTCATTGTTTGCCTTCTCGAAATGTGTTGAAATCTTTCTGTGGTGGATGACTTCCAAAATGTCTTGGCTTTGATTGGTTGATTAAGTTTGGTATTTCTACAGTATTGTTTAAATATGGTTTCAGGAGGAACAGAAAGTGAATATGTTTCCTTGTCTGCCATCTTGAGCTGAAAATCCCTGTGGATTTTAGCATCCAATGTTCCCATGGGAAAAAAAAACCCAACCTTGGCATTAATAGATGTGACACTCAAGATTTCAGCTTTTCGTGGGCAATCACTGAGGATTGGAATATGTGGTCATTTCTAAAGGGAAAATAATAACTACCTCATGGAGTAGATTTGAGGATTAAATTAGAGAATGAACATGAAAATGCTTTGTAAGGCTTAAAAATCTATAAAAATGTTTTTTGTTATTATTTGATTTGTTGCTATTTCAACTTTACTCGACAGTTGCTTATGACCTTACTTATGTGATAAAATGGCCCCTGGTTTATTGTTTTGAAAGCCAGAATATATTTTTCAATAGCTCGATGGAAATGGCATCATTTGTGAAGGTTAAGGGTGAAGGGATAAATGTTTCTTGACACCTATCACTTTACAGTGTTTTCAGGAACTAATTGACACTTGTATTCCTCTTCCAAATTTTGTTGAGCACCTCCTACGAGCCACATGCTTTACATCAGGTGTTGGAAAGCATTTTCTGGATTTTAAATATCTTAGGCTTTGTGGGCCATATACAGCTTCTGTAGCTTCTCCTCTTTCTTCTTCAACAAGCTTTCTAAACGTGAGAACCATTATTAGCTCACAGTCCCACAGATCCAGGCTGAGAGCCTGATTTGATTTGTGGCCATGATTTGCCGATTCCTGCTCTGCGTCCTCACTGAGGAGGGGGACCATGTTTGAGTAATCACTTCTTTGAATCAACTCTTGGTCTTCTGGGGCTTGTCCTTACTCTCCTACACTCTCTAATCAACATGGCATCCAGAGAGATCCTGTTAAAACATAAGTCAGATCATGTCACTGAAATCTCTTCAATGGCTTCTTCACAGAAGAATCAAAGTCCTCAAAGTGCCTCCAGAGCCCTAGAAATGTGGACCTCTGTTTCGTGTCTGACTGTTTCCTTCTCCTCTCCACTTTGCTTGCTCTGTTTTCCACACACTGCCATCCTTTCTGCTCCTTGGGTACTCCAGCCTACTCTAGCCTCATTGACTTTCCATCGGACTGTTCCCTCTACCTGTACTATTCACTTCCCAGATATGCTCCTTGCTCCCTCTTAAATTTTATCTTCCCCAGAAAGTCCTCAGGGATCACTTAGTTTCAGCTAGCAGCCTCCTCCTAGCATCTAACCATCTCCATCTCCCTTCCCTGCTTGCTGTTTTTCTCCAGCACTTCCCTTATATATGCCCGCACTGTCGTGGCTCAGATTCAGCAAGTGATCATTGCCGCAGCATGGCCTCGGGGACCCTGGCTGCGGACACGATGTCCACACCTGCCTGGTGGCCCCTGCTCGCCTCACGGCCCCTCAGGTGCAGCATGCGCAGGACCCACATTGCAGGCAGAAGACACAGGGCCACTGGCCCCAGCTAGGCAGGCCCCTCGATGCCGTGCTCATGTTGGCTCAGACCTCTTCGCTCTCCGCGCTGCGGTTCAAACCTGTGGGCAGCGCTGTGTGGGTGGGGATCGAAGACCTCCGCCCGCTCCTCAGTGTGTCAGCACGCAGCCCCGCCTCCCATGGGGAGCCAGCCTGAGGAGCAGGGGCAGGAGATTCGAGACTAGGGTGGCGCGAAAGGTAGGAGGTGTGGAGAGTATGGGGTTTACAAAAAGTGTTTGCTGACTGATCCAAACAAAAGTGAGACATGGTTGTATCAACGCATTTAAAAAGTCATTAAACTGCCGCTAAGTGTCTGTGATCACCCCGCCTAGGAGAGAGCGTGCACTCCGTGAGGGACACATGAAAGGCTGAGTGAACGTCTACCTGTGGTCCGTTACCTGGTGCACGGGTGTGTGAATTTTTGCGGAGAGCTCTTAATTTCTGTTGTCTCTGCTGACTTGACACGGTGGTTGGCAAACAGTGACGTGTTCAGTGTATTCAGGACATGATCATGGTTACTAATAATCACTTTGTTTTGCGCTGACACCTCCACAGAGAATTTACTACTGAATGTCCACTTTACAGAAGAGAAACTGAGGCGTAGGAAGTGAAGTGACTGAGTAAGAGGAATGACTCAGACAATTGGTGTTAGTAAATTAACCCTGCAGGGGGCCGTTAGACTGTGGTGGCTCTAGTGATGCGGCCGCCTATGTAAAGCAAGGAAAATCTAAGCCCGTCAACGGCTCAGGGTGACGGACACCGCTGAGGACAGCTAGTCACAAACCACCAACTAGGCTTTAAAGCTATAGCAAATCAGTCATTACCTTGCTTTGCTTCTGCTCTTTTAAAATAAGCATCTCTGCAGCTCCTGTGGCTGGAGTGCTCCTCACCGCTTCCACTTTGGTGGTGCCTGAATTGAATCTAATTTTGCTCACATAAAGTCTTAAAATTTTAAATATGCCTCAGTTTGTCTTTTAGGGCTGGCCGTAGAAGTTGGATTTGTGTCCAGTTTCTAGAACAGTGGTTGTCCTCTGGTCAGGCCTTAGGCGTTCTGTGTACAACGTTCCTCTTCTACCACCACCTTCTGGATGCCTCCACCCTCTACCATCTCCCGCGCATCAGATCCCCTAGATGCTCACATTATAACATCGCAGACACTCCTCTGTCTTCCAGCCAGCGTGTGAACTGAAACATTTCCATTCCTGTTGAAGAGTCTGGTGTGACCACTTTCCCAAACACAGCCACTCCCCAGCTGACACTGGGTAACCACTCTTCTGAACTTGGTCTCCATCACTGACATGGACGTCTTTCTATTTATGCTACATTTTTAAGTATTCATAAACCGCATATAGTATTCTATATTTTGTCTTCTTACTTGCTTTATTTAGTGTTATCTTTGCTAGGTTCATCCATGCTGACACGTAAAGATCTGTCTAGTTCACGTACTTTCCTCGCTATGTAGGATTCCCATGTACGGAAATACAATAATTTATATGTGCTTTTTCCTGTTGATGGATATTTAAATTGTTTCCAATTTTCAGTATGATTTCTTTTAAAAACATGTTTATATACTTTTTAAAGGTTACTTTACATTTACAGTTATTACAAAATATTGCCTATATTCCCTGTGTTGTACAATACATCCTTGAGCCTATTGTGGACCTAGTAGTTTACATCTCTCACTTCCCGACCCCTGTATTGCCCCCTCCTCCCCCTCTGCGCTGGCAACCATTAGTTTGTTCTCTATATCTGTAACTCTCCTTCTGTTTTGTTATATTTGCTAGATAGTTGTATTTTTGAGATTCCATATATAGGTGATATCCTACAGTATTTGTTTCTGTTTGACTTATTTCACTTACCACAATGCCCTCCAAGGCCATCTATGTTGCTGCAAATGGCAAAATTTTGTTCTTTTGTAAGGCTGAGTAGTATGCCATTGGTTATATGTACCACATCTTCTTTATCTATTCATCTCTTGATGACACTTAGGTTGCTTCCATATCTTGGTAATTGTACACAAGGATGCTGCGAACATTGGGGTGCATGTATCTTTTCCAGTACATGTTATTGAGAACACGTGTTTTTGGTTTTTTCAGATTTATACCTAAGAGTGGAGTTGCGAGGTCATATAGTAGTTCTCTTTTTAGGTTTTGGAGAACCCTCCATACTGTTTTCCACAGTGGCTGCACCAGTTTACATCCCTACCAACAGTGTACCAGGGTTCCCTTTTCTCTCAAACATTGTAAATTTTCTTCCGAGTGGTAATTGAGATGATAGTTCAATAATAACATAAGATCAGGTGAAGTCTAAAGAAATTTTAGAAAACCTGGATAAAGTAAGAACACATGTGTTCTCTGGCATCTGAATGTTGGAGAGACACCAAGACATGTGGGCCAAGTTGTGGAGAGAAGGGAAACACAGACGCAAGCTTGACATTTGCTGCAGCTTTTCTCCTTGGGGCATTTGCTGATTCAAACGTTACAGCCTAGGAGCTGAAAAGCCAAAGAGCTCAAAAGACTCTAACCACAGAAGCCAAAGAGCAAGAGCCGATTTACATGGATAAAAAGCATTTTAACTATGCCAAAGCAGAAAATGAAAGGAAAGAACTTTGCATTGCATTTAATAAAAGTTTAGGGAGATCTTTGTGGTATATTAGTGAACTTATTGGCGGAAATTGAGCCATGTACACTGTGTTGGAGAGGCACCAAGAGTTCAAGAATTCTCACATTTTGAGTACACAATTACCTTACATGTAGGCCTGGTGGCAGCCATTTACATAACAATGATTTGGAGGATGTGGTGTTAGTCAGCTCTTGCTGTGATAATGCTTTGGAAGAAATCGCCCCCAAACTCAGTTACATAAACAAGAATTTATTTTCCTTGGACCTATGGGCTAGTAGCTGCAGTGGCTCTCTTTTAGACCTCTAGATGGCTGGTTTTGCTCCGTGTTTTGGGTCAGTTTGAGGTGTGTCACACACATCTTCCTCTGGAGCCCGAGTGTGAGGCCGCAGCTCCCAGGCCCTGCCTTCTCACAAAGTTCAGTGAAACATAAGAGGTGCATGCAAATAGCAACCATAAGCATGCTGAAGTGGCTATACTAATACCAGAAAATATAGACTTTAAAACAAACAAAAGAGTTACTAGATATGAAAAGGGACATTTTATGATAAAAAAGGGAAGATACCAAAATTTTTAACATATTTGCCCTGAATAAGATAAAACCAAAGTACATGAAGAAGAAAATACCAACACCCATGAAGAATTGAAGGAAGAAATAGATAATTGCACAATATTAGGTAGAGGCTTCAGTACTCCACGGTCAATAATGGATAGAACAATTAGGCAGAAGATCAACAACGATATAGAAGACTTGGACAAGGCTATGAATTAACAAGACCTACTAAATGTCTAGAGAATACTCAACCGAACAGTAAAATGCTCATCCTGCTCAACTACATGTGAAACGTTTCCCAGCATAGACGACATGCTAGGCTGTAAGAAAAGAGATTAAAAGCCACATACATTGCTGGTGGGAATGTAAAATGGCGCGGCCATTTTACAAAACAGCTTGAGAGTTCCTGCAAGTGTTAAACATCGAGTTACCCTATGACCCAGCAGTTCCATTACTAAATATATACCTAAGAGAAATGAAAACTTATGTCTGCACAAAAGCTTGTACGTGAATGTTCAGGGAAACCTATTTCTAAAAACAAAAGGTGGAAATAATTCAAATGTCAATCTGATAAATGAAGAAACAAAATGTGGAATAGCCGTACAATAGAATAGCATTCAGCTCTAAAAAGGCATGAAATATTGATCCCTGTTACAACATGAATGAACCATGAAAGCATTATGTAAAGTTAAAGCAGCCAATCACAAAAGATCACATATTGTATGGTGCCATTTATATGAAGTGCCCAGAATAGCCAATCTGTAGAGACAGGAAGTCGATTAGTGGTTGCCTAGGGCTGAGAGGGTTGAGGAGAATGAAAAAACCTTGTTAATGTGTAATGGGTTTTTTGTGAGGGGACAAAAATCTACAATTGGACTGTCGTGATGGTTCCACAAGTCTTTTAGTGGTTACACTAAGAACCACTGAATTGTATACATAAAAGAGTTGAAATTATGGTATGTAAATTACATCCCAATAAAGCTGTTAAAATTATGATAATTTTATAGTTACAAATTTGAAAATTCATCCCAAATTACACATTCTTAACAAATGCAACCTAACAAGACTAACCCAACAAAGAAAAAATATCTAAAACACCTGTATCTACTCAAAAAGTTGTTTGTATAGTTAAGTACCTTTACAGAAAATGATTTCCAGGGATAAATGGGTTTCCACGTAACTTCCTCCAAATATTTAGGGAAGAAGTATTGGTAATCTTACATAAAAATCTTCCAGGAAACAGAAAACTATATATTGCTCAAAGTATTTATAAGGCCAACATAAGCTTCAGATCAAAAGTAAAAAGAAGGGCTTCCCTGATGGTGCAGTGGTTAAGAATCCACCTCCCAATGCAGGGGACACGGGTTCGAGCCCTTGTGGGGGAAGATCCCACATGCCGTGGAGCAGCTACGCCCACGTGCCACAACTGCTGAGCCTGCGCTCTGGAGCCTGCGGGCCACAACTGCTGAGCCCGTGTGCCACAACTACTGAAGCCTGCATGCCTAGAACCCGTGCTCCACAACAAGACAGGCCACCGCAAGGAGAAGCCTACTCACCACAACAAAGAATAGCCCCCCGCTCACCACAACTACAGAAAGCTCGCGTGCAACAATGAAGACCCAATGCAGCCACAAATAAATAAAAAATAAAGTATAGAATCTTAAAAACAAAACAAAACAAAATCTATAAAGAATATTACAAGAATAGAATCACAGGCCAGTTTCTCTTTTGAAAATGCATGCAAAATGTGTAAACAGAAGCACAAACTGTACCCATGGTATGTAAAACAATCATATATCAGAATCAAAGTAGCTTTATTTTGGTAATGCCAGGTTGCTTTAATGTTCAAACATGAAATTCATCCCAGGAATGAATTAGAGTGGGAAAAGGAGTCATTTTAAACGAAGCCTTGGGAATTCCCTGGTTTTCCAGTGGTTAGAACTTGGCGCTTTCACTGCTGGGGCCCTGGGGTCCAATCCCAGGTCAGGGAAATAAGATCCTCCAAGACATGAGGCAGGGCCCCGAAAAACAAAAATAATGAAGTCTTAACCAGGAGAAGCACAAGATCGAATAAACATAACAGATAACACCTTATGAAAAGTAGGTGAAGATTATGGAATATTCTAAAATTTAAAACAAAAAGAAACTTTTAAAGATTCCAAAGGATGTGACTAATATTGTACATAGGCAAAAAATAAAATGAAATAAAATATACAAATGATGGGAGCCCCAGAATCCAGAAGCCCAAGTCCTGTCTCTGAAGATTCCCATTCAGTGGGTTCTGGATTTCCTCTGTGTGTCAAAACCTACAGGTGATTCTGATATGACTCACAGACACAATGTAAAGCTTCTGCTTTGCAGGAGAGAATACCAGATTATTCTGTTATTTTATAGTTACACTAACAGGTTGTACTATTGACGGATAAGTCTGATGTCAAAATGCACTCCCCACTAGGGATAAAAAAGGAACTAGTAGTCTCTACTGCTACTTGGTGGCAGCATGCATGTATTGCAAGAGCAATTATTGTAGGAATCCAAATTAGTGGAACATTTTAGAATTGGAAAACTACATACAGATCATCTAATCAAGCTTCCAACTGTTATAGTTGTAAAAACTAAGGCCCATATAAATGAAATGATTTATCTCCAAAGAGTGTTAGTGAAAGAGTATGAAATAAAAAGTATCTCTGAACTTTTAATTTAGTGCTGTTTTTATTAATCTCAAGTACTAGCTTAAACTTCAGTGTGACAGATTTGGCATTGAATTCTTGCTCAGATTTACTGATTGTGTGCCTTTTAGTAAGTTACTAAAACACGCTTTATTTTTTAACAGGTTTATTTATTTATTTATTTCTGGCTGCATAGGCTCTTCATTGCTGTGTGCGGGCTTTCTCTAGTTGCAGTGAGCGGGGGCTACTCTTTGTTGCAGTGCGCAGGCTTCTCATTGGGGTGGCTTCTCGTTTTTGCTGAGCATGGAGTGTAGGTGTGTGGGCTTCAGTAGTTTTGGATCACGGGCTCTAGAGCGCAGGCTCGGTAGTTGTGGCGCACGGTCTTAGTTGCTCCGTGGCATGTGCAGTCTCATTTGCAGGTTCTGGGGAGGATTAAATGAGCTCATATGATATCCAATTGACTGAGGCAGAGTAGGCTTGGGATGAATCTTTGCTTGGTTTTCATTAGCTGCGGCGAAGAGGATGACAGCTTGGTGCCTCTCCAAATTTCACATGGGTGTGCCTCCCTTGGGGATCTTGTTAAATGCAGGCTGGTATTCAGTAGTTCTGGGTGGGGCCTGGATTCTGTCCTGCTAAGAAGCTCCTAGGTGACGGTGATGCTGAGGGCAAGGGTCCAGCTCCTGCATTTCTCCCTTTCCGGAAGAGCAGGACGTCTGCCCCCCGGGAGGAGAAAACATCCACAAAGTGACTACTAGGCCCTACCAGCTTCCCTTACAGGCAAGGGACCTTTACCACTGCTCCCAACCATTGTGTCTGAGGCGCAGCAAGCCAAAACACTGAGATGCTGAGGTTTGCAGCAAAGAGGAGGTTTATTCACAGGGCAGCCATGCGAGGAAGTGACGTGAAAATAGGTCTCCAATCCTCCTTCCCGAAAGCAAGGGGCTTGGGGTATCTGTGGGATAAAGAATAAAGAAGCAGGGCAGTATGGGTCATGGGGAGCTTGAGGCAAGGTGATTGGACAAAGATGTGCTCCTCATTGTTCTGAGCTGGTGTAACAGGCTACAGGGCTCAGCACATTCTCAGGCTGGAGTTTTTGGCCCTCTGATGGCAGAAGGCCAAAAGGCACTTGCCCAGGTGGAAGATCGGTGGTCCTCTCCACTCTAAACCAGCTCCGCCTACCTAGGCACAGCTGATTCCAAGTTCCTGGACAATACCGGGGCAAACATCTTTTTGCTTATGCTATGTGCTACTTGGAGGACGTGCAAGTGTTCAAGGTACCTTGATGAGTGAAGACAGGATTTCACTAATCATGACACATGGTTTCACTTCCAGGTGAGCAGAAGAGACCTGTAGGCTGAGTCTGGCTCCTGGCACCTGGAATTGGAGGCAGATGGTTTAAAAACGGGCTCCCCCACCCTCTGTGTGATCTGAGGTAGATAGACTATTGATCCTTTTCTCCAATTAAAATGTGTGACTGGAAACACACTTAGTGGCATGTCTGACACACAGTAGTTATGCTACCGTAGGTCATTCTTGGAAACTGAAGCCGTGGTTTTGAGGGATCATCAAAACGAGTACAATGCTTGCCATGTTTCTCCTTGTTCATCCTGGTGACAAACCTGGTAGAGAGAGCTCCATCCTTTCCCACAGGACCACACCCCTAGTACTTAGAGTGAAGTGGTTATGTCTCACTTAAGGCACCTTTTCCTTTTCCTTCCTTCTTTTTTCTTCATTAATCTTCATCCAACTGGCCTTTCTAAATTTTACACAAAACAAAACCATTTCTCAATGGATTCAGATACTACCCCAAGTTAGTATTCCAACCAAGTTCTTGATCTTCCGGGTCTCATCATCAGAAATTTCTGAGCCTAAATCTTCTCCAGTTTCTAGGATCACTCATTGTCTCATTTCTCCCTTCTCCTTTGAGTTCAGAGTCTTGCCAATTTAGTCCCTTCCCTAACCACAACTTATAATAAGGTGACACAGCAAAGTGATGAAAGTCTAGACGGTCTGGTTTTACTCCTGGGTTTTTGCCACCTACTTACTGTGTGGCATTAGGCAAGCTATTCAACGTCTCTGGGCCTCAGTTTCCCCCCAAAAGTGAATATTACGAATATTACCTGCCGGGCTTCCATAGTGGTGCAGTGGTTGGGAGTCCGCCTGCTGATGCAGGGGGCACGGGTTCATGCCCCGGTCCGGGAGGATCCCACATGCCGTGGAGCGGTTGGGCCCGTGAGCCATGGCCGCTGAGCCCGCGCGTCCAGAGCCTGTGATCGGCAGCGGGAGAGGCCACGACAGTGAGAGGCCTGCGTACCACAAAAAAAAAGAACATTACCTGCCTATAGGGCTGCCATTATGAGGAATATGTGGGTTAATATTTGTTAAGAACTTAGAATAGTACTTGTTATAGTCTAAGCACTACAGTTGTGCTTTTTAATAATAATAAATGAAATTGCAAATGTATACCTTACTCAACTTTCTGTCATAACTTTGAAGTGTTGGTCTATCTGTTGGGTCTTGTCAGCCTGTAAAGGAGGTGAGGTGTCCGTAGCTTTGGTGTGAGACGTGCTGCCTGCCGAAGCACCGATGCCCGTCAACGCCGTGACCGCCAAAGCCGTGAACGGGTGCTGGAGAAAGCAGGAGCAGAATGGAAGATGACGGCGTGGGAAGGAGGTGTGGTGTCCATAGGTTCGGGGTCTGAGGTGCTGCCTGCTGAAGCACCGATGCCCGCCAAAGCCGTAAATGGGGTGCTGGAGAAAACAGGAGCAGAACGGAAGATGACGGCGTGGGAAGGAGGCGTGGTGTCCATAGGTTCGGGGTCAGACGTGCTGCCTGCTGAAGCACCGATGCCCGGCAAAGGCGTAAATGGGGTGCTGGGGAAAACAGGAGCAGAATGGTAGATGATGGCGTGGGAAGGAGGTGTGGTGTCCATGGGTTCCATATCAGAGCTGCTGCGTGCCTGATCTGAGAGCAGAGAGTGCAGTGGGAGAGCTTCTCACTCCTTTTATATCTGACGGCTCCGCCTGCCTCTGTGACATGTCCATTGTACGTGTCACAGAGAAAGGGCGGGCGGGGCAGAGGGTGAGTCAGGGGGCACATGCGAGCCCAGCTGGTGGAGAAACCCCAGCCCAAAGGCAAAAGGCGGGGCCCCTTCTGGACTTTCTAGTGGCTGGGTCTTCTCGCTGTGGGTGGCAGGTGTTTGGCACGGGATGGGCCACCATGCAGAGACTGTTGGGGACTGTGGAGGCCTTCTCCTTCAGAGCTCACCCTGCCTGGGCACCGGCTCTGCAGGCCCCTCAGCTGCGCGTATGTATCGGCCAGCCCTTCCCCACTACGGGGCCCAGAGGCCAGAGGCTGCTCAGAGCTGAGGGCAGGAGGCACCCAGAGCTTGCCAGGGTGTGGGCCACCTCCTCCGGGGACCTCCCCAGCTTCTCTGCGAGGCCTGGAGACAGGATCGCCTTCTCCAGGGCTGCTCAGCTGCCAGCATCACGGTGAGCCAGGTGGCGAAGGTTTCTGAGCAGGAGATGCAGAGCCCTGATCCGACTGCATGCTGCACCCCACGATGTCCCTTCCTGGCAGGTAGGTTCTTTCTTCACTTCTTTTTTGAAATTTGGTCAGACAACATGTAAACCTTGCACTGTTCTTCAGGGTATACAGATGGTAGTGGTTAGACGGGATTCGAAGCAAGCCTGTGTGATTCCAGAGCTCGTGTTCTGGACTGTGGTGCCCCCTTATCATATATGCTTCATGTGTTCCTTGTTTTTCATTTTTTCTTGTAGTCCTTATGGTACTTAGCCCTAAGTGCCATACCTGTAACGAACAGCTACACTGCCCTGTGGGAGGTCTTCTTCTGTTCAACACATGAATTGGTCATCCACCGCACTGTGTTCTAATCTCAGAAGATACAGGTCAGGGACCACCAGTTGTCAGCTGGTGCTACCATTGGTGCTGCCATTCCACATGTCTAACTGAGGTTTGAAGGCCGGATTTTCCCTTTGTCTGGTTTGAAGGATCCAGATATGTAAAGATTATAGTCTAGATAAATCATGGGCTATCCTGAAAGAAATTCACCAGTGAATTGTTCCGTATGGATTAGAAGCCAGTTTCTCTGGCCTTCCTGGAGTATATCCAGCAAGGCGTCTCATTCATGTCTAGAAAGCCAATATATCCTTTATTGCAACTTCAGCGTGGAGCGATGTATTGGTTTAAAGTACGATCAACACAACTTGGTCATTGTGAGTAGGCCAGCTGGGTCCACTCTTTATTACACATATGTAACTCGAGACATTCTTATGCCCAAGAGAGGAGACGTACTCTTGGGTGTCTAGGACGAGGGCAACATGTGTTGTTATTCAGGAGCTGGAAGCTGATGGTCTACACATCACTTGACCTTGTTTAAAACTTGTGTCTTTGGCTTGCTTCATTGGAGTGTTTTCTCTCTCCTGGGGCTGACATTGTGTGTTATGTATCACACAGGTGACATGTAGAAGTTTCAGAACCCAGAATCGTATAGATCAGTCAAAATGTATTTCTATAGTTTTGTTCAAAGTGTATGGAAAATAACACTGGGCATAATTCATATATTCCAGAATTAGTTGGACCCTCTGCTCATGAGATTCTTTTTATGGTATGTCACAGCAAATTTGGACTTCCATCCCCAATAAACTTTGGGGTTGGAGGACACAAAAAGCTTTTGCTCACACCTAAATTATGTCTGAAAGAAAAGGGTAAATATTATAAGCCCTTTCTAACCTCTCCAAGAGCAGAAATGATTTACAGCTGTGGCATTGAACCCTAATTCCTCGATCTCATTTGAGGAGAGTTCAGTAAGGAACAATGTCTTGATTTTTGTTTGTTTGGTTTCTTCCCTGTTTTCTCATCTTGCTTACCAACAATCCATTGTAATTCATGAGTTAGTATGGCAGCAGGCTGAGTGTTCCCTGGAGCTCATTAAATGATCTTTTTTTCCTAAAATAACTTTTGTCTCCTTGTTTTCAGCCCCTCTTCTTTCCTCTGCCCTTTACTACAACCAGAGCTCAGCAAAAGCTGACTGGCTTTGTGCAGACCTTACTTAGGGTTAGTCTTTTCTTCATTATTTTATTCATGGCTCCTCCATTTCATTGTTTGCCTTCTCAAAATGTGTTGAAATCTTTCTGTGGTGGATGACTTCCAAAATGTCTTGGCTTTGATTGGTTGATTAAGTTTGGTATTTCTACAGTATTGTTTAAATATGGTTTCAGGAGGAACAGAAAGTGAATATGTTTCCTTGTCTGCCATCTTGAGCTGAAAATCCCTGTGGATTTTAGCATCCAATGTTCCCATGGGAAAAAAAAACCCAACCTTGGCATTAATAGATGTGACACTCAAGATTTCAGCTTTTCGTGGGCAATCACTGAGGATTGGAATATGTGGTCATTTCTAAAGGGAAAATAATAACTACCTCATGGAGTAGATTTGAGGATTAAATTAGAGAATGAACATGAAAATGCTTTGTAAGGCTTAAAAATCTATAAAAATGTTTTTTGTTATTATTTGATTTGTTGCTATTTCAACTTTACTCGACAGTTGCTTATGACCTTACTTATGTGATAAAATGGCCCCTGGTTTATTGTTTTGAAAGCCAGAATATATTTTTCAATAGCTCGATGGAAATGGCATCATTTGTGAAGGTTAAGGGTGAAGGGATAAATGTTTCTTGACACCTATCACTTTACAGTGTTTTCAGGAACTAATTGACACTTGTATTCCTCTTCCAAATTTTGTTGAGCACCTCCTACGAGCCACATGCTTTACATCAGGTGTTGGAAAGCATTTTCTGGATTTTAAATATCTTAGGCTTTGTGGGCCATATACAGCTTCTGTAGCTTCTCCTCTTTCTTCTTCAACAAGCTTTCTAAACGTGAGAACCATTATTAGCTCACAGTCCCACAGATCCAGGCTGAGAGCCTGATTTGATTTGTGGCCATGATTTGCCGATTCCTGCTCTGCGTCCTCACTGAGGAGGGGGACCATGTTTGAGTAATCACTTCTTTGAATCAACTCTTGGTCTTCTGGGGCTTGTCCTTACTCTCCTACACTCTCTAATCAACATGGCATCCAGAGAGATCCTGTTAAAACATAAGTCAGATCATGTCACTGAAATCTCTTCAATGGCTTCTTCACAGAAGAATCAAAGTCCTCAAAGTGCCTCCAGAGCCCTAGAAATGTGGACCTCTGTTTCGTGTCTGACTGTTTCCTTCTCCTCTCCACTTTGCTTGCTCTGTTTTCCACACACTGCCATCCTTTCTGCTCCTTGGGTACTCCAGCCTACTCTAGCCTCATTGACTTTCCATCGGACTGTTCCCTCTACCTGTACTATTCACTTCCCAGATATGCTCCTTGCTCCCTCTTAAATTTTATCTTCCCCAGAAAGTCCTCAGGGATCACTTAGTTTCAGCTAGCAGCCTCCTCCTAGCATCTAACCATCTCCATCTCCCTTCCCTGCTTGCTGTTTTTCTCCAGCACTTCCCTTATATATGCCCGCACTGTCGCGGCTCAGATTCAGCAAGTGATCATTGCCGCAGCATGGCCTCGGGGACCCTGGCTGCGGACACGATGTCCACACCTGCCTGGTGGCCCCTGCTCGCCTCACGGCCCCTCAGGTGCAGCATGCACAGGACCCACATTGCAGGCAGAAGACACAGGGCCACTGGCCCCAGCTAGGCAGGCCCCTCGATGCCGTGCTCATGTTGGCTCAGACCTCTTCGCTCTCCGCGCTGCGGTTCAAACCTGTGGGCAGCGCTGTGTGGGCGGGGATCGAAGACCTCCGCCCGCTCCTCAGTGTGTCAGCACGCAGCCCCGCCTCCCATGGGGACCCAGCCTGAGGAGCAGGGGCAGGAGATTCGAGACTAGGGTGGCGCGAAAGGTAGGAGGTGTGGAGAGTATGGGGTTTACAAAAAGTGTTTGCTGACTGATCCAAACAAAAGTGAGACATGGTTGTATCAACGCATTTAAAAAGTCATTAAACTGCCGCTAAGTGTCTGTGATCACCCCGCCTAGGAGAGAGCGTGCACTCCGTGAGGGACACATGAAAGGCTGAGTGAACGTCTACCTGTGGTCCGTTACCTGGTGCACGGGTGTGTGAATTTTTGCGGAGAGCTCTTAATTTCTGTTGTCTCTGCTGACTTGACACGGTGGTTGGCAAACAGTGACGTGTTCAGTGTATTCAGGACATGATCATGGTTACTAATAATCACTTTGTTTTGCACTGAGACCTCCACAGAGAATTTACTACTGAATGTCCACTTTACAGAAGAGAAACTG
The DNA here is from genome assembly GCF_964341445.2 of Mesoplodon mirus. Taxonomy (NCBI): domain Eukaryota; kingdom Metazoa; phylum Chordata; class Mammalia; order Artiodactyla; family Ziphiidae; genus Mesoplodon; species Mesoplodon mirus. Next base: position 179,213 of record NW_028295607.1, read on the forward strand.
AGGCGTAGGAAGTGAAGTGACTGAGTAAGAGGAATGACTCAGACAATTGGTGTTAGTAAATTAACCCTGCAGGGGGCCGTTAGACTGTGGTGGCTCTAGTGATGCGGCCGCCTATGTAAAGCAAGGAAAATCTAAGCCTGTCAACGGCTCAGGGTGACGGACACCGCTGAGGACAGCCAGTCACAAACCACCAACTAGGCTTTAAAGCTATAGCAAATCAGTCATTACCTTGCTTTGCTTCTGCTCTTTTAAAATAAGCATCTCTGCAGCTCCTGTGGCTGGAGTGCTCCTCACCGCTTCCACTTTGGTGGTGCCTGAATTGAATCTAATTTTGCTCACATAAAGTCTTAAAATTTTAAATATGCCTCAGTTTGTCTTTTAGGGCTGGCCGTAGAAGTTGGATTTGTGTCCAGTTTCTAGAACAGTGGTTGTCCTCTGGTCAGGCCTTAGGCGTTCTGTGTACAACGTTCCTCTTCTACCACCACCTTCTGGATGCCTCCACCCTCTACCATCTCCCGCAGATCAGATCCCCTAGATGCTCACATTATAACATCGCAGACACTCCTCTGTCTTCCAGCCAGCGTGTGAACTGAAACATTTCCATTCCTGTTGAAGAGTCTGGTGTGACCACTTTCCCAAACACAGCCACTCCCCAGCTGACCCTGGGTAACCACTCTTCTGAACTTGGTCTCCATCACTGACATGGACGTCTTTCTATTTATGCTACATTTTTAAGTATTCATAAACCGCATATAGTATTCTATATTTTGTCTTCTTACTTGCTTTATTTAGTGTTATCTTTGCTAGGTTCATCCATGCTGACACGTAAAGATCTGTCTAGTTCACGTACTTTCCTCGCTATGTAGGATTCCCATGTACGGAAATACAATAATTTATATGTGCTTTTTCCTGTTGATGGATATTTAAATTGTTTCCAATTTTCAGTATGATTTCTTTTAAAAACATGTTTATATACTTTTTAAAGGTTACTTTACATTTACAGTTATTACAAAATATTGCCTATATTCCCTGTGTTGTACAATACATCCTTGAGCCTATTGTGGACCTAGTAGTTTACATCTCTCACTTCCCGACCCCTGTATTGCCCCCTCCTCCCCCTCTGCGCTGGCAACCATTAGTTTGTTCTCTATATCTGTAACTCTCCTTCTGTTTTGTTATATTTGCTAGATAGTTGTATTTTTGAGATTCCATATATAGGTGATATCCTACAGTATTTGTTTCTGTTTGACTTATTTCACTTACCACAATGCCCTCCAAGGCCATCTATGTTGCTGCAAATGGCAAAATTTTGTTCTTTTGTAAGGCTGAGTAGTATGCCATTGGTTATATGTACCACATCTTCTTTATCTATTCATCTCTTGATGACACTTAGGTTGCTTCCATATCTTGGTAATTGTACACAAGGATGCTGCGAACATTGGGGTGCATGTATCTTTTCCAGTACATGTTATTGAGAACACGTGTTTTTGGTTTTTTCAGATTTATACCTAAGAGTGGAGTTGCGAGGTCATATAGTAGTTCTCTTTTTAGGTTTTGGAGAACCCTCCATACTGTTTTCCACAGTGGCTGCACCAGTTTACATCCCTACCAACAGTGTACCAGGGTTCCCTTTTCTCTCAAACATTGTAAATTTTCTTCCGAGTGGTAATTGAGATGATAGTTCAATAATAACATAAGATCAGGTGAAGTCTAAAGAAATTTTAGAAAACCTGGATAAAGTAAGAACACATGTGTTCTCTGGCATCTGAATGTTGGAGAGACACCAAGACATGTGGGCCAAGTTGTGGAGAGAAGGGAAACACAGACGCAAGCTTGACATTTGCTGCAGCTTTTCTCCTTGGGGCATTTGCTGATTCAAACGTTACAGCCTAGGAGCTGAAAAGCCAAAGAGCTCAAAAGACTCTAACCACAGAAGCCAAAGAGCAAGAGCCGATTTACATGGATAAAAAGCATTTTAACTATGCCAAAGCAGAAAATGAAAGGAAAGAACTTTGCATTGCATTTAATAAAAGTTTAGGGAGATCTTTGTGGTATATTAGTGAACTTATTGGCGGAAATTGAGCCATGTACACTGTGTTGGAGAGGCACCAAGAGTTCAAGAATTCTCACATTTTGAGTACACAATTACCTTACATGTAGGCCTGGTGGCAGCCATTCACATAACAATGATTTGGAGGATGTGGTGTTAGTCAGCTCTTGCTGTGATAATGCTTTGGAAGAAATCGCCCCCAAACTCAGTTACATAAACAAGAATTTATTTTCCTTGGACCTATGGGCTAGTAGCTGCAGTGGCTCTCTTTTAGACCTCTAGATGGCTGGTTTTGCTCCGTGTTTTGGGTCAGTTTGAGGTGTGTCACACACATCTTCCTCTGGAGCCCGAGTGTGAGGCCGCAGCTCCCAGGCCCTGCCTTCTCACAAAGTTCAGTGAAACATAAGAGGTGCATGCAAATAGCAACCATAAGCATGCTGAAGTGGCTATACTAATACCAGAAAATATAGACTTTAAAACAAACAAAAGAGTTACTAGATATGAAAAGGGACATTTTATGATAAAAAAGGGAAGATACCAAAATTTTTAACATATTTGCCCTGAATAAGATAAAACCAAAGTACATGAAGAAGAAAATACCAACACCCATGAAGAATTGAAGGAAGAAATAGATAATTGCACAATATTAGGTAGAGGCTTCAGTACTCCACGGTCAATAATGGATAGAACAATTAGGCAGAAGATCAACAACGATATAGAAGACTTGGACAAGGCTATGAATTAACAAGACCTACTAAATGTCTAGAGAATACTCAACCGAACAGTAAAATGCTCATCCTGCTCAACTACATGTGAAACGTTTCCCAGCATAGACGACATGCTAGGCTGTAAGAAAAGAGATTAAAAGCCACATACATTGCTGGTGGGAATGTAAAATGGCGCGGCCATTTTACAAAACAGCTTGAGAGTTCCTGCAAGTGTTAAACATCGAGTTACCCTATGACCCAGCAGTTCCATTACTAAATATATACCTAAGAGAAATGAAAACTTATGTCTGCACAAAAGCTTGTACGTGAATGTTCAGGGAAACCTATTTCTAAAAACAAAAGGTGGAAATAATTCAAATGTCAATCTGATAAATGAAGAAACAAAATGTGGAATAGCCGTACAATAGAATAGCATTCAGCTCTAAAAAGGCATGAAATATTGATCCCTGTTACAACATGAATGAACCATGAAAGCATTATGTAAAGTTAAAGCAGCCAATCACAAAAGATCACATATTGTATGGTGCCATTTATATGAAGTGCCCAGAATAGCCAATCTGTAGAGACAGGAAGTCGATTAGTGGTTGCCTAGGGCTGAGAGGGTTGAGGAGAATGAAAAAACCTTGTTAATGTGTAATGGGTTTTTTGTGAGGGGACAAAAATCTACAATTGGACTGTCGTGATGGTTCCACAAGTCTTTTAGTGGTTACACTAAGAACCACTGAATTGTATACATAAAAGAGTTGAAATTATGGTATGTAAATTACATCCCAATAAAGCTGTTAAAATTATGATAATTTTATAGTTATAAATTTGAAAATTCATCCCAAATTACACATTCTTAACAAATGTAACCTAAGAAGACTAACCCAACAAAGAAAAAATATCTAAAACACCTGTATCTACTCAAAAAGTTGTTTGTATAGTTAAGTACCTTTACAGAAAATGATTTCCAGGGATAAATGGGTTTCCACGTAACTTCCTCCAAATATTTAGGGAAGAAGTATTGGTAATCTTACATAAAAATCTTCCAGGAAACAGAAAAATATATTGCTCAAAGTATTTATAAGGCCAACATAAGCTTCAGATCAAAAGTAAAAAGAAGGGCTTCCCTGATGGTGCAGTGGTTAAGAATCCACCTCCCAATGCAGGGGACACGGGTTCGAGCCCTTGTGGGGGAAGATCCCACATGTCGTGGAGCAGCTACGCCCACGTGCCACAACTGCTGAGCCTGCGCTCTGGAGCCTGCGGGCCACAACTGCTGAGCCCGTGTGCCACAACTACTGAAGCCTGCATGCCTAGAACCCGTGCTCCACAACAAGACAGGCCACCGCAAGGAGAAGCCTACTCACCACAACAAAGAATAGCCCCCCGCTCACCACAACTACAGAAAGCTCGCGTGCAACAATGAAGACCCAATGCAGCCACAAATAAATAAAAAATAAAGTATAGAATCTTAAAAACAAAACAAAACAAAATCTATAAAGAATATTACAAGAATAGAATCACAGGCCAGTTTCTCTTTTGAAAATGCATGCAAAATGTGTAAACAGAAGCACAAACTGTACCCATGGTATGTAAAACAATCATATATCAGAATCAAAGTAGCTTTATTTTGGTAATGCCAGGTTGCTTTAATGTTCAAACATGAAATTCATCCCAGGAATGAATTAGAGTGGGAAAAGGAGTCATTTTAAACGAAGCCTTGGGAATTCCCTGGTTTTCCAGTGGTTAGAACTTGGCGCTTTCACTGCTGGGGCCCTGGGGTCCAATCCCAGGTCAGGGAAATAAGATCCTCCAAGACATGAGGCAGGGCCCCGAAAAACAAAAATAATGAAGTCTTAACCAGGAGAAGCACAAGATCGAATAAACATAACAGATAACACCTTATGAAAAGTAGGTGAAGATTATGGAATATTCTAAAATTTAAAACAAAAAGAAACTTTTAAAGATTCCAAAGGATGTGACTAATATTGTACATAGGCAAAAAATAAAATGAAATAAAATATACAAATGATGGGAGCCCCAGAATCCAGAAGCCCAAGTCCTGTCTCTGAAGATTCCCATTCAGTGGGTTCTGGATTTCCTCTGTGTGTCAAAACCTACAGGTGATTCTGATACGACTCACAGACACAATGTAAAGCTTCTGCTTTGCAGGAGAGAATACCAGATTATTCTGTTATTTTATAGTTACACTAACAGGTTGTACTATTGACGGATAAGTCTGATGTCAAAATGCACTCCCCACTAGGGATAAAAAAGGAACTAGTAGTCTCTACTGCTACTTGGTGGCAGCATGCATGTATTGCAAGAGCAATTATTGTAGGAATCCAAATTAGTGGAACATTTTAGAATTGGAAAACTACATACAGATCATCTAGTCAAGCTTCCAACTGTTATAGTTGTAAAAACTAAGGCCCATATAAATGAAATGATTTATCTCCAAAGAGTGTTAGTGAAAGAGTATGAAATAAAAAGTATCTCTGAACTTTTAATTTAGTGCTGTTTTTATTAATCTCAAGTACTAGCTTAAACTTCAGTGTGACAGATTTGGCATTGAATTCTTGCTCAGATTTACTGATTGTGTGCCTTTTAGTAAGTTACTAAAACACGCTTTATTTTTTAACAGGTTTATTTATTTATTTATTTCTGGCTGCATAGGCTCTTCATTGCTGTGTGCGGGCTTTCTCTAGTTGCAGTGAGCGGGGGCTACTCTTTGTTGCAGTGCGCAGGCTTCTCATTGGGGTGGCTTCTCGTTGTTGCTGAGCATGGAGTGTAGGTGTGTGGGCTTCAGTAGTTTTGGATCACGGGCTCTAGAGCGCAGGCTCGGTAGTTGTGGCGCACGGTCTTAGTTGCTCCGTGGCATGTGCAGTCTCATTTGCAGGTTCTGGGGAGGATTAAATGAGCTCATATGATATCCAATTGACTGAGGCAGAGTAGGCTTGGGATGAATCTTTGCTTGGTTTTCATTAGCTGCGGCGAAGAGGATGACAGCTTGGTGCCTCTCCAAATTTCACATGGGTGTGCCTCCCTTGGGGATCTTGTTAAATGCAGGCTGGTATTCAGTAGTTCTGGGTGGGGCCTGTATTCTGTCCTGCTAAGAAGCTCCTAGGTGACGGTGATGCTGAGGGCAAGGGTCCAGCTCCTGCATTTCTCCCTTTCCGGAAGAGCAGGACGTCTGCCCCCCGGGAGGAGAAAACATCCACAAAGTGACTACTAGGCAACAGCTTCCCTTACAGGCAGGGGACCTTTACCACTGCTCCCAACCATTGTGTCTGAGGCGCAGCAAGCCAAAACACTGAGATGCTGAGGTTTGCAGCAAAGAGGAGGTTTATTCACAGGGCAGCCATGCGAGGAAGTGACGTGAAAATAGGTCTCCAATCCTCCTTCCCGAAAGCAAGGGGCTTGGGGTATCTGTGGGATAAAGAATAAAGAAGCAGGGCAGTATGGGTCATGGGGAGCTTGAGGCAAGGTGATTGGACAAAGATGTGCTCCTCATTGTTCTGAGCTGGTGTAACAGGCTACAGGGCTCAGCACATTCTCAGGCTGGAGTTTTTGGCCCTCTGATGGCAGAAGGCCAAAAGGCACTTGCCCAGGTGGAAGATCGGTGGTCCTCTCCACTCTAAACCAGCTCCGCCTACCTAGGCACAGCTGATTCCAAGTTCCTGGACAATACCGGGGCAAACATCTTTTTGCTTATGCTACGTGCTACTTGGAGGACGTGCAAGTGTTCAAGGTACCTTGATGAGTGAAGACAGGATTTCACTAATCATGACACATGGTTTCACTTCCAGGTGAGCAGAAGAGACCTGTAGGCTGAGTCTGGCTCCTGGCACCTGGAATTGGAGGCAGATGGTTTAAAAACGGGCTCCCCCACCCTCTGTGTGATCTGAGGTAGATAGACTATTGATCCTTTTCTCCAATTAAAATGTGTGACTGGAAACACACTTAGTGGCATGTCTGACACACAGTAGTTATGCTACCGTAGGTCATTCTTGGAAACTGAAGCCGTGGTTTTGAGGGATCATCAAAACGAGTACAATGCTTGCCATGTTTCTCCTTGTTCATCCTGGTGACAAACCTGGTAGAGAGAGCTCCATCCTTTCCCACAGGACCACACCCCTAGTACTTAGAGTGAAGTGGTTATGTCTCACTTAAGGCACCTTTTCCTTTTCCTTCCTTCTTTTTTCTTCATTAATCTTCATCCAACTGGCCTTTCTAAATTTTACACAAAACAAAACCATTTCTCAATGGATTCAGATACTACCCCAAGTTAGTATTCCAACCAAGTTCTTGATCTTCCGGGTCTCATCATCAGAAATTTCTGAGCCTAAATCTTCTCCAGTTTCTAGGATCACTCATTTTCTCATTTCTCCCTTCTCCTTTGAGTTCAGAGTCTTGCCAATTTAGTCCCTTCCCTAACCACAACTTATAATAAGGTGACACAGCAAAGTGATGAAAGTCTAGACGGTCTGGTTTTACTCCTGGGTTTTTGCCACCTACTTACTGTGTGGCATTAGGCAAGCTATTCAACGTCTCTGGGCCTCACTTTCCCCCCAAAAGTGAATATTACGAATATGACCTGCCAGGCTTCCATAGTGGTGCAGTGGTTGGGAGTCCGCCTGCTGATGCAGGGGGCACGGGTTCATGCCCCGGTCCGGGAGGATCCCACATGCCGTGGAGCGGTTGGGCCCGTGAGCCATGGCCGCTGAGCCCGCGCGTCCAGAGCCTGTGATCGGCAGCGGGAGAGGCCACGACAGTGAGAGGCCTGCGTACCACAAAAAAAAAGAACATTACCTGCCTATAGGGCTGCCATTATGAGGAATATGTGGGTTAATATTTGGTAAGAACTTAGAATAGTACTTGTTATAGTCTAAGCACTACAGTTGTGCTTTTTAATAATAATAAATGAAATTGCAAATGTATACCTTACTCAACTTTCTGTCATAACTTTGAACTATTGGTCTATCTGTTGGGTCTTGTCAGCCTGTAAAGGAGGTGAGGTGTCCGTAGCTTTGGTGTGAGACGTGCTGCCTGCCGAAGCACCGATGCCCGTCAACGCCGTGACCGCCAAAGCCGTGAACGGGTGCTGGAGAAAGCAGGATCAGAATGGAAGATGACGGCGTGGGAAGGAGGTGTGGTGTCCATAGGTTCGGGGTCTGAGGTGCTGCCTGCTGAAGCACCGATGCCCGCCAAAGCCGTAAATGGGGTGCTGGAGAAAACAGGAGCAGAACGGAAGATGACGGCATGGGAAGGAGGCGTGGTGTCCATAGGTTCGGGGTCAGACGTGCTGCCTGCTGAAGCACCGATGCCCGGCAAAGGCGTAAATGGGGTGCTGGGGAAAACAGGAGCAGAATGGTAGATGATGGCGTGGGAAGGAGGTGTGGTGTCCATGGATTCCATATCAGAGCTGCTGCGTGCCTGATCTGAGAGCAGAGAGTGCAGTGGGAGGGCTTCTCACTCCTTTTATATCTGACGGCTCCGCCTGCCTCTGTGACATGTCCATTGTACGTGTCACAGAGAAAGGGCGGGCGGGGCAGAGGGTGAGTCAGGGGGCACATGCGAGCCCAGCTGGTGGAGAAACCCCAGCCCAAAGGCAAAAGGCGGGGCCCCTTCTGGACTTTCTAGTGGCTGGGTCTTCTCGCTGTGGGTGGCAGGTGTTTGGCACGGGATGGGCCACCATGCAGAGACTGTTGGGGACTGTGGAGGCCTTCTCCTTCAGAGCTCACCCTGCCTGGGCACCGGCTCTGCAGGCCCCTCAGCTGCGCGTATGTATCGGCCAGCCCTTCCCCACTACGGGGCCCAGAGGCCAGAGGCTGCTCAGAGCTGAGGGCAGGAGGCACCCAGAGCTTGCCAGGGTGTGGGCCACCTCCTCCGGGGACCTCCCCAGCTTCTCTGCGAGGCCTGGAGACAGGATCGCCTTCTCCAGGGCTGCTCAGCTGCCAGCATCACGGTGAGCCAGGTGGCGAAGGTTTCTGAGCAGGAGATGCAGAGCCCTGATCCGACTGCATGCTGCACCCCACGATGTCCCTTCCTGGCAGGTAGGTTCTTTCTTCACTTCTTTTTTGAAATTTGGTCAGACAACATGTAAACCTTGCACTCTTCTTCAGGGTATACAGATGGTAGTGGTTAGACGGGATTCGAAGCAAGCCTGTGTGATTCCAGAGCTCGTGTTCTGGACTGTGGTGCCCCCTTATCATATATGCTTCATGTGTTCCTTGTTTTTCATTTTTTCTTGTAGTCCTTATGGTACTTAGCCCTAAGTGCCATACCTGTAACGAACAGCTACACTGCCCTGTGGGAGGTCTTCTTCTGTTCAACACATGAATTGGTCATCCACCGCACTGTGTTCTAATCTCAGAAGATACAGGTCAGGGACCACCAGTTGTCAGCTGGTGCTACCATTGGTGCTGCCATTCCACATGTCTAACTGAGGCTTGAAGGCCGGATTTTCCCTTTGTCTGGTTTGAAGGATCCAGATATGTAAAGATTATAGTCTAGATAAATCATGGGCTATCCTGAAAGAAATTCACCAGTGAATTGTTCCGTATGGATTAGAAGCCAGTTTCTCTGGCCTTCCTGTAGTATATCCAGCAAGGCGTCTCATTCATGTCTAGAAAGCCAATATATCCTTTATTGCAACTTCAGCGTGGAGCGATGTATTGGTTTAAAGTACGATCAACACAACTTGGTCATTGTGAGTAGGCCAGCTGGGTCCACTCTTTATTACACATATGTAACTCGAGAGATTCTTATGCCCAAGAGAGGAGACGTACTCTTGGGTGTCTAGGACGAGGGAAACATGTGTTGTTATTCAGGAGCTGGAAGCTGATGGTCTACACATCACTTGACCTTGTTTAAAACTTGTGTCTTTGGCTTGCTTCATTGGAGTGTTTTCTCTCTCCTGGGGCTGACATTGTGTGTTATGTATCACACAGGTGACATGTAGAAGTTTCAGAACCCAGAATCGTATAGATCAGTCAAAATGTATTTCTATAGTTTTGTTCAAAGTGTATGGAAAATAACACTGGGCATAATTCATATATTCCAGAATTATTTGGACCCTCTGCTCATGAGATTCTTTTTATGGTATGTCACAGCAAATTTGGACTTCCATCCCCAATAAACTTTGGGGTTGGAGGACACAAAAATCTTTTGCTCACACCTAAATTATGTCTGAAAGAAAAGGGTAAATATTATAAGCCCTTTCTAACCTCTCCAAGAGCAGAAATGATTTACAGCTGTGGCATTGAACCCTAATTCCTCGATCTCATTTGAGGAGAGTTCAGTAAGGAACAATGTCTTGATTTTTGTTTGTTTGGTTTCTTCCCTGTTTTCTCATCTTGCTTACCAACAATCCATTGTAATTCATGAGTTAGTATGGCAGCAGGCTGAGTGTTCCCTGGAGCTCATTAAATGATCTTTTTTTCCTAAAATAACTTTTGTCTCCTTGTTTTCAGCCCCTCTTCTTTCCTCTGCCCTTTACTACAACCAGAGCTCAGCAAAAGCTGACTGGCTTTGTGCAGACCTTACTTAGGGTTAGTCTTTTCTTCATTATTTTATTCATGGCTCCTCCATTTCATTGTTTGCCTTCTCGAAATGTGTTGAAATCTTTCTGTGGTGGATGACTTCCAAAATGTCTTGGCTTTGATTGGTTGATTAAGTTTGGTATTTCTACAGTATTGTTTAAATATGGTTTCAGGAGGAACAGAAAGTGAATATGTTTCCTTGTCTGCCATCTTGAGCTGAAAATCCCTGTGGATTTTAGCATCCAATGTTCCCATGGGAAAAAAAAACCCAACCTTGGCATTAATAGATGTGACACTCAAGATTTCAGCTTTTCGTGGGCAATCACTGAGGATTGGAATATGTGGTCATTTCTAAAGGGAAAATAATAACTACCTCATGGAGTAGATTTGAGGATTAAATTAGAGAATGAACATGAAAATGCTTTGTAAGGCTTAAAAATCTATAAAAATGTTTTTTGTTATTATTTGATTTGTTGCTATTTCAACTTTACTCGACAGTTGCTTATGACCTTACTTATGTGATAAAATGGCCCCTGGTTTATTGTTTTGAAAGCCAGAATATATTTTTCAATAGCTCGATGGAAATGGCATCATTTGTGAAGGTTAAGGGTGAAGGGATAAATGTTTCTTGACACCTATCACTTTACAGTGTTTTCAGGAACTAATTGACACTTGTATTCCTCTTCCAAATTTTGTTGAGCACCTCCTACGAGCCACATGCTTTACATCAGGTGTTGGAAAGCATTTTCTGGATTTTAAATATCTTAGGCTTTGTGGGCCATATACAGCTTCTGTAGCTTCTCCTCTTTCTTCTTCAACAAGCTTTCTAAACGTGAGAACCATTATTAGCTCACAGTCCCACAGATCCAGGCTGAGAGCCTGATTTGATTTGTGGCCATGATTTGCCGATTCCTGCTCTGCGTCCTCACTGAGGAGGGGGACCATGTTTGAGTAATCACTTCTTTGAATCAACTCTTGGTCTTCTGGGGCTTGTCCTTACTCTCCTACACTCTCTAATCAACATGGCATCCAGAGAGATCCTGTTAAAACATAAGTCAGATCATGTCACTGAAATCTCTTCAATGGCTTCTTCACAGAAGAATCAAAGTCCTCAAAGTGCCTCCAGAGCCCTAGAAATGTGGACCTCTGTTTCGTGTCTGTTTCCTTCTCCTCTCCACTTTGCTTGCTCTGTTTTCCACACACTGCCATCCTTTCTGCTCCTTGGGTACTCCAGCCTACTCTAGCCTCATTGACTTTCCATCGGACTGTTCCCTCTACCTGTACTATTCACTTCCCAGATATGCTCCTTGCTCCCTCTTAAATTTTATCTTCCCCAGAAAGTCCTCAGGGATCACTTAGTTTCAGCTAGCAGCCTCCTCCTAGCATCTAACCATCTCCATCTCCCTTCCCTGCTTGCTGTTTTTCTCCAGCACTTCCCTTATATATGCCCGCACTGTCGCGGCTCAGATTCAGCAAGTGATCATTGCCGCAGCATGGCCTCGGGGACCCTGGCTGCGGACACGATGTCCACACCTGCCTGGTGGCCCCTGCTCGCCTCACGGCCCCTCAGGTGCAGCATGCGCAGGACCCACATTGCAGGCAGAAGACACAGGGCCACTGGCCCCAGCTAGGCTGGCCCCTCGATGCCGTGCTCATGTTGGCTCAGACCTCTTCGCTCTCCGCGCTGCGGTTCAAACCTGTGGGCAGCGCTGTGTGGGCGGGGATCGAAGACCTCCGCCCGCTCCTCAGTGTGTCAGCACGCAGCCCCGCCTCCCATGGGGACCCAGCCTGAGGAGCAGGGGCAGGAGATTCGAGACTAGGGTGGCGCGAAAGGTAGGAGGTGTGGAGAGTATGGGGTTTACAAAAAGTGTTTGCTGACTGATCCAAACAAAAGTGAGACATGGTTGTATCAACGCATTTAAAAAGTCATTAAACTGCCGCTAAGTGTCTGTGATCACCCCGCCTAGGAGAGAGCGTGCACTCCGTGAGGGACACATGAAAGGCTGAGTGAACGTCTACCTGTGGTCCGTTACCTGGTGCACGGGTGTGTGAATTTTTGCGGAGAGCTCTTAATTTCTGTTGTCTCTGCTGACTTGACACGGTGGTTGGCAAACAGTGACGTGTTCAGTGTATTCAGGACATGATCATGGTTACTAATAATCACTTTGTTTTGCACTGAGACCTCCACAGAGAATTTACTACTGAATGTCCACTTTACAGAAGAGAAACTGAGGCGTAGGAAGTGAAGTGACTGAGTAAGAGGAATGACTCAGACAATTGGTGTTAGTAAATTAACCCTGCAGGGGGCCGTTAGACTGTGGTGGCTCTAGTGATGCGGCCGCCTATGTAAAGCAAGGAAAATCTAAGCCTGTCAACGGCTCAGGGTGACGGACACCGCTGAGGACAGCCAGTCACAAACCACCAACTAGGCTTTAAAGCTATAGCAAATCAGTCATTACCTTGCTTTGCTTCTGCTCTTTTAAAATAAGCATCTCTGCAGCTCCTGTGGCTGGAGTGCTCCTCACCGCTTCCACTTTGGTGGTGCCTGAATTGAATCTAATTTTGCTCACATAAAGTCTTAAAATTTTAAATATGCCTCAGTTTGTCTTTTAGGGCTGGCCGTAGAAGTTGGATTTGTGTCCAGTTTCTAGAACAGTGGTTGTCCTCTGGTCAGGCCTTAGGCGTTCTGTGTACAACGTTCCTCTTCTACCACCACCTTCTGGATGCCTCCACCCTCTACCATCTCCCGCGCATCAGATCCCCTAGATGCTCACATTATAACATCGCAGACACTCCTCTGTCTTCCAGCCAGCGTGTGAACTGAAACATTTCCATTCCTGTTGAAGAGTCTGGTGTGACCACTTTCCCAAACACAGCCACTCCCCAGCTGACCCTGGGTAACCACTCTTCTGAACTTGGTCTCCATCACTGACATGGACGTCTTTCTATTTATGCTACATTTTTAAGTATTCATAAACCGCATATAGTATTCTATATTTTGTCTTCTTTCTTGCTTTATTTAGTGTTATCTTTGCTAGGTTCATCCATGCTGACACGTAAAGATCTGTCTAGTTCACGTACTTTCCTCGCTATGTAGGATTCCCATGTACGGAAATACAATAATTTATATGTGCTTTTTCCTGTTGATGGATATTTAAATTGTTTCCAATTTTCAGTATGATTTCTTTTAAAAACATGTTTATATACTTTTTAAAGGTTACTTTACATTTACAGTTATTACAAAATATTGCCTATATTCCCTGTGTTGTACAATACATCCTTGAGCCTATTGTGGACCTAGTAGTTTACATCTCTCACTTCCCGACCCCTGTATTGCCCCCTCCTCCCCCTCTGCGCTGGCAACCATTAGTTTGTTCTCTATATCTGTAACTCTCCTTCTGTTTTGTTATATTTGCTAGATAGTTGTATTTTTGAGATTCCATATATAGGTGATATCCTACAGTATTTGTTTCTGTTTGACTTATTTCACTTACCACAATGCCCTCCAAGGCCATCTATGTTGCTGCAAATGGCAAAATTTTGTTCTTTTGTAAGGCTGAGTAGTATGCCATTGGTTATATGTACCACATCTTCTTTATCTATTCATCTCTTGATGACACTTAGGTTGCTTCCATATCTTGGTAATTGTACACAAGGATGCTGCGAACATTGGGGTGCATGTATCTTTTCCAGTACATGTTATTGAGAACACGTGTTTTTGGTTTTTTCAGATTTATACCTAAGAGTGGAGTTGCGAGGTCATATAGTAGTTCTCTTTTTAGGTTTTGGAGAACCCTCCATACTGTTTTCCACAGTGGCTGCACCAGTTTACATCCCTACCAACAGTGTACCAGGGTTCCCTTTTCTCTCAAACATTGTAAATTTTCTTCCGAGTGGTAATTGAGATGATAGTTCAATAATAACATAAGATCAGGTGAAGTCTAAAGAAATTTTAGAAAACCTGGATAAAGTAAGAACACATGTGTTCTCTGGCATCTGAATGTTGGAGAGACACCAAGACATGTGGGCCAAGTTGTGGAGAGAAGGGAAACACAGACGCAAGCTTGACATTTGCTGCAGCTTTTCTCCTTGGGGCATTTGCTGATTCAAACGTTACAGCCTAGGAGCTGAAAAGCCAAAGAGCTCAAAAGACTCTAACCACAGAAGCCAAAGAGCAAGAGCCGATTTACATGGATAAAAAGCATTTTAACTATGCCAAAGCAGAAAATGAAAAGAAAGAACTTTGCATTGCATTTAATAAAAGTTTAGGGAGATCTTTGTGGTATATTAGTGAACTTATTGGCGGAAATTGAGCCATGTACACTGTGTTGGAGAGGCACCAAGAGTTCAAGAATTCTCACATTTTGAGTACACAATTACCTTACATGTAGGCCTGGTGGCAGCCATTTACATAACAATGATTTGGAGGATGTGGTGTTAGTCAGCTCTTGCTGTGATAATGCTTTGGAAGAAATCGCCCCCAAACTCAGTTACATAAACAAGAATTTATTTTCCTTGGACCTATGGGCTAGTAGCTGCAGTGGCTCTCTTTTAGACCTCTAGATGGCTGGTTTTGCTCCGTGTTTTGGGTCAGTTTGAGGTGTGTCACACACATCTTCCTCTGGAGCCCGAGTGTGAGGCCGCAGCTCCCAGGCCCTGCCTTCTCACAAAGTTCAGTGAAACATAAGAGGTGCATGCAAATAGCAACCATAAGCATGCTGAAGTGGCTATACTAATACCAGAAAATATAGACTTTAAAACAAACAAAAGAGTTACTAGATATGAAAAGGGACATTTTATGATAAAAAAGGGAAGATACCAAAATTTTTAACATATTTGCCCTGAATAAGATAAAACCAAAGTACATGAAGAAGAAAATACCAACACCCATGAAGAATTGAAGGAAGAAATAGATAATTGCACAATATTAGGTAGAGGCTTCAGTACTCCACGGTCAATAATGGATAGAACAATTAGGCAGAAGATCAACAACGATATAGAAGACTTGGACAAGGCTATGAATTAACAAGACCTACTAAATGTCTAGAGAATACTCAACCGAACAGTAAAATGCTCATCCTGCTCAACTACATGTGAAACGTTTCCCAGCATAGACGACATGCTAGGCTGTAAGAAAAGAGATTAAAAGCCACATACATTGCTGGTGGGAATGTAAAATGGCGCGGCCATTTTACAAAACAGCTTGAGAGTTCCTGCAAGTGTTAAACATCGAGTTACCCTATGACCCAGCAGTTCCATTACTAAATATATACCTAAGAGAAATGAAAACTTATGTCTGCACAAAAGCTTGTACGTGAATGTTCAGGGAAACCTATTTCTAAAAACAAAAGGTGGAAATAATTCAAATGTCAATCTGATAAATGAAGAAACAAAATGTGGAATAGCCGTACAATAGAATAGCATTCAGCTCTAAAAAGGCATGAAATATTGATCCATGTTACAACATGAATGAACCATGAAAGCATTATGTAAAGTTAAAGCAGCCAATCACAAAAGATCACATATTGTATGGTGCCATTTATATGAAGTGCCCAGAATAGCCAATCTGTAGAGACAGGAAGTCGATTAGTGGTTGCCTAGGGCTGAGAGGGTTGAGGAGAATGAAAAAACCTTGTTAATGTGTAATGGGTTTTTTGTGAGGGGACAAAAATCTACAATTGGACTGTCGTGATGGTTCCACAAGTCTTCTAGTGGTTACACTAAGAACCACTGAATTGTATACATAAAAGAGTTGAAATTATGGTATGTAAATTACATCCCAATAAAGCTGTTAAAATTATGATAATTTTATAGTTACAAATTTGAAAATTCATCCCAAATTACACATTCTTAACAAATGTAACCTAACAAGACTAACCCAACAAAGAAAAAATATCTAAAACACCTGTATCTACTCAAAAAGTTGTTTGTATAGTTAAGTACCCTTACAGAAAATGATTTCCAGGGATAAATGGGTTTCCACGTAACTTCCTCCAAATATTTAGGGAAGAAGTATTGGTAATCTTACATAAAAATCTTCCAGGAAACAGAAAACTATATATTGCTCAAAGTATTTATAAGGCCAACATAAGCTTCAGATCAAAAGTAAAAAGAAGGGCTTCCCTGATGGTGCAGTGGTTAAGAATCCACCTCCCAATGCAGGGGACACGGGTTCGAGCCCTTGTGGGGGAAGATCCCACATGTCGTGGAGCAGCTACGCCCACGTGCCACAACTGCTGAGCCTGCGCTCTGGAGCCTGCGGGCCACAACTGCTGAGCCCGTGTGCCACAACTACTGAAGCCTGCATGCCTAGAACCCGTGCTCCACAACAAGACAGGCCACCGCAAGGAGAAGCCTACTCACCACAACAAAGAATAGCCCCCCGCTCACCACAACTACAGAAAGCTCGCGTGCAACAATGAAGACCCAATGCAGCCACAAATAAATAAAAAATAAAGTATAGAATCTTAAAAACAAAACAAAACAAAATCTATAAAGAATATTACAAGAATAGAATCACAGGCCAGTTTCTCTTTTGAAAATGCATGCAAAATGTGTAAACAGAAGCACAAACTGTACCCATGGTATGTAAAACAATCATATATCAGAATCAAAGTAGCTTTATTTTGGTAATGCCAGGTTGCTTTAATGTTCAAACATGAAATTCATCCCAGGAATGAATTAGAGTGGGAAAAGGAGTCATTTTAAACGAAGCCTTGGGAATTCCCTGGTTTTCCAGTGGTTAGAACTTGGCGCTTTCACTGCTGGGGCCCTGGGGTCCAATCCCAGGTCAGGGAAATAAGATCCTCCAAGACATGAGGCAGGGCCCCGAAAAACAAAAATAATGAAGTCTTAACCAGGAGAAGCACAAGATCGAATAAACATAACAGATAACACCTTATGAAAAGTAGGTGAAGATTATGGAATATTCTAAAATTTAAAACAAAAAGAAACTTTTAAAGATTCCAAAGGATGTGACTAATATTGTACATAGGCAAAAAATAAAATGAAATAAAATATACAAATGATGGGAGCCCCAGAATCCAGAAGCCCAAGTCCTGTCTCTGAAGATTCCCATTCAGTGGGTTCTGGATTTCCTCTGTGTGTCAAAACCTACAGGTGATTCTGATACGACTCACAGACACAATGTAAAGCTTCTGCTTTGCAGGAGAGAATACCAGATTATTCTGTTATTTTATAGTTACACTAACAGGTTGTACTATTGACGGATAAGTCTGATGTCAAAATGCACTCCCCACTAGGGATAAAAAAGGAACTAGTAGTCTCTACTGCTACTTGGTGGCAGCATGCATGTATTGCAAGAGCAATTATTGTAGGAATCCAAATTAGTGGAACATTTTAGAATTGGAAAACTACATACAGATCATCTAGTCAAGCTTCCAACTGTTATAGTTGTAAAAACTAAGGCCCATATAAATGAAATGATTTATCTCCAAAGAGTGTTAGTGAAAGAGTATGAAATAAAAAGTATCTCTGAACTTTTAATTTAGTGCTGTTTTTATTAATCTCAAGTACTAGCTTAAACTTCAGTGTGACAGATTTGGCATTGAATTCTTGCTCAGATTTACTGATTGTGTGCCTTTTAGTAAGTTACTAAAACACGCTTTATTTTTTAACAGGTTTATTTATTTATTTATTTCTGGCTGCATAGGCTCTTCATTGCTGTGTGCGGGCTTTCTCTAGTTGCAGTGAGCGGGGGCTACTCTTTGTTGCAGTGCGCAGGCTTCTCATTGGGGTGGCTTCTCGTTGTTGCTGAGCATGGAGTGTAGGTGTGTGGGCTTCAGTAGTTTTGGATCACGGGCTCTAGAGCGCAGGCTCGGTAGTTGTGGCGCACGGTCTTAGTTGCTCCGTGGCATGTGCAGTCTCATTTGCAGGTTCTGGGGAGGATTAAATGAGCTCATATGATATCCAATTGACTGAGGCAGAGTAGGCTTGGGATGAATCTTTGCTTGGTTTTCATTAGCTGCGGCGAAGAGGATGACAGCTTGGTGCCTCTCCAAATTTCACATGGGTGTGCCTCCCTTGGGGATCTTGTTAAATGAAGGCTGGTATTCAGTAGTTCTGGGTGGGGCCTGGATTCTGTCCTGCTAAGAAGCTCCTAGGTGACGGTGATGCTGAGGGCAAGGGTCCAGCTCCTGCATTTCTCCCTTTCCGGAAGAGCAGGACGTCTGCCCCCCGGGAGGAGAAAACATCCACAAAGTGACTACTAGGCAACAGCTTCCCTTACAGGCAGGGGACCTTTACCACTGCTCCCAACCATTGTGTCTGAGGCGCAGCAAGCCAAAACACTGAGATGCTGAGGTTTGCAGCAAAGAGGAGGTTTATTCACAGGGCAGCCATGCGAGGAAGTGACGTGAAAATAGGTCTCCAATCCTCCTTCCCGAAAGCAAGGGGCTTGGGGTATCTGTGGGATAAAGAATAAAGAAGCAGGGCAGTATGGGTCATGGGGAGCTTGAGGCAAGGTGATTGGACAAAGATGTGCTCCTCATTGTTCTGAGCTGGTGTAACAGGCTACAGGGCTCAGCACATTCTCAGGCTGGAGTTTTTGGCCCTCTGATGGCAGAAGGCCAAAAGGCACTTGCCCAGGTGGAAGATCGGTGGTCCTCTCCACTCTAAACCAGCTCCGCCTACCTAGGCACAGCTGATTCCAAGTTCCTGGACAATACCGGGGCAAACATCTTTTTGCTTATGCTACGTGCTACTTGGAGGACGTGCAAGTGTTCAAGGTACCTTGATGAGTGAAGACAGGATTTCACTAATCATGACACATGGTTTCACTTCCAGGTGAGCAGAAGAGACCTGTAGGCTGAGTCTGGCTCCTGGCACCTGGAATTGGAGGCAGATGGTTTAAAAACGGGCTCCCCCACCCTCTGTGTGATCTGAGGTAGATAGACTATTGATCCTTTTCTCCAATTAAAATGTGTGACTGGAAACACACTTAGTGGCATGTCTGACACACAGTAGTTATGCTACCGTAGGTCATTCTTGGAAACTGAAGCCGTGGTTTTGAGGGATCATCAAAACGAGTACAATGCTTGCCATGTTTCTCCTTGTTCATCCTGGTGACAAACCTGGTAGAGAGAGCTCCATCCTTTCCCACAGGACCACACCCCTAGTACTTAGAGTGAAGTGGTTATGTCTCACTTAAGGCACCTTTTCCTTTTCCTTCCTTCTTTTTTCTTCATTAATCTTCATCCAACTGGCCTTTCTAAATTTTACACAAAACAAAACCATTTCTCAATGGATTCAGATACTACCCCAAGTTAGTATTCCAACCAAGTTCTTGATCTTCCGGGTCTCATCATCAGAAATTTCTGAGCCTAAATCTTCTCTAGTTTATAGGATCACTCATTGTCTCATTTCTCCCTTCTCCTTTGAGTTCAGAGTCTTGCCAATTTAGTCCCTTCCCTAACCACAACTTATAATAAGGTGACACAGCAAAGTGATGAAAGTCTAGACGGTCTGGTTTTACTCCTGGGTTTTTGCCACCTACTTACTGTGTGGCATTAGGCAAGCTATTCAACGTCTCTGGGCCTCAGTTTCCCCCCAAAAGTGAATATTACGAATATGACCTGCCGGGCTTCCATAGTGGTGCAGTGGTTGGGAGTCCGCCTGCTGATGCAGGGGGCACGGGTTCATGCCCCGGTCCGGGAGGATCCCACATGCCGTGGAGCGGTTGGGCCCGTGAGCCATGGCCGCTGAGCCCGCGCGTCCAGAGCCTGTGATCGGCAGCGGGAGAGGCCACGACAGTGAGAGGCCTGCGTACCACAAAAAATAAAAGAACATTACCTGCCTATAGGGTTGCCATTATGAGGAATATGTGGGTTAATATTTGTTAAGAACTTAGAATAGTACTTGTTATAGTCTAAGCACTACAGTTGTGCTTTTTAATAATAATAAATGAAATTGCAAATGTATACCTTACTCAACTTTCTGTCATAACTTTGAAGTGTTGGTCTATCTGTTGGGTCTTGTCAGCCTGTAAAGGAGGTGAGGTGTCCGTAGCTTTGGTGTGAGACGTGCTGCCTGCCGAAGCACCGATGCCCGTCAACGCCGTGACCGCCAAAGCCGTGAACGGGTGCTGGAGAAAGCAGGAGCAGAATGGAAGATGACGGCGTGGGAAGGAGGTGTGGTGTCCATAGGTTCGGGGTCTGAGGTGCTGCCTGCTGAAGCGCCGATGCCCGCCAAAGCCGTAAATGGGGTGCTGGAGAAAACAGGAGCAGAACGGAAGATGACGGCGTGGGAAGGAGGCGTGGTGTCCATAGGTTCGGGGTCAGACGTGCTGCCTGCTGAAGCACCGATGCCCGGCAAAGGCGTAAATGGGGTGCTGGGGAAAACAGGAGCAGAATGGTAGATGATGGCGTGGGAAGGAGGTGTGGTGTCCATGGGTTCCATATCAGAGCTGCTGCGTGCCTGATCTGAGAGCAGAGAGTGCAGTGGGAGAGCTTCTCACTCCTTTTATATCTGACGGCTCCGCCTGCCTCTGTGACATGTCCATTGTACGTGTCACAGAGAAAGGGCGGGCGGGGCAGAGGGTGAGTCAGGGGGCACATGCGAGCCCAGCTGGTGGAGAAACCCCAGTCCAAAGGCAAAAGGCGGGGCCCCTTCTGGACTTTCTAGTGGCTGGGTCTTCTCGCTGTGGGTGGCAGGTGTTTGGCACGGGATGGGCCACCATGCAGAGACTGTTGGGGACTGTGGAGGCCTTCTCCTTCAGAGCTCACCCTGCCTGGGCACCGGCTCTGCAGGCCCCTCAGCTGCGCGTATGTATCGGCCAGCCCTTCCCCACTACGGGGCCCAGAGGCCAGAGGCTGCTCAGAGCTGAGGGCAGGAGGCACCCAGAGCTTGCCAGGGTGTGGGCCACCTCCTCCGGGGACCTCCCCAGCTTCTCTGCGAGGCCTGGAGACAGGATCGCCTTCTCCAGGGCTGCTCAGCTGCCAGCATCACGGTGAGCCAGGTGGCGAAGGTTTCTGAGCAGGAGATGCAGAGCCCTGATCCGACTGCATGCTGCACCCCACGATGTCCCTTCCTGGCAGGTAGGTTCTTTCTTCACTTCTTTTTTGAAATTTGGTCAGACAACATGTAAACCTTGCACTGTTCTTCAGGGTATACAGATGGTAGTGGCTTAGCCCGGATTCGAAGCAAGCCTGTGTGATTGCAGAGCTCGTGTTCTGGGCTGTGGTGCCCCCTTATCGTATATGCTTCATGTGTTCCTTGTTTTTCATTTTTTCTTGTAGTCCTTATGGTACTTAGCCCTAAGTGCCATACCTGTAACGAACAGCTACACTGCCCTGTGGGAGGTCTTCTTCTGTTCAACACATGAATTGGTCATCCACCGCACTGTGTTCTAATCTCAGAAGATACAGGTCAGGGACCACCAGTTGTCAGCTGGTGCTACCATTGGTGCTGCCATTCCACATGTCTAACTGAGGCTTGAAGGCCGGATTTTCCCTTTGTCTGGTTTGAAGGATCCAGATATGTAAAGATTATAGTCTAGATAAATCATGGGCTATCCTGAAAGAAATTCACCAGTGAATTGTTCCGTATGGATTAGAAGCCAGTTTCTCTGGCCTTCCTGGAGTATATCCAGCAAGGCGTCTCATTCATGTCTAGAAAGCCAATATATCCTTTATTGCAACTTCAGCGTGGAGCGATGTATTGGTTTAAAGTACGATCAACACAACTTGGTCATTGTGAGTAGGCCAGCTGGGTCCACTCTTTATTACACATATGTAACTCGAGAGATTCTTATGCCCAAGAGAGGAGACGTACTCTTGGGTGTCTAGGACGAGGGAAACATGTGTTGTTATTCAGGAGCTGGAAGCTGATGGTCTACACATCACTTGACCTTGTTTAAAACTTGTGTCTTTGGCTTGCTTCATTGGAGTGTTTTCTCTCTCCTGGGGCTGACATTGTGTGTTATGTATCACACAGGTGACATGTAGAAGTTTCAGAACCCAGAATCGTATAGATCAGTCAAAATGTATTTCTATAGTTTTGTTCAAAGTGTATGGAAAATAACACTGGGCATAATTCATATATTCCAGAATTAGTTGGACCCTCTGCTCATGAGATTCTTTTTATGGTATGTCACAGCAAATTTGGACTTCCATCCCCAATAAACTTTGGGGTTGGAGGACACAAAAAGCTTTTGCTCACACCTAAATTATGTCTGAAAGAAAAGGGTAAATATTATAAGCCCTTTCTAACCTCTCCAAGAGCAGAAATGATTTACAGCTGTGGCATTGAACCCTAATTCCTCGATCTCATTTGAGGAGAGTTCAGTAAGAAACAATGTCTTGATTTTTGTTTGTTTGGTTTCTTCCCTGTTTTCTCATCTTGCTTACCAACAATCCATTGTAATTCATGAGTTAGTATGGCAGCAGGCTGAGTGTTCCCTGGAGCTCATTAAATGATCTTTTTTTCCTAAAATAACTTTTGTCTCCTTGTTTTCAGCCCCTCTTCTTTCCTCTGCCCTTTACTACAACCAGAGCTCAGCAAAAGCTGACTGGCTTTGTGCAGACCTTACTTAGGGTTAGTCTTTTCTTCATTATTTTATTCATGGCTCCTCCATTTCATTGTTTGCCTTCTCGAAATGTGTTGAAATCTTTCTGTGGTGGATGACTTCCAAAATGTCTTGGCTTTGATTGGTTGATTAAGTTTGGTATTTCTACAGTATTGTTTAAATATGGTTTCAGGAGGAACAGAAAGTGAATATGTTTCCTTGTCTGCCATCTTGAGCTGAAAATCCCTGTGGATTTTAGCATCCAATGTTCCCATGGGAAAAAAAAACCCAACCTTGGCATTAATAGATGTGACACTCAAGATTTCAGCTTTTCGTGGGCAATCACTGAGGATTGGAATATGTGGTCATTTCTAAAGGGAAAATAATAACTACCTCATGGAGTAGATTTGAGGATTAAATTAGAGAATGAACATGAAAATGCTTTGTAAGGCTTAAAAATCTATAAAAATGTTTTTTGTTATTATTTGATTTGTTGCTATTTCAACTTTACTCGACAGTTGCTTATGACCTTACTTATGTGATAAAATGGCCCCTGGTTTATTGTTTTGAAAGCCAGAATATATTTTTCAATAGCTCGATGGAAATGGCATCATTTGTGAAGGTTAAGGGTGAAGGGATAAATGTTTCTTGACACCTATCACTTTACAGTGTTTTCAGGAACTAATTGACACTTGTATTCCTCTTCCAAATTTTGTTGAGCACCTCCTACGAGCCACATGCTTTACATCAGGTGTTGGAAAGCATTTTCTGGATTTTAAATATCTTAGGCTTTGTGGGCCATATACAGCTTCTGTAGCTTCTCCTCTTTCTTCTTCAACAAGCTTTCTAAACGTGAGAACCATTATTAGCTCACAGTCCCACAGATCCAGGCTGAGAGCCTGATTTGATTTGTGGCCATGATTTGCCGATTCCTGCTCTGCGTCCTCACTGAGGAGGGGGACCATGTTTGAGTAATCACTTCTTTGAATCAACTCTTGGTCTTCTGGGGCTTGTCCTTACTCTCCTACACTCTCTAATCAACATGGCATCCAGAGAGATCCTGTTAAAACATAAGTCAGATCATGTCACTGAAATCTCTTCAATGGCTTCTTCACAGAAGAATCAAAGTCCTCAAAGTGCCTCCAGAGCCCTAGAAATGTGGACCTCTGTTTCGTGTCTGACTGTTTCCTTCTCCTCTCCACTTTGCTTGCTCTGTTTTCCACACACTGCCATCCTTTCTGCTCCTTGGGTACTCCAGCCTACTCTAGCCTCATTGACTTTCCATCGGACTGTTCCCTCTACCTGTACTATTCACTTCCCAGATATGCTCCTTGCTCCCTCTTAAATTTTATCTTCCCCAGAAAGTCCTCAGGGATCACTTAGTTTCAGCTAGCAGCCTCCTCCTAGCATCTAACCATCTCCATCTCCCTTCCCTGCTTGCTGTTTTTCTCCAGCACTTCCCTTATATACGCCCGCACTGTCGCGGCTCAGATTCAGCAAGTGATCATTGCCGCAGCATGGCCTCGGGGACCCTGGCTGCGGACACGATGTCCACACCTGCCTGGTGGCCCCTGCTCGCCTCACGGCCCCTCAGGTGCAGCATGCGCAGGACCCACATTGCAGGCAGAAGACACAGGGCCACTGGCCCCAGCTAGGCAGGCCCCTCGATGCCGTGCTCATGTTGGCTCAGACCTCTTCGCTCTCCGCGCTGCGGTTCAAACCTGTGGGCAGCGCTGTGTGGGCGGGGATCGAAGACCTCCGCCCGCTCCTCAGTGTGTCAGCACGCAGCCCCGCCTCCCATGGGGACCCAGCCTGAGGAGCAGGGGCAGGAGATTCGAGACTAGGGTGGCGCGAAAGGTAGGAGGTGTGGAGAGTATGGGGTTTACAAAAAGTGTTTGCTGACTGATCCAAACAAAAGTGAGACATGGTTGTATCAACGCATTTAAAAAGTCATTAAACTGCCGCTAAGTGTCTGTGATCACCCCGCCTAGGAGAGAGCGTGCACTCCGTGAGGGACACATGAAAGGCTGAGTGAACGTCTACCTGTGGTCCGTTACCTGGTGCACGGGTGTGTGAATTTTTGCGGAGAGCTCTTAATTTCTGTTGTCTCTGCTGACTTGACACGGTGGTTGGCAAACAGTGACGTGTTCAGTGTATTCAGGACATGATCATGGTTACTAATAATCACTTTGTTTTGCGCTGACACCTCCACAGAGAATTTACTACTGAATGTCCACTTTACAGAAGAGAAACTGAGGCGTAGGAAGTGAAGTGACTGAGTAAGAAGAATGACTCAGACAATTGGTGTTAGTAAATTAACCCTGCAGGGGGCCGTTAGACTGTGGTGGCTCTAGTGATGCGGCCGCCTATGTAAAGCAAGGAAAATCTAAGCCCATCAACGGCTCAGGGTGACGGACACCGCTGAGGACAGCCAGTCACAAACCACCAACTAGGCTTTAAAGCTATAGCAAATCAGTCATTACCTTGCTTTGCTTCTGCTCTTTTAAAATAAGCATCTCTGCAGCTCCTGTGGCTGGAGTGCTCCTCACCGCTTCCACTTTGGTGGTGCCTGAATTGAATCTAATTTTGCTCACATAAAGTCTTAAAATTTTAAATATGCCTCAGTTTGTCTTTTAGGGCTGGCCGTAGAAGTTGGATTTGTGTCCAGTTTCTAGAACAGTGGTTGTCCTCTGGTCAGGCCTTAGGCATTCTGTGTACAACGTTCCTCTTCTACCACCACCTTCTGGATGCCTCCACCCTCTACCATCTCCCGCGCATCAGATCCCCTAGATGCTCACATTATAACATCGCAGACACTCCTCTGTCTTCCAGCCAGCGTGTGAACTGAAACATTTCCATTCCTGTTGAAGAGTCTGGTGTGACCACTTTCCCAAACACAGCCACTCCCCAGCTGACACTGGGTAACCACTCTTCTGAACTTGGTCTCCATCACTGACATGGACGTCTTTCTATTTATGCTACATTTTTAAGTATTCATAAACCGCATATAGTATTCTATATTTTGTCTTCTTACTTGCTTTATTTAGTGTTATCTTTGCTAGGTTCATCCATGCTGACACGTAAAGATCTGTCTAGTTCAAGTACTTTCCTCACTATGTAGGATTCCCATGTACGGAAATACAATAATTTATATGTGCTTTTTCCTGTTGATGGATATTTAAATTGTTTCCAATTTTCAGTATGATTTCTTTTAAAAACATGTTTATATACTTTTTAAAGGTTACTTTACATTTACAGTTATTACAAAATATTGCCTATATTCCCTGTGTTGTACAATACATCCTTGAGCCTATTGTGGACCTAGTAGTTTACATCTCTCACTTCCCGACCCCTGTATTGCCCCCTCCTCCCCCTCTGCGCTGGCAACCATTAGTTTGTTCTCTATATCTGTAACTCTCCTTCTGTTTTGTTATATTTGCTAGATAGTTGTATTTTTGAGATTCCATATATAGGTGATATCCTACAGTATTTGTTTCTGTTTGACTTATTTCACTTACCACAATGCCCTCCAAGGCCATCTATGTTGCTGCAAATGGCAAAATTTTGTTCTTTTGTAAGGCTGAGTAGTATGCCATTGGTTATATGTACCACATCTTCTTTATCTATTCATCTCTTGATGACACTTAGGTTGCTTCCATATCTTGGTAATTGTACACAAGGATGCTGCGAACATTGGGGTGCATGTATCTTTTCCAGTACATGTTATTGAGATCACGTGTTTTTGTTTTTTTGCAGATTTATACCTAAGAGTGGAGTTGCGAGGTCATATAGTAGTTCTCTTTTTAGGTTTTGGAGAACCCTCCATACTGTTTTCCACAGTGGCTGCACCAGTTTACATCCCTACCAACAGTGTACCAGGGTTCCCTTTTCTCTCAAAATTGTAAATTTTCTTCCTAGTGGTAATTGAGATGATAGTTCAATAATAACATAAGATCAGGTGAAGTCTAAAGAAATTTTAGGAAACCTGGGTAAAGAAAGAACACATGTGTTCTCTGGCATCTGAATGTTGGAGAGACACCAAGACATGTGGGCCAAGTTGTGGAGAGAAGGGAAACACAGACGCAAGCTTGACATTTGCTGCAGCTTTTCTCCTTGGGGCATTTGCTGATTCAAACGTTACAGCCTAGGAGCTGAAAAGCCAAAGAGCTCAAAAGACTCTAACCACAGAAGCCAAAGAGCAAGAGCCGATTTACATGGATAAAAAGCATTTTAACTATGCCAAAGCAGAAAATGAAAGGAAAGAACTTTGCATTGCATTTAATAAAAGTTTAGGGAGATATTTGTGGTATATTAGTGAACTTATTGGCGGAAATTTAGCCATGTACATTGTGTTGGAGAGGCACCAAGAGTTCAAGAATTCTCACATTTTGAGTACACAATTACCTTACATGTAGGCCTGGTGGCAGCCATTTACATAACAATGATTTGGAGGATGTGGTGTTAGTCAGCTCTTGCTGTGATAATGCTTTGGAAGAAATCGCCCCCAAACTCAGTTACATAAACAAGAATTTATTTTCCTTGGACCTATGGGCTAGTAGCTGCAGTGGCTCTCTTTTAGACCTCTAGATGGCTGGTTTTGCTCCGTGTTTTGGGTCAGTTTGAGGTGTGTCACACACATCTTCCTCTGGAGCCCAAGTGTGAGGCCGCAGCTTCCAGGCCCTGCCTTCTCACAAAGTTCAGTGAAACATAAGAGGTGCATGCAAATAGCAACCATAAGCATGCTGAAGTGGCTATACTAATACCAGAAAATATAGACTTTAAAACAAACAAAAGAGTTACTAGATATGAAAAGGGACATTTTATGATAAAAAAGGGAAGATACCAAAGTTTTTAACATATTTGCCCTGAATAAGATAAAACCAAAGTACATGAGGAAGAAAATACCAACACCCATGAAGAATTGAAGGAAGAAATAGATAATTGCACAATATTAGGTAGAGGCTTCAGTACTCCACGGTCAATAATGTCTAGAACAATTAGGCAGAAGATCAACAACGATATAGAAGACTTGGACAAGGCTATGAATTAACAAGACCTACTAAATGTCTAGAGAATACTCAACCGAACAGTAAAATGCTCATCCTGCTCAACTACATGTGAAACGTTTCCCAGCATAGACGACATGCTAGGCTGTAAGAAAAAAGATTAAAAGCCACATACATTGCTGGTGGGAATGTAAAATGGCGCGGCCATTTTACAAAACAGCTTGAGAGTTCCTGCAAGTGTTAAACATCGAGTTACCCTATGACCCAGCAGTTCCATTACTAAATATATACCTAAGAGAAATGAAAACTTATGTCTGCACAAAAGCTTGTACGTGAATGTTCAGGGAAACCTATTTCTAAAAACAAAAGGTGGAAATAATTCAAATGTCAATCTGATAAATGAAGAAACAAAATGTGGAATAGCCGTACAATAGAATAGCATTCAGCTCTAAAAAGGCATGAAATATTGATCCATGTTACAACATGAATGAACCATGAAAGCATTATGTAATGTTAAAGCAGCCAATCACAAAAGATCACATATTGTATGGTGCCATTTATATGAAGTGCCCAGAATAGCCAATCTGTAGAGTCAGGAAGTCGATTAGTGGTTGCCTAGGGCTGAGAGGGTTGAGGAGAATGAAAAAACCTTGTTAATGTGTAATGGGTTTTTTGTGAGGGGACAAAAATCTACAATTGGACTGTCGTGATGGTTCCACAAGTCTTTTAGTGGTTACACTAAGAACCACTGAATTGTATACATAAAAGAGTTGAAATTATGGTATGTAAATTACATCCCAATAAAGCTGTTAAAATTATGATAATTTTATAGTTATAAATTTGAAAATTCATCCCAAATTACACATTCTTAACAAATGCAACCTAACAAGACTAACCCAACAAAGAAAAAATATCTAAAACACCTGTATCTACTCAAAAAGTTGTTTGTATAGTTAAGTACCTTTACAGAAAATGATTTCCAGGGATAAATGGGTTTCCACGTAACTTCTTCCAAATATTTAGGGAAGAAGTATTGGTAATCTTACATAAAAATCTTCCAGGAAACAGAAAACTATATATTGCTCAAAGTATTTATAAGGCCAACATAAGCTTCAGATCAAAAGTAAAAAGAAGGGCTTCCCTGATGGTGCAGTGGTTAAGAATCCACCTCCCAATGCAGGGGACACGAGTTCGAGCCCTTGTGGGGGAAGATCCCACATGCCGTGGAGCAGCTACGCCCACGTGCCACAACTGCTGAGCCTGCGCTCTGGAGCCTGCGGGCCACAACTGCTGAGTTCCGTGTGCCGCAACTACTGAAGCCTGCATGCCTAGAACCCGTGCTCCACAACAAGACAGGCCACCGCAAGGAGAAGCCTACTCACCACAACAAAGAATAGCCCCCCGCTCACCACAACTACAGAAAGCTCGCGTGCAACAATGAAGACCCAATGCAGCCACAAATAAATAAATAAAAAATAAAGTATAGAATCTTGAAAACAAAACAAAACAAAATCTATAAAGAATATTACAAGAATAGAATCACAGGCCAGTTTCTCTTTTGAAAATGCATGCAAAATGTGTAAACAGAAGCACAAACTGTACCCATGGTATGTAAAACAATCATATATCAGAATCAAAGTAGCTTTATTTTGGTAATGCCAGGTTGCTTTAATGTTCAAACATGAAATTCATCCCAGGAATGAATTAGAGTGGGAAAAGAAGTCATTTTAAACGAAGCCTTGGGAATTCCCTGGTTTTCCAGTGGTTAGAACTTGGCGCTTTCACTGCTGGGGCCCTGGGGTCCAATCCCAGGTCAGGGAAATAAGATCCTCCAAGACATGAGGCAGGGCCCCGAAAAAAAAAAAATAATGATGTCTTAACCAGGAGAAGCACAAGATCGAATAAACATAACAGATAACACCTTATGAAAAGTAGGTGAAGATTATGGAATATTCTAAAATTTAAAACAAAAAGAAACTTTTAAAGATTCCAAAGGATGTGACTAATATTGTACATAGGCAAAAAATAAAATGAAATAAAGTATACAAATAATGGGAGCCCCAGAATCCAGAAGCCCAAGTCCTGTCTCTGAAGATTCCCATTCAGTGGGTTCTGGATTTCCTCTGTGTGTCAAAACCTACAGGTGATTCTGATACGACTCACAGACACAATGTAAAGCTTCTGCTTTGCAGGAGAGAATACCAGATTATTCTGTTATTTTATAGTTACACTAACAGGTTGTACTATTGACGGATAAGTCTGATGTCAAAATGCACTCCCCCCTAGGGATAAAAAAGGAACTAGTAGTCTCTACTGCTACTTGGTGGCAGCATGCATGTATTGCAAGAGCAATTATTGTAGGAATCCAAATTAGTGGAACATTTTAGAATTGGAAAACTACATACAGATCATCTAGTCAAGCTTCCAACTGTTATAGTTGTAAAAACTAAGGCCCATATAAATGAAATGATTTATCTCCAAAGAGTGTTAGTGAAAGAGTATGAAATAATAAGTATCTCTGAACTTTTAATTTAGTGCTGTTTTTATTAATCTCAAGTACTAGCTTAAACTTCGGTGTGACAGATTTGGGATTGAATTCTTGCTCAGATTTACTGATTGTGTGCCTTTTAGTAAGTTACTAAAACACGCTTTATTTTTTAACAGGTTTATTTATTTATTTATTTCTGGCTGCATAGGCTCTTCATTGCTGTGTGCGGGCTTTCTCTAGTTGCAGTGAGCGGGGGCTACTCTTTGTTGCAGTGCGCAGGCTTCTCATTGGGGTGGCTTCTCGTTGTTGCTGAGCATGGATTGTAGGTCTGTGGGCTTCAGTAGTTTTGGATCACGGGCTCTAGAGCGCAGGCTCGGTAGTTGTGGCGCACAGTCTTAGTTGCTCCGTGGCATGTGCAGTCTCATTTGCAGGTTCTGGGGAGGATTAAATGAGCTCATATGATATCCAATTGACTGAGGCAGAGTAGGCTTGGGATGAATCTTTGCTTGGTTTTCATTAGCTGCGGCGAAGAGGATGACAGCTTGGTGCCTCTCCAAATTTCACCTGGGTGTGCCTCCCTTGGGGATCTTGTTAAATGCAGGCTGGTATTCAGTAGTTCTGGGTGGGGCCTGGATTCTGTCCTGCTAAGAAGCTCCTAGGTGACGGTGATGCTGAGGGCAAGGGTCCAGCTCCTGCATTTCTCCCTTTCCGGAAGAGCAGGACGTCTGCCCCCCGGGAGGAGAAAACATCCACAAAGTGACTACTAGGCAACAGCTTCCCTTACAGGCAAGGGACCTTTACCACTGCTCCCAACCATTGTGTCTGAGGCGCAGCAAGCCAAAACACTGAGATGCTGAGGTTTGCAGCAAAGAGGAGGTTTATTCACAGGGCAGCCATGCGAGGAAGTGACGTGAAAATAGGTCTCCAATCCTCCTTCCCGAAAGCAAGGGGCTTGGGGTATCTGTGGGATAAAGAATAAAGAAGCAGGGCAGTATGGGTCATGGGGAGCTTGAGGCAAGGTGATTGGACAAAGATGTGCTCCTCATTGTTCTGAGCTGGTGTAATAGGCTACAGGGCTCAGCACATTCTCAGGCTGGAGTTTTTGGCCCTCTGATGGCAGAAGGCCAAAAGGCACTTGCCCAGGTGGAAGATCGGTGGTCCTCTCCACTCTAAACCAGCTCCGCCTACCTAGGCACAGCTGATTCCAAGTTCCTGGACAATACCGGGGCAAACATCTTTTTGCTTATGCTACGTGCTACTTGGAGGACGTGCAAGTGTTCAAGGTACCTTGATGAGTGAAGACAGGATTTCACTAATCATGACACATGGTTTCACTTCCAGGTGAGCAGAAGAGACCTGTAGGCTGAGTCTGGCTCCTGGCACCTGGAATTGGAGGCAGATGGTTTAAAAACGGGCTCCCCCACCCTCTGTGTGATCTGAGGTAGATAGACTATTGATCCTTTTCTCCAATTAAAATGTGTGACTGGAAACACACTTAGTGGCATGTCTGACTCACAGTAGTTATGCTACCGTAGGTCATTCTTGGAAACTGAAGCCGTGGTTTTGAGGGATCATCAAAACGAGTACAATGCTTGCCATGTTTCTCCTTGTTCATCCTGGTGACAAACCTGGTAGAGAGAGCTCCATGCTTTCCCACAGGACCACACCCCTAGTACTTAGAGTGAAGTGGTTATGTCTCACTTAAGGCACCTTTTCCTTTTCCTTCCTTCTTTTTTCTTCATTAATCTTCATCCAACTGGCCTTTCTAAATTTTACACAAAACAAAACCATTTCTCAATGGATTCAGATACTACCCCAAGTTAGTATTCCAACCAAGTTCTTGATCTTCCGGGTCTCATCATCAGAAATTTCTGAGCCTAAATCTTCTCCAGTTTCTAGGATCACTCATTGTCTCATTTCTCCCTTCTCCTTTGAGTTCAGAGTCTTGCCAATTTAGTCCCTTCCCTAACCACAACTTATAATAAGGTGACACAGCAAAGTGATGAAAGTCTAGACGGTCTGGTTTTACTCCTGGGTTTTTGCCACCTACTTACTGTGTGGCATTAGGCAAGCTATTCAACGTCTCTGGGCCTCAGTTTCCCCCCAAAAGTGAATATTACGAATATGACCTGCCGGGCTTCCATAGTGGTGCAGTGGTTGGGAGTCCGCCTGCTGATGCAGGGGGCACGGGTTCATGCCCCGGTCCGGGAGGATCCCACATGCCGTGGAGCGGTTGGGCCCGTGTGCCATGGCCGCTGAGCCCGCGCGTCCAGAGCCTGTGATCGGCAGCGGGAGAGGCCACGACAGTGAGAGGCCTGCGTACCACAAAAAAAAAGAACATTACCTGCCTATAGGGTTGCCATTATGAGGAATATGTGGGTTAATATTTGGTAAGAACTTAGAATAGTACTTGTTATAGTCTAAGCACTACAGTTGTGCTTTTTAATAATAATAAATGAAATTGCAAATGTATACCTTACTCAACTTTCTGTCATAACTTTGAAGTGTTGGTCTATCTGTTGGGTCTTGTCAGCCTGTAAAGGAGGTGAGGTGTCCGTAGCTTTGGTGTGAGACGTGCTGCCTGCCGAAGCACCGATGCCCGTCAACGCCGTGACCGCCAAAGCCGTGAACGGGTGCTGGAGAAAGCAGGAGCAGAATGGAAGATGACGGCGTGGGAAGGAGGTGTGGTGTCCATAGGTTCGGGGTCTGAGGTGCTGCCTGCTGAAGCGCTGATGCCCGCCAAAGCCGTAAATGGGGTGCTGGAGAAAACAGGAGCAGAACGGAAGATGACGGCGTGGGAAGGAGGCGTGGTGTCCATAGGTTCGGGGTCAGACGTGCTGCCTGCTGAAGCACCGATGCCCGGCAAAGGCGTAAATGGGGTGCTGGGGAAAACAGGAGCAGAATGGTAGATGATGGCGTGGGAAGGAGGTGTGGTGTCCATGGGTTCCATATCAGAGCTGCTGCGTGCCTGATCTGAGAGCAGAGAGTGCAGTGGGAGAGCTTCTCACTCCTTTTATATCTGACGGCTCCGCCTGCCTCTGTGACATGTCCATTGTACGTGTCACAGAGAAAGGGCGGGCGGGGCAGAGGGTGAGTCAGGGGGCACATGCGAGCCCAGCTGGTGGAGAAACCCCAGCCCAAAGGCAAAAGGCGGGGCCCCTTCTGGACTTTCTAGTGGCTGTGTCTTCTCGCTGTGGGTGGCAGGTGTTTGGCACGGGATGGGCCACCATGCAGAGACTGTTGGGGACTGTGGAGGCCTTCTCCTTCAGAGCTCACCCTGCCTGGGCACCGTCTCTGCAGGCCCCTCAGCTGCGCGTATGTATCGGCCAGCCCTTCCCCACTACGGGGCCCAGAGGCCAGAGGCTGCTCAGAGCTGAGGGCAGGAGGCACCCAGAGCTTGCCAGGGTGTGGGCCACCTCCTCCGGGGACCTCCCCAGCTTCTCTGCGAGGCCTGGAGACAGGATCGCCTTCTCCAGGGCTGCTCAGCTGCCAGCATCACGGTGAGCCAGGTGGCGAAGGTTTCTGAGCAGGAGATGCAGAGCCCTGATCCGACTGCATGCTGCACCCCACGATGTCCCTTCCTGGCAGGTAGGTTCTTTCTTCACTTCTTTTTTGAAATTTGGTCAGACAACATGTAAACCTTGCACTGTTCTTCAGGGTATACAGATGGTAGTGGCTTAGCCCGGATTCGAAGCAAGCCTGTGTGATTGCAGAGCTCGTGTTCTGGGCTGTGGTGCCCCCTTATCGTATATGCTTCATGTGTTCCTTGTTTTTCATTTTTTCTTGTAGTCCTTATGGTACTTAGCCCTAAGTGCCATACCTGTAACGAACAGCTACACTGCCCTGTGGGAGGTCTTCTTCTGTTCAACACATGAATTGGTCATCCACCGCACTGTGTTCTAATCTCAGAAGATACAGGTCAGGGACCACCAGTTGTCAGCTGGTGCTACCATTGGTGCTGCCATTCCACATGTCTAACTGAGGCTTGAAGGCCGGATTTTCCCTTTGTCTGGTTTGAAGGATCCAGATATGTAAAGATTATAGTCTAGATAAATCATGGGCTATCCTGAAAGAAATTCACCAGTGAATTGTTCCGTATGGATTAGAAGCCAGTTTCTCTGGCCTTCCTGGAGTATATCCAGCAAGGCGTCTCATTCATGTCTAGAAAGCCAATATATCCTTTATTGCAACTTCAGCGTGGAGCGATGTATTGGTTTAAAGTACGATCAACACAACTTGGTCATTGTGAGTAGGCCAGCTGGGTCCACTCTTTATTACACATATGTAACTCGAGAGATTCTTATGCCCAAGAGAGGAGACGTAATCTTGGGTGTCTAGGACGAGGGAAACATGTGTTGTTATTCAGGAGCTGGAAGCTGATGGTCTACACATCACTTGACCTTGTTTAAAACTTGTGTCTTTGGCTTGCTTCATTGGAGTGTTTTCTCTCTCCTGGGGCTGACATTGTGTGTTATGTATCACACAGGTGACATGTAGAAGTTTCAGAACCCAGAATCGTATAGATCAGTCAAAATGTATTTCTATAGTTTTGTTCAAAGTGTATGGAAAATAACACTGGGCATAATTCATATATTCCAGAATTCGTTGGACCCTCTGCTCATGAGATTCTTTTTATGGTATGTCACAGCAAATTTGGACTTCCATCCCCAATAAACTTTGGGGTTGGAGGACACAAAAAGCTTTTGCTCACACCTAAATTATGTCTGAAAGAAAAGGGTAAATATTATAAGCCCTTTCTAACCTCTCCAAGAGCAGAAATGATTTACAGCTGTGGCATTGAACCCTAATTCCTCGATCTCATTTGAGGAGAGTTCAGTAAGAAACAATGTCTTGATTTTTGTTTGTTTGGTTTCTTCCCTGTTTTCTCATCTTGCTTACCAACAATCCATTGTAATTCATGAGTTAGTATGGCAGCAGGCTGAGTGTTCCCTGGAGCTCATTAAATGATCTTTTTTTCCTAAAATAACTTTTGTCTCCTTGTTTTCAGCCCCTCTTCTTTCCTCTGCCCTTTACTACAACCAGAGCTCAGCAAAAGCTGACTGGCTTTGTGCAGACCTTACTTAGGGTTAGTCTTTTCTTCATTATTTTATTCATGGCTCCTCCATTTCATTGTTTGCCTTCTCGAAATGTGTTGAAATCTTTCTGTGGTGGATGACTTCCAAAATGTCTTGGCTTTGATTGGTTGATTAAGTTTGGTATTTCTACAGTATTGTTTAAATATGGTTTCAGGAGGAACAGAAAGTGAATATGTTTCCTTGTCTGCCATTTTGAGCTGAAAATCCCTGTGGATTTTAGCATCCAATGTTCCCATGGGAAAAAAAAACCCAACCTTGGCATTAATAGATGTGACACTCAAGATTTCAGCTTTTCGTGGGCAATCACTGAGGATTGGAATATGTGGTCATTTCTAAAGGGAAAATAATAACTACCTCATGGAGTAGATTTGAGGATTAAATTAGAGAATGAACATGAAAATGCTTTGTAAGGCTTAAAAATCTATAAAAATGTTTTTTGTTATTATTTGATTTGTTGCTATTTCAACTTTACTCGACAGTTGCTTATGACCTTACTTATGTGATAAAATGGCCCCTGGTTTATTGTTTTGAAAGCCAGAATATATTTTTCAATAGCTCGATGGAAATGGCATCATTTGTGAAGGTTAAGGGTGAAGGGATAAATGTTTCTTGACACCTATCACTTTACAGTGTTTTCAGGAACTAATTGACACTTGTATTCCTCTTCCAAATTTTGTTGAGCACCTCCTACGAGCCACATGCTTTACATCAGGTGTTGGAAAGCATTTTCTGGATTTTAAATATCTTAGGCTTTGTGGGCCATATACAGCTTCTGTAGCTTCTCCTCTTTCTTCTTCAACAAGCTTTCTAAACGTGAGAACCATTATTAGCTCACAGTCCCACAGATCCAGGCTGAGAGCCTGATTTGATTTGTGGCCATGATTTGCCGATTCCTGCTCTGCGTCCTCACTGAGGAGGGGGACCATGTTTGAGTAATCACTTCTTTGAATCAACTCTTGGTCTTCTGGGGCTTGTCCTTACTCTCCTACACTCTCTAATCAACATGGCATCCAGAGAGATCCTGTTAAAACATAAGTCAGATCATGTCACTGAAATCTCTTCAATGGCTTCTTCACAGAAGAATCAAAGTCCTCAAAGTGCCTCCAGAGCCCTAGAAATGTGGACCTCTGTTTCGTGTCTGACTGTTTCCTTCTCCTCTCCACTTTGCTTGCTCTGTTTTCCACACACTGCCATCCTTTCTGCTCCTTGGGTACTCCAGCCTACTCTAGCCTCATTGACTTTCCATCGGACTGTTCCCTCTACCTGTACTATTCACTTCCCAGATATGCTCCTTGCTCCCTCTTAAATTTTATCTTCCCCAGAAAGTCCTCAGGGATCACTTAGTTTCAGCTAGCAGCCTCCTCCTAGCATCTAACCATCTCCATCTCCCTTCCCTGCTTGCTGTTTTTCTCCAGCACTTCCCTTATATACGCCCGCACTGTCGCGGCTCAGATTCAGCAAGTGATCATTGCCGCAGCATGGCCTCGGGGACCCTGGCTGCGGACACGATGTCCACACCTGCCTGGTGGCCCCTGCTCGCCTCACGGCCCCTCAGGTGCAGCATGCGCAGGACCCACATTGCAGGCAGAAGACACAGGGCCACTGGCCCCAGCTAGGCAGGCCCCTCGATGCCGTGCTCATGTTGGCTCAGACCTCTTCGCTCTCCGCGCTGCGGTTCAGACCTGTGGGCAGCGCTGTGTGGGTGGGGATCGAAGACCTCCGCCCGCTCCTCAGTGTGTCAGCACGCAGCCCCGCCTCCCATGGGGACCCAGCCTGAGGAGCAGGGGCAGGAGATTCGAGACTAGGGTGGCGCGAAAGGTAGGAGGTGTGGAGAGTATGGGGTTTACAAAAAGTGTTTGCTGACTGATCCAAACAAAAGTGAGACATGGTTGTATCAACGCATTTAAAAAGTCATTAAACTGCCGCTAAGTGTCTGTGATCACCCCGCCTAGGAGAGAGCGTGCACTCCGTGAGGGACACATGAAAGGCTGAGTGAACGTCTACCTGTGGTCCATTACCTGGTGCACGGGTGTGTGAATTTTTGCGGAGAGCTCTTAATTTCTGTTGTCTCTGCTGACTTGACACGGTGGTTGGCAAACAGTGACGTGTTCAGTGTATTCAGGACATGATCATGGTTACTAATAATCACTTTGTTTTGCGCTGACACCTCCACAGAGAATTTACTACTGAATGTCCACTTTACAGAAGAGAAACTGAGGCGTAGGAAGTGAAGTGACTGAGTAAGAAGAATGACTCAGACAATTGGTGTTAGTAAATTAACCCTGCAGGGGGCCGTTAGACTGTGGTGGCTCTAGTGATGCGGCCGCCTATGTAAAGCAAGGAAAATCTAAGCCCATCAACGGCTCAGGGTGACGGACACCGCTGAGGACAGCCAGTCACAAACCACCAACTAGGCTTTAAAGCTATAGCAAATCAGTCATTACCTTGCTTTGCTTCTGCTCTTTTAAAATAAGCATCTCTGCAGCTCCTGTGGCTGGAGTGCTCCTCACCGCTTCCACTTTGGTGGTGCCTGAATTGAATCTAATTTTGCTCACATAAAGTCTTAAAATTTTAAATATGCCTCAGTTTGTCTTTTAGGGCTGGCCGTAGAAGTTGGATTTGTGTCCAGTTTCTAGAACAGTGGTTGTCCTCTGGTCAGGCCTTAGGCATTCTGTGTACAACGTTCCTCTTCTACCACCACCTTCTGGATGCCTCCACCCTCTACCATCTCCCGCGCATCAGATCCCCTAGATGCTCACATTATAACATCGCAGACACTCCTCTGTCTTCCAGCCAGCGTGTGAACTGAAACATTTCCATTCCTGTTGAAGAGTCTGGTGTGACCACTTTCCCAAACACAGCCACTCCCCAGCTGACCCTGGGTAACCACTCTTCTGAACTTGGTCTCCATCACTGACATGGACGTCTTTCTATTTATGCTACATTTTTAAGTATTCATAAACCGCATATAGTATTCTATATTTTGTCTTCTTACTTGCTTTATTTAGTGTTATCTTTGCTAGGTTCATCCATGCTGACACGTAAAGATCTGTCTAGTTCACGTACTTTCCTCACTATGTAGGATTCCCATGTACGGAAATACAATAATTTATATGTGCTTTTTCCTGTTGATGGATATTTAAATTGTTTCCAATTTTCAGTATGATTTCTTTTAAAAACATGTTTATATACTTTTTAAAGGTTACTTTACATTTACAGTTATTACAAAATATTGCCTATATTCCCTGTGTTGTACAATACATCCTTGAGCCTATTGTGGACCTAGTAGTTTACATCTCTCACTTCCCGACCCCTGTATTGCCCCCTCCTCCCCCTCTGCGCTGGCAACCATTAGTTTGTTCTCTATATCTGTAACTCTCCTTCTGTTTTGTTATATTTGCTAGATAGTTGTATTTTTGAGATTCCATATATAGGTGATATCCTACAGTATTTGTTTCTGTTTGACTTATTTCACTTACCACAATGCCCTCCAAGGCCATCTATGTTGCTGCAAATGGCAAAATTTTGTTCTTTTGTAAGGCTGAGTAGTATGCCATTGGTTATATGTACCACATCTTCTTTATCTATTCATCTCTTGATGACACTTAGGTTGCTTCCATATCTTGGTAATTGTACACAAGGATGCTGCGAACATTGGGGTGCATGTATCTTTTCCAGTACATGTTATTGAGATCACGTGTTTTTGTTTTTTTGCAGATTTATACCTAAGAGTGGAGTTGCGAGGTCATATAGTAGTTCTCTTTTTAGGTTTTGGAGAACCCTCCATACTGTTTTCCACAGTGGCTGCACCAGTTTACATCCCTACCAACAGTGTACCAGGGTTCCCTTTTCTCTCAAAATTGTAAATTTTCTTCCTAGTGGTAATTGAGATGATAGTTCAATAATAACATAAGATCAGGTGAAGTCTAAAGAAATTTTAGGAAACCTGGGTAAAGAAAGAACACATGTGTTCTCTGGCATCTGAATGTTGGAGAGACACCAAGACATGTGGGCCAAGTTGTGGAGAGAAGGGAAACACAGACGCAAGCTTGACATTTGCTGCAGCTTTTCTCCTTGGGGCATTTGCTGATTCAAACGTTACAGCCTAGGAGCTGAAAAGCCAAAGAGCTCAAAAGACTCTAACCACAGAAGCCAAAGAGCAAGAGCCGATTTACATGGATAAAAAGCATTTTAACTATGCCAAAGCAGAAAATGAAAGGAAAGAACTTTGCATTGCATTTAATAAAAGTTTAGGGAGATCTTTGTGGTATATTAGTGAACTTATTGGCGGAAATTTAGCCATGTACATTGTGTTGGAGAGGCACCAAGAGTTCAAGAATTCTCACATTTTGAGTACACAATTACCTTACATGTAGGCCTGGTGGCAGCCATTTACATAACAATGATTTGGAGGATGTGGTGTTAGTCAGCTCTTGCTGTGATAATGCTTTGGAAGAAATCGCCCCAAAACTCAGTTACATAAACAAGAAATTATTTTCCTTGGACCTATGGGCTAGTAGCTGCAGTGGCTCTCTTTTAGACCTCTAGATGGCTGGTTTTGCTCCGTGTTTTGGGTCAGTTTGAGGTGTGTCACACACATCTTCCTCTGGAGCCCAAGTGTGAGGCCGCAGCTTCAAGGCCCTGCCTTCTCACAAAGTTCAGTGAAACATAAGAGGTGCATGCAAATAGCAACCATAAGCATGCTGAAGTGGCTATACTAATACCAGAAAATATAGACTTTAAAACAAACAAAAGAGTTACTAGATATGAAAAGGGACATTTTATGATAAAAAAGGGAAGATACCAAAGTTTTTAACATATTTGCCCTGAATAAGATAAAACCAAAGTACATGAGGAAGAAAATACCAAAACCCATGAAGAATTGAAGGAAGAAATAGATAATTGCACAATATTAGGTAGAGGCTTCAGTACTCCACGGTCAATAATGGATAGAACAATTAGGCAGAAGATCAACAACGATATAGAAGACTTGGACAAGGCTATGAATTAACAAGACCTACTAAATGTCTAGAGAATACTCAACCGAACAGTAAAATGCTCATCCTGCTCAACTACATGTGAAACGTTTCCCAGCATAGACGACATGCTAGGCTGTAAGAAAAGAGATTAAAAGCCACATACATTGCTGGTGGGAATGTAAAATGGCGCGGCCATTTTACAAAACAGCTTGAGAGTTCCTGCAAGTGTTAAACATCGAGTTACCCTATGACCCAGCAGTTCCATTACTAAATATATACCTAAGAGAAATGAAAACTTATGTCTGCACAAAAGCTTGTACGTGAATGTTCAGGGAAACCTATTTCTAAAAACAAAAGGTGGAAATAATTCAAATGTCAATCTGATAAATGAAGAAACAAAATGTGGAATAGCCGTACAATAGAATAGCATTCAGCTCTAAAAAGGCATGAAATATTGATCCATGTTACAACATGAATGAACCATGAAAGCATTATGTAAAGTTAAAGCAGCCAATCACAAAAGATCACATATTGTATGGTGCCATTTATATGAAGTGCCCAGAATAGCCAATCTGTAGAGTCAGGAAGTCGATTAGTGGTTGCCTAGGGCTGAGAGGGTTGAGGAGAATGAAAAAACCTTGTTAATGTGTAATGGGTTTTTTGTGAGGGGACAAAAATCTACAATTGGACTGTCGTGATGGTTCCACAAGTCTTTTAGTGGTTACACTAAGAACCACTGAATTGTATACATAAAAGAGTTGAAATTATGGTATGTAAATTACATCCCAATAAAGCTGTTAAAATTATGATAATTTTATAGTTATAAATTTGAAAATTCATCCCAAATTACACATTCTTAACAAATGCAACCTAAGAAGACTAACCCAACAAAGAAAAAATATCTAAAACACCTGTATCTACTCAAAAAGTTGTTTGTATAGTTAAGTACCTTTACAGAAAATGATTTCCAGGGATAAATGGGTTTCCACGTAACTTCTTCCAAATATTTAGGGAAGAAGTATTGGTAATCTTACATAAAAATCTTCCAGGAAACAGAAAAATATATTGCTCAATGTATTTATAAGGCCAACATAAGCTTCAGATCAAAAGTAAAAAGAAGGGCTTCCCTGATGGTGCAGTGGTTAAGAATCCACCTCCCAATGCAGGGGACACGGGTTCGAGCCCTTGTGGGGGAAGATCCCACATGCCGTGGAGCAGCTACGCCCACGTGCCACAACTGCTGAGCCTGCGCTCTGGAGCCTGCGGGCCACAACTGCTGAGTTCCGTGTGCCGCAACTACTGAAGCCTGCATGCCTAGAACCCGTGCTCCACAACAAGACAGGCCACCGCAAGGAGAAGCCTACTCACCACAACAAAGAATAGCCCCCCGCTCACCACAACTACAGAAAGCTCGCGTGCAACAATGAAGACCCAATGCAGCCACAAATAAATAAATAAAATATAAAGTATAGAATCTTGAAAACAAAACAAAACAAAATCTATAAAGAATATTACAAGAATAGAATCACAGGCCAGTTTCTCTTTTGAAAATGCATGCAAAATGTGTAAACAGAAGCACAAACTGTACCCATGGTATGTAAAACAATCATATATCAGAATCAAAGTAGCTTTATTTTGGTAATGCCAGGTTGCTTTAATGTTCAAACATGAAATTCATCCCAGGAATGAATTAGAGTGGGAAAAGAAGTCATTTTAAACGAAGCCTTGGGAATTCCCTGGTTTTCCAGTGGTTAGAACTTGGCGCTTTCACTGCTGGGGCCCTGGGGTCCAATCCCAGGTCAGGGAAATAAGATCCTCCAAGACATGAGGCAGGGCCCCGAAAAAAAAAAAAATAATGAAGTCTTAAACAGGAGAAGCACAAGATCGAATAAACATAACAGATAACACCTTATGAAAAGTAGGTGAAGATTATGGAATATTCTAAAATTTAAAACAAAAAGAAACTTTTAAAGATTCCAAAGGATGTGACTAATATTGTACATAGGCAAAAAATAAAATGAAATAAAGTATACAAATAATGGGAGCCCCAGAATCCAGAAGCCCAAGTCCTGTCTCTGAAGATTCCCATTCAGTGGGTTCTGGATTTCCTCTGTGTGTCAAAACCTACAGGTGATTCTGATACGACTCACAGACACAATGTAAAGCTTCTGCTTTGCAGGAGAGAATACCAGATTATTCTGTTATTTTATAGTTACACTAACAGGTTGTACTATTGACGGATAAGTCTGATGTCAAAATGCACTCCCCCCTAGGGATAAAAAAGGAACTAGTAGTCTCTACTGCTACTTGGTGGCAGCATGCATGTATTGCAAGAGCAATTATTGTAGGAATCCAAATTAGTGGAACATTTTAGAATTGGAAAACTACATACAGATCATCTAGTCAAGCTTCCAACTGTTATAGTTGTAAAAACTAAGGCCCATATAAATGAAATGATTTATCTCCAAAGAGTGTTAGTGAAAGAGTATGAAATAATAAGTATCTCTGAACTTTTAATTTAGTGCTGTTTTTATTAATCTCAAGTACTAGCTTAAACTTCGGTGTGACAGATTTGGGATTGAATTCTTGCTCAGATTTACTGATTGTGTGCCTTTTAGTAAGTTACTAAAACACGCTTTATTTTTTAACAGGTTTATTTATTTATTTATTTCTGGCTGCATAGGCTCTTCATTGCTGTGTGCGGGCTTTCTCTAGTTGCAGTGAGCGGGGGCTACTCTTTGTTGCAGTGCGCAGGCTTCTCATTGGGGTGGCTTCTCGTTGTTGCTGAGCATGGATTGTAGGTCTGTGGGCTTCAGTAGTTTTGGATCACGGGCTCTAGAGCGCAGGCTCGGTAGTTGTGGCGCACAGTCTTAGTTGCTCCGTGGCATGTGCAGTCTCATTTGCAGGTTCTGGGGAGGATTAAATGAGCTCATATGATATCCAATT
Organism: Mesoplodon mirus; assembly: GCF_964341445.2. Taxonomy (NCBI): domain Eukaryota; kingdom Metazoa; phylum Chordata; class Mammalia; order Artiodactyla; family Ziphiidae; genus Mesoplodon; species Mesoplodon mirus. Next base: position 222,558 of record NW_028295607.1, read on the forward strand.
GACTGAGGCAGAGTAGGCTTGGGATGAATCTTTGCTTGGTTTTCATTAGCTGCGGCGAAGAGGATGACAGCTTGGTGCCTCTCCAAATTTCACCTGGGTGTGCCTCCCTTGGGGATCTTGTTAAATGCAGGCTGGTATTCAGTAGTTCTGGGTGGGGCCTGGATTCTGTCCTGCTAAGAAGCTCCTAGGTGACGGTGATGCTGAGGGCAAGCGTCCAGCTCCTGCATTTCTCCCTTTCCGGAAGAGCAGGACGTCTGCCCCCCGGGAGGAGAAAACATCCACAAAGTGACTACTAGGCCCTACCAGCTTCCCTTACAGGCAAGGGACCTTTACCACTGCTCCCAACCATTGTGTCTGAGGCGCAGCAAGCCAAAACACTGAGATGCTGAGGTTTGCAGCAAAGAGGAGGTTTATTCACAGGGCAGCCATGCGAGGAAGTGACGTGAAAATAGGTCTCCAATCCTCCTTCCCGAAAGCAAGGGGCTTGGGGTATCTGTGGGATAAAGAATAAAGAAGCAGGGCAGTATGGGTCATGGGGAGCTTGAGGCAAGGTGATTGGACAAAGATGTGCTCCTCATTGTTCTGAGCTGGTGTAATATGCTACAGGGCTCAGCACATTCTCAGGCTGGAGTTTTTGGCCCTCTGATGGCAGAAGGCCAAAAGGCACTTGCCCAGGTGGAAGATCGGTGGTCCTCTTCACTCTAAACCAGCTCCGCCTACCTAGGCACAGCTGATTCCAAGTTCCTGGACAATACCGGGGCAAACATCTTTTTGCTTATGCTATGTGCTACTTGGAGGACGTGCAAGTGTTCAAGGTACCTTGATGAGTGAAGACAGGATTTCACTAATCATGACACATGGTTTCACTTCCAGGTGAGCAGAAGAGACCTGTAGGCTGAGTCTGGCTCCTGGCACCTGGAATTGGAGGCAGATGGTTTAAAAACGGGCTCCCCCACCCTCTGTGTGATCTGAGGTAGATAGACTATTGATCCTTTTCTCCAATTAAAATGTGTGACTGGAAACACACTTAGTGGCATGTCTGACACACAGTAGTTATGCTACCGTAGGTCATTCTTGGAAACTGAAGCCGTGGTTTTGAGGGATCATCAAAACGAGTACAATGCTTGCCATGTTTCTCCTTGTTCATCCTGGTGACAAACCTGGTAGAGAGAGCTCCATCCTTTCCCACAGGACCACACCCCTAGTACTTAGAGTGAAGTGGTTATGTCTCACTTAAGGCACCTTTTCCTTTTCCTTCCTTCTTTTTTCTTCATTAATCTTCATCCAACTGGCCTTTCTAAATTTTACACAAAACAAAACCATTTCTCAATGGATTCAGATACTACCCCAAGTTAGTATTCCAACCAAGTTCTTGATCTTCCGGGTCTCATCATCAGAAATTTCTGAGCCTAAATCTTCTCTAGTTTATAGGATCACTCATTGTCTCATTTCTCCCTTCTCCTTTCAGTTCAGAGTCTTGCCAATTTAGTCCCTTCCCTAACCACAACTTATAATAAGGTGACACAGCAAAGGGATGAAAGTCTAGACGGTCTGGTTTTACTCCTGGGTTTTTGCCACCTACTTACTGTGTGGCATTAGGCAAGCTATTCAACATCTCTGGGCCTCAGTTTCCCCCCAAAAGTGAATATTACGAATATGACCTGCCGGGCTTCCATAGTGGTGCAGTGGTTGGGAGTCCGCCTGCTGATGCAGGGGGCACGGGTTCATGCCCCAGTCCGGGAGGATCCCACATGCCGTGGAGCGGTTGGGCCCGTGAGCCATGGCCGCTGAGCCCGCGCGTCCAGAGCCTGTGATCGGCAGCGGGAGAGGCCACGACAGTGAGAGGCCTGCGTACCACAAAAAAAAAAGAACATTACCTGCCTATAGGGCTGCCATTATGAGGAATATGTGGGTTAATATTTGGTAAGAACTTAGAATAGTATTTGTTATAGTCTAAGCACTACAGTTGTGCTTTTTAATAATAATAAATGAAATTGCAAATGTATACCTTACTCAACTTTCTGTCATAACTTTGAAGTGTTGGTCTATCTGTTGGGTCTTGTCAGCCTGTAAAGGAGGTGAGGTGTCCGTAGCTTTGGTGTGAGACGTGCTGCCTGCCGAAGCACCGATGCCCGTCAACGCCGTGACCGCCAAAGCCGTGAACGGGTGCTGGAGAAAGCAGGAGCAGAATGGAAGATGACGGCGTGGGAAGGAGGTGTGGTGTCCATAGGTTCGGGGTCTGAGGTGCTGCCTGCTGAAGCACCGATGCCCGCCAAAGCCGTAAATGGGGTGCTGGAGAAAACAGGAGCAGAACGGAAGATGACGGCGTGGGAAGGAGGCGTGGTGTCCATAGGTTCGGGGTCAGACGTGCTGCCTGCTGAAGCACCGATGCCCGGCAAAGGCGTAAATGGGGTGCTGGGGAAAACAGGAGCAGAATGGTAGATGATGGCGTGGGAAGGAGGTGTGGTGTCCATGGGTTCCATATCAGAGCTGCTGCGTGCCTGATCTGAGAGCAGAGAGTGCAGTGGGAGAGCTTCTCACTCCTTTTATATCTGACGGCTCCGCCTGCCTCTGTGACATGTCCATTGTACGTGTCACAGAGAAAGGGCGGGCGGGGCAGAGGGTGAGTCAGGGGGCACATGCGAGCCCAGCTGGTGGAGAAACCCCAGCCCAAAGGCAAAAGGCGGGGCCCCTTCTGGACTTTCTAGTGGCTGTGTCTTCTCGCTGTGGGTGGCAGGTGTTTGGCACGGGATGGGCCACCATGCAGAGACTGTTGGGGACTGTGGAGGCCTTCTCCTTCAGAGCTCACCCTGCCTGGGCACCGGCTCTGCAGGCCCCTCAGCTGCGCGTATGTATCGGCCAGCCCTTCCCCACTACGGGGCCCAGAGGCCAGAGGCTGCTCAGAGCTGAGGGCAGGAGGCACCCAGAGCTTGCCAGGGTGTGGGCCACCTCCTCCGGGGACCTCCCCAGCTTCTCTGCGAGGCCTGGAGACAGGATCGCCTTCTCCAGGGCTGCTCAGCTGCCAGCATCACGGTGAGCCAGGTGGCGAAGGTTTCTGAGCAGGAGATGCAGAGCCCTGATCCGACTGCATGCTGCACCCCACGATGTCCCTTCCTGGCAGGTAGGTCCTTTCTTCACTTCTTTTTTGAAATTTGGTCAGACAACATGTAAACCTTGCACTGTTCTTCAGGGTATACAGATGGTAGTGGCTTAGCCCGGATTCGAAGCAAGCCTGTGTGATTGCAGAGCTCGTGTTCTGGGCTGTGGTGCCCCCTTATCGTATATGCTTCATGTGTTCCTTGTTTTTCATTTTTTCTTGTAGTCCTTATGGTACTTAGCCCTAAGTGCCATACCTGTAACGAACAGCTACACTGCCCTGTGGGAGGTCTTCTTCTGTTCAACACATGAATTGGTCATCCACCGCACTGTGTTCTAATCTCAGAAGATACAGGTCAGGGACCACCAGTTGTCAGCTGGTGCTACCATTGGTGCTGCCATTCCACATGTCTAACTGAGGCTTGAAGGCCGGATTTTCCCTTTGTCTGGTTTGAAGGATCCAGATATGTAAAGATTATAGTCTAGATAAATCATGGGCTATCCTGAAAGAAATTCACCAGTGAATTGTTCCGTATGGATTAGAAGCCAGTTTCTCTGGCCTTCCTGGAGTATATCCAGCAAGGCGTCTCATTCACGTCTAGAAAGCCAATATATCCTTTATTGCAACTTCAGCGTGGAGCGATGTATTGGTTTAAAGTACGATCAACACAACTTGGTCATTGTGAGTAGGCCAGCTGGGTCCACTCTTTATTACACATATGTAACTCGAGAGATTCTTATGCCCAAGAGAGGAGACGTACTCTTGGGTGTCTAGGACGAGGGAAACATGTGTTGTTATTCAGGAGCTGGAAGCTGATGGTCTACACATCACTTGACCTTGTTTAAAACTTGTGTCTTTGGCTTGCTTCATTGGAGTGTTTTCTCTCTCCTGGGGCTGACATTGTGTGTTATGTATCACACAGGTGACATGTAGAAGTTTCAGAACCCAGAATCGTATAGATCAGTCAAAATGTATTTCTATAGTTTTGTTCAAAGTGTATGGAAAATAACACTGGGCATAATTCATATATTCCAGAATTAGTTGGACCCTCTGCTCATGAGATTCTTTTTATGGTATGTCACAGCAAATTTGGACTTCCATCCCCAATAAACTTTGGGGTTGGAGGACACAAAAAGCTTTTGCTCACACCTAAATTATGTCTGAAAGAAAAGGGTAAATATTATAAGCCCTTTCTAACCTCTCCAAGAGCAGAAATGATTTACAGCTGTGGCATTGAACCCTAATTCCTCGATCTCATTTGAGGAGAGTTCAGTAAGAAACAATGTCTTGATTTTTGTTTGTTTGGTTTCTTCCCTGTTTTCTCATCTTGCTTACCAACAATCCATTGTAATTCACGAGTTAGTATGGCAGCAGGCTGAGTGTTCCCTGGAGCTCATTAAATGATCTTTTTTTCCTAAAATAACTTTTGTCTCCTTGTTTTCAGCCCCTCTTCTTTCCTCTGCCCTTTACTACAACCAGAGCTCAGCAAAAGCTGACTGGCTTTGTGCAGACCTTACTTAGGGTTAGTCTTTTCTTCATTATTTTATTCATGGCTCCTCCATTTCATTGTTTGCCTTCTCGAAATGTGTTGAAATCTTTCTGTGGTGGATGACTTCCAAAATGTCTTGGCTTTGATTGGTTGATTAAGTTTGGTATTTCTACAGTATTGTTTAAATATGGTTTCAGGAGGAACAGAAAGTGAATATGTTTCCTTGTCTGCCATCTTGAGCTGAAAATCCCTGTGGATTTTAGCATCCAATGTTCCCATGGGAAAAAAAAAACCCAACCTTGGCATTAATAGATGTGACACTCAAGATTTCAGCTTTTCGTGGGCAATCACTGAGGATTGGAATATGTGGTCATTTCTAAAGGGAAAATAATAACTACCTCATGGAGTAGATTTGAGGATTAAATTAGAGAATGAACATGAAAATGCTTTGTAAGGCTTAAAAATCTATAAAAATGTTTTTTGTTATTATTTGATTTGTTGCTATTTCAACTTTACTCGACAGTTGCTTATGACCTTACTTATGTGATAAAATGGCCCCTGGTTTATTGTTTTGAAAGCCAGAATATATTTTTCAATAGCTCGATGGAAATGGCATCATTTGTGAAGGTTAAGGGTGAAGGGATAAATGTTTCTTGACACCTATCACTTTACAGTGTTTTCAGGAACTAATTGACACTTGTATTCCTCTTCCAAATTTTGTTGAGCACCTCCTACGAGCCACATGCTTTACATCAGGTGTTGGAAAGCATTTTCTGGATTTTAAATATCTTAGGCTTTGTGGGCCATATACAGCTTCTGTAGCTTCTCCTCTTTCTTCTTCAACAAGCTTTCTAAACGTGAGAACCATTATTAGCTCACAGTCCCACAGATCCAGGCTGAGAGCCTGATTTGATTTGTGGCCATGATTTGCCGATTCCTGCTCTGCGTCCTCACTGAGGAGGGGGACCATGTTTGAGTAATCACTTCTTTGAATCAACTCTTGGTCTTCTGGGGCTTGTCCTTACTCTCCTACACTCTCTAATCAACATGGCATCCAGAGAGATCCTGTTAAAACATAAGTCAGATCATGTCACTGAAATCTCTTCAATGGCTTCTTCACAGAAGAATCAAAGTCCTCAAAGTGCCTCCAGAGCCCTAGAAATGTGGACCTCTGTTTCGTGTCTGACTGTTTCCTTCTCCTCTCCACTTTGCTTGCTCTGTTTTCCACACACTGCCATCCTTTCTGCTCCTTGGGTACTCCAGCCTACTCTAGCCTCATTGACTTTCCATCGGACTGTTCCCTCTACCTGTACTATTCACTTCCCAGATATGCTCCTTGCTCCCTCTTAAATTTTATCTTCCCCAGAAAGTCCTCAGGGATCACTTAGTTTCAGCTAGCAGCCTCCTCCTAGCATCTAACCATCTCCATCTCCCTTCCCTGCTTGCTGTTTTTCTCCAGCACTTCCCTTATATATGCCCGCACTGTCGCGGCTCAGATTCAGCAAGTGATCATTGCCGCAGCATGGCCTCAGGGACCCTGGCTGCGGACACGATGTCCACACCTGCCTGGTGGCCCCTGCTCGCCTCACGGCCCCTCAGGTGCAGCATGCGCAGGACCCACATTGCAGGCAGAAGACACAGGGCCACTGGCCCCAGCTAGGCAGGCCCCTCGATGCCGTGCTCATGTTGGCTCAGACCTCTTCGCTCTCCGCGCTGCGGTTCAAACCTGTGGGCAGCGCTGTGTGGGCGGGGATCGAAGACCTCCGCCCGCTCCTCAGTGTGTCAGCACGCAGCCCCGCCTCCCATGGGGACCCAGCCTGAGGAGCAGGGGCAGGAGATTCGAGACTAGGGTGGCGCGAAAGGTAGGAGGTGTGGAGAGTATGGGGTTTACAAAAAGTGTTTGCTGACTGATCCAAACAAAAGTGAGACATGGTTGTATCAACGCATTTAAAAAGTCATTAAACTGCCGCTAAGTGTCTGTGATCACCCCGCCTAGGAGAGAGCGTGCACTCCGTGAGGGACACATGAAAGGCTGAGTGAACGTCTACCTGTGGTCCGTTACCTGGTGCACGGGTGTGTGAATTTTTGCGGAGAGCTCTTAATTTCTGTTGTCTCTGCTGACTTGACACGGTGGTTGTCAAACAGTGACGTGTTCAGTGTATTCAGGACATGATCATGGTTACTAATAATCACTTTGTTTTGCACTGAGACCTCCACAGAGAATTTACTACTGAATGTCCACTTTACAGAAGAGAAACTGAGGCGTAGGAAGTGAAGTGACTGAGTAAGAGGAATGACTCAGACAATTGGTGTTAGTAAATTAACCCTGCAGGGGGCCGTTAGACTGTGGTGGCTCTAGTGATGCGGCCGCCTATGTAAAGCAAGGAAAATCTAAGCCTGTCAACGGCTCAGGGTGACGGACACCGCTGAGGACAGCCAGTCACAAACCACCAACTAGGCTTTAAAGCTATAGCAAATCAGTCATTACCTTGCTTTGCTTCTGCTCTTTTAAAATAAGCATCTCTGCAGCTCCTGTGGCTGGAGTGCTCCTCACCGCTTCCACTTTGGTGGTGCCTGAATTGAATCTAATTTTGCTCACATAAAGTCTTAAAATTTTAAATATGCCTCAGTTTGTCTTTTAGGGCTGGCCGTAGAAGTTGGATTTGTGTCCAGTTTCTAGAACAGTGGTTGTCCTCTGGTCAGGCCTTAGGCGTTCTGTGTACAACGTTCCTCTTCTACCACCACCTTCTGGATGCCTCCACCCTCTACCATCTCCCGCGCATCAGATCCCCTAGATGCTCACATTATAACATCGCAGACACTCCTCTGTCTTCCAGCCAGCGTGTGAACTGAAACATTTCCATTCCTGTTGAAGAGTCTGGTGTGACCACTTTCCCAAACACAGCCACTCCCCAGCTGACCCTGGGTAACCACTCTTCTGAACTTGGTCTCCATCACTGACATGGACGTCTTTCTATTTATGCTACATTTTTAAGTATTCATAAACCGCATATAGTATTCTATATTTTGTCTTCTTACTTGCTTTATTTAGTGTTATCTTTGCTAGGTTCATCCATGCTGACACGTAAAGATCTGTCTAGTTCACGTACTTTCCTCGCTATGTAGGATTCCCATGTACGGAAATACAATAATTTATATGTGCTTTTTCCTGTTGATGGATATTTAAATTGTTTCCAATTTTCAGTATGATTTCTTTTAAAAACATGTTTATATACTTTTTAAAGGTTACTTTACATTTACAGTTATTACAAAATATTGCCTATATTCCCTGTGTTGTACAATACATCCTTGAGCCTATTGTGGACCTAGTAGTTTACATCTCTCACTTCCCGACCCCTGTATTGCCCCCTCCTCCCCCTCTGCGCTGGCAACCATTAGTTTGTTCTCTATATCTGTAACTCTCCTTCTGTTTTGTTATATTTGCTAGATAGTTGTATTTTTGAGATTCCATATATAGGTGATATCCTACAGTATTTGTTTCTGTTTGACTTATTTCACTTACCACAATGCCCTCCAAGGCCATCTATGTTGCTGCAAATGGCAAAATTTTGTTCTTTTGTAAGGCTGAGTAGTATGCCATTGGTTATATGTACCACATCTTCTTTATCTATTCATCTCTTGATGACACTTAGGTTGCTTCCATATCTTGGTAATTGTACACAAGGATGCTGCGAACATTGGGGTGCATGTATCTTTTCCAGTACATGTTATTGAGAACACGTGTTTTTGGTTTTTTCAGATTTATACCTAAGAGTGGAGTTGCGAGGTCATATAGTAGTTCTCTTTTTAGGTTTTGGAGAACCCTCCATACTGTTTTCCACAGTGGCTGCACCAGTTTACATCCCTACCAACAGTGTACCAGGGTTCCCTTTTCTCTCAAACATTGTAAATTTTCTTCCGAGTGGTAATTGAGATGATAGTTCAATAATAACATAAGATCAGGTGAAGTCTAAAGAAATTTTAGAAAACCTGGATAAAGTAAGAACACATGTGTTCTCTGGCATCTGAATGTTGGAGAGACACCAAGACATGTGGGCCAAGTTGTGGAGAGAAGGGAAACACAGACGCAAGCTTGACATTTGCTGCAGCTTTTCTCCTTGGGGCATTTGCTGATTCAAACGTTACAGCCTAGGAGCTGAAAAGCCAAAGAGCTCAAAAGACTCTAACCACAGAAGCCAAAGAGCAAGAGCCGATTTACATGGATAAAAAGCATTTTAACTATGCCAAAGCAGAAAATGAAAAGAAAGAACTTTGCATTGCATTTAATAAAAGTTTAGGGAGATCTTTGTGGTATATTAGTGAACTTATTGGCGGAAATTGAGCCATGTACATTGTGTTGGAGAGGCACCAAGAGTTCAAGAATTCTCACATTTTGAGTACACAATTACCTTACATGTAGGCCTGGTGGCAGCCATTTACATAACAATGATTTGGAGGATGTGGTGTTAGTCAGCTCTTGCTGTGATAATGCTTTGGAAGAAATCGCCCCAAAACTCAGTTACATAAACAAGAAATTATTTTCCTTGGACCTATGGGCTAGTAGCTGCAGTGGCTCTCTTTTAGACCTCTAGATGGCTGGTTTTGCTCCGTGTTTTGGGTCAGTTTGAGGTGTGTCACACACATCTTCCTCTGGAGCCCGAGTGTGAGGCCGCAGCTCCCAGGCCCTGCCTTCTCACAAAGTTCAGTGAAACATAAGAGGTGCATGCAAATAGCAACCATAAGCATGCTGAAGTGGCTATACTAATACCAGAAAATATAGACTTTAAAACAAACAAAAGAGTTACTAGATATGAAAAGGGACATTTTATGATAAAAAAGGGAAGATACCAAAATTTTTAACATATTTGCCCTGAATAAGATAAAACCAAAGTACATGAAGAAGAAAATACCAACACCCATGAAGAATTGAAGGAAGAAATAGATAATTGCACAATATTAGGTAGAGGCTTCAGTACTCCACGGTCAATAATGGATAGAACAATTAGGCAGAAGATCAACAACGATATAGAAGACTTGGACAAGGCTATGAATTAACAAGACCTACTAAATGTCTAGAGAATACTCAACCGAACAGTAAAATGCTCATCCTGCTCAACTACATGTGAAACGTTTCCCAGCATAGACGACATGCTAGGCTGTAAGAAAAGAGATTAAAAGCCACATACATTGCTGGTGGGAATGTAAAATGGCGCGGCCATTTTACAAAACAGCTTGAGAGTTCCTGCAAGTGTTAAACATCGAGTTACCCTATGACCCAGCAGTTCCATTACTAAATATATACCTAAGAGAAATGAAAACTTATGTCTGCACAAAAGCTTGTACGTGAATGTTCAGGGAAACCTATTTCTAAAAACAAAAGGTGGAAATAATTCAAATGTCAATCTGATAAATGAAGAAACAAAATGTGGAATAGCCGTACAATAGAATAGCATTCAGCTCTAAAAAGGCATGAAATATTGATCCATGTTACAACATGAATGAACCATGAAAGCATTATGTAAAGTTAAAGCAGCCAATCACAAAAGATCACATATTGTATGGTGCCATTTATATGAAGTGCCCAGAATAGCCAATCTGTAGAGACAGGAAGTCGATTAGTGGTTGCCTAGGGCTGAGAGGGTTGAGGAGAATGAAAAAACCTTGTTAATGTGTAATGGGTTTTTTGTGAGGGGACAAAAATCTACAATTGGACTGTCGTGATGGTTCCACAAGTCTTTTAGTGGTTACACTAAGAACCACTGAATTGTATACATAAAAGAGTTGAAATTATGGTATGTAAATTACATCCCAATAAAGCTGTTAAAATTATGATAATTTTATAGTTATAAATTTGAAAATTCATCCCAAATTACACATTCTTAACAAATGCAACCTAACAAGACTAACCCAACAAAGAAAAAATATCTAAAACACCTGTATCTACTCAAAAAGTTGTTTGTATAGTTAAGTACCCTTACAGAAAATGATTTCCAGGGATAAATGGGTTTCCACGTAACTTCCTCCAAATATTTAGGGAAGAAGTATTGGTAATCTTACATAAAAATCTTCCAGGAAACAGAAAACTATATATTGCTCAAAGTATTTATAAGGCCAACATAAGCTTCAGATCAAAAGTAAAAAGAAGGGCTTCCCTGATGGTGCAGTGGTTAAGAATCCACCTCCCAATGCAGGGGACACGGGTTCGAGCCCTTGTGGGGGAAGATCCCACATGCCGTGGAGCAGCTACGCCCACGTGCCACAACTGCTGAGCCTGCGCTCTGGAGCCTGCGGGCCACAACTGCTGAGCCCGTGTGCCACAACTACTGAAGCCTGCATGCCTAGAACCCGTGCTCCACAACAAGACAAGCCACCGCAAGGAGAAGCCTACTCACCACAACAAAGAATAGCCCCCCGCTCACCACAACTACAGAAAGCTCGCGTGCAACAATGAAGACCCAATGCAGCCACAAATAAATAAAAAATAAAGTATAGGATCTTAAAAACAAAACAAAACAAAATCTATAAAGAATATTACAAGAATAGAATCACAGGCCAGTTTCTCTTTTGAAAATGCATGCAAAATGTGTAAACAGAAGCACAAACTGTACCCATGGTATGTAAAACAATCATATATCAGAATCAAAGTAGCTTTATTTTGGTAATGCCAGGTTGCTTTAATGTTCAAACATGAAATTCATCCCAGGAATGAATTAGAGTGGGAAAAGGAGTCATTTTAAACGAAGCCTTGGGAATTCCCTGGTTTTCCAGTGGTTAGAACTTGGCGCTTTCACTGCTGGGGCCCTGGGGTCCAATCCCAGGTCAGGGAAATAAGATCCTCCAAGACATGAGGCAGGGCCCCGAAAAACAAAAATAATGAAGTCTTAAACAGGAGAAGCACAAGATCGAATAAACATAACAGATAACACCTTATGAAAAGTAGGTGAAGATTATGGAATATTCTAAAATTTAAAACAAAAAGAAACTTTTAAAGATTCCAAAGGATGTGACTAATATTGTACATAGGCAAAAAATAAAATGAAATAAAATATACAAATGATGGGAGCCCCAGAATCCAGAAGCCCAAGTCCTGTCTCTGAAGATTCCCATTCAGTGGGTTCTGGATTTCCTCTGTGTGTCAAAACCTACAGGTGATTCTGATACGACTCACAGACACAATGTAAAGCTTCTGCTTTGCAGGAGAGAATACCAGATTATTCTGTTATTTTATAGTTACACTAACAGGTTGTACTATTGACGGATAAGTCTGATGTCAAAATGCACTCCCCACTAGGGATAAAAAAGGAACTAGTAGTCTCTACTGCTACTTGGTGGCAGCATGCATGTATTGCAAGAGCAATTATTGTAGGAATCCAAATTAGTGGAACATTTTAGAATTGGAAAACTACATACAGATCATCTAGTCAAGCTTCCAACTGTTATAGTTGTAAAAACTAAGGCCCATATAAATGAAATGATTTATCTCCAAAGAGTGTTAGTGAAAGAGTATGAAATAAAAAGTATCTCTGAACTTTTAATTTAGTGCTGTTTTTATTAATCTCAAGTACTAGCTTAAACTTCAGTGTGACAGATTTGGCATTGAATTCTTGCTCAGATTTACTGATTGTGTGCCTTTTAGTAAGTTACTAAAACACGCTTTATTTGTTAACAGGTTTATTTATTTATTTATTTCTGGCTGCATAGGCTCTTCATTGCTGTGTGCAGGCTTTCTCTAGTTGCAGTGAGCGGGGGCTACTCTTTGTTGCAGTGCGCAGGCTTCTCATTGGGGTGGCTTCTCGTTGTTGCTGAGCATGGAGTGTAGGTGTGTGGGCTTCAGTAGTTTTGGATCACGGGCTCTAGAGCGCAGGCTCGGTAGTTGTGGCGCACGGTCTTAGTTGCTCCGTGGCATGTGCAGTCTCATTTGCAGGTGCTGGGGAGGATTAAATGAGCTCATATGATATCCAATTGACTGAGGCAGAGTAGGGTTGGGATGAATCTTTGCTTGGTTTTCATTAGCTGCGGCGAAGGGGATGACAGCTTGGTGCCTCTCCAAATTTCACATGGGTGCGCCTCCCTTGGGGATCTTGTTAAATGCAGGCTGGTATTCAGTAGTTCTGGGTGGGGCCTGGATTCTGTCCTGCTAAGAAGCTCCTAGGTGACGGTGATGCTGAGGGCAAGGGTCCAGCTCCTGCATTTCTCCCTTTCCGGAAGAGCAGGACGTCTGCCCCCCGGGAGGAGAAAACATCCACAAAGTGACTACTAGGCAACAGCTTCCCTTACAGGCAAGGGACCTTTACCACTGCTCCCAACCATTGTGTCTGAGGCGCAGCAAGCCAAAACACTGAGATGCTGAGGTTTGCAGCAAAGAGGAGGTTTATTCACAGGGCAGCCATGCGAGGAAGTGACGTGAAAATAGGTCTCCAATCCTCCTTCCCGAAAGCAAGGGGCTTGGGGTATCTGTGGGATAAAGAATAAAGAAGCAGGGCAGTATGGGTCATGGGGAGCTTGAGGCAAGGTGATTGGACAAAGATGTGCTCCTCATTGTTCTGAGCTGGTGTAACAGGCTACAGGGCTCAGCACATTCTCAGGCTGGAGTTTTTGGCCCTCTGATGGCAGAAGGCCAAAAGGCACTTGCCCAGGTGGAAGATCGGTGGTCCTCTCCACTCTAAACCAGCTCCGCCTACCTAGGCACAGCTGATTCCAAGTTCCTGGACAATACCGGGGCAAACATCTTTTTGCTTATGCTATGTGCTACTTGGAGGACGTGCAAGTGTTCAAGGTACCTTGATGAGTGAAGACAGGATTTCACTAATCATGACACATGGTTTCACTTCCAGATGAGCAGAAGAGACCTGTAGGCTGAGTCTGGCTCCTGGCACCTGGAATTGGAGGCAGATGGTTTAAAAACGGGCTCCCCCACCCTCTGTGTGATCTGAGGTAGATAGACTATTGATCCTTTTCTCCAATTAAAATGTGTGACTGGAAACACACTTAGTGGCATGTCTGACACACAGTAGTTATGCTACCGTAGGTCATTCTTGGAAACTGAAGCCGTGGTTTTGAGGGATCATCAAAACGAGTACAATGCTTGCCATGTTTCTCCTTGTTCATCTTGGTGACAAACCTGGTAGAGAGAGCTCCATCCTTTCCCACAGGACCACACCCCTAGTACTTAGAGTGAAGTGGTTATGTCTCACTTAAGGCACCTTTTCCTTTTCCTTCCTTCTTTTTTCTTCATTAATCTTCATCCAACTGGCCTTTCTAAATTTTACACAAAACAAAACCATTTCTCAATGGATTCAGATACTACCCCAAGTTAGTATTCCAACCAAGTTCTTGATCTTCCGGGTCTCATCATCAGAAATTTCTGAGCCTAAATCTTCTCCAGTTTCTAGGATCACTCATTTTCTCATTTCTCCCTTCTCCTTTGAGTTCAGAGTCTTGCCAATTTAGTCCCTTCCCTAACCACAACTTATAATAAGGTGACACAGCAAAGTGATGAAAGTCTAGACGGTCTGGTTTTACTCCTGGGTTTTTGCCACCTACTTACTGTGTGGCATTAGGCAAGCTATTCAACGTCTCTGGGCCTCAGTTTCCCCCCAAAAGTGAATATTACGAATATGACCTGCCGGGCTTCCATAGTGGTGCAGTGGTTGGGAGTCCGCCTGCTGATGCAGGGGGCACGGGTTCATGCCCCGGTCCGGGAGGATCCCACATGCCGTGGAGCGGTTGGGCCCGTGAGCCATGGCCGCTGAGCCCGCGCGTCCAGAGCCTGTGATCGGCAGCGGGAGAGGCCACGACAGTGAGAGGCCTGTGTACCACAAAAAAAAAGAACATTACCTGCCTATAGGGTTGCCATTATGAGGAATATGTGGGTTAATATTTGGTAAGAACTTAGAATAGTACTTGTTATAGTCTAAGCACTACAGTTGTGCTTTTTAATAATAATAAATGAAATTGCAAATGTATACCTTACTCAACTTTCTGTCATAACTTTGAAGTGTTGGTGTATCTGTTGGGTCTTGTCAGCCTGTAAAGGAGGTGAGGTGTCCGGAGCTTTGGTGTGAGACGTGCTGCCTGCCGAAGCACCGATGCCCATCAACGCCGTGACCGCCAAAGCCGTGAATGGGTGCTGGAGAAAGCAGGAGCAGAATGGAAGATGACGGCGTGGGAAGGAGGTGTGGTGTCCATAGGTTCGGGGTCTGAGGTGCTGCCTGCTGAAGCACCGATGCCCGCCAAAGCCGTAAATGGGGTGCTGGAGAAAACAGGAGCAGAACGGAAGATGACGGCGTGGGAAGGAGGCGTGGTGTCCATAGGTTCGGGGTCAGACGTGCTGCCTGCTGAAGCACCGATGCCCGGCAAAGGCGTAAATGGGGTGCTGGGGAAAACAGGAGCAGAATGGTAGATGATGGCGTGGGAAGGAGGTGTGGTGTCCATGGGTTCCATATCAGAGCTGCTGCGTGCCTGATCTGAGAGCAGAGAGTGCAGTGGGAGAGCTTCTCACTCCTTTTATATCTGACGGCTCCGCCTGCCTCTGTGACATGTCCATTGTACGTGTCACAGAGAAAGGGCGGGCGGGGCAGAGGGTGAGTCAGGGGGCACATGCGAGCCCAGCTGGTGGAGAAACCCCAGCCCAAAGGCAAAAGGCGGGGCCCCTTCTGGACTTTCTAGTGGCTGGGTCTTCTCGCTGTGGGTGGCAGGTGTTTGGCACGGGATGGGCCACCATGCAGAGACTGTTGGGGACTGTGGAGGCCTTCTCCTTCAGAGCTCACCCTGCCTGGGCACCGGCTCTGCAGGCCCCTCAGCTGCGCGTATGTATCGGCCAGCCCTTCCCCACTACGGGGCCCAGAGGCCAGAGGCTGCTCAGAGCTGAGGGCAGGAGGCACCCAGAGCTTGCCAGGGTGTGGGCCACCTCCTCCGGGGACCTCCCCAGCTTCTCTGCGAGGCCTGGAGACAGGATCGCCTTCTCCAGGGCTGCTCAGCTGCCAGCATCACGGTGAGCCAGGTGGCGAAGGTTTCTGAGCAGGAGATGCAGAGCCCTGATCCGACTGCATGCTGCACCCCACGATGTCCCTTCCTGGCAGGTAGGTTCTTTCTTCACTTCTTTTTTGAAATTTGGTCAGACAACATGTAAACCTTGCACTGTTCTTCAGGGTATACAGATGGTAGTGGCTTAGCCCGGATTCGAAGCAAGCCTGTGTGATTGCAGAGCTCGTGTTCTGGGCTGTGGTGCCCCCTTATCGTATATGCTTCATGTGTTCCTTGTTTTTCATTTTTTCTTGTAGTCCTTATGGTACTTAGCCCTAAGTGCCATACCTGTAACGAACAGCTACACTGCCCTGTGGGAGGTCTTCTTCTGTTCAACACATGAATTGGTCATCCACCGCACTGTGTTCTAATCTCAGAAGATACAGGTCAGGGACCACCAGTTGTCAGCTGGTGCTACCATTGGTGCTGCCATTCCACATGTCTAACTGAGGCTTGAAGGCCGGATTTTCCCTTTGTCTGGTTTGAAGGATCCAGATATGTAAAGATTATAGTCTAGATAAATCATGGGCTATCCTGAAAGAAATTCACCAGTGAATTGTTCCGTATGGATTAGAAGCCAGTTTCTCTGGCCTTCCTGGAGTATATCCAGCAAGGCGTCTCATTCATGTCTAGAAAGCCAATATATCCTTTATTGCAACTTCAGCGTGGAGCGATGTATTGGTTTAAAGTACGATCAACACAACTTGGTCATTGTGAGTAGGCCAGCTGGGTCCACTCTTTATTACACATATGTAACTCGAGACATTCTTATGCCCAAGAGAGGAGACGTACTCTTGGGTGTCTAGGACGAGGGAAACATGTGTTGTTATTCAGGAGCTGGAAGCTGATGGTCTACACATCACTTGACCTTGTTTAAAACTTGTGTCTTTGGCTTGCTTCATTGGAGTGTTTTCTCTCTCCTGGGG
Organism: Mesoplodon mirus; assembly: GCF_964341445.2. Classification (NCBI taxonomy): domain Eukaryota; kingdom Metazoa; phylum Chordata; class Mammalia; order Artiodactyla; family Ziphiidae; genus Mesoplodon; species Mesoplodon mirus. The sequence continues at coordinate 239,095 of NW_028295607.1, forward strand.
CTGACATTGTGTGTTATGTATCACACAGGTGACATGTAGAAGTTTCAGAACCCAGAATCGTATAGATCAGTCAAAATGTATTTCTATAGTTTTGTTCAAAGTGTATGGAAAATAACACTGGGCATAATTCATATATTCCAGAATTAGTTGGACCCTCTGCTCATGAGATTCTTTTTATGGTATGTCACAGCAAATTTGGACTTCCATCCCCAATAAACTTTGGGGTTGGAGGACACAAAAAGCTTTTGCTCACACCTAAATTATGTCTGAAAGAAAAGGGTAAATATTATAAGCCCTTTCTAACCTCTCCAAGAGCAGAAATGATTTACAGCTGTGGCATTGAACCCTAATTCCTCGATCTCATTTGAGGAGAGTTCAGTAAGAAACAATGTCTTGATTTTTGTTTGTTTGGTTTCTTCCCTGTTTTCTCATCTTGCTTACCAACAATCCATTGTAATTCATGAGTTAGTATGGCAGCAGGCTGAGTGTTCCCTGGAGCTCATTAAATGATCTTTTTTTCCTAAAATAACTTTTGTCTCCTTGTTTTCAGCCCCTCTTCTTTCCTCTGCCCTTTACTACAACCAGAGCTCAGCAAAAGCTGACTGGCTTTGTGCAGACCTTACTTAGGGTTAGTCTTTTCTTCATTATTTTATTCATGGCTCCTCCATTTCATTGTTTGCCTTCTCGAAATGTGTTGAAATCTTTCTGTGGTGGATGACTTCCAAAATGTCTTGGCTTTGATTGGTTGATTAAGTTTGGTATTTCTACAGTATTGTTTAAATATGGTTTCAGGAGGAACAGAAAGTGAATATGTTTCCTTGTCTGCCATCTTGAGCTGAAAATCCCTGTGGATTTTAGCATCCAATGTTCCCATGGGAAAAAAAACCCAACCTTGGCGTTAATAGATGTGACACTCAAGATTTCAGCTTTTCGTGGGCAATCACTGAGGATTGGAATATGTGGTCATTTCTAAAGGGAAAATAATAACTACCTCATGGAGTAGATTTGAGGATTAAATTAGAGAATGAACATGAAAATGCTTTGTAAGGCTTAAAAATCTATAAAAATGTTTTTTGTTATTATTTGATTTGTTGCTATTTCAACTTTACTCGACAGTTGCTTATGACCTTACTTATGTGATAAAATGGCCCCTGGTTTATTGTTTTGAAAGCCAGAATATATTTTTCAATAGCTCGATGGAAATGGCATCATTTGTGAAGGTTAAGGGTGAAGGGATAAATGTTTCTTGACACCTATCACTTTACAGTGTTTTCAGGAACTAATTGACACTTGTATTCCTCTTCCAAATTTTGTTGAGCACCTCCTACGAGCCACATGCTTTACATCAGGTGTTGGAAAGCATTTTCTGGATTTTAAATATCTTAGGCTTTGTGGGCCATATACAGCTTCTGTAGCTTCTCCTCTTTCTTCTTCAACAAGCTTTCTAAACGTGAGAACCATTATTAGCTCACAGTCCCACAGATCCAGGCTGAGAGCCTGATTTGATTTGTGGCCATGATTTGCCGATTCCTGCTCTGCGTCCTCACTGAGGAGGGGGACCATGTTTGAGTAATCACTTCTTTGAATCAACTCTTGGTCTTCTGGGGCTTGTCCTTACTCTCCTACACTCTCTAATCAACATGGCATCCAGAGAGATCCTGTTAAAACATAAGTCAGATCATGTCACTGAAATCTCTTCAATGGCTTCTTCACAGAAGAATCAAAGTCCTCAAAGTGCCTCCAGAGCCCTAGAAATGTGGACCTCTGTTTCGTGTCTGACTGTTTCCTTCTCCTCTCCACTTTGCTTGCTCTGTTTTCCACACACTGCCATCCTTTCTGCTCCTTGGGTACTCCAGCCTACTCTAGCCTCATTGACTTTCCATCGGACTGTTCCCTCTACCTGTACTATTCACTTCCCAGATATGCTCCTTGCTCCCTCTTAAATTTTATCTTCCCCAGAAAGTCCTCAGGGATCACTTAGTTTCAGCTAGCAGCCTCCTCCTAGCATCTAACCATCTCCATCTCCCTTCCCTGCTTGCTGTTTTTCTCCAGCACTTCCCTTATATATGCCCGCACTGTCGCGGCTCAGATTCAGCAAGTGATCATTGCCGCAGCATGGCCTCGGGGACCCTGGCTGCGGACACGATGTCCACACCTGCCTGGTGGCCCCTGCTCGCCTCACGGCCCCTCAGGTGCAGCATGCACAGGACCCACATTGCAGGCAGAAGACACAGGGCCACTGGCCCCAGCTAGGCAGGCCCCTCGATGCCGTGCTCATGTTGGCTCAGACCTCTTCGCTCTCCGCGCTGCGGTTCAAACCTGTGGGCAGCGCTGTGTGGGCGGGGATCGAAGACCTCCGCCCGCTCCTCAGTGTGTCAGCACGCAGCCCCGCCTCCCATGGGGAGCCAGCCTGAGGAGCAGGGGCAGGAGATTCGAGACTAGGGTGGCGCGAAAGGTAGGAGGTGTGGAGAGTATGGGGTTTACAAAAAGTGTTTGCTGACTGATCCAAACAAAAGTGAGACATGGTTGTATCAACGCATTTAAAAAGTCATTAAACTGCCGCTAAGTGTCTGTGATCACCCCGCCTAGGAGAGAGCGTGCACTCCGTGAGGGACACATGAAAGGCTGAGTGAACGTCTACCTGTGGTCCGTTACCTGGTGCACGGGTGTGTGAATTTTTGCGGAGAGCTCTTAATTTCTGTTGTCTCTGCTGACTTGACACGGTGGTTGGCAAACAGTGACGTGTTCAGTGTATTCAGGACATGATCATGGTTACTAATAATCACTTTGTTTTGCACTGAGACCTCCACAGAGAATTTACTACTGAATGTCCACTTTACAGAAGAGAAACTGAGGCGTAGGAAGTGAAGTGACTGAGTAAGAGGAATGACTCAGACAATTGGTGTTAGTAAATTAACCCTGCAGGGGGCCGTTAGACTGTGGTGGCTCTAGTGATGCGGCCGCCTATGTAAAGCAAGGAAAATCTAAGCCTGTCAACGGCTCAGGGTGACGGACACCGCTGAGGACAGCCAGTCACAAACCACCAACTAGGCTTTAAAGCTATAGCAAATCAGTCATTACCTTGCTTTGCTTCTGCTCTTTTAAAATAAGCATCTCTGCAGCTCCTGTGGCTGGAGTGCTCCTCACCGCTTCCACTTTGGTGGTGCCTGAATTGAATCTAATTTTGCTCACATAAAGTCTTAAAATTTTAAATATGCCTCAGTTTGTCTTTTAGGGCTGGCCGTAGAAGTTGGATTTGTGTCCAGTTTCTAGAACAGTGGTTGTCCTCTGGTCAGGCCTTAGGCGTTCTGTGTACAACGTTCCTCTTCTACCACCACCTTCTGGATGCCTCCACCCTCTACCATCTCCCGCGCATCAGATCCCCTAGATGCTCACATTATAACATCGCAGACACTCCTCTGTCTTCCAGCCAGCGTGTGAACTGAAACATTTCCATTCCTGTTGAAGAGTCTGGTGTGACCACTTTCCCAAACACAGCCACTCCCCAGCTGACCCTGGGTAACCACTCTTCTGAACTTGGTCTCCATCACTGACATGGACGTCTTTCTATTTATGCTACATTTTTAAGTATTCATAAACCGCATATAGTATTCTATATTTTGTCTTCTTTCTTGCTTTATTTAGTGTTATCTTTGCTAGGTTCATCCATGCTGACACGTAAAGATCTGTCTAGTTCACGTACTTTCCTCGCTATGTAGGATTCCCATGTACGGAAATACAATAATTTATATGTGCTTTTTCCTGTTGATGGATATTTAAATTGTTTCCAATTTTCAGTATGATTTCTTTTAAAAACATGTTTATATACTTTTTAAAGGTTACTTTACATTTACAGTTATTACAAAATATTGCCTATATTCCCTGTGTTGTACAATACATCCTTGAGCCTATTGTGGACCTAGTAGTTTACATCTCTCACTTCCCGACCCCTGTATTGCCCCCTCCTCCCCCTCTGCGCTGGCAACCATTAGTTTGTTCTCTATATCTGTAACTCTCCTTCTGTTTTGTTATATTTGCTAGATAGTTGTATTTTTGAGATTCCATATATAGGTGATATCCTACAGTATTTGTTTCTGTTTGACTTATTTCACTTACCACAATGCCCTGCAAGGCCATCTATGTTGCTGCAAATGGCAAAATTTTGTTCTTTTGTAAGGCTGAGTAGTATGCCATTGGTTATATGTACCACATCTTCTTTATCTATTCATCTCTTGATGACACTTAGGTTGCTTCCATATCTTGGTAATTGTACACAAGGATGCTGCGAACATTGGGGTGCATGTATCTTTTCCAGTACATGTTATTGAGAACACGTGTTTTTGTTTTTTTCAGATTTATACCTAAGAGTGGAGTTGCGAGGTCATATAGTAGTTCTCTTTTTAGGTTTTGGAGAACCCTCCATACTGTTTTCCACAGTGGCTGCACCAGTTTACATCCCTACCAACAGTGTACCAGGGTTCCCTTTTCTCTCAAACATTGTAAATTTTCTTCCGAGTGGTAATTGAGATGATAGTTCAATAATAACATAAGATCAGGTGAAGTCTAAAGAAATTTTAGAAAACCTGGATAAAGTAAGAACACATGTGTTCTCTGGCATCTGAATGTTGGAGAGACACCAAGACATGTGGGCCAAGTTGTGGAGAGAAGGGAAACACAGACGCAAGCTTGACATTTGCTGCAGCTTTTCTCCTTGGGGCATTTGCTGATTCAAACGTTACAGCCTAGGAGCTGAAAAGCCAAAGAGCTCAAAAGACTCTAACCACAGAAGCCAAAGAGCAAGAGCCGATTTACATGGATAAAAAGCATTTTAACTATGCCAAAGCAGAAAATGAAAAGAAAGAACTTTGCATTGCATTTAATAAAAGTTTAGGGAGATCTTTGTGGTATATTAGTGAACTTATTGGCGGAAATTGAGCCATGTACATTGTGTTGGAGAGGCACCAAGAGTTCAAGAATTCTCACATTTTGAGTACACAATTACCTTACATGTAGGCCTGGTGGCAGCCATTTACATAACAATGATTTGGAGGATGTGGTGTTAGTCAGCTCTTGCTGTGATAATGCTTTGGAAGAAATCGCCCCAAAACTCAGTTACATAAACAAGAAATTATTTTCCTTGGACCTATGGGCTAGTAGCTGCAGTGGCTCTCTTTTAGACCTCTAGATGGCTGGTTTTGCTCCGTGTTTTGGGTCAGTTTGAGGTGTGTCACACACATCTTCCTCTGGAGCCCGAGTGTGAGGCCGCAGCTCCCAGGCCCTGCCTTCTCACAAAGTTCAGTGAAACATAAGAGGTGCATGCAAATAGCAACCATAAGCATGCTGAAGTGGCTATACTAATACCAGAAAATATAGACTTTAAAACAAACAAAAGAGTTACTAGATATGAAAAGGGACATTTTATGATAAAAAAGGGAAGATACCAAAATTTTTAACATATTTGCCCTGAATAAGATAAAACCAAAGTACATGAAGAAGAAAATACCAACACCCATGAAGAATTGAAGGAAGAAATAGATAATTGCACAATATTAGGTAGAGGCTTCAGTACTCCACGGTCAATAATGGATAGAACAATTAGGCAGAAGATCAACAACGATATAGAAGACTTGGACAAGGCTATGAATTAACAAGACCTACTAAATGTCTAGAGAATACTCAACCGAACAGTAAAATGCTCATCCTGCTCAACTACATGTGAAACGTTTCCCAGCATAGACGACATGCTAGGCTGTAAGAAAAGAGATTAAAAGCCACATACATTGCTGGTGGGAATGTAAAATGGCGCGGCCATTTTACAAAACAGCTTGAGAGTTCCTGCAAGTGTTAAACATCGAGTTACCCTATGACCCAGCAGTTCCATTACTAAATATATACCTAAGAGAAATGAAAACTTATGTCTGCACAAAAGCTTGTACGTGAATGTTCAGGGAAACCTATTTCTAAAAACAAAAGGTGGAAATAATTCAAATGTCAATCTGATAAATGAAGAAACAAAATGTGGAATAGCCGTACAATAGAATAGCATTCAGCTCTAAAAAGGCATGAAATATTGATCCATGTTACAACATGAATGAACCATGAAAGCATTATGTAAAGTTAAAGCAGCCAATCACAAAAGATCACATATTGTATGGTGCCATTTATATGAAGTGCCCAGAATAGCCAATCTGTAGAGACAGGAAGTCGATTAGTGGTTGCCTAGGGCTGAGAGGGTTGAGGAGAATGAAAAAACCTTGTTAATGTGTAATGGGTTTTTTGTGAGGGGACAAAAATCTACAATTGGACTGTCGTGATGGTTCCACAAGTCTTTTAGTGGTTACACTAAGAACCACTGAATTGTATACATAAAAGAGTTGAAATTATGGTATGTAAATGACATCCCAATAAAGCTGTTAAAATTATGATAATTTTATAGTTATAAATTTGAAAATTCATCCCAAATTACACATTCTTAACAAATGCAACCTAACAAGACTAACCCAACAAAGAAAAAATATCTAAAACACCTGTATCTACTCAAAAAGTTGTTTGTATAGTTAAGTACCTTTACAGAAAATGATTTCCAGGGATAAATGGGTTTCCACGTAACTTCCTCCAAATATTTAGGGAAGAAGTATTGGTAATCTTACATAAAAATCTTCCAGGAAACAGAAAACTATATATTGCTCAAAGTATTTATAAGGCCAACATAAGCTTCAGATCAAAAGTAAAAAGAAGGGCTTCCCTGATGGTGCAGTGGTTAAGAATCCACCTCCCAATGCAGGGGACACGGGTTCGAGCCCTTGTGGGGGAAGATCCCACATGCCGTGGAGCAGCTACGCCCACGTGCCACAACTGCTGAGCCTGCGCTCTGGAGCCTGCGGGCCACAACTGCTGAGCCCGTGTGCCACAACTACTGAAGCCTGCATGCCTAGAACCCGTGCTCCACAACAAGACAGGCCACCGCAAGGAGAAACCTACTCACCACAACAAAGAATAGCCCCCCGCTCACCACAACTACAGAAAGCTCACGTGCAACAATGAAGACCCAATGCAGCCACAAATAAATAAAAAATAAAGTATAGAATCTTAAAAACAAAACAAAACAAAATCTATAAAGAATATTACAAGAATAGAATCACAGGCCAGTTTCTCTTTTGAAAATGCATGCAAAATGTGTAAACAGAAGCACAAACTGTACCCATGGTATGTAAAACAATCATATATCAGAATCAAAGTAGCTTTATTTTGGTAATGCCAGGTTGCTTTAATGTTCAAACATGAAATTCATCCCAGGAATGAATTAGAGTGGGAAAAGGAGTCATTTTAAACGAAGCCTTGGGAATTCCCTGGTTTTCCAGTGGTTAGAACTTGGCGCTTTCACTGCTGGGGCCCTGGGGTCCAATCCCAGGTCAGGGAAATAAGATCCTCCAAGACATGAGGCAGGGCCCCGAAAAACAAAAATAATGAAGTCTTAAACAGGAGAAGCACAAGATCGAATAAACATAACAGATAACACCTTATGAAAAGTAGGTGAAGATTATGGAATATTCTAAAATTTAAAACAAAAAGAAACTTTTAAAGATTCCAAAGGATGTGACTAATATTGTACATAGGCAAAAAATAAAATGAAATAAAATATACAAATGATGGGAGCCCCAGAATCCAGAAGCCCAAGTCCTGTCTCTGAAGATTCCCATTCAGTGGGTTCTGGATTTCCTCTGTGTGTCAAAACCTACAGGTGATTCTGATACGACTCACAGACACAATGTAAAGCTTCTGCTTTGCAGGAGAGAATACCAGATTATTCTGTTATTTTATAGTTACACTAACAGGTTGTACTATTGACGGATAAGTCTGATGTCAAAATGCACTCCCCACTAGGGATAAAAAAGGAACTAGTAGTCTCTACTGCTACTTGGTGGCAGCATGCATGTATTGCAAGAGCAGTTATTGTAGGAATCCAAATTAGTGGAACATTTTAGAATTGGAAAACTACATACAGATCATCTAGTCAAGCTTCCAACTGTTATAGTTGTAAAAACTAAGGCCCATATAAATGAAATGATTTATCTCCAAAGAGTGTTAGTGAAAGAGTATGAAATAAAAAGTATCTCTGAACTTTTAATTTAGTGCTGTTTTTATTAATCTCAAGTACTAGCTTAAACTTCAGTGTGACAGATTTGGCATTGAATTCTTGCTCAGATTTACTGATTGTGTGCCTTTTAGTAAGTTACTAAAACACGCTTTATTTGTTAACAGGTTTATTTATTTATTTATTTCTGGCTGCATAGGCTCTTCATTGCTGTGTGCAGGCTTTCTCTAGTTGCAGTGAGCGGGGGCTACTCTTTGTTGCAGTGCGCAGGCTTCTCATTGGGGTGGCTTCTCGTTGTTGCTGAGCATGGAGTGTAGGTGTGTGGGCTTCAGTAGTTTTGGATCACGGGCTCTAGAGCGCAGGCTCGGTAGTTGTGGCGCACGGTCTTAGTTGCTCCGTGGCATGTGCAGTCTCATTTGCAGGTGCTGGGGAGGATTAAATGAGCTCATATGATATCCAATTGACTGAGGCAGAGTAGGCTTGGGATGAATCTTTGCTTGGTTTTCATTAGCTGCGGCGAAGAGGATGACAGCTTGGTGCCTCTCCAAATTTCACATGGGTGTGCCTCCCTTGGGGATCTTGTTAAATGCAGGCTGGTATTCAGTAGTTCTGGGTGGGGCCTGGATTCTGTCCTGCTAAGAAGCTCCTAGGTGACGGTGATGCTGAGGGCAAGGGTCCAGCTCCTGCATTTCTCCCTTTCCGGAAGAGCAGGATGTCTGCCCCCCGGGAGGAGAAAACATCCACAAAGTGACTACTAGGCAACAGCTTCCCTTACAGGCAAGGGACCTTTACCACTGCTCCCAACCATTGTGTCTGAGGCGCAGCAAGCCAAAACACTGAGATGCTGAGGTTTGCAGCAAAGAGGAGGTTTATTCACAGGGCAGCCATGCGAGGAAGTGACGTGAAAATAGGTCTCCAATCCTCCTTCCCGAAAGCAAGGGGCTTGGGGTATCTGTGGGATAAAGAATAAAGAAGCAGGGCAGTATGGGTCATGGGGAGCTTGAGGCAAGGTGATTGGACAAAGATGTGCTCCTCATTGTTCTGAGCTGGTGTAACAGGCTACAGGGCTCAGCACATTCTCAGGCTGGAGTTTTTGGCCCTCTGATGGCAGAAGGCCAAAAGGCACTTGCCCAGGTGGAAGATCGGTGGTCCTCTCCACTCTAAACCAGCTCCGCCTACCTAGGCACAGCTGATTCCAAGTTCCTGGACAATACCGGGGCAAACATCTTTTTGCTTATGCTATGTGCTACTTGGAGGACGTGCAAGTGTTCAAGGTACCTTGATGAGTGAAGACAGGATTTCACTAATCATGACACATGGTTTCACTTCCAGGTGAGCAGAAGAGACCTGTAGGCTGAGTCTGGCTCCTGGCACCTGGAATTGGAGGCAGATGGTTTAAAAACGGGCTCCCCCACCCTCTGTGTGATCTGAGGTAGATAGACTATTGATCCTTTTCTCCAATTAAAATGTGTGACTGGAAACACACTTAGTGGCATGTCTGACACACAGTAGTTATGCTACCGTAGGTCATTCTTGGAAACTGAAGCCGTGGTTTTGAGGGATCATCAAAACGAGTACAATGCTTGCCATGTTTCTCCTTGTTCATCTTGGTGACAAACCTGGTAGAGAGAGCTCCATCCTTTCCCACAGGACCACACCCCTAGTACTTAGAGTGAAGTGGTTATGTCTCACTTAAGGCACCTTTTCCTTTTCCTTCCTTCTTTTTTCTTCATTAATCTTCATCCAACTGGCCTTTCTAAATTTTACACAAAACAAAACCATTTCTCAATGGATTCAGATACTACCCCAAGTTAGTATTCCAACCAAGTTCTTGATCTTCCGGGTCTCATCATCAGAAATTTCTGAGCCTAAATCTTCTCCAGTTTCTAGGATCACTCATTTTCTCATTTCTCCCTTCTCCTTTGAGTTCAGAGTCTTGCCAATTTAGTCCCTTCCCTAACCACAACTTATAATAAGGTGACACAGCAAAGTGATGAAAGTCTAGACGGTCTGGTTTTACTCCTGGGTTTTTGCCACCTACTTACTGTGTGGCATTAGGCAAGCTATTCAACGTCTCTGGGCCTCAGTTTCCCCCCAAAAGTGAATATTACGAATATGACCTGCCGGGCTTCCATAGTGGTGCAGTGGTTGGGAGTCCGCCTGCTGATGCAGGGGGCACGGGTTCATGCCCCGGTCCGGGAGGATCCCACATGCCGTGGAGCGGTTGGGCCCGTGAGCCATGGCCGCTGAGCCCGCGCGTCCAGAGCCTGTGATCGGCAGCGGGAGAGGCCACGACAGTGAGAGGCCTGTGTACCACAAAAAAAAAGAACATTACCTGCCTATAGGGTTGCCATTATGAGGAATATGTGGGTTAATATTTGGTAAGAACTTAGAATAGTACTTGTTATAGTCTAAGCACTACAGTTGTGCTTTTTAATAATAATAAATGAAATTGCAAATGTATACCTTACTCAACTTTCTGTCATAACTTTGAAGTGTTGGTGTATCTGTTGGGTCTTGTCAGCCTGTAAAGGAGGTGAGGTGTCCGGAGCTTTGGTGTGAGACGTGCTGCCTGCCGAAGCACCGATGCCCATCAACGCCGTGACCGCCAAAGCCGTGAACGGGTGCTGGAGAAAGCAGGAGCAGAATGGAAGATGACGGCGTGGGAAGGAGGTGTGGTGTCCATAGGTTCGGGGTCTGAGGTGCTGCCTGCTGAAGCACCGATGCCCGCCAAAGCCGTAAATGGGGTGCTGGAGAAAACAGGAGCAGAACGGAAGATGACGGCGTGGGAAGGAGGCGTGGTGTCCATAGGTTCGGGGTCAGACGTGCTGCCTGCTGAAGCACCGATGCCCGGCAAAGGCGTAAATGGGGTGCTGGGGAAAACAGGAGCAGAATGGTAGATGATGGCGTGGGAAGGAGGTGTGGTGTCCATGGGTTCCATATCAGAGCTGCTGCGTGCCTGATCTGAGAGCAGAGAGTGCAGTGGGAGAGCTTCTCACTCCTTTTATATCTGACGGCTCCGCCTGCCTCTGTGACATGTCCATTGTACGTGTCACAGAGAAAGGGCGGGCGGGGCAGAGGGTGAGTCAGGGGGCACATGCGAGCCCAGCTGGTGGAGAAACCCCAGCCCAAAGGCAAAAGGCGGGGCCCCTTCTGGACTTTCTAGTGGCTGGGTCTTCTCGCTGTGGGTGGCAGGTGTTTGGCACGGGATGGGCCACCATGCAGAGACTGTTGGGGACTGTGGAGGCCTTCTCCTTCAGAGCTCACCCTGCCTGGGCACCGGCTCTGCAGGCCCCTCAGCTGCGCGTATGTATCGGCCAGCCCTTCCCCACTACGGGGCCCAGAGGCCAGAGGCTGCTCAGAGCTGAGGGCAGGAGGCACCCAGAGCTTGCCAGGGTGTGGGCCACCTCCTCCGGGGACCTCCCCAGCTTCTCTGCGAGGCCTGGAGACAGGATCGCCTTCTCCAGGGCTGCTCAGCTGCCAGCATCACGGTGAGCCAGGTGGCGAAGGTTTCTGAGCAGGAGATGCAGAGCCCTGATCCGACTGCATGCTGCACCCCACGATGTCCCTTCCTGGCAGGTAGGTTCTTTCTTCACTTCTTTTTTGAAATTTGGTCAGACAACATGTAAACCTTGCACTGTTCTTCAGGGTATACAGATGGTAGTGGCTTAGCCCGGATTCGAAGCAAGCCTGTGTGATTGCAGAGCTCGTGTTCTGGGCTGTGGTGCCCCCTTATCGTATATGCTTCATGTGTTCCTTGTTTTTCATTTTTTCTTGTAGTCCTTATGGTACTTAGCCCTAAGTGCCATACCTGTAACGAACAGCTACACTGCCCTGTGGGAGGTCTTCTTCTGTTCAACACATGAATTGGTCATCCACCGCACTGTGTTCTAATCTCAGAAGATACAGGTCAGGGACCACCAGTTGTCAGCTGGTGCTACCATTGGTGCTGCCATTCCACATGTCTAACTGAGGCTTGAAGGCCGGATTTTCCCTTTGTCTGGTTTGAAGGATCCAGATATGTAAAGATTATAGTCTAGATAAATCATGGGCTATCCTGAAAGAAATTCACCAGTGAATTGTTCCGTATGGATTAGAAGCCAGTTTCTCTGGCCTTCCTGGAGTATATCCAGCAAGGCGTCTCATTCACGTCTAGAAAGCCAATATATCCTTTATTGCAACTTCAGCGTGGAGCGATGTATTGGTTTAAAGTACGATCAACACAACTTGGTCATTGTGAGTAGGCCAGCTGGGTCCATTCTTTATTACACATATGTAACTCGAGAGATTCTTATGCCCAAGAGAGGAGACGTACTCTTGGGTGTCTAGGACGAGGGAAACATGTGTTGTTATTCAGGAGCTGGAAGCTGATGGTCTACACATCACTTGACCTTGTTTAAAACTTGTGTCTTTGGCTTGCTTCATTGGAGTGTTTTCTCTCTCCTGGGGCTGACATTGTGTGTTATGTATCACACAGGTGACATGTAGAAGTTTCAGAACCCAGAATCGTATAGATCAGTCAAAATGTATTTCTATAGTTTTGTTCAAAGTGTATGGAAAATAACACTGGGCATAATTCATATATTCTAGAATTAGTTGGACCCTCTGCTCATGAGATTCTTTTTATGGTATGTCACAGCAAATTTGGACTTCCATCCCCAATAAACTTTGGGGTTGGAGGACACAAAAAGCTTTTGCTCACACCTAAATTATGTCTGAAAGAAAAGGGTAAATATTATAAGCCCTTTCTAACCTCTCCAAGAGCAGAAATGATTTACAGCTGTGGCATTGAACCCTAATTCCTTGATCTCATTTGAGGAGAGTTCAGTAAGAAACAATGTCTTGATTTTTGTTTGTTTGGTTTCTTCCCTGTTTTCTCATCTTGCTTATCAACAATCCATTGTAATTCATGAGTTAGTATGGCAGCAGGCTGAGTGTTCCTGGAGCTCATTAAATGATCTTTTTTTCCTAAAATAACTTTTGTCTCCTTGTTTTCAGCCCCTCTTCTTTCCTCTGCCCTTTACTACAACCAGAGCTCAGCAAAAGCTGACTGGCTTTGTGCAGACCTTACTTAGGGTTAGTCTTTTCTTCATTATTTTATTCATGGCTCCTCCATTTCATTGTTTGCCTTCTCGAAATGTGTTGAAATCTTTCTGTGGTGGATGACTTCCAAAATGTCTTGGCTTTGATTGGTTGATTAAGTTTGGTATTTCTACAGTATTGTTTAAATATGGTTTCAGGAGGAACAGAAAGTGAATATGTTTCCTTGTCTGCCATCTTGAGCTGAAAATCCCTGTGGATTTTAGCATCCAATGTTCCCATGGGAAAAAAAAACCCAACCTTGGCATTAATAGATGTGACACTCAAGATTTCAGCTTTTCGTGGGCAATCACTGAGGATTGGAATATGTGGTCATTTCTAAAGGGAAAATAATAACTACCTCATGGAGTAGATTTGAGGATTAAATTAGAGAATGAACATGAAAATGCTTTGTAAGGCTTAAAAATCTATAAAAATGTTTTTTGTTATTATTTGATTTGTTGCTATTTCAACTTTACTCGACAGTTGCTTATGACCTTACTTATGTGATAAAATGGCCCCTGGTTTATTGTTTTGAAAGCCAGAATATATTTTTCAATAGCTCGATGGAAATGGCATCATTTGTGAAGGTTAAGGGTGAAGGGATAAATGTTTCTTGACACCTATCACTTTACAGTGTTTTCAGGAACTAATTGACACTTGTATTCCTCTTCCAAATTTTGTTGAGCACCTCCTACGAGCCACATGCTTTACATCAGGTGTTGGAAAGCATTTTCTGGATTTTAAATATCTTAGGCTTTGTGGGCCATATACAGCTTCTGTAGCTTCTCCTCTTTCTTCTTCAACAAGCTTTCTAAACGTGAGAACCATTATTAGCTCACAGTCCCACAGATCCAGGCTGAGAGCCTGATTTGATTTGTGGCCATGATTTGCCGATTCCTGCTCTGCGTCCTCACTGAGGAGGGGGACCATGTTTGAGTAATCACGTCTTTGAATCAACTCTTGGTCTTCTGGGGCTTGTCCTTACTCTCCTACACTCTCTAATCAACATGGCATCCAGAGAGATCCTGTTAAAACATAAGTCAGATCATGTCACTGAAATCTCTTCAATGGCTTCTTCACAGAAGAATCAAAGTCCTCAAAGTGCCTCCAGAGCCCTAGAAATGTGGACCTCTGTTTCGTGTCTGACTGTTTCCTTCTCCTCTCCACTTTGCTTGCTCTGTTTTCCACACACTGCCATCCTTTCTGCTCCTTGGGTACTCCAGCCTACTCTAGCCTCATTGACTTTCCATCGGACTGTTCCCTCTACCTGTACTATTCACTTCCCAGATATGCTCCTTGCTCCCTCTTAAATTTTATCTTCCCCAGAAAGTCCTCAGGGATCACTTAGTTTCAGCTAGCAGCCTCCTCCTAGCATCTAGCCATCTCCATCTCCCTTCCCTGCTTGCTGTTTTTCTCCAGCACTTCCCTTATATATGCCCGCACTGTCGCGGCTCAGATTCAGCAAGTGATCATTGCCGCAGCATGGCCTCGGGGACCCTGGCTGCGGACACGATGTCCACACCTGCCTGGTGGCCCCTGCTCGCCTCACGGCCCCTCAGGTGCAGCATGCGCAGGACCCACATTGCAGGCAGAAGACACAGGGCCACTGGCCCCAGCTAGGCAGGCCCCTCGATGCCGTGCTCATGTTGGCTCAGAACTCTTCGCTCTCCGTGCTGCGGTTCAAACCTGTGGGCAGCGCTGTGTGGGCGGGGATCGAAGACCTCCGCCCGCTCCTCAGTGTGTCAGCACGCAGCCCCGCCTCCCATGGGGAGCCAGCCTGAGGAGCAGGGGCAGGAGATTCGAGACTAGGGTGGCGCGAAAGGTAGGAGGTGTGGAGAGTATGGGGTTTACAAAAAGTGTTTGCTGACTGATCCAAACAAAAGTGAGACATGGTTGTATCAACGCATTTAAAAAGTCATTAAACTGCCGCTAAGTGTCTGTGATCACCCCGCCTAGGAGAGAGCGTGCACTCCGTGAGGGACACATGAAAGGCTGAGTGAACGTCTACCTGTGGTCCGTTACCTGGTGCACGGGTGTGTGAATTTTTGCGGAGAGCTCTTAATTTCTGTTGTCTCTGCTGACTTGACACGGTGGTTGGCAAACAGTGACGTGTTCAGTGTATTCAGGACATGATCATGGTTACTAATAATCACTTTGTTTTGCGCTGACACCTCCACAGAGAATTTACTACTGAATGTCCACTTTACAGAAGAGAAACTGAGGCGTAGGAAGTGAAGTGACTGAGTAAGAGGAATGACTCAGACAATTGGTGTTAGTAAATTAACCCTGCAGGGGGCCGTTAGACTGTGGTGGCTCTAGTGATGCGGCCGCCTATGTAAAGCAAGGAAAATCTAAGCCTGTCAGCGGCTCAGGGTGACGGACACCGCTGAGGACAGCCAGTCACAAACCACCAACTAGGCTTTAAAGCTATAGCAAATCAGTCATTTCCTTGCTTTGCTTCTGCTCTTTTAAAATAAGCATCTCTGCAGCTCCTGTGGCTGGAGTGCTCCTCACCGCTTCCACTTTGGTGGTGCCTGAATTGAATCTAATTTTGCTCACATAAAGTCTTAAAATTTTAAATATGCCTCAGTTTGTCTTTTAGGGCTGGCCGTAGAAGTTGGATTTGTGTCCAGTTTCTAGAACAGTGGTTGTCCTCTGGTCAGGCCTTAGGCGTTCTGTGTACAACGTTCCTCTTCTACCACCACCTTCTGGATGCCTCCACCCTCTACCATCTCCCGCGCATCAGATCCCCTAGATGCTCACATTATAACATCGCAGACACTCCTCTGTCTTCCAGCCAGCGTGTGAACTGAAACATTTCCATTCCTGTTGAAGAGTCTGGTGTGACCACTTTCCCAAACACAGCCACTCCCCAGCTGACCCTGGGTAACCACTCTTCTGAACTTGGTCTCCATCACTGACATGGACGTCTTTCTATTTATGCTACATTTTTAAGTATTCATAAACCGCATATAGTATTCTATATTTTGTCTTCTTTCTTGCTTTATTTAGTGTTATCTTTGCTAGGTTCATCCATGCTGACACGTAAAGATCTGTCTAGTTCACGTACTTTCCTCGCTATGTAGGATTCCCATGTACGGAAATACAATAATTTATATGTGCTTTTTCCTGTTGATGGATATTTAAATTGTTTCCAATTTTCAGTATGATTTCTTTTAAAAACATGTTTATATACTTTTTAAAGGTTACTTTACATTTACAGTTATTACAAAATATTGCCTATATTCCCTGTGTTGTACAATACATCCTTGAGCCTATTGTGGACCTAGTAGTTTACATCTCTCACTTCCCGACCCCTGTATTGCCCCCTCCTCCCCCTCTGCGCTGGCAACCATTAGTTTGTTCTCTATATCTGTAACTCTCCTTCTGTTTTGTTATATTTGCTAGATAGTTGTATTTTTGAGATTCCATATATAGGTGATATCCTACAGTATTTGTTTCTGTTTGACTTATTTCACTTACCACAATGCCCTCCAAGGCCATCTATGTTGCTGCAAATGGCAAAATTTTGTTCTTTTGTAAGGCTGAGTAGTATGCCATTGGTTATATGTACCACATCTTCTTTATCTATTCATCTCTTGATGACACTTAGGTTGCTTCCATATCTTGGTAATTGTACACAAGGATGCTGCGAACATTGGGGTGCATGTATCTTTTCCAGTACATGTTATTGAGAACACGTGTTTTTGGTTTTTTCAGATTTATACCTAAGAGTGGAGTTGCGAGGTCATATAGTAGTTCTCTTTTTAGGTTTTGGAGAACCCTCCATACTGTTTTCCACAGTGGCTGCACCAGTTTACATCCCTACCAACAGTGTACCAGGGTTCCCTTTTCTCTCAAACATTGTAAATTTTCTTCCGAGTGGTAATTGAGATGATAGTTCAATAATAACATAAGATCAGGTGAAGTCTAAAGAAATTTTAGAAAACCTGGATAAAGTAAGAACACATGTGTTCTCTGGCATCTGAATGTTGGAGAGACACCAAGACATGTGGGCCAAGTTGTGGAGAGAAGGGAAACACAGACGCAAGCTTGACATTTGCTGCAGCTTTTCTCCTTGGGGCATTTGCTGATTCAAACGTTACAGCCTAGGAGCTGAAAAGCCAAAGAGCTCAAAAGACTCTAACCACAGAAGCCAAAGAGCAAGAGCCGATTTACATGGATAAAAAGCATTTTAACTATGCCAAAGCAGAAAATGAAAGGAAAGAACTTTGCATTGCATTTAATAAAAGTTTAGGGAGATCTTTGTGGTATATTAGTGAACTTATTGGCGGAAATTGAGCCATGTACATTGTGTTGGAGAGGCACCAAGAGTTCAAGAATTCTCACATTTTGAGTACACAATTACCTTACATGTAGGCCTGGTGGCAGCCATTTACATAACAATGATTTGGAGGATGTGGTGTTAGTCAGCTCTTGCTGTGATAATGCTTTGGAAGAAATCGCCCCCAAACTCAGTTACATAAACAAGAATTTATTTTCCTTGGACCTATGGGCTAGTAGCTGCAGTGGCTCTCTTTTAGACCTCTAGATGGCTGGTTTTGCTCCGTGTTTTGGGTCAGTTTGAGGTGTGTCACACACATCTTCCTCTGGAGCCCGAGTGTGAGGCCGCAGCTCCCAGGCCCTGCCTTCTCACAAAGTTCAGTGAAACATAAGAGGTGCATGCAAATAGCAACCATAAGCATGCTGAAGTGGCTATACTAATACCAGAAAATATAGACTTTAAAACAAACAAAAGAGTTACTAGATATGAAAAGGGACATTTTATGATAAAAAAGGGAAGATACCAAAATTTTTAACATATTTGCCCTGAATAAGATAAAACCAAAGTACATGAAGAAGAAAATACCAACACCCATGAAGAATTGAAGGAAGAAATAGATAATTGCACAATATTAGGTAGAGGCTTCAGTACTCCACGGTCAATAATGGATAGAACAATTAGGCAGAAGATCAACAACGATATAGAAGACTTGGACAAGGCTATGAATTAACAAGACCTACTAAATGTCTAGAGAATACTCAACCGAACAGTAAAATGCTCATCCTGCTCAACTACATGTGAAACGTTTCCCAGCATAGACGACATGCTAGGCTGTAAGAAAAGAGATTAAAAGCCACATACATTGCTGGTGGGAATGTAAAATGGCGCGGCCATTTTACAAAACAGCTTGAGAGTTCCTGCAAGTGTTAAACATCGAGTTACCCTATGACCCAGCAGTTCCATTACTAAATATATACCTAAGAGAAATGAAAACTTATGTCTGCACAAAAGCTTGTACGTGAATGTTCAGGGAAACCTATTTCTAAAAACAAAAGGTGGAAATAATTCAAATGTCAATCTGATAAATGAAGAAACAAAATGTGGAATAGCCGTACAATAGAATAGCATTCAGCTCTAAAAAGGCATGAAATATTGATCCATGTTACAACATGAATGAACCATGAAAGCATTATGTAAAGTTAAAGCAGCCAATCACAAAAGATCACATATTGTATGGTGCCATTTATATGAAGTGCCCAGAATAGCCAATCTGTAGAGTCAGGAAGTCGATTAGTGGTTGCCTAGGGCTGAGAGGGTTGAGGAGAATGAAAAAACCTTGTTAATGTGTAATGGGTTTTTTGTGAGGGGACAAAAATCTACAATTGGACTGTCGTGATGGTTCCACAAGTCTTTTAGTGGTTACACTAAGAACCACTGAATTGTATACATAAAAGAGTTGAAATTATGGTATGTAAATTACATCCCAATAAAGCTGTTAAAATTATGAAAATTTTATAGTTATAAATTTGAAAATTCATCCCAAATTACACATTCTTAACAAATGCAACCTAAGAGGACTAACCCAACAAAGAAAAAATATCTAAAACACCTGTATCTACTCAAAAAGTTGTTTGTATAGTTAAGTACCTTTACAGAAAATGATTTCCAGGGATAAATGGGTTTCCACGTAACTTCCTCCAAATATTTAGGGAAGAAGTATTGGTAATCTTACATAAAAATCTTCCAGGAAACAGAAAACTATATATTGCTCAAAGTATTTATAAGGCCAACATAAGCTTCAGATCAAAAGTAAAAAGAAGGGCTTCCCTGATGGTGCAGTGGTTAAGAATCCACCTCCCAATGCAGGGGACACGGGTTCGAGCCCTTGTGGGGGAAGATCCCACATGTCGTGGAGCAGCTACGCCCACGTGCCACAACTGCTGAGCCTGCGCTCTGGAGCCTGCGGGCCACAACTGCTGAGCCCGTGTGCCACAACTACTGAAGCCTGCATGCCTAGAACCCGTGCTCCACAACAAGACAGGCCACCGCAAGGAGAAGCCTACTCACCACAACAAAGAATAGCCCCCCGCTCACCACAACTACAGAAAGCTCGCGTGCAACAATGAAGACCCAATGCAGCCACAAATAAATAAAAAATAAAGTATAGAATCTTAAAAACAAAACAAAACAAAATCTATAAAGAATATTACAAGAATAGAATCACAGGCCAGTTTCTCTTTTGAAAATGCATGCAAAATGTGTAAACAGAAGCACAAACTGTACCCATGGTATGTAAAACAATCATATATCAGAATCAAAGTAGCTTTATTTTGGTAATGCCAGGTTGCTTTAATGTTCAAACATGAAATTCATCCCAGGAATGAATTAGAGTGGGAAAAGGAGTCATTTTAAACGAAGCCTTGGGAATTCCCTGGTTTTCCAGTGGTTAGAACTTGGCGCTTTCACTGCTGGGGCCCTGGGGTCCAATCCCAGGTCAGGGAAATAAGATCCTCCAAGACATGAGGCAGGGCCCCGAAAAACAAAAATAATGAAGTCTTAAACAGGAGAAGCACAAGATCGAATAAACATAACAGATAACACCTTATGAAAAGTAGGTGAAGATTATGGAATATTCTAAAATTTAAAACAAAAAGAAACTTTTAAAGATTCCAAAGGATGTGACTAATATTGTACATAGGCAAAAAATAAAATGAAATAAAATATACAAATGATGGGAGCCCCAGAATCCAGAAGCCCAAGTCCTGTCTCTGAAGATTCCCATTCAGTGGGTTCTGGATTTCCTCTGTGTGTCAAAACCTACAGGTGATTCTGATACGACTCACAGACACAATGTAAAGCTTCTGCTTTGCAGGAGAGAATACCAGATTATTCTGTTATTTTATAGTTACACTAACAGGTTGTACTATTGACGGATAAGTCTGATGTCAAAATGCACTCCCCACTAGGGATAAAAAAGGAACTAGTAGTCTCTACTGCTACTTGGTGGCAGCATGCATGTATTGCAAGAGCAATTATTGTAGGAATCCAAATTAGTGGAACATTTTAGAATTGGAAAACTACATACAGATCATCTAGTCAAGCTTCCAACTGTTATAGTTGTAAAAACTAAGGCCCATATAAATGAAATGATTTATCTCCAAAGAGTGTTAGTGAAAGAGTATGAAATAAAAAGTATCTCTGAACTTTTAATTTAGTGCTGTTTTTATTAATCTCAAGTACTAGCTTAAACTTCAGTGTGACAGATTTGGCATTGAATTCTTGCTCAGATTTACTGATTGTGTGCCTTTTAGTAAGTTACTAAAACACGCTTTATTTGTTAACAGGTTTATTTATTTATTTATTTCTGGCTGCATAGGCTCTTCATTGCTGTGTGCAGGCTTTCTCTAGTTGCAGTGAGCGGGGGCTACTCTTTGTTGCAGTGCGCAGGCTTCTCATTGGGGTGGCTTCTCGTTGTTGCTGAGCATGGAGTGTAGGTGTGTGGGCTTCAGTAGTTTTGGATCACGGGCTCTAGAGCGCAGGCTCGGTAGTTGTGGCGCACGGTCTTAGTTGCTCCGTGGCATGTGCAGTCTCATTTGCAGGTGCTGGGGAGGATTAAATGAGCTCATATGATATCCAATTGACTGAGGCAGAGTAGGCTTGGGATGAATCTTTGCTTGGTTTTCATTAGCTGCGGCGAAGAGGATGACAGCTTGGTGCCTCTCCAAATTTCACATGGGTGTGCCTCCCTTGGGGATCTTGTTAAATGCAGGCTGGTATTCAGTAGTTCTGGGTGGGGCCTGGATTCTGTCCTGCTAAGAAGCTCCTAGGTGACGGTGATGCTGAGGGCAAGGGTCCAGCTCCTGCATTTCTCCCTTTCCGGAAGAGCAGGACGTCTGCCCCCCGGGAGGAGAAAACATCCACAAAGTGACTACTAGGCAACAGCTTCCCTTACAGGCAAGGGACCTTTACCACTGCTCCCAACCATTGTGTCTGAGGCGCAGCAAGCCAAAACACTGAGATGCTGAGGTTTGCAGCAAAGAGGAGGTTTATTCACAGGGCAGCCATGCGAGGAAGTGACGTGAAAATAGGTCTCCAATCCTCCTTCCCGAAAGCAAGGGGCTTGGGGTATCTGTGGGATAAAGAATAAAGAAGCAGGGCAGTATGGGTCATGGGGAGCTTGAGGCAAGGTGATTGGACAAAGATGTGCTCCTCATTGTTCTGAGCTGGTGTAACAGGCTACAGGGCTCAGCACATTCTCAGGCTGGAGTTTTTGGCCCTCTGATGGCAGAAGGCCAAAAGGCACTTGCCCAGGTGGAAGATCGGTGGTCCTCTCCACTCTAAACCAGCTCCGCCTACCTAGGCACAGCTGATTCCAAGTTCCTGGACAATACCGGGGCAAACATCTTTTTGCTTATGCTATGTGCTACTTGGAGGACGTGCAAGTGTTCAAGGTACCTTGATGAGTGAAGACAGGATTTCACTAATCATGACACATGGTTTCACTTCCAGGTGAGCAGAAGAGACCTGTAGGCTGAGTCTGGCTCCTGGCACCTGGAATTGGAGGCAGATGGTTTAAAAACGGGCTCCCCCACCCTCTGTGTGATCTGAGGTAGATAGACTATTGATCCTTTTCTCCAATTAAAATGTGTGACTGGAAACACACTTAGTGGCATGTCTGACACACAGTAGTTATGCTACCGTAGGTCATTCTTGGAAACTGAAGCCGTGGTTTTGAGGGATCATCAAAACGAGTACAATGCTTGCCATGTTTCTCCTTGTTCATCTTGGTGACAAACCTGGTAGAGAGAGCTCCATCCTTTCCCACAGGACCACACCCCTAGTACTTAGAGTGAAGTGGTTATGTCTCACTTAAGGCACCTTTTCCTTTTCCTTCCTTCTTTTTTCTTCATTAATCTTCATCCAACTGGCCTTTCTAAATTTTACACAAAACAAAACCATTTCTCAATGGATTCAGATACTACCCCAAGTTAGTATTCCAACCAAGTTCTTGATCTTCCGGGTCTCATCATCAGAAATTTCTGAGCCTAAATCTTCTCCAGTTTCTAGGATCACTCATTTTCTCATTTCTCCCTTCTCCTTTGAGTTCAGAGTCTTGCCAATTTAGTCCCTTCCCTAACCACAACTTATAATAAGGTGACACAGCAAAGTGATGAAAGTCTAGACGGTCTGGTTTTACTCCTGGGTTTTTGCCACCTACTTACTGTGTGGCATTAGGCAAGCTATTCAACGTCTCTGGGCCTCAGTTTCCCCCCAAAAGTGAATATTACGAATATGACCTGCCGGGCTTCCATAGTGGTGCAGTGGTTGGGAGTCCGCCTGCTGATGCAGGGGGCACGGGTTCATGCCCCGGTCCGGGAGGATCCCACATGCCGTGGAGCGGTTGGGCCCGTGTGCCATGGCCGCTGAGCCCGCGCGTCCAGAGCCTGTGATCGGCAGCGGGAGAGGCCACGACAGTGAGAGGCCTGCGTACCACAAAAAAAAAGAACATTACCTGCCTATAGGGTTGCCATTATGAGGAATATGTGGGTTAATATTTGGTAAGAACTTAGAATAGTACTTGTTATAGTCTAAGCACTACAGTTGTGCTTTTTAATAATAATAAATGAAATTGCAAATGTATACCTTACTCAACTTTCTGTCATAACTTTGAAGTGTTGGTGTATCTGTTGGGTCTTGTCAGCCTGTAAAGGAGGTGAGGTGTCCGGAGCTTTGGTGTGAGACGTGCTGCCTGCCGAAGCACCGATGCCCATCAACGCCGTGACCGCCAAAGCCGTGAACGGGTGCTGGAGAAAGCAGGAGCAGAATGGAAGATGACGGCGTGGGAAGGAGGTGTGGTGTCCATAGGTTCGGGGTCTGAGGTGCTGCCTGCTGAAGCACCGATGCCCGCCAAAGCCGTAAATGGGGTGCTGGAGAAAACAGGAGCAGAACGGAAGATGACGGCGTGGGAAGGAGGCGTGGTGTCCATAGGTTCGGGGTCAGACGTGCTGCCTGCTGAAGCACCGATGCCCGGCAAAGGCGTAAATGGGGTGCTGGGGAAAACAGGAGCAGAATGGTAGATGATGGCGTGGGAAGGAGGTGTGGTGTCCATGGGTTCCATATCAGAGCTGCTGCGTGCCTGATCTGAGAGCAGAGAGTGCAGTGGGAGAGCTTCTCACTCCTTTTATATCTGACGGCTCCGCCTGCCTCTGTGACATGTCCATTGTACGTGTCACAGAGAAAGGGCGGGCGGGGCAGAGGGTGAGTCAGGGGGCACATGCGAGCCCAGCTGGTGGAGAAACCCCAGCCCAAAGGCAAAAGGCGGGGCCCCTTCTGGACTTTCTAGTGGCTGGGTCTTCTCGCTGTGGGTGGCAGGTGTTTGGCACGGGATGGGCCACCATGCAGAGACTGTTGGGGACTGTGGAGGCCTTCTCCTTCAGAGCTCACCCTGCCTGGGCACCGTCTCTGCAGGCCCCTCAGCTGCGCGTATGTATCGGCCAGCCCTTCCCCACTACGGGGCCCAGAGGCCAGAGGCTGCTCAGAGCTGAGGGCAGGAGGCACCCAGAGCTTGCCAGGGTGTGGGCCACCTCCTCCGGGGACCTCCCCAGCTTCTCTGCGAGGCCTGGAGACAGGATCGCCTTCTCCAGGGCTGCTCAGCTGCCAGCATCACGGTGAGCCAGGTGGCGAAGGTTTCTGAGCAGGAGATGCAGAGCCCTGATCCGACTGCATGCTGCACCCCACGATGTCCCTTCCTGGCAGGTAGGTTCTTTCTTCACTTCTTTTTTGAAATTTGGTCAGACAACTTGTAAACCTTGCACTGTTCTTCAGGGTATACAGATGGTAGTGGCTTAGCCCGGATTCGAAGCAAGCCTGTGTGATTGCAGAGCTCGTGTTCTGGGCTGTGGTGCCCCCTTATCGTATATGCTTCATGTGTTCCTTGTTTTTCATTTTTTCTTGTAGTCCTTATGGTACTTAGCCCTAAGTGCCATACCTGTAACGAACAGCTACACTGCCCTGTGGGAGGTCTTCTTCTGTTCAACACATGAATTGGTCATCCACCGCACTGTGTTCTAATCTCAGAAGACACAGGTCAGGGACCACCAGTTGTCAGCTGGTGCTACCATTGGTGCTGCCATTCCACATGTCTAACTGAGGCTTGAAGGCCGGATTTTCCCTTTGTCTGGTTTGAAGGATCCAGATATGTAAAGATTATAGTCTAGATAAATCATGGGCTATCCTGAAAGAAATTCACCAGTGAATTGTTCCGTATGGATTAGAAGCCAGTTTCTCTGGCCTTCCTGGAGTATATCCAGCAAGGCGTCTCATTCATGTCTAGAAAGCCAATATATCCTTTATTGCAACTTCAGCGTGGAGCGATGTATTGGTTTAAAGTACGATCAACACAACTTGGTCATTGTGAGTAGGCCAGCTGGGTCCACTCTTTATTACACATATGTAACTCGAGACATTCTTATGCCCAAGAGAGGAGACGTACTCTTGGGTGTCTAGGACGAGGGAAACATGTGTTGTTATTCAGGAGCTGGAAGCTGATGGTCTACACATCACTTGACCTTGTTTAAAACTTGTGTCTTTGGCTTGCTTCATTGGAGTGTTTTCTCTCTCCTGGGGCTGACATTGTGTGTTATGTATCACACAGGTGACATGTAGAAGTTTCAGAACCCAGAATCGTATAGATCAGTCAAAATGTATTTCTATAGTTTTGTTCAAAGTGTATGGAAAATAACACTGGGCATAATTCATATATTCCAGAATTAGTTGGACCCTCTGCTCATGAGATTCTTTTTATGGTATGTCACAGCAAATTTGGACTTCCATCCCCAATAAACTTTGGGGTTGGAGGACACAAAAAGCTTTTGCTCACACCTAAATTATGTCTGAAAGAAAAGGGTAAATATTATAAGCCCTTTCTAACCTCTCCAAGAGCAGAAATGATTTACAGCTGTGGCATTGAACCCTAATTCCTCGATCTCATTTGAGGAGAGTTCAGTAAGGAACAATGTCTTGATTTTTGTTTGTTTGGTTTCTTCCCTGTTTTCTCATCTTGCTTACCAACAATCCATTGTAATTCATGAGTTAGTATGGCAGCAGGCTGAGTGTTCCCTGGAGCTCATTAAATGATCTTTTTTTCCTAAAATAACTTTTGTCTCCTTGTTTTCAGCCCCTCTTCTTTCCTCTGCCCTTTACTACAACCAGAGCTCAGCAAAAGCTGACTGGCTTTGTGCAGACCTTACTTAGGGTTAGTCTTTTCTTCATTATTTTATTCATGGCTCCTCCATTTCATTGTTTGCCTTCTCGAAATGTGTTGAAATCTTTCTGTGGTGGATGACTTCCAAAATGTCTTGGCTTTGATTGGTTGATTAAGTTTGGTATTTCTACAGTATTGTTTAAATATGGTTTCAGGAGGAACAGAAAGTGAATATGTTTCCTTGTCTGCCATCTTGAGCTGAAAATCCCTGTGGATTTTAGCATCCAATGTTCCCATGGGAAAAAAAAAACCCAACCTTGGCATTAATAGATGTGACACTCAAGATTTCAGCTTTTCGTGGGCAATCACTGAGGATTGGAATATGTGGTCATTTCTAAAGGGAAAATAATAACTACCTCATGGAGTAGATTTGAGGATTAAATTAGAGAATGAACATGAAAATGCTTTGTAAGGCTTAAAAATCTATAAAAATGTTTTTTGTTATTATTTGATTTGTTGCTATTTCAACTTTACTCGACAGTTGCTTATGACCTTACTTATGTGATAAAATGGCCCCTGGTTTATTGTTTTGAAAGCCAGAATATATTTTTCAATAGCTCGATGGAAATGGCATCATTTGTGAAGGTTAAGGGTGAAGGGATAAATGTTTCTTGACACCTATCACTTTACAGTGTTTTCAGGAACTAATTGACACTTGTATTCCTCTTCCAAATTTTGTTGAGCACCTCCTACGAGCCACATGCTTTACATCAGGTGTTGGAAAGCATTTTCTGGATTTTAAATATCTTAGGCTTTGTGGGCCATATACAGCTTCTGTAGCTTCTCCTCTTTCTTCTTCAACAAGCTTTCTAAACGTGAGAACCATTATTAGCTCACAGTCCCACAGATCCAGGCTGAGAGCCTGATTTGATTTGTGGCCATGATTTGCCGATTCCTGCTCTGCGTCCTCACTGAGGAGGGGGACCATGTTTGAGTAATCACTTCTTTGAATCAACTCTTGGTCTTCTGGGGCTTGTCCTTACTCTCCTACACTCTCTAATCAACATGGCATCCAGAGAGATCCTGTTAAAACATAAGTCAGATCATGTCACTGAAATCTCTTCAATGGCTTCTTCACAGAAGAATCAAAGTCCTCAAAGTGCCTCCAGAGCCCTAGAAATGTGGACCTCTGTTTCGTGTCTGACTGTTTCCTTCTCCTCTCCACTTTGCTTGCTCTGTTTTCCACACACTGCCATCCTTTCTGCTCCTTGGGTACTCCAGCCTACTCTAGCCTCATTGACTTTCCATCGGACTGTTCCCTCTACCTGTACTATTCACTTCCCAGATATGCTCCTTGCTCCCTCTTAAATTTTATCTTCCCCAGAAAGTCCTCAGGGATCACTTAGTTTCAGCTAGCAGCCTCCTCCTAGCATCTAACCATCTCCATCTCCCTTCCCTGCTTGCTGTTTTTCTCCAGCACTTCCCTTATATATGCCCGCACTGTCGCGGCTCAGATTCAGCAAGTGATCATTGCCGCAGCATGGCCTCGGGGACCCTGGCTGCGGACACGATGTCCACACCTGCCTGGTGGCCCCTGCTCGCCTCACGGCCCCTCAGGTGCAGCATGCGCAGGACCCACATTGCAGGCAGAAGACACAGGGCCACTGGCCCCAGCTGGGCAGGCCCCTCGATGCCGTGCTCATGTTGGCTCAGACCTCTTCGCTCTCCGCGCTGCGGTTCAAACCTGTGGGCAGCGCTGTGTGGGCGGGGATCGAAGACCTCCGCCCGCTCCTCAGTGTGTCAGCACGCAGCCCCGCCTCCCATGGGGAGCCAGCCTGAGGAGCAGGGGCAGGAGATTCGAGACTAGGGTGGCGCGAAAGGTAGGAGGTGTGGAGAGTATGGGGTTTACAAAAAGTGTTTGCTGACTGATCCAAACAAAAGTGAGACATGGTTGTATCAACGCATTTAAAAAGTCATTAAACTGCCGCTAAGTGTCTGTGATCACCCCGCCTAGGAGAGAGCGTGCACTCCGTGAGGGACACATGAAAGGCTGAGTGAACGTCTACCTGTGGTCCGTTACCTGGTGCACGGGTGTGTGAATTTTTGCGGAGAGCTCTTAATTTCTGTTGTCTCTGCTGACTTGACACGGTGGTTGGCAAACAGTGACGTGTTCAGTGTATTCAGGACATGATCATGGTTACTAATAATCACTTTGTTTTGCGCTGACACCTCCACAGAGAATTTACTACTGAATGTCCACTTTACAGAAGAGAAACTGAGGCGTAGGAAGTGAAGTGACTGAGTAAGAGGAATGACTCAGACAATTGGTGTTAGTAAATTAACCCTGCAGGGGGCCGTTAGACTGTGGTGGCTCTAGTGATGCGGCCGCCTATGTAAAGCAAGGAAAATCTAAGCCTGTCAACGGCTCAGGGTGACGGACACCGCTGAGGACAGCCAGTCACAAACCACCAACTAGGCTTTAAAGCTATAGCAAATCAGTCATTACCTTGCTTTGCTTCTGCTCTTTTAAAATAAGCATCTCTGCAGCTCCTGTGGCTGGAGTGCTCCTCACCGCTTCCACTTTGGTGGTGCCTGAATTGAATCTAATTTTGCTCACATAAAGTCTTAAAATTTTAAATATGCCTCAGTTTGTCTTTTAGGGCTGGCCGTAGAAGTTGGATTTGTGTCCAGTTTCTAGAACAGTGGTTGTCCTCTGGTCAGGCCTTAGGCGTTCTGTGTACAACGTTCCTCTTCTACCACCACCTTCTGGATGCCTCCACCCTCTACCATCTCCCGCGCATCAGATCCCCTAGATGCTCACATTATAACATCGCAGACACTCCTCTGTCTTCCAGCCAGCGTGTGAACTGAAACATTTCCATTCCTGTTGAAGAGTCTGGTGTGACCACTTTCCCAAACACAGCCACTCCCCAGCTGACCCTGGGTAACCACTCTTCTGAACTTGGTCTCCATCACTGACATGGACGTCTTTCTATTTATGCTACATTTTTAAGTATTCATAAACCGCATATAGTATTCTATATTTTGTCTTCTTACTTGCTTTATTTAGTGTTATCTTTGCTAGGTTCATCCATGCTGACACGTAAAGATCTGTCTAGTTCACGTACTTTCCTCGCTATGTAGGATTCCCATGTACGGAAATACAATAATTTATATGTGCTTTTTCCTGTTGATGGATATTTAAATTGTTTCCAATTTTCAGTATGATTTCTTTTAAAAACATGTTTATATACTTTTTAAAGGTTACTTTACATTTACAGTCATTACAAAATATTGCCTATATTCCCTGTGTTGTACAATACATCCTTGAGCCTATTGTGGACCTAGTAGTTTACATCTCTCACTTCCCGACCCCTGTATTGCCCCCTCCTCCCCCTCTGCGCTGGCAACCATTAGTTTGTTCTCTATATCTGTAACTCTCCTTCTGTTTTGTTATATTTGCTAGATAGTTGTATTTTTGAGATTCCATATATAGGTGATATCCTACAGTATTTGTTTCTGTTTGACTTATTTCACTTACCACAATGCCCTCCAAGGCCATCTATGTTGCTGCAAATGGCAAAATTTTGTTCTTTTGTAAGGCTGAGTAGTATGCCATTGGTTATATGTACCACATCTTCTTTATCTATTCATCTCTTGATGACACTTAGGTTGCTTCCATATCTTGGTAATTGTACACAAGGATGCTGCGAACATTGGGGTGCATGTATCTTTTCCAGTACATGTTATTGAGAACACGTGTTTTTGGTTTTTTCAGATTTATACCTAAGAGTGGAGTTGCGAGGTCATATAGTAGTTCTCTTTTTAGGTTTTGGAGAACCCTCCATACTGTTTTCCACAGTGGCTGCACCAGTTTACATCCCTACCAACAGTGTACCAGGGTTCCCTTTTCTCTCAAACATTGTAAATTTTCTTCCGAGTGGTAATTGAGATGATAGTTCAATAATAACATAAGATCAGGTGAAGTCTAAAGAAATTTTAGAAAACCTGGATAAAGTAAGAACACATGTGTTCTCTGGCATCTGAATGTTGGAGAGACACCAAGACATGTGGGCCAAGTTGTGGAGAGAAGGGAAACACAGACGCAAGCTTGACATTTGCTGCAGCTTTTCTCCTTGGGGCATTTGCTGATTCAAACGTTACAGCCTAGGAGCTGAAAAGCCAAAGAGCTCAAAAGACTCTAACCACAGAAGCCAAAGAGCAAGAGCCGATTTACATGGATAAAAAGCATTTTAACTATGCCAAAGCAGAAAATGAAAAGAAAGAACTTTGCATTGCATTTAATAAAAGTTTAGGGAGATCTTTGTGGTATATTAGTGAACTTATTGGCGGAAATTGAGACATGTACATTGTGTTGGAGAGGCACCAAGAGTTCAAGAATTCTCACATTTTGAGTACACAATTACCTTACATGTAGGCCTGGTGGCAGCCATTTACATAACAATGATTTGGAGGATGTGGTGTTAGTCAGCTCTTGCTGTGATAATGCTTTGGAAGAAATCGCCCCCAAACTCAGTTACATAAACAAGAATTTATTTTCCTTGGACCTATGGGCTAGTAGCTGCAGTGGCTCTCTTTTAGACCTCTAGATGGCTGGTTTTGCTCCGTGTTTTGGGTCAGTTTGAGGTGTGTCACACACATCTTCCTCTGGAGCCCGAGTGTGAGGCCGCAGCTCCCAGGCCCTGCCTTCTCACAAAGTTCAGTGAAACATAAGAGGTGCATGCAAATAGCAACCATAAGCATGCTGAAGTGGCTATACTAATACCAGAAAATATAGACTTTAAAACAAACAAAAGAGTTACTAGATATGAAAAGGGACATTTTATGATAAAAAAGGGAAGATACCAAAATTTTTAACATATTTGCCCTGAATAAGATAAAACCAAAGTACATGAAGAAGAAAATACCAAAACCCATGAAGAATTGAAGGAAGAAATAGATAATTGCACAATATTAGGTAGAGGCTTCAGTACTCCACGGTCAATAATGGATAGAACAATTAGGCAGAAGATCAACAACGATATAGAAGACTTGGACAAGGCTATGAATTAACAAGACCTACTAAATGTCTAGAGAATACTCAACCGAACAGTAAAATGCTCATCCTGCTCAACTACATGTGAAACGTTTCCCAGCATAGACGACATGCTAGGCTGTAAGAAAAGAGATTAAAAGCCACATACATTGCTGGTGGGAATGTAAAATGGCGCGGCCATTTTACAAAACAGCTTGAGAGTTCCTGCAAGTGTTAAACATCGAGTTACCCTATGACCCAGCAGTTCCATTACTAAATATATACCTAAGAGAAATGAAAACTTATGTCTGCACAAAAGCTTGTACGTGAATGTTCAGGGAAGCCTATTTCTAAAAACAAAAGGTGGAAATAATTCAAATGTCAATCTGATAAATGAAGAAACAAAATGTGGAATAGCCGTACAATAGAATAGCATTCAGCTCTAAAAAGGCATGAAATATTGATCCATGTTACAACATGAATGAACCATGAAAGCATTATGTAAAGTTAAAGCAGCCAATCACAAAAGATCACATATTGTATGGTGCCATTTATATGAAGTGCCCAGAATAGCCAATCTGTAGAGTCAGGAAGTCGATTAGTGGTTGCCTAGGGCTGAGAGGGTTGAGGAGAATGAAAAAACCTTGTTAATGTGTAATGGGTTTTTTGTGAGGGGACAAAAATCTACAATTGGACTGTCGTGATGGTTCCACAAGTCTTTTAGTGGTTACACTAAGAACCACTGAATTGTATACATAAAAGAGTTGAAATTATGGTATGTAAATTACATCCCAATAAAGCTGTTAAAATTATGAAAATTTTATAGTTATAAATTTGAAAATTCATCCCAAATTACACATTCTTAACAAATGCAACCTAAGAAGACTAACCCAACAAAGAAAAAATATCTAAAACACCTGTATCTACTCAAAAAGTTGTTTGTATAGTTAAGTACCTTTACAGAAAATGATTTCCAGGGATAAATGGGTTTCCACGTAACTTCCTCCAAATATTTAGGGAAGAAGTATTGGTAATCTTACATAAAAATCTTCCAGGAAACAGAAAACTATATATTGCTCAAAGTATTTATAAGGCCAACATAAGCTTCAGATCAAAAGTAAAAAGAAGGGCTTCCCTGATGGTGCAGTGGTTAAGAATCCACCTCCCAATGCAGGGGACACGAGTTCGAGCCCTTGTGGGGGAAGATCCCACATGCCGTGGAGCAGCTACGCCCACGTGCCACAACTGCTGAGCCTGCGCTCTGGAGCCTGCGGGCCACAACTGCTGAGCCCGTGTGCCACAACTACTGAAGCCTGCATGCCTAGAACCCGTGCTCCACAACAAGACAGGCCACCGCAAGGAGAAGCCTACTCACCACAACAAAGAATAGCCCCCCGCTCACCACAACTACAGAAAGCTCGCGTGCAACAATGAAGACCCAATGCAGCCACAAATAAATAAAAAATAAAGTATAGAATCTTAAAAACAAAACAAAACAAAATCTATAAAGAATATTACAAGAATAGAATCACAGGCCAGTTTCTCTTTTGAAAATGCATGCAAAATGTGTAAACAGAAGCACAAACTGTACCCATGGTATGTAAAACAATCATATATCAGAATCAAAGTAGCTTTATTTTGGTAATGCCAGGTTGCTTTAATGTTCAAACATGAAATTCATCCCAGGAATGAATTAGAGTGGGAAAAGGAGTCATTTTAAACGAAGCCTTGGGAATTCCCTGGTTTTCCAGTGGTTAGAACTTGGCGCTTTCACTGCTGGGGCCCTGGGGTCCAATCCCAGGTCAGGGAAATAAGATCCTCCAAGACATGAGGCAGGGCCCCGAAAAACAAAAATAATGAAGTCTTAAACAGGAGAAGCACAAGATCGAATAAACATAACAGATAACACCTTATGAAAAGTAGGTGAAGATTATGGAATATTCTAAAATTTAAAACAAAAAGAAACTTTTAAAGATTCCAAAGGATGTGACTAATATTGTACATAGGCAAAAAATAAAATGAAATAAAATATACAAATGATGGGAGCCCCAGAATCCAGAAGCCCAAGTCCTGTCTCTGAAGATTCCCATTCAGTGGGTTCTGGATTTCCTCTGTGTGTCAAAACCTACAGGTGATTCTGATACGACTCACAGACACAATGTAAAGCTTCTGCTTTGCAGGAGAGAATACCAGATTATTCTGTTATTTTATAGTTACACTAACAGGTTGTACTATTGACGGATAAGTCTGATGTCAAAATGCACTCCCCACTAGGGATAAAAAAGGAACTAGTAGTCTCTACTGCTACTTGGTGGCAGCATGCATGTATTGCAAGAGCAATTATTGTAGGAATCCAAATTAGTGGAACATTTTAGAATTGGAAAACTACATACAGATCATCTAGTCAAGCTTCCAACTGTTATAGTTGTAAAAACTAAGGCCCATATAAATGAAATGATTTATCTCCAAAGAGTGTTAGTGAAAGAGTATGAAATAATAAGTATCTCTGAACTTTTAATTTAGTGCTGTTTTTATTAATCTCAAGTACTAGCTTAAACTTCAGTGTGACAGATTTGGCATTGAATTCTTGCTCAGATTTACTGATTGTGTGCCTTTTAGTAAGTTACTAAAACACGCTTTATTTGTTAACAGGTTTATTTATTTATTTATTTCTGGCTGCATAGGCTCTTCATTGCTGTGTGCAGGCTTTCTCTAGTTGCAGTGAGCGGGGGCTACTCTTTGTTGCAGTGCGCAGGCTTCTCATTGGGGTGGCTTCTCGTTGTTGCTGAGCATGGAGTGTAGGTGTGTGGGCTTCAGTAGTTTTGGATCACGGGCTCTAGAGCGCAGGCTCGGTAGTTGTGGCGCACGGTCTTAGTTGCTCCGTGGCATGTGCAGTCTCATTTGCAGGTGCTGGGGAGGATTAAATGAGCTCATATGATATCCAATTGACTGAGGCAGAGTAGGCTTGGGATGAATCTTTGCTTGGTTTTCATTAGCTGCGGCGAAGAGGATGACAGCTTGGTGCCTCTCCAAATTTCACATGGGTGTGCCTCCCTTGGGGATCTTGTTAAATGCAGGCTGGTATTCAGTAGTTCTGGGTGGGGCCTGGATTCTGTCCTGCTAAGAAGCTCCTAGGTGACGGTGATGCTGAGGGCAAGGGTCCAGCTCCTGCATTTCTCCCTTTCCGGAAGAGCAGGACGTCTGCCCCCCGGGAGGAGAAAACATCCACAAAGTGACTACTAGGCAACAGCTTCCCTTACAGGCAAGGGACCTTTACCACTGCTCCCAACCATTGTGTCTGAGGCGCAGCAAGCCAAAACACTGAGATGCTGAGGTTTGCAGCAAAGAGGAGGTTTATTCACAGGGCAGCCATGCGAGGAAGTGACGTGAAAATAGGTCTCCAATCCTCCTTCCCGAAAGCAAGGGGCTTGGGGTATCTGTGGGATAAAGAATAAAGAAGCAGGGCAGTATGGGTCATGGGGAGCTTGAGGCAAGGTGATTGGACAAAGATGTGCTCCTCATTGTTCTGAGCTGGTGTAACAGGCTACAGGGCTCAGCACATTCTCAGGCTGGAGTTTTTGGCCCTCTGATGGCAGAAGGCCAAAAGGCACTTGCCCAGGTGGAAGATCGGTGGTCCTCTCCACTCTAAACCAGCTCCGCCTACCTAGGCACAGCTGATTCCAAGTTCCTGGACAATACCGGGGCAAACATCTTTTTGCTTATGCTATGTGCTACTTGGAGGACGTGCAAGTGTTCAAGGTACCTTGATGAGTGAAGACAGGATTTCACTAATCATGACACATGGTTTCACTTCCAGGTGAGCAGAAGAGACCTGTAGGCTGAGTCTGGCTCCTGGCACCTGGAATTGGAGGCAGATGGTTTAAAAACGGGCTCCCCCACCCTCTGTGTGATCTGAGGTAGATAGACTATTGATCCTTTTCTCCAATTAAAATGTGTGACTGGAAACACACTTAGTGGCATGTCTGACACACAGTAGTTATGCTACCGTAGGTCATTCTTGGAAACTGAAGCCGTGGTTTTGAGGGATCATCAAAACGAGTACAATGCTTGCCATGTTTCTCCTTGTTCATCTTGGTGACAAACCTGGTAGAGAGAGCTCCATCCTTTCCCACAGGACCACACCCCTAGTACTTAGAGTGAAGTGGTTATGTCTCACTTAAGGCACCTTTTCCTTTTCCTTCCTTCTTTTTTCTTCATTAATCTTCATCCAACTGGCCTTTCTAAATTTTACACAAAACAAAACCATTTCTCAATGGATTCAGATACTACCCCAAGTTAGTATTCCAACCAAGTTCTTGATCTTCCGGGTCTCATCATCAGAAATTTCTGAGCCTAAATCTTCTCCAGTTTCTAGGATCACTCATTTTCTCATTTCTCCCTTCTCCTTTGAGTTCAGAGTCTTGCCAATTTAGTCCCTTCCCTAACCACAACTTATAATAAGGTGACACAGCAAAGTGATGAAAGTCTAGACGGTCTGGTTTTACTCCTGGGTTTTTGCCACCTACTTACTGTGTGGCATTAGGCAAGCTATTCAACGTCTCTGGGCCTCAGTTTCCCCCCAAAAGTGAATATTACGAATATGACCTGCCGGGCTTCCATAGTGGTGCAGTGGTTGGGAGTCCGCCTGCTGATGCAGGGGGCACGGGTTCATGCCCCGGTCCGGGAGGATCCCACATGCCGTGGAGCGGTTGGGCCCGTGAGCCATGGCCGCTGAGCCCGCGCGTCCAGAGCCTGTGATCGGCAGCGGGAGAGGCCACGACAGTGAGAGGCCTGCGTACCACAAAAAAAAAGAACATTACCTGCCTATAGGGTTGCCATTATGAGGAATATGTGGGTTAATATTTGGTAAGAACTTAGAATAGTACTTGTTATAGTCTAAGCACTACAGTTGTGCTTTTTAATAATAATAAATGAAATTGCAAATGTATACCTTACTCAACTTTCTGTCATAACTTTGAAGTGTTGGTGTATCTGTTGGGTCTTGTCAGCCTGTAAAGGAGGTGAGGTGTCCGGAGCTTTGGTGTGAGACGTGCTGCCTGCCGAAGCACCGATGCCCATCAACGCCGTGACCGCCAAAGCCGTGAACGGGTGCTGGAGAAAGCAGGAGCAGAATGGAAGATGACGGCGTGGGAAGGAGGTGTGGTGTCCATAGGTTCGGGGTCTGAGGTGCTGCCTGCTGAAGCACCGATGCCCGCCAAAGCCGTAAATGGGGTGCTGGAGAAAACAGGAGCAGAACGGAAGATGACGGCGTGGGAAGGAGGCGTGGTGTCCATAGGTTCGGGGTCAGACGTGCTGCCTGCTGAAGCACCGATGCCCGGCAAAGGCGTAAATGGGGTGCTGGGGAAAACAGGAGCAGAATGGTAGATGATGGCGTGGGAAGGAGGTGTGGTGTCCATGGGTTCCATATCAGAGCTGCTGCGTGCCTGATCTGAGAGCAGAGAGTGCAGTGGGAGAGCTTCTCACTCCTTTTATATCTGACGGCTCCGCCTGCCTCTGTGACATGTCCATTGTACGTGTCACAGAGAAAGGGCGGGCGGGGCAGAGGGTGAGTCAGGGGGCACATGCGAGCCCAGCTGGTGGAGAAACCCCAGCCCAAAGGCAAAAGGCGGGGCCCCTTCTGGACTTTCTAGTGGCTGGGTCTTCTCGCTGTGGGTGGCAGGTGTTTGGCACGGGATGGGCCACCATGCAGAGACTGTTGGGGACTGTGGAGGCCTTCTCCTTCAGAGCTCACCCTGCCTGGGCACCGTCTCTGCAGGCCCCTCAGCTGCGCGTATGTATCGGCCAGCCCTTCCCCACTACGGGGCCCAGAGGCCAGAGGCTGCTCAGAGCTGAGGGCAGGAGGCACCCAGAGCTTGCCAGGGTGTGGGCCACCTCCTCCGGGGACCTCCCCAGCTTCTCTGCGAGGCCTGGAGACAGGATCGCCTTCTCCAGGGCTGCTCAGCTGCCAGCATCACGGTGAGCCAGGTGGCGAAGGTTTCTGAGCAGGAGATGCAGAGCCCTGATCCGACTGCATGCTGCACCCCACGATGTCCCTTCCTGGCAGGTAGGTTCTTTCTTCACTTCTTTTTTGAAATTTGGTCAGACAACTTGTAAACCTTGCACTGTTCTTCAGGGTATACAGATGGTAGTGGCTTAGCCCGGATTCGAAGCAAGCCTGTGTGATTGCAGAGCTCGTGTTCTGGGCTGTGGTGCCCCCTTATCGTATATGCTTCATGTGTTCCTTGTTTTTCATTTTTTCTTGTAGTCCTTATGGTACTTAGCCCTAAGTGCCATACCTGTAACGAACAGCTACACTGCCCTGTGGGAGGTCTTCTTCTGTTCAACACATGAATTGGTCATCCACCGCACTGTGTTCTAATCTCAGAAGACACAGGTCAGGGACCACCAGTTGTCAGCTGGTGCTACCATTGGTGCTGCCATTCCACATGTCTAACTGAGGCTTGAAGGCCGGATTTTCCCTTTGTCTGGTTTGAAGGATCCAGATATGTAAAGATTATAGTCTAGATAAATCATGGGCTATCCTGAAAGAAATTCACCAGTGAATTGTTCCGTATGGATTAGAAGCCAGTTTCTCTGGCCTTCCTGGAGTATATCCAGCAAGGCGTCTCATTCATGTCTAGAAAGCCAATATATCCTTTATTGCAACTTCAGCGTGGAGCGATGTATTGGTTTAAAGTACGATCAACACAACTTGGTCATTGTGAGTAGGCCAGCTGGGTCCACTCTTTATTACACATATGTAACTCGAGAGATTCTTATGCCCAAGAGAGGAGACGTACTCTTGGGTGTCTAGGACGAGGGAAACATGTGTTGTTATTCAGGAGCTGGAAGCTGATGGTCTACACATCACTTGACCTTGTTTAAAACTTGTGTCTTTGGCTTGCTTCATTGGAGTGTTTTCTCTCTCCTGGGGCTGACATTGTGTGTTATGTATCACACAGGTGACATGTAGAAGTTTCAGAACCCAGAATCGTATAGATCAGTCAAAATGTATTTCTATAGTTTTGTTCAAAGTGTATGGAAAATAACACTGGGCATAATTCATATATTCCAGAATTAGTTGGACCCTCTGCTCATGAGATTCTTTTTATGGTATGTCACAGCAAATTTGGACTTCCATCCCCAATAAACTTTGGGGTTGGAGGACACAAAAAGCTTTTGCTCACACCTAAATTATGTCTGAAAGAAAAGGGTAAATATTATAAGCCCTTTCTAACCTCTCCAAGAGCAGAAATGATTTACAGCTGTGGCATTGAACCCTAATTCCTCGATCTCATTTGAGGAGAGTTCAGTAAGGAACAATGTCTTGATTTTTGTTTGTTTGGTTTCTTCCCTGTTTTCTCATCTTGCTTACCAACAATCCATTGTAATTCATGAGTTAGTATGGCAGCAGGCTGAGTGTTCCCTGGAGCTCATTAAATGATCTTTTTTTCCTAAAATAACTTTTGTCTCCTTGTTTTCAGCCCCTCTTCTTTCCTCTGCCCTTTACTACAACCAGAGCTCAGCAAAAGCTGACTGGCTTTGTGCAGACCTTACTTAGGGTTAGTCTTTTCTTCATTATTTTATTCATGGCTCCTCCATTTCATTGTTTGCCTTCTCGAAATGTGTTGAAATCTTTCTGTGGTGGATGACTTCCAAAATGTCTTGGCTTTGATTGGTTGATTAAGTTTGGTATTTCTACAGTATTGTTTAAATATGGTTTCAGGAGGAACAGAAAGTGAATATGTTTCCTTGTCTGCCATCTTGAGCTGAAAATCCCTGTGGATTTTAGCATCCAATGTTCCCATGGGAAAAAAAAAACCCAACCTTGGCATTAATAGATGTGACACTCAAGATTTCAGCTTTTCGTGGGCAATCACTGAGGATTGGAATATGTGGTCATTTCTAAAGGGAAAATAATAACTACCTCATGGAGTAGATTTGAGGATTAAATTAGAGAATGAACATGAAAATGCTTTGTAAGGCTTAAAAATCTATAAAAATGTTTTTTGTTATTATTTGATTTGTTGCTATTTCAACTTTACTCGACAGTTGCTTATGACCTTACTTATGTGATAAAATGGCCCCTGGTTTATTGTTTTGAAAGCCAGAATATATTTTTCAATAGCTCGATGGAAATGGCATCATTTGTGAAGGTTAAGGGTGAAGGGATAAATGTTTCTTGACACCTATCACTTTACAGTGTTTTCAGGAACTAATTGACACTTGTATTCCTCTTCCAAATTTTGTTGAGCACCTCCTACGAGCCACATGCTTTACATCAGGTGTTGGAAAGCATTTTCTGGATTTTAAATATCTTAGGCTTTGTGGGCCATATACAGCTTCTGTAGCTTCTCCTCTTTCTTCTTCAACAAGCTTTCTAAACGTGAGAACCATTATTAGCTCACAGTCCCACAGATCCAGGCTGAGAGCCTGATTTGATTTGTGGCCATGATTTGCCGATTCCTGCTCTGCGTCCTCACTGAGGAGGGGGACCATGTTTGAGTAATCACTTCTTTGAATCAACTCTTGGTCTTCTGGGGCTTGTCCTTACTCTCCTACACTCTCTAATCAACATGGCATCCAGAGAGATCCTGTTAAAACATAAGTCAGATCATGTCACTGAAATCTCTTCAATGGCTTCTTCACAGAAGAATCAAAGTCCTCAAAGTGCCTCCAGAGCCCTAGAAATGTGGACCTCTGTTTCGTGTCTGACTGTTTCCTTCTCCTCTCCACTTTGCTTGCTCTGTTTTCCACACACTGCCATCCTTTCTGCTCCTTGGGTACTCCAGCCTACTCTAGCCTCATTGACTTTCCATCGGACTGTTCCCTCTACCTGTACTATTCACTTCCCAGATATGCTCCTTGCTCCCTCTTAAATTTTATCTTCCCCAGAAAGTCCTCAGGGATCACTTAGTTTCAGCTAGCAGCCTCCTCCTAGCATCTAACCATCTCCATCTCCCTTCCCTGCTTGCTGTTTTTCTCCAGCACTTCCCTTATATATGCCCGCACTGTCGCGGCTCAGATTCAGCAAGTGATCATTGCCGCAGCATGGCCTCGGGGACCCTGGCTGCGGACACGATGTCCACACCTGCCTGGTGACCCCTGCTCGCCTCACGGCCCCTCAGGTGCAGCATGCGCAGGACCCACATTGCAGGCAGAAGACACAGGGCCACTGGCCCCAGCTAGGCAGGCCCCTCGATGCCGTGCTCATGTTGGCTCAGACCTCTTCGCTCTCCGCGCTGCGGTTCAAACCTGTGGGCAGCGCTGTGTGGGCGGGGATCGAAGACCTCCGCCCGCTCCTCAGTGTGTCAGCACGCAGCCCCGCCTCCCATGGGGAGCCAGCCTGAGGAGCAGGGGCAGGAGATTCGAGACTAGGGTGGCGCGAAAGGTAGGAGGTGTGGAGAGTATGGGGTTTACAAAAAGTGTTTGCTGACTGATCCAAACAAAAGTGAGACATGGTTGTATCAACGCATTTAAAAAGTCATTAAACTGCCGCTAAGTGTCTGTGATCACCCCGCCTAGGAGAGAGCGTGCACTCCGTGAGGGACACATGAAAGGCTGAGTGAACGTCTACCTGTGGTCCGTTACCTGGTGCACGGGTGTGTGAATTTTTGCGGAGAGCTCTTAATTTCTGTTGTCTCTGCTGACTTGACACGGTGGTTGGCAAACAGTGACGTGTTCAGTGTATTCAGGACATGATCATGGTTACTAATAATCACTTTGTTTTGCACTGAGACCTCCACAGAGAATTTACTACTGAATGTCCACTTTACAGAAGAGAAACTGAGGCGTAGGAAGTGAAGTGACTGAGTAAGAGGAATGACTCAGACAATTGGTGTTAGTAAATTAACCCTGCAGGGGGCCGTTAGACTGTGGTGGCTCTAGTGATGCGGCCGCCTATGTAAAGCAAGGAAAATCTAAGCCTGTCAACGGCTCAGGGTGACGGACACCGCTGAGGACAGCCAGTCACAAACCACCAACTAGGCTTTAAAGCTATAGCAAATCAGTCATTACCTTGCTTTGCTTCTGCTCTTTTAAAATAAGCATCTCTGCAGCTCCTGTGGCTGGAGTGCTCCTCACCGCTTCCACTTTGGTGGTGCCTGAATTGAATCTAATTTTGCTCACATAAAGTCTTAAAATTTTAAATATGCCTCAGTTTGTCTTTTAGGGCTGGCCGTAGAAGTTGGATTTGTGTCCAGTTTCTAGAACAGTGGTTGTCCTCTGGTCAGGCCTTAGGCGTTCTGTGTACAACGTTCCTCTTCTACCACCACCTTCTGGATGCCTCCACCCTCTACCATCTCCCGCGCATCAGATCCCCTAGATGCTCACATTATAACATCGCAGACACTCCTCTGTCTTCCAGCCAGCGTGTGAACTGAAACATTTCCATTCCTGTTGAAGAGTCTGGTGTGACCACTTTCCCAAACACAGCCACTCCCCAGCTGACCCTGGGTAACCACTCTTCTGAACTTGGTCTCCATCACTGACATGGACGTCTTTCTATTTATGCTACATTTTTAAGTATTCATAAACCGCATATAGTATTCTATATTTTGTCTTCTTTCTTGCTTTATTTAGTGTTATCTTTGCTAGGTTCATCCATGCTGACACGTAAAGATCTGTCTAGTTCACGTACTTTCCTCGCTATGTAGGATTCCCATGTA
This sequence comes from Mesoplodon mirus, assembly GCF_964341445.2. NCBI lineage: Eukaryota > Metazoa > Chordata > Mammalia > Artiodactyla > Ziphiidae > Mesoplodon > Mesoplodon mirus. The sequence continues at coordinate 280,462 of NW_028295607.1, forward strand.
CGGAAATACAATAATTTATATGTGCTTTTTCCTGTTGATGGATATTTAAATTGTTTCCAATTTTCAGTATGATTTCTTTTAAAAACATGTTTATATACTTTTTAAAGGTTACTTTACATTTACGGTTATTACAAAATATTGCCTATATTCCCTGTGTTGTACAATACATCCTTGAGCCTATTGTGGACCTAGTAGTTTACATCTCTCACTTCCCGACCCCTGTATTGCCCCCTCCTCCCCCTCTGCGCTGGCAACCATTAGTTTGTTCTCTATATCTGTAACTCTCCTTCTGTTTTGTTATATTTGCTAGATAGTTGTATTTTTGAGATTCCATATATAGGTGATATCCTACAGTATTTGTTTCTGTTTGACTTATTTCACTTACCACAATGCCCTCCAAGGCCATCTATGTTGCTGCAAATGGCAAAATTTTGTTCTTTTGTAAGGCTGAGTAGTATGCCATTGGTTATATGTACCACATCTTCTTTATCTATTCATCTCTTGATGACACTTAGGTTGCTTCCATATCTTGGTAATTGTACACAAGGATGCTGCGAACATTGGGGTGCATGTATCTTTTCCAGTACATGTTATTGAGAACACGTGTTTTTGGTTTTTTCAGATTTATACCTAAGAGTGGAGTTGCGAGGTCATATAGTAGTTCTCTTTTTAGGTTTTGGAGAACCCTCCATACTGTTTTCCACAGTGGCTGCACCAGTTTACATCCCTACCAACAGTGTACCAGGGTTCCCTTTTCTCTCAAACATTGTAAATTTTCTTCCGAGTGGTAATTGAGATGATAGTTCAATAATAACATAAGATCAGGTGAAGTCTAAAGAAATTTTAGAAAACCTGGATAAAGTAAGAACACATGTGTTCTCTGGCATCTGAATGTTGGAGAGACACCAAGACATGTGGGCCAAGTTGTGGAGAGAAGGGAAACACAGACGCAAGCTTGACATTTGCTGCAGCTTTTCTCCTTGGGGCATTTGCTGATTCAAACGTTACAGCCTAGGAGCTGAAAAGCCAAAGAGCTCAAAAGACTCTAACCACAGAAGCCAAAGAGCAAGAGCCGATTTACATGGATAAAAAGCATTTTAACTATGCCAAAGCAGAAAATGAAAAGAAAGAACTTTGCATTGCATTTAATAAAAGTTTAGGGAGATCTTTGTGGTATATTAGTGAACTTATTGGCGGAAATTGAGCCATGTACATTGTGTTGGAGAGGCACCAAGAGTTCAAGAATTCTCACATTTTGAGTACACAATTACCTTACATGTAGGCCTGGTGGCAGCCATTTACATAACAATGATTTGGAGGATGTGGTGTTAGTCAGCTCTTGCTGTGATAATGCTTTGGAAGAAATCGCCCCCAAACTCAGTTACATAAACAAGAATTTATTTTCCTTGGACCTATGGGCTAGTAGCTGCAGTGGCTCTCTTTTAGACCTCTAGATGGCTGGTTTTGCTCCGTGTTTTGGGTCAGTTTGAGGTGTGTCACACACATCTTCCTCTGGAGCCCGAGTGTGAGGCCGCAGCTCCCAGGCCCTGCCTTCTCACAAAGTTCAGTGAAACATAAGAGGTGCATGCAAATAGCAACCATAAGCATGCTGAAGTGGCTATACTAATACCAGAAAATATAGACTTTAAAACAAACAAAAGAGTTACTAGATATGAAAAGGGACATTTTATGATAAAAAAGGGAAGATACCAAAATTTTTAACATATTTGCCCTGAATAAGATAAAACCAAAGTACATGAAGAAGAAAATACCAAAACCCATGAAGAATTGAAGGAAGAAATAGATAATTGCACAATATTAGGTAGAGGCTTCAGTACTCCACGGTCAATAATGGATAGAACAATTAGGCAGAAGATCAACAACGATATAGAAGACTTGGACAAGGCTATGAATTAACAAGACCTACTAAATGTCTAGAGAATACTCAACCGAACAGTAAAATGCTCATCCTGCTCAACTACATGTGAAACGTTTCCCAGCATAGACGACATGCTAGGCTGTAAGAAAAGAGATTAAAAGCCACATACATTGCTGGTGGGAATGTAAAATGGCGCGGCCATTTTACAAAACAGCTTGAGAGTTCCTGCAAGTGTTAAACATCGAGTTACCCTATGACCCAGCAGTTCCATTACTAAATATATACCTAAGAGAAATGAAAACTTATGTCTGCACAAAAGCTTGTACGTGAATGTTCAGGGAAGCCTATTTCTAAAAACAAAAGGTGGAAATAATTCAAATGTCAATCTGATAAATGAAGAAACAAAATGTGGAATAGCCGTACAATAGAATAGCATTCAGCTCTAAAAAGGCATGAAATATTGATCCATGTTACAACATGAATGAACCATGAAAGCATTATGTAAAGTTAAAGCAGCCAATCACAAAAGATCACATATTGTATGGTGCCATTTATATGAAGTGCCCAGAATAGCCAATCTGTAGAGTCAGGAAGTCGATTAGTGGTTGCCTAGGGCTGAGAGGGTTGAGGAGAATGAAAAAACCTTGTTAATGTGTAATGGGTTTTTTGTGAGGGGACAAAAATCTACAATTGGACTGTCGTGATGGTTCCACAAGTCTTTTAGTGGTTACACTAAGAACCACTGAATTGTATACATAAAAGAGTTGAAATTATGGTATGTAAATTACATCCCAATAAAGCTGTTAAAATTATGAAAATTTTATAGTTATAAATTTGAAAATTCATCCCAAATTACACATTCTTAACAAATGCAACCTAAGAAGACTAACCCAACAAAGAAAAAATATCTAAAACACCTGTATCTACTCAAAAAGTTGTTTGTATAGTTAAGTACCTTTACAGAAAATGATTTCCAGGGATAAATGGGTTTCCACGTAACTTCCTCCAAATATTTAGGGAAGAAGTATTGGTAATCTTACATAAAAATCTTCCAGGAAACAGAAAACTATATATTGCTCAAAGTATTTATAAGGCCAACATAAGCTTCAGATCAAAAGTAAAAAGAAGGGCTTCCCTGATGGTGCAGTGGTTAAGAATCCACCTCCCAATGCAGGGGACACGAGTTCGAGCCCTTGTGGGGGAAGATCCCACATGCCGTGGAGCAGCTACGCCCACGTGCCACAACTGCTGAGCCTGCGCTCTGGAGCCTGCGGGCCACAACTGCTGAGCCCGTGTGCCACAACTACTGAAGCCTGCATGCCTAGAACCCGTGCTCCACAACAAGACAGGCCACCGCAAGGAGAAGCCTACTCACCACAACAAAGAATAGCCCCCCGCTCACCACAACTACAGAAAGCTCGCGTGCAACAATGAAGACCCAATGCAGCCACAAATAAATAAAAAATAAAGTATAGAATCTTAAAAACAAAACAAAACAAAATCTATAAAGAATATTACAAGAATAGAATCACAGGCCAGTTTCTCTTTTGAAAATGCATGCAAAATGTGTAAACAGAAGCACAAACTGTACCCATGGTATGTAAAACAATCATATATCAGAATCAAAGTAGCTTTATTTTGGTAATGCCAGGTTGCTTTAATGTTCAAACATGAAATTCATCCCAGGAATGAATTAGAGTGGGAAAAGGAGTCATTTTAAACGAAGCCTTGGGAATTCCCTGGTTTTCCAGTGGTTAGAACTTGGCGCTTTCACTGCTGGGGCCCTGGGGTCCAATCCCAGGTCAGGGAAATAAGATCCTCCAAGACATGAGGCAGGGCCCCGAAAAACAAAAATAATGAAGTCTTAACCAGGAGAAGCACAAGATCGAATAAACATAACAGATAACACCTTATGAAAAGTAGGTGAAGATTATGGAATATTCTAAAATTTAAAACAAAAAGAAACTTTTAAAGATTCCAAAGGATGTGACTAATATTGTACATAGGCAAAAAATAAAATGAAATAAAATATACAAATGATGGGAGCCCCAGAATCCAGAAGCCCAAGTCCTGTCTCTGAAGATTCCCATTCAGTGGGTTCTGGATTTCCTCTGTGTGTCAAAACCTACAGGTGATTCTGATACGACTCACAGACACAATGTAAAGCTTCTGCTTTGCAGGAGAGAATACCAGATTATTCTGTTATTTTATAGTTACACTAACAGGTTGTACTATTGACGGATAAGTCTGATGTCAAAATGCACTCCCCACTAGGGATAAAAAAGGAACTAGTAGTCTCTACTGCTACTTGGTGGCAGCATGCATGTATTGCAAGAGCAATTATTGTAGGAATCCAAATTAGTGGAACATTTTAGAATTGGAAAACTACATACAGATCATCTAGTCAAGCTTCCAACTGTTATAGTTGTAAAAACTAAGGCCCATATAAATGAAATGATTTATCTCCAAAGAGTGTTAGTGAAAGATTATGAAATAATAAGTATCTCTGAACTTTTAATTTAGTGCTGTTTTTATTAATCTCAAGTACTAGCTTAAACTTCAGTGTGACAGATTTGGCATTGAATTCTTGCTCAGATTTACTGATTGTGTGCCTTTTAGTAAGTTACTAAAACACGCTTTATTTGTTAACAGGTTTATTTATTTATTTATTTCTGGCTGCATAGGCTCTTCATTGCTGTGTGCAGGCTTTCTCTAGTTGCAGTGAGCGGGGGCTACTCTTTGTTGCAGTGCGCAGGCTTCTCATTGGGGTGGCTTCTCGTTGTTGCTGAGCATGGAGTGTAGGTGTGTGGGCTTCAGTAGTTTTGGATCACGGGCTCTAGAGCGCAGGCTCGGTAGTTGTGGCGCATGGTCTTAGTTGCTCCGTGGCATGTGCAGTCTCATTTGCAGGTGCTGGGGAGGATTAAATGAGCTCATATGATATCCAATTGACTGAGGCAGAGTAGGCTTGGGATGAATCTTTGCTTGGTTTTCATTAGCTGCGGCGAAGAGGATGACAGCTTGGTGCCTCTCCAAATTTCACATGGGTGTGCCTCCCTTGGGGATCTTGTTAAATGCAGGCTGGTATTCAGTAGTTCTGGGTGGGGCCTGGATTCTGTCCTGCTAAGAAGCTCCTAGGTGACGGTGATGCTGAGGGCAAGGGTCCAGCTCCTGCATTTCTCCCTTTCCGGAAGAGCAGGACGTCTGCCCCCCGGGAGGAGAAAACATCCACAAAGTGACTACTAGGCAACAGCTTCCCTTACAGGCAAGGGACCTTTACCACTGCTCCCAACCATTGTGTCTGAGGCGCAGCAAGCCAAAACACTGAGATGCTGAGGTTTGCAGCAAAGAGGAGGTTTATTCACAGGGCAGCCATGCGAGGAAGTGACGTGAAAATAGGTCTCCAATCCTCCTTCCCGAAAGCAAGGGGCTTGGGGTATCTGTGGGATAAAGAATAAAGAAGCAGGGCAGTATGGGTCATGGGGAGCTTGAGGCAAGGTGATTGGACAAAGATGTGCTCCTCATTGTTCTGAGCTGGTGTAACAGGCTACAGGGCTCAGCACATTCTCAGGCTGGAGTTTTTGGCCCTCTGATGGCAGAAGGCCAAAAGGCACTTGCCCAGGTGGAAGATCGGTGGTCCTCTCCACTCTAAACCAGCTCCGCCTACCTAGGCACAGCTGATTCCAAGTTCCTGGACAATACCGGGGCAAACATCTTTTTGCTTATGCTATGTGCTACTTGGAGGACGTGCAAGTGTTCAAGGTACCTTGATGAGTGAAGACAGGATTTCACTAATCATGACACATGGTTTCACTTCCAGGTGAGCAGAAGAGACCTGTAGGCTGAGTCTGGCTCCTGGCACCTGGAATTGGAGGCAGATGGTTTAAAAACGGGCTCCCCCACCCTCTGTGTGATCTGAGGTAGATAGACTATTGATCCTTTTCTCCAATTAAAATGTGTGACTGGAAACACACTTAGTGGCATGTCTGACACACAGTAGTTATGCTACCGTAGGTCATTCTTGGAAACTGAAGCCGTGGTTTTGAGGGATCATCAAAACGAGTACAATGCTTGCCATGTTTCTCCTTGTTCATCTTGGTGACAAACCTGGTAGAGAGAGCTCCATCCTTTCCCACAGGACCACACCCCTAGTACTTAGAGTGAAGTGGTTATGTCTCACTTAAGGCACCTTTTCCTTTTCCTTCCTTCTTTTTTCTTCATTAATCTTCATCCAACTGGCCTTTCTAAATTTTACACAAAACAAAACCATTTCTCAATGGATTCAGATACTACCCCAAGTTAGTATTCCAACCAAGTTCTTGATCTTCCGGGTCTCATCATCAGAAATTTCTGAGCCTAAATCTTCTCCAGTTTCTAGGATCACTCATTTTCTCATTTCTCCCTTCTCCTTTGAGTTCAGAGTCTTGCCAATTTAGTCCCTTCCCTAACCACAACTTATAATAAGGTGACACAGCAAAGTGATGAAAGTCTAGACGGTCTGGTTTTACTCCTGGGTTTTTGCCACCTACTTACTGTGTGGCATTAGGCAAGCTATTCAACGTCTCTGGGCCTCAGTTTCCCCCCAAAAGTGAATATTACGAATATGACCTGCCGGGCTTCCATAGTGGTGCAGTGGTTGGGAGTCCGCCTGCTGATGCAGGGGGCACGGGTTCATGCCCCGGTCCGGGAGGATCCCACATGCCGTGGAGCGGTTGCGCCCGTGAGCCATGGCCGCTGAGCCCGCGCGTCCAGAGCCTGTGATCGGCAGCGGGAGAGGCCACGACAGTGAGAGGCCTGCGTACCACAAAAAAAAAGAACATTACCTGCCTATAGGGTTGCCATTATGAGGAATATGTGGGTTAATATTTGGTAAGAACTTAGAATAGTACTTGTTATAGTCTAAGCACTACAGTTGTGCTTTTTAATAATAATAAATGAAATTGCAAATGTATACCTTACTCAACTTTCTGTCATAACTTTGAAGTGTTGGTGTATCTGTTGGGTCTTGTCAGCCTGTAAAGGAGGTGAGGTGTCCGGAGCTTTGGTGTGAGACGTGCTGCCTGCCGAAGCACCGATGCCCATCAACGCCGTGACCGCCAAAGCCGTGAACGGGTGCTGGAGAAAGCAGGAGCAGAATGGAAGATGACGGCGTGGGAAGGAGGTGTGGTGTCCATAGGTTCGGGGTCTGAGGTGCTGCCTGCTGAAGCACCGATGCCCGCCAAAGCCGTAAATGGGGTGCTGGAGAAAACAGGAGCAGAACGGAAGATGACGGCGTGGGAAGGAGGCGTGGTGTCCATAGGTTCGGGGTCAGACGTGCTGCCTGCTGAAGCACCGATGCCCGGCAAAGGCGTAAATGGGGTGCTGGGGAAAACAGGAGCAGAATGGTAGATGATGGCGTGGGAAGGAGGTGTGGTGTCCATGGGTTCCATATCAGAGCTGCTGCGTGCCTGATCTGAGAGCAGAGAGTGCAGTGGGAGAGCTTCTCACTCCTTTTATATCTGACGGCTCCGCCTGCCTCTGTGACATGTCCATTGTACGTGTCACAGAGAAAGGGCGGGCGGGGCAGAGGGTGAGTCAGGGGGCACATGCGAGCCCAGCTGGTGGAGAAACCCCAGCCCAAAGGCAAAAGGCGGGGCCCCTTCTGGACTTTCTAGTGGCTGGGTCTTCTCGCTGTGGGTGGCAGGTGTTTGGCACGGGATGGGCCACCATGCAGAGACTGTTGGGGACTGTGGAGGCCTTCTCCTTCAGAGCTCACCCTGCCTGGGCACCGGCTCTGCAGGCCCCTCAGCTGCGCGTATGTATCGGCCAGCCCTTCCCCACTACGGGGCCCAGAGGCCAGAGGCTGCTCAGAGCTGAGGGCAGGAGGCACCCAGAGCTTGCCAGGGTGTGGGCCACCTCCTCCGGGGACCTCCCCAGCTTCTCTGCGAGGCCTGGAGACAGGATCGCCTTCTCCAGGGCTGCTCAGCTGCCAGCATCACGGTGAGCCAGGTGGCGAAGGTTTCTGAGCAGGAGATGCAGAGCCCTGATCCGACTGCATGCTGCACCCCACGATGTCCCTTCCTGGCAGGTAGGTTCTTTCTTCACTTCTTTTTTGAAATTTGGTCAGACAACATGTAAACCTTGCACTGTTCTTCAGGGTATACAGATGGTAGTGGCTTAGCCCGGATTCGAAGCAAGCCTGTGTGATTGCAGAGCTCGTGTTCTGGGCTGTGGTGCCCCCTTATCGTATATGCTTCATGTGTTCCTTGTTTTTCATTTTTTCTTGTAGTCCTTATGGTACTTAGCCCTAAGTGCCATACCTGTAACGAACAGCTACACTGCCCTGTGGGAGGTCTTCTTCTGTTCAACACATGAATTGGTCATCCACCGCACTGTGTTCTAATCTCAGAAGATACAGGTCAGGGACCACCAGTTGTCAGCTGGTGCTACCATTGGTGCTGCCATTCCACATGTCTAACTGAGGCTTGAAGGCCGGATTTTCCCTTTGTCTGGTTTGAAGGATCCAGATATGTAAAGATTATAGTCTAGATAAATCATGGGCTATCCTGAAAGAAATTCACCAGTGAATTGTTCCGTATGGATTAGAAGCCAGTTTCTCTGGCCTTCCTGGAGTATATCCAGCAAGGCGTCTCATTCATGTCTAGAAAGCCAATATATCCTTTATTGCAACTTCAGCGTGGAGCGATGTATTGGTTTAAAGTACGATCAACACAACTTGGTCATTGTGAGTAGGCCAGCTGGGTCCACTCTTTATTACACATATGTAACTCGAGAGATTCTTATGCCCAAGAGAGGAGACGTACTCTTGGGTGTCTAGGACGAGGGAAACATGTGTTGTTATTCAGGAGCTGGAAGCTGATGGTCTACACATCACTTGACCTTGTTTAAAACTTGTGTCTTTGGCTTGCTTCATTGGAGTGTTTTCTCTCTCCTGGGGCTGACATTGTGTGTTATGTATCACACAGGTGACATGTAGAAGTTTCAGAACCCAGAATCGTATAGATCAGTCAAAATGTATTTCTATAGTTTTGTTCAAAGTGTATGGAAAATAACACTGGGCATAATTCATATATTCCAGAATTAGTTGGACCCTCTGCTCATGAGATTCTTTTTATGGTATGTCACAGCAAATTTGGACTTCCATCCCCAATAAACTTTGGGGTTGGAGGACACAAAAAGCTTTTGCTCACACCTAAATTATGTCTGAAAGAAAAGGGTAAATATTATAAGCCCTTTCTAACCTCTCCAAGAGCAGAAATGATTTACAGCTGTGGCATTGAACCCTAATTCCTCGATCTCATTTGAGGAGAGTTCAGTAAGGAACAATGTCTTGATTTTTGTTTGTTTGGTTTCTTCCCTGTTTTCTCATCTTGCTTACCAACAATCCATTGTAATTCATGAGTTAGTATGGCAGCAGGCTGAGTGTTCCCTGGAGCTCATTAAATGATCTTTTTTTCCTAAAATAACTTTTGTCTCCTTGTTTTCAGCCCCTCTTCTTTCCTCTGCCCTTTACTACAACCAGAGCTCAGCAAAAGCTGACTGGCTTTGTGCAGACCTTACTTAGGGTTAGTCTTTTCTTCATTATTTTATTCATGGCTCCTCCATTTCATTGTTTGCCTTCTCGAAATGTGTTGAAATCTTTCTGTGGTGGATGACTTCCAAAATGTCTTGGCTTTGATTGGTTGATTAAGTTTGGTATTTCTACAGTATTGTTTAAATATGGTTTCAGGAGGAACAGAAAGTGAATATGTTTCCTTGTCTGCCATCTTGAGCTGAAAATCCCTGTGGATTTTAGCATCCAATGTTCCCATGGGAAAAAAAAAACCCAACCTTGGCATTAATAGATGTGACACTCAAGATTTCAGCTTTTCGTGGGCAATCACTGAGGATTGGAATATCTGGTCATTTCTAAAGGGAAAATAATAACTACCTCATGGAGTAGATTTGAGGATTAAATTAGAGAATGAACATGAAAATGCTTTGTAAGGCTTAAAAATCTATAAAAATGTTTTTTGTTATTATTTGATTTGTTGCTATTTCAACTTTACTCGACAGTTGCTTATGACCTTACTTATGTGATAAAATGGCCCCTGGTTTATTGTTTTGAAAGCCAGAATATATTTTTCAATAGCTCGATGGAAATGGCATCATTTGTGAAGGTTAAGGGTGAAGGGATAAATGTTTCTTGACACCTATCACTTTACAGTGTTTTCAGGAACTAATTGACACTTGTATTCCTCTTCCAAATTTTGTTGAGCACCTCCTACGAGCCACATGCTTTACATCAGGTGTTGGAAAGCATTTTCTGGATTTTAAATATCTTAGGCTTTGTGGGCCATATACAGCTTCTGTAGCTTCTCCTCTTTCTTCTTCAACAAGCTTTCTAAACGTGAGAACCATTATTAGCTCACAGTCCCACAGATCCAGGCTGAGAGCCTGATTTGATTTGTGGCCATGATTTGCCGATTCCTGCTCTGCGTCCTCACTGAGGAGGGGGACCATGTTTGAGTAATCACTTCTTTGAATCAACTCTTGGTCTTCTGGGGCTTGTCCTTACTCTCCTACACTCTCTAATCAACATGGCATCCAGAGAGATCCTGTTAAAACATAAGTCAGATCATGTCACTGAAATCTCTTCAATGGCTTCTTCACAGAAGAATCAAAGTCCTCAAAGTGCCTCCAGAGCCCTAGAAATGTGGACCTCTGTTTCGTGTCTGACTGTTTCCTTCTCCTCTCCACTTTGCTTGCTCTGTTTTCCACACACTGCCATCCTTTCTGCTCCTTGGGTACTCCAGCCTACTCTAGCCTCATTGACTTTCCATCGGACTGTTCCCTCTACCTGTACTATTCACTTCCCAGATATGCTCCTTGCTCCCTCTTAAATTTTATCTTCCCCAGAAAGTCCTCAGGGATCACTTAGTTTCAGCTAGCAGCCTCCTCCTAGCATCTAACCATCTCCATCTCCCTTCCCTGCTTGCTGTTTTTCTCCAGCACTTCCCTTATATATGCCCGCACTGTCGCGGCTCAGATTCAGCAAGTGATCATTGCCGCAGCATGGCCTCGGGGACCCTGGCTGCGGACACGATGTCCACACCTGCCTGGTGGCCCCTGCTCGCCTCACGGCCCCTCAGGTGCAGCATGCGCAGGACCCACATTGCAGGCAGAAGACACAGGGCCACTGGCCCCAGCTGGGCAGGCCCCTCGATGCCGTGCTCATGTTGGCTCAGACCTCTTCGCTCTCCGCGCTGCGGTTCAAACCTGTGGGCAGCGCTGTGTGGGCGGGGATCGAAGACCTCCGCCCGCTCCTCAGTGTGTCAGCACGCAGCCCCGCCTCCCATGGGGAGCCAGCCTGAGGAGCAGGGGCAGGAGATTCGAGACTAGGGTGGCGCGAAAGGTAGGAGGTGTGGAGAGTATGGGGTTTACAAAAAGTGTTTGCTGACTGATCCAAACAAAAGTGAGACATGGTTGTATCAACGCATTTAAAAAGTCATTAAACTGCCGCTAAGTGTCTGTGATCACCCCGCCTAGGAGAGAGCGTGCACTCCGTGAGGGACACATGAAAGGCTGAGTGAACGTCTACCTGTGGTCCGTTACCTGGTGCACGGGTGTGTGAATTTTTGCGGAGAGCTCTTAATTTCTGTTGTCTCTGCTGACTTGACACGGTGGTTGGCAAACAGTGACGTGTTCAGTGTATTCAGGACATGATCATGGTTACTAATAATCACTTTGTTTTGCGCTGACACCTCCACAGAGAATTTACTACTGAATGTCCACTTTACAGAAGAGAAACTGAGGCGTAGGAAGTGAAGTGACTGAGTAAGAGGAATGACTCAGACAATTGGTGTTAGTAAATTAACCCTGCAGGGGGCCGTTAGACTGTGGTGGCTCTAGTGATGCGGCCGCCTATGTAAAGCAAGGAAAATCTAAGCCTGTCAACGGCTCAGGGTGACGGACACCGCTGAGGACAGCCAGTCACAAACCACCAACTAGGCTTTAAAGCTATAGCAAATCAGTCATTACCTTGCTTTGCTTCTGCTCTTTTAAAATAAGCATCTCTGCAGCTCCTGTGGCTGGAGTGCTCCTCACCGCTTCCACTTTGGTGGTGCCTGAATTGAATCTAATTTTGCTCACATAAAGTCTTAAAATTTTAAATATGCCTCAGTTTGTCTTTTAGGGCTGGCCGTAGAAGTTGGATTTGTGTCCAGTTTCTAGAACAGTGGTTGTCCTCTGGTCAGGCCTTAGGCGTTCTGTGTACAACGTTCCTCTTCTACCACCACCTTCTGGATGCCTCCACCCTCTACCATCTCCCGCGCATCAGATCCCCTAGATGCTCACATTATAACATCGCAGACACTCCTCTGTCTTCCAGCCAGCGTGTGAACTGAAACATTTCCATTCCTGTTGAAGAGTCTGGTGTGACCACTTTCCCAAACACAGCCACTCCCCAGCTGACCCTGGGTAACCACTCTTCTGAACTTGGTCTCCATCACTGACATGGACGTCTTTCTATTTATGCTACATTTTTAAGTATTCATAAACCGCATATAGTATTCTATATTTTGTCTTCTTACTTGCTTTATTTAGTGTTATCTTTGCTAGGTTCATCCATGCTGACACGTAAAGATCTGTCTAGTTCACGTACTTTCCTCGCTATGTAGGATTCCCATGTACGGAAATACAATAATTTATATGTGCTTTTTCCTGTTGATGGATATTTAAATTGTTTCCAATTTTCAGTATGATTTCTTTTAAAAACATGTTTATATACTTTTTAAAGGTTACTTTACATTTACAGTTATTACAAAATATTGCCTATATTCCCTGTGTTGTACAATACATCCTTGAGCCTATTGTGGACCTAGTAGTTTACATCTCTCACTTCCCGACCCCTGTATTGCCCCCTCCTCCCCCTCTGCGCTGGCAACCATTAGTTTGTTCTCTATATCTGTAACTCTCCTTCTGTTTTGTTATATTTGCTAGATAGTTGTATTTTTGAGATTCCATATATAGGTGATATCCTACAGTATTTGTTTCTGTTTGACTTATTTCACTTACCACAATGCCCTCCAAGGCCATCTATGTTGCTGCAAATGGCAAAATTTTGTTCTTTTGTAAGGCTGAGTAGTATGCCATTGGTTATATGTACCACATCTTCTTTATCTATTCATCTCTTGATGACACTTAGGTTGCTTCCATATCTTGGTAATTGTACACAAGGATGCTGCGAACATTGGGGTGCATGTATCTTTTCCAGTACATGTTATTGAGAACACGTGTTTTTGGTTTTTTCAGATTTATACCTAAGAGTGGAGTTGCGAGGTCATATAGTAGTTCTCTTTTTAGGTTTTGGAGAACCCTCCATACTGTTTTCCACAGTGGCTGCACCAGTTTACATCCCTACCAACAGTGTACCAGGGTTCCCTTTTCTCTCAAACATTGTAAATTTTCTTCCGAGTGGTAATTGAGATGATAGTTCAATAATAACATAAGATCAGGTGAAGTCTAAAGAAATTTTAGAAAACCTGGATAAAGTAAGAACACATGTGTTCTCTGGCATCTGAATGTTGGAGAGACACCAAGACATGTGGGCCAAGTTGTGGAGAGAAGGGAAACACAGACGCAAGCTTGACATTTGCTGCAGCTTTTCTCCTTGGGGCATTTGCTGATTCAAACGTTACAGCCTAGGAGCTGAAAAGCCAAAGAGCTCAAAAGACTCTAACCACAGAAGCCAAAGAGCAAGAGCCGATTTACATGGATAAAAAGCATTTTAACTATGCCAAAGCAGAAAATGAAAAGAAAGAACTTTGCATTGCATTTAATAAAAGTTTAGGGAGATCTTTGTGGTATATTAGTGAACTTATTGGCGGAAATTGAGCCATGTACACTGTGTTGGAGAGGCACCAAGAGTTCAAGAATTCTCACATTTTGAGTACACAATTACCTTACATGTAGGCCTGGTGGCAGCCATTTACATAACAATGATTTGGAGGATGTGGTGTTAGTCAGCTCTTGCTGTGATAATGCTTTGGAAGAAATCGCCCCCAAACTCAGTTACATAAACAAGAATTTATTTTCCTTGGACCTATGGGCTAGTAGCTGCAGTGGCTCTCTTTTAGACCTCTAGATGGCTGGTTTTGCTCCGTGTTTTGGGTCAGTTTGAGGTGTGTCACACACATCTTCCTCTGGAGCCCGAGTGTGAGGCCGCAGCTCCCAGGCCCTGCCTTCTCACAAAGTTCAGTGAAACATAAGAGGTGCATGCAAATAGCAACCATAAGCATGCTGAAGTGGCTATACTAATACCAGAAAATATAGACTTTAAAACAAACAAAAGAGTTACTAGATATGAAAAGGGACATTTTATGATAAAAAAGGGAAGATACCAAAATTTTTAACATATTTGCCCTGAATAAGATAAAACCAAAGTACATGAAGAAGAAAATACCAACACCCATGAAGAATTGAAGGAAGAAATAGATAATTGCACAATATTAGGTAGAGGCTTCAGTACTCCACGGTCAATAATGGATAGAACAATTAGGCAGAAGATCAACAACGATATAGAAGACTTGGACAAGGCTATGAATTAACAAGACCTACTAAATGTCTAGAGAATACTCAACCGAACAGTAAAATGCTCATCCTGCTCAACTACATGTGAAACGTTTCCCAGCATAGACGACATGCTAGGCTGTAAGAAAAGAGATTAAAAGCCACATACATTGCTGGTGGGAATGTAAAATGGCGCGGCCATTTTACAAAACAGCTTGAGAGTTCCTGCAAGTGTTAAACATCGAGTTACCCTATGACCCAGCAGTTCCATTACTAAATATATACCTAAGAGAAATGAAAACTTATGTCTGCACAAAAGCTTGTACGTGAATGTTCAGGGAAACCTATTTCTAAAAACAAAAGGTGGAAATAATTCAAATGTCAATCTGATAAATGAAGAAACAAAATGTGGAATAGCCGTACAATAGAATAGCATTCAGCTCTAAAAAGGCATGAAATATTGATCCATGTTACAACATGAATGAACCATGAAAGCATTATGTAAAGTTAAAGCAGCCAATCACAAAAGATCACATATTGTATGGTGCCATTTATATGAAGTGCCCAGAATAGCCAATCTGTAGAGTCAGGAAGTCGATTAGTGGTTGCCTAGGGCTGAGAGGGTTGAGGAGAATGAAAAAACCTTGTTAATGTGTAATGGGTTTTTTGTGAGGGGACAAAAATCTACAATTGGACTGTCGTGATGGTTCCACAAGTCTTTTAGTGGTTACACTAAGAACCACTGAATTGTATACATAAAAGAGTTGAAATTATGGTATGTAAATTACATCCCAATAAAGCTGTTAAAATTATGAAAATTTTATAGTTATAAATTTGAAAATTCATCCCAAATTACACATTCTTAACAAATGCAACCTAAGAAGACTAACCCAACAAAGAAAAAATATCTAAAACACCTGTATCTACTCAAAAAGTTGTTTGTATAGTTAAGTACCTTTACAGAAAATGATTTCCAGGGATAAATGGGTTTCCACGTAACTTCCTCCAAATATTTAGGGAAGAAGTATTGGTAATCTTACATAAAAATCTTCCAGGAAACAGAAAACTATATATTGCTCAAAGTATTTATAAGGCCAACATAAGCTTCAGATCAAAAGTAAAAAGAAGGGCTTCCCTGATGGTGCAGTGGTTAAGAATCCACCTCCCAATGCAGGGGACACGGGTTCGAGCCCTTGTGGGGGAAGATCCCACATGCCGTGGAGCAGCTACGCCCACGTGCCACAACTGCTGAGCCTGCGCTCTGGAGCCTGCGGGCCACAACTGCTGAGCCCGTGTGCCACAACTACTGAAGCCTGCATGCCTAGAACCCGTGCTCCACAACAAGACAGGCCACCGCAAGGAGAAGCCTACTCACCACAACAAAGAATAGCCCCCCGCTCACCACAACTACAGAAAGCTCGCGTGCAACAATGAAGACCCAATGCAGCCACAAATAAATAAAAAATAAAGTATAGAATCTTAAAAACAAAACAAAACAAAATCTATAAAGAATATTACAAGAATAGAATCACAGGCCAGTTTCTCTTTTGAAAATGCATGCAAAATGTGTAAACAGAAGCACAAACTGTACCCATGGTATGTAAAACAATCATATATCAGAATCAAAGTAGCTTTATTTTGGTAATGCCAGGTTGCTTTAATGTTCAAACATGAAATTCATCCCAGGAATGAATTAGAGTGGGAAAAGGAGTCATTTTAAACGAAGCCTTGGGAATTCCCTGGTTTTCCAGTGGTTAGAACTTGGCGCTTTCACTGCTGGGGCCCTGGGGTCCAATCCCAGGTCAGGGAAATAAGATCCTCCAAGACATGAGGCAGGGCCCCGAAAAAAAAAATAATGAAGTCTTAACCAGGAGAAGCACAAGATCGAATAAACATAACAGATAACACCTTATGAAAAGTAGGTGAAGATTATGGAATATTCTAAAATTTAAAACAAAAATAAACTTTTAAAGATTCCAAAGGATGTGACTAATATTGTACATAGGCAAAAAATAAAATGAAATAAAATATACAAATGATGGGAGCCCCAGAATCCAGAAGCCCAAGTCCTGTCTCTGAAGATTCCCATTCAGTGGGTTCTGGATTTCCTCTGTGTGTCAAAACCTACAGGTGATTCTGATACGACTCACAGACACAATGTAAAGCTTCTGCTTTGCAGGAGAGAATACCAGATTATTCTGTTATTTTATAGTTACACTAACAGGTTGTACTATTGATGGATAAGTCTGATGTCAAAATGCACTCCCCACTAGGGATAAAAAAGGAACTAGTAGTCTCTACTGCTACTTGGTGGCAGCATGCATGTATTGCAAGAGCAATTATTGTAGGAATCCAAATTAGTGGAACATTTTAGAATTGGAAAACTACATACAGATCATCTAGTCAAGCTTCCAACTGTTATAGTTGTAAAAACTAAGGCCCATATAAATGAAATGATTTATCTCCAAAGAGTGTTAGTGAAAGAGTATGAAATAAAAAGTATCTCTGAACTTTTAATTTAGTGCTGTTTTTATTAATCTCAAGTACTAGCTTAAACTTCAGTGTGACAGATTTGGCATTGAATTCTTGCTCAGATTTACTGATTGTGTGCCTTTTAGTAAGTTACTAAAACACGCTTTATTTGTTAACAGGTTTATTTATTTATTTATTTCTGGCTGCATAGGCTCTTCATTGCTGTGTGCGGGCTTTCTCTAGTTGCAGTGAGCGGGGGCTACTCTTTGTTGCAGTGCGCAGGCTTCTCATTGGGGTGGCTTCTTGTTGTTGCTGAGCATGGAGTGTAGGTGTGTGGGCTTCAGTAGTTTTGGATCACGGGCTCTAGAGCGCAGGCTCGGTAGTTGTGGCGCACGGTCTTAGTTGCTCCGTGGCATGTGCAGTCTCATTTGCAGGTTCTGGGGAGGATTAAATGAGCTCATATGATATCCAATTGACTGAGGCAGAGTAGGCTTGGGATGAATCTTTGCTTGGTTTTCATTAGCTGCGGCGAAGAGGATGACAGATTGGTGCCTCTCCAAATTTCACATGGGTGTGCCTCCCTTGGGGATCTTGTTAAATGCAGGCTGGTATTCAGTAGTTCTGGGTGGGGCCTGGATTCTGTCCTGCTAAGAAGCTCCTAGGTGACGGTGATGCTGAGGGCAAGGGTCCAGCTCCTGCATTTCTCCCTTTCCGGAAGAGCAGGTCGTCTGCCCCCCGGGAGGAGAAAACATCCACAAAGTGACTACTAGGCAACAGCTTCCCTTACAGGCAAGGGACCTTTACCACTGCTCCCAACCATTGTGTCTGAGGCGCAGCAAGCCAAAACACTGAGATGCTGAGGTTTACAGCAAAGAGGAGGTTTATTCACAGGGCAGCCATGCGAGGAAGTGACGTGAAAATAGGTCTCCAATCCTCCTTCCCGAAAGCAAGGGGCTTGGGGTATCTGTGGGATAAAGAATAAAGAAGCAGGGCAGTATGGGTCATGGGGAGCTTGAGGCAAGGTGATTGGACAAAGATGTGCTCCTCATTGTTCTGAGCTGGTGTAATAGGCTACAGGGCTCAGCACATTCTCAGGCTGGAGTTTTTGGCCCTCTGATGGCAGAAGGCCAAAAGGCACTTGCCCAGGTGGAAGATCGGTGGTCCTCTCCACTCTAAACCAGCTCCGCCTACCTAGGCACAGCTGATTCCAAGTTCCTGGACAATACCGGGGCAAACATCTTTTTGCTTATGCTACGTGCTACTTGGAGGACGTGCAAGTGTTCAAGGTACCTTGATGAGTGAAGACAGGATTTCACTAATCATGACACATGGTTTCACTTCCAGGTGAGCAGAAGAGACCTGTAGGCTGAGTCTGGCTCCTGGCACCTGGAATTGGAGGCAGATGGTTTAAAAACGGGCTCCCCCACCCTCTGTGTGATCTGAGGTAGATAGACTATTGATCCTTTTCTCCAATTAAAATGTGTGACTGGAAACACACTTAGTGGCATGTCTGACTCACAGTAGTTATGCTACCGTAGGTCATTCTTGGAAACTGAAGCCGTGGTTTTGAGGGATCATCAAAACGAGTACAATGCTTGCCATGTTTCTCCTTGTTCATCCTGGTGACAAACCTGGTAGAGAGAGCTCCATCCTTTCCCACAGGACCACACCCCTAGTACTTAGAGTGAAGTGGTTATGTCTCACTTAAGGCACCTTTTCCTTTTCCTTCCTTCTTTTTTCTTCATTAATCTTCATCCAACTGGCCTTTCTAAATTTTACACAAAACAAAACCATTTCTCAATGGATTCAGATACTACCCCAAGTTAGTATTCCAACCAAGTTCTTGATCTTCCGGGTCTCATCATCAGAAATTTCTGAGCCTAAATCTTCTCTAGTTTCTAGGATCACTCATTGTCTCATTTCTCCCTTCTCCTTTGAGTTCAGAGTCTTGCCAATTTAGTCCCTTCCCTAACCACAACTTATAATAAGGTGACAGAGCAAAGTGATGAAAGTCTAGACGGTCTGGTTTTACTCCTGGGTTTTTGCCACCTACTTACTGTGTGGCATTAGGCAAGCTATTCAACGTCTCTGGGCCTCAGTTTCCCCCCAAAAGTGAATATTACGAATATGACCTGCCGGGCTTCCATAGTGGTGCAGTGGTTGGGAGTCCGCCTGCTGATGCAGGGGGCACGGGTTCATGCCCTGGTCCGGGAGGATCCCACATGCCGTGGAGCGGTTGGGCCCGTGAGCCATGGCCGCTGAGCCCGCGCGTCCAGAGCCTGTGATCGGCAGCGGGAGAGGCCACGACAGTGAGAGGCCTGCGTACCACAAAAAAAAAAAGAACATTACCTGCCTATAGGGCTGCCATTATGAGGAATATGTGGGTTAATATTTGGTAAGAACTTAGAATAGTACTTGTTATAGTCTAAGCACTACAGTTGTGCTTTTTAATAATAATAAATGAAATTGCAAATGTATACCTTACTCAACTTTCTGTCATAACTTTGAAGTGTTGGTCTATCTGTTGGGTCTTGTCAGCCTGTAAAGGAGGTGAGGTGTCCGTAGCTTTGGTGTGAGACGTGCTGCCTGCCGAAGCACCGATGCCCATCAACGCCGTGACCGCCAAAGCCGTGAACGGGTGCTGGAGAAAGCAGGAGCAGAATGGAAGATGACGGCGTGGGAAGGAGGTGTGGTGTCCATAGGTTCGGGGTCTGAGGTGCTGCCTGCTGAAGCACCGATGCCCGCCAAAGCCGTAAATGGGGTGCTGGAGAAAACAGGAGCAGAACGGAAGATGACGGCGTGGGAAGGAGGCGTGGTGTCCATAGGTTCGGGGTCAGACGTGCTGCCTGCTGAAGCACCGATGCCCGGCAAAGGCGTAAATGGGGTGCTGGGGAAAACAGGAGCAGAATGGTAGATGATGGCGTGGGAAGGAGGTGTGGTGTCCATGGGTTCCATATCAGAGCTGCTGCGTGCCTGATCTGAGAGCAGAGAGTGCAGTGGGAGAGCTTCTCACTCCTTTTATATCTGACGGCTCCGCCTGCCTCTGTGACATGTCCATTGTACGTGTCACAGAGAAAGGGCGGGCGGGGCAGAGGGTGAGTCAGGGGGCACATGCGAGCCCAGCTGGTGGAGAAACCCCAGCCCAAAGGCAAAAGGCGGGGCCCCTTGTGGACTTTCTAGTGGCTGGGTCTTCTCGCTGTGGGTGGCAGGTGTTTGGCACGGGATGGGCCACCATGCAGAGACTGTTGGGGACTGTGGAGGCCTTCTCCTTCAGAGCTCACCCTGCCTGGGCACCGGCTCTGCAGGCCCCTCAGCTGCGCGTATGTATCGGCCAGCCCTTCCCCACTACGGGGCCCAGAGGCCAGAGGCTGCTCAGAGCTGAGGGCAGGAGGCACCCAGAGCTTGCCAGGGTGTGGGCCACCTCCTCCGGGGACCTCCCCAGCTTCTCTGCGAGGCCTGGAGACAGGATCGCCTTCTCCAGGGCTGCTCAGCTGCCAGCATCACGGTGAGCCAGGTGGCGAAGGTTTCTGAGCAGGAGATGCAGAGCCCTGATCCGACTGCATGCTGCACCCCACGATGTCCCTTCCTGGCATGTAGGTTCTTTCTTCACTTCTTTTTTGAAATTTGGTCAGACAACATGTAAACCTTGCACTGTTCTTCAGGGTATACAGATGGTAGTGGTTAGACGGGATTCGAAGCAAGCCTGTGTGATTGCAGAGCTCGTGTTCTGGACTGTGGTGCCCCCTTATCATATATGCTTCATGTGTTCCTTGTTTTTCATTTTTTCTTGTAGTCCTTATGGTACTTAGCCCTAAGTGCCATACCTGTAACGAACAGCTACACTGCCCTGTGGGAGGTCTTCTTCTGTTCAACACATGAATTGGTCATCCACCGCACTGTGTTCTAATCTCAGAAGATACAGGTCAGGGACCACCAGTTGTCAGCTGGTGCTACCATTGGTGCTGCCATTCCACATGTCTAACTGAGGCTTGAAGGCCGGATTTTCCCTTTGTCTGGTTTGAAGGATCCAGATATGTAAAGATTATAGTCTAGATAAATCATGGGCTATCCTGAAAGAAATTCACCAGTGAATTGTTCCGTATGGATTAGAAGCCAGTTTCTCTGGCCTTCCTGGAGTATATCCAGCAAGGCGTCTCATTCATGTCTAGAAAGCCAATATATCCTTTATTGCAACTTCAGCGTGGAGCGATGTATTGGTTTAAAGTACGATCAACACAACTTGGTCATTGTGAGTAGGCCAGCTGGGTCCACTCTTTATTACACATATGTAACTCGAGAGATTCTTATGCCCAAGAGAGGAGACGTACTCTTGGGTGTCTAGGACGAGGGAAACATGTGTTGTTATTCAGGAGCTGGAAGCTGATGGTCTACACATCACTTGACCTTGTTTAAAACTTGTGTCTTTGGCTTGCTTCATTGGAGTGTTTTCTCTCTCCTGGGGCTGACATTGTGTGTTATGTATCACACAGGTGACATGTAGAAGTTTCAGAACCCAGAATCGTATAGATCAGTCAAAATGTATTTCTATAGTTTTGTTCAAAGTGTATGGAAAATAACACTGGGCATAATTCATATATTCCAGAATTATTTGGACCCTCTGCTCATGAGATTCTTTTTATGGTATGTCACAGCAAATTTGGACTTCCATCCCCAATAAACTTTGGGGTTGGAGGACACAAAAAGCTTTTGCTCACACCTAAATTATGTCTGAAAGAAAAGGGTAAATATTATAAGCCCTTTCTAACCTCTCCAAGAGCAGAAATGATTTACAGCTGTGGCATTGAACCCTAATTCCTCGATCTCATTTGAGGAGAGTTCAGTAAGAAACAATGTCTTGATTTTTGTTTGTTTGGTTTCTTCCCTGTTTTCTCATCTTGCTTACCAACAATCCATTGTAATTCATGAGTTAGTATGGCAGCAGGCTGAGTGTTCCCTGGAGCTCATTAAATGATCTTTTTTTCCTAAAATAACTTTTGTCTCCTTGTTTTCAGCCCCTCTTCTTTCCTCTGCCCTTTACTACAACCAGAGCTCAGCAAAAGCTGACTGGCTTTGTGCAGACCTTACTTAGGGTTAGTCTTTTCTTCATTATTTTATTCATGGCTCCTCCATTTCATTGTTTGCCTTCTCGAAATGTGTTGAAATCTTTCTGTGGTGGATGACTTCCAAAATGTCTTGGCTTTGATTGGTTGATTAAGTTTGGTATTTCTACAGTATTGTTTAAATATGGTTTCAGGAGGAACAGAAAGTGAATATGTTTCCTTGTCTGCCATTTTGAGCTGAAAATCCCTGTGGATTTTAGCATCCAATGTTCCCATGGGAAAAAAAAAACCCAACCTTGGCATTAATAGATGTGACACTCAAGATTTCAGCTTTTCGTGGGCAATCACTGAGGATTGGAATATGTGGTCATTTCTAAAGGGAAAATAATAACTACCTCATGGAGTAGATTTGAGGATTAAATTAGAGAATGAACATGAAAATGCTTTGTAAGGCTTAAAAATCTATAAAAATGTTTTTTGTTATTATTTGATTTGTTGCTATTTCAACTTTACTCGACAGTTGCTTATGACCTTACTTATGTGATAAAATGGCCCCTGGTTTATTGTTTTGAAAGCCAGAATATATTTTTCAATAGCTCGATGGAAATGGCATCATTTGTGAAGGTTAAGGGTGAAGGGATAAATGTTTCTTGACACCTATCACTTTACAGTGTTTTCAGGAACTAATTGACACTTGTATTCCTCTTCCAAATTTTGTTGAGCACCTCCTACGAGCCACATGCTTTACATCAGGTGTTGGAAAGCATTTTCTGGATTTTAAATATCTTAGGCTTTGTGGGCCATATACAGCTTCTGTAGCTTCTCCTCTTTCTTCTTCAACAAGCTTTCTAAACGTGAGAACCATTATTAGCTCACAGTCCCACAGATCCAGGCTGAGAGCCTGATTTGATTTGTGGCCATGATTTGCCGATTCCTGCTCTGCGTCCTCACTGAGGAGGGGGACCATGTTTGAGTAATCACTTCTTTGAATCAACTCTTGGTCTTCTGGGGCTTGTCCTTACTCTCCTACACTCTCTAATCAACATGGCATCCAGAGAGATCCTGTTAAAACATAAGTCAGATCATGTCACTGAAATCTCTTCAATGGCTTCTTCACAGAAGAATCAAAGTCCTCAAAGTGCCTCCAGAGCCCTAGAAATGTGGACCTCTGTTTCGTGTCTGACTGTTTCCTTCTCCTCTCCACTTTGCTTGCTCTGTTTTCCACACACTGCCATCCTTTCTGCTCCTTGGGTACTCCAGCCTACTCTAGCCTCATTGACTTTCCATCGGACTGTTCCCTCTACCTGTACTATTCACTTCCCAGATATGCTCCTTGCTCCCTCTTAAATTTTATCTTCCCCAGAAAGTCCTCAGGGATCACTTAGTTTCAGCTAGCAGCCTCCTCCTAGCATCTAACCATCTCCATCTCCCTTCCCTGCTTGCTGTTTTTCTCCAGCACTTCCCTTATATATGCCCGCACTGTCGCGGCTCAGATTCAGCAAGTGATCATTGCCGCAGCATGGCCTTGGGGACCCTGGCTGCGGACACGATGTCCACACCTGCCTGGTGGCCCCTGCTCGCCTCACGGCCCCTCAGGTGCAGCATGCGCAGGACCCACATTGCAGGCAGAAGACACAGGGCCACTGGCCCCAGCTAGGCAGGCCCCTCGATGCCGTGCTCATGTTGGCTCAGACCTCTTCGCTCTCCGCGCTGCGGTTCAAACCTGTGGGCAGTGCTGTGTGGGCGGGGATCGAAGACCTCCGCCCGCTCCTCAGTGTGTCAGCACGCAGCCCCGCCTCCCATGGGGAGCCAGCCTGAGGAGCAGGGGCAGGAGATTCGAGACTAGGGTGGCGCGAAAGGTAGGAGGTGTGGAGAGTATGGGGTTTACAAAAAGTGTTTGCTGACTGATCCAAACAAAAGTGAGACATGGTTGTATCAACGCATTTAAAAAGTCATTAAACTGCCGCTAAGTGTCTGTGATCACCCCGCCTAGGAGAGAGCGTGCACTCCGTGAGGGACACATGAAAGGCTGAGTGAACGTCTACCTGTGGTCCGTTACCTGGTGCACGGGTGTGTGAATTTTTGCGGAGAGCTCTTAATTTCTGTTGTCTCTGCTGACTTGACACGGTGGTTGGCAAACAGTGACGTGTTCAGTGTATTCAGGACATGATCATGGTTACTAATAATCACTTTGTTTTGCGCTGACACCTCCACAGAGAATTTACTACTGAATGTCCACTTTACAGAAGAGAAACTGAGGCGTAGGAAGTGAAGTGACTGAGTAAGAGGAATGACTCAGACAATTGGTGTTAGTAAATTAACCCTGCAGGGGGCCGTTAGACTGTGGTGGCTCTAGTGATGCGGCCGCCTATGTAAAGCAAGGAAAATCTAAGCCTGTCAACGGCTCAGGGTGACGGACACCGCTGAGGACAGCCAGTCACAAACCACCAACTAGGCTTTAAAGCTATAGCAAATCAGTCATTACCTTGCTTTGCTTCTGCTCTTTTAAAATAAGCATCTCTGCAGCTCCTGTGGCTGGAGTGCTCCTCACCACTTCCACTTTGGTGGTGCCTGAATTGAATCTAATTTTGCTCACATAAAGTCTTAAAATTTTAAATATGCCTCAGTTTGTCTTTTAGGGCTGGCCGTAGAAGTTGGATTTGTGTCCAGTTTCTAGAACAGTGGTTGTCCTCTGGTCAGGCCTTAGGCGTTCTGTGTACAACGTTCCTCTTCTACCACCACCTTCTGGATGCCTCCACCCTCTACCATCTCCCGCGCATCAGATCCCCTAGATGCTCACATTATAACATCGCAGACACTCCTCTGTCTTCCAGCCAGCGTGTGAACTGAAACATTTCCATTCCTGTTGAAGAGTCTGGTGTGACCACTTTCCCAAACACAGCCACTCCCCAGCTGACCCTGGGTAACCACTCTTCTGAACTTGGTCTCCATCACTGACATGGACGTCTTTCTATTTATGCTACATTTTTAAGTATTCATAAACCGCATATAGTATTCTATATTTTGTCTTCTTACTTGCTTTATTTAGTGTTATCTTTGCTAGGTTCATCCATGCTGACACGTAAAGATCTGTCTAGTTCACGTACTTTCCTCGCTATGTAGGATTCCCATGTACGGAAATACAATAATTTATATGTGCTTTTTCCTGTTGATGGATATTTAAATTGTTTCCAATTTTCAGTATGATTTCTTTTAAAAACATGTTTATATACTTTTTAAAGGTTACTTTACATTTACAGTTATTACAAAATATTGCCTATATTCCCTGTGTTGTACAATACATCCTTGAGCCTATTGTGGACCTAGTAGTTTACATCTCTCACTTCCCGACCCCTGTATTGCCCCCTCCTGCCCCTCTGCGCTGGCAACCATTAGTTTGTTCTCTATATCTGTAACTCTCCTTCTGTTTTGTTATATTTGCTAGATAGTTGTATTTTTGAGATTCCATATATAGGTGATATCCTACAGTATTTGTTTCTGTTTGACTTATTTCACTTACCACAATGCCCTCCAAGGCCATCTATGTTGCTGCAAATGGCAAAATTTTGTTCTTTTGTAAGGCTGAGTAGTATGCCATTGGTTATATGTACCACATCTTCTTTATCTATTCATCTCTTGATGACACTTAGGTTGCTTCCATATCTTGGTAATTGTACACAAGGATGCTGCGAACATTGGGGTGCATGTATCTTTTCCAGTACATGTTATTGAGAACACGTGTTTTTGCTTTTTTCAGATTTATACCTAAGAGTGGAGTTGCGAGGTCATATAGTAGTTCTCTTTTTAGGTTTTGGAGAACCCTCCATACTGTTTTCCACAGTGGCTGCACCAGTTTACATCCCTACCAACAGTGTACCAGGGTTCCCTTTTCTCTCAAACATTGTAAATTTTCTTCCGAGTGGTAATTGAGATGATAGTTCAATAATAACATAAGATCAGGTGAAGTCTAAAGAAATTTTAGAAAACCTGGATAAAGTAAGAACACATGTGTTCTCTGGCATCTGAATGTTGGAGAGACACCAAGACATGTGGGCCAAGTTGTGGAGAGAAGGGAAACACAGACGCAAGCTTGACATTTGCTGCAGCTTTTCTCCTTGGGGCATTTGCTGATTCAAACGTTACAGCCTAGGAGCTGAAAAGCCAAAGAGCTCAAAAGACTCTAACCACAGAAGCCAAAGAGCAAGAGCCGATTTACATGGATAAAAAGCATTTTAACTATGCCAAAGCAGAAAATGAAAAGAAAGAACTTTGCATTGCATTTAATAAAAGTTTAGGGAGATCTTTGTGGTATATTAGTGAACTTATTGGCGGAAATTGAGCCATGTACACTGTGTTGGAGAGGCACCAAGAGTTCAAGAATTCTCACATTTTGAGTACACAATTACCTTACATGTAGGCCTGGTGGCAGCCATTTACATAACAATGATTTGGAGGATGTGGTGTTAGTCAGCTCTTGCTGTGATAATGCTTTGGAAGAAATCGCCCCCAAACTCAGTTACATAAACAAGAATTTATTTTCCTTGGACCTGTGGGCTAGTAGCTGCAGTGGCTCTCTTTTAGACCTCTAGATGGCTGGTTTTGCTCCGTGTTTTGGGTCAGTTTGAGGTGTGTCACACACATCTTCCTCTGGAGCCCGAGTGTGAGGCCGCAGCTCCCAGGCCCTGCCTTCTCACAAAGTTCAGTGAAACATAAGAGGTGCATGCAAATAGCAACCATAAGCATGCTGAAGTGGCTATACTAATACCAGAAAATATAGACTTTAAAACAAACAAAAGAGTTACTAGATATGAAAAGGGACATTTTATGATAAAAAAGGGAAGATACCAAAATTTTTAACATATTTGCCCTGAATAAGATAAAACCAAAGTACATGAAGAAGAAAATACCAACACCCATGAAGAATTGAAGGAAGAAATAGATAATTGCACAATATTAGGTAGAGGCTTCAGTACTCCACGGTCAATAATGGATAGAACAATTAGGCAGAAGATCAACAACGATATAGAAGACTTGGACAAGGCTATGAATTAACAAGACCTACTAAATGTCTAGAGAATACTCAACCGAACAGTAAAATGCTCATCCTGCTCAACTACATGTGAAACGTTTCCCAGCATAGACGACATGCTAGGCTGTAAGAAAAGAGATTAAAAGCCACATACATTGCTGGTGGGAATGTAAAATGGCGCGGCCATTTTACAAAACAGCTTGAGAGTTCCTGCAAGTGTTAAACATCGAGTTACCCTATGACCCAGCAGTTCCATTACTAAATATATACCTAAGAGAAATGAAAACTTATGTCTGCACAAAAGCTTGTACGTGAATGTTCAGGGAAACCTATTTCTAAAAACAAAAGGTGGAAATAATTCAAATGTCAATCTGATAAATGAAGAAACAAAATGTGGAATAGCCGTACAATAGAATAGCATTCAGCTCTAAAAAGGCATGAAATATTGATCCATGTTACAACATGAATGAACCATGAAAGCATTATGTAAAGTTAAAGCAGCCAATCACAAAAGATCACATATTGTGTGGTGCCATTTATATGAAGTGCCCAGAATAGCCAATCTGTAGAGACAGGAAGTCGATTAGTGGTTGCCTAGGGCTGAGAGGGTTGAGGAGAATGAAAAAACCTTGTTAATGTGTAATGGGTTTTTTGTGAGGGGACAAAAATCTACAATTGGACTGTCGTGATGGTTCCACAAGTCTTTTAGTGGTTACACTAAGAACCACTGAATTGTATACATAAAAGAGTTGAAATTATGGTATGTAAATTACATCCCAATAAAGCTGTTAAAATTATGATAATTTTATAGTTACAAATTTGAAAATTCATCCCAAATTACACATTCTTAACAAATGCAACCTAACAAGACTAACCCAACAAAGAAAAAATATCTAAAACACCTGTATCTACTCAAAAAGTTGTTTGTATAGTTAAGTACCTTTACAGAAAATGATTTCCAGGGATAAATGGGTTTCCACGTAACTTCCTCCAAATATTTAGGGAAGAAGTATTGGTAATCTTACATAAAAATCTTCCAGGAAACAGAAAACTATATATTGCTCAAAGTATTTATAAGGCCAACATAAGCTTCAGATCAAAAGTAAAAAGAAGGGCTTCCCTGATGGTGCAGTGGTTAAGAATCCACCTCCCAATGCAGGGGACACGGGTTCGAGCCCTTGTGGGGGAAGATCCCACATGTCGTGGAGCAGCTACGCCCACGTGCCACAACTGCTGAGCCTGCGCTCTGGAGCCTGCGGGCCACAACTGCTGAGCCCGTGTGCCACAACTACTGAAGCCTGCATGCCTAGAACCCGTGCTCCACAACAAGACAGGCCACCGCAAGGAGAAGCCTACTCACCACAACAAAGAATAGCCCCCCGCTCACCACAACTACAGAAAGCTCGCGTGCAACAATGAAGACCCAATGCAGCCACAAATAAATAAAAAATAAAGTATAGAATCTTAAAAACAAAACAAAACAAAATCTATAAAGAATATTACAAGAATAGAATCACAGGCCAGTTTCTCTTTTGAAAATGCATGCAAAATGTGTAAACAGAAGCACAAACTGTACCCATGGTATGTAAAACAATCATATATCAGAATCAAAGTAGCTTTATTTTGGTAATGCCAGGTTGCTTTAATGTTCAAACATGAAATTCATCCCAGGAATGAATTAGAGTGGGAAAAGAAGTCATTTTAAACGAAGCCTTGGGAATTCCCTGGTTTTCCAGTGGTTAGAACTTGGCGCTTTCACTGCTGGGGCCCTGGGGTCCAATCCCAGGTCAGGGAAATAAGATCCTCCAAGACATGAGGCAGGGCCCCGAAAAAAAAAATAATGAAGTCTTAACCAGGAGAAGCAGAAGATCGAATAAACATAACAGATAACACCTTATGAAAAGTAGGTGAAGATTATGGAATATTCTAAAATTTAAAACAAAAAGAAACTTTTAAAGATTCCAAAGGATGTGACTAATATTGTACATAGGCAAAAAATAAAATGAAATAAAATATACAAATGATGGGAGCCCCAGAATCCAGAAGCCCAAGTCCTGTCTCTGAAGATTCCCATTCAGTGGGTTCTGGATTTCCTCTGTGTGTCAAAACCTACAGGTGATTCTGATACGACTCACAGACACAATGTAAAGCTTCTGCTTTGCAGGAGAGAATACCAGATTATTCTGTTATTTTATAGTTACACTAACAGGTTGTACTATTGACGGATAAGTCTGATGTCAAAATGCACTCCCCCCTAGGGATAAAAAAGGAACTAGTAGTCTCTACTGCTACTTGGTGGCAGCATGCATGTATTGCAAGAGCAATTATTGTAGGAATCCAAATTAGTGGAACATTTTAGAATTGGAAAACTACATACAGATCATCTAATCAAGCTTCCAACTGTTATAGTTGTAAAAACTAAGGCCCATATAAATGAAATGATTTATCTCCAAAGAGTGTTAGTGAAAGAGTATGAAATAAAAAGTATCTCTGAACTTTTAATTTAGTGCTGTTTTTATTAATCTCAAGTACTAGCTTAAACTTCGGTGTGACACATTTGGGATTGAATTCTTGCTCAGATTTACTGATTGTGTGCCTTTTAGTAAGTTACTAAAACACGCTTTATTTTTTAACAGGTTTATTTATTTATTTATTTTTGGCTGCATAGGCTCTTCATTGCTGTGTGCGGGCTTTCTCTAGTTGCAGTGAGCGGGGGCTACTCTTTGTTGCAGTGCGCAGGCTTCTCATTGGGGTGGCTTCTCGTTGTTGCTGAGCATGGAGTGTAGGTGTGTGGGCTTCAGTAGTTTTGGATCACGGGCTCTAGAGTGCAGGCTCGGTAGTTGTGGCGCACGGTCTTAGTTGCTCCGTGGCATGTGCAGTCTCATTTGCAGGTTCTGGGGAGGATTAAATGAGCTCATATGATATCCAATTGACTGAGGCAGAGTAGGCTTGGGATGAATCTTTGCTTGGTTTTCATTAGCTGCGGCGAAGAGGATGACAGCTTGGTGCCTCTCCAAATTTCACATGGGTGTGCCTCCCTTGGGGATCTTGTTAAATGCAGGCTGGTATTCAGTAGTTCTGGGTGGGGCCTGGATTCTGTCCTGCTAAGAAGCTCCTAGGTGACGGTGATGCTGAGGGCAAGGGTCCAGCTCCTGCATTTCTCCCTTTCCGGAAGAGCAGGACGTCTGCCCCCCGGGAGGAGAAAACATCCACAAAGTGACTACTAGGCAACAGCTTCCCTTACAGGCAAGGGACCTTTACCACTGCTCCCAACCATTGTGTCTGAGGCGCAGCAAGCCAAAACACTGAGATGCTGAGGTTTGCAGCAAAGAGGAGGTTTATTCACAGGGCAGCCATGCGAGGAAGTGACGTGAAAATAGGTCTCCAATCCTCCTTCCCGAAAGCAAGGGGCTTGGGGTATCTGTGGGATAAAGAATAAAGAAGCAGGGCAGTATGGGTCATGGGGAGCTTGAGGCAAGGTGATTGGACAAAGATGTGCTCCTCATTGTTCTGAGCTGGTGTAATAGGCTACAGGGCTCAGCACATTCTCAGGCTGGAGTTTTTGGCCCTCTGATGGCAGAAGGCCAAAAGGCACTTGCCCAGGTGGAAGATCGGTGGTCCTCTCCACTCTAAACCAGCTCCGCCTACCTAGGCACAGCTGATTCCAAGTTCCTGGACAATACCGGGGCAAACATCTTTTTGCTTATGCTACGTGCTACTTGGAGGACGTGCAAGTGTTCAAGGTACCTTGATGAGTGAAGACAGGATTTCACTAATCATGACACATGGTTTCACTTCCAGGTGAGCAGAAGAGACCTGTAGGCTGAGTCTGGCTCCTGGCACCTGGAATTGGAGGCAGATGGTTTAAAAACGGGCTCCCCCACCCTCTGTGTGATCTGAGGTAGATAGACTATTGATCCTTTTCTCCAATTAAAATGTGTGACTGGAAACACACTTAGTGGCATGTCTGACTCACAGTAGTTATGCTACCGTAGGTCATTCTTGGAAACTGAAGCCGTGGTTTTGAGGGATCATCAAAACGAGTACAATGCTTGCCATGTTTCTCCTTGTTCATCCTGGTGACAAACCTGGTAGAGAGAGCTCCATGCTTTCCCACAGGACCACACCCCTAGTACTTAGAGTGAAGTGGTTATGTCTCACTTAAGGCACCTTTTCCTTTTCCTTCCTTCTTTTTTCTTCATTAATCTTCATCCAACTGGCCTTTCTAAATTTTACACAAAACAAAACCATTTCTCAATGGATTCAGATACTACCCCAAGTTAGTATTCCAACCAAGTTCTTGATCTTCCGGGTCTCATCATCAGAAATTTCTGAGCCTAAATCTTCTCCAGTTTCTAGGATCACTCATTGTCTCATTTCTCCCTTCTCCTTTGAGTTCAGAGTCTTGCCAATTTAGTCCCTTCCCTAACCACAACTTATAATAAGGTGACACAGCAAAGTGATGAAAGTCTAGACGGTCTGGTTTTACTCCTGGGTTTTTGCCACCTACTTACTGTGTGGCATTAGGCAAGCTATTCAACGTCTCTGGGCCTCAGTTTCCCCCCAAAAGTGAATATTACGAATATGACCTGCCGGGCTTCCATAGTGGTGCAGTGGTTGGGAGTCCGCCTGCTGATGCAGGGGGCACGGGTTCATGCCCCGGTCCGGGAGGATCCCACATGCCGTGGAGCGGTTGGGCCCGTGAGCCATGGCCGCTGAGCCCGCGCGTCCAGAGCCTGTGATCGGCAGCGGGAGAGGCCACGACAGTGAGAGGCCTGCGTACCACAAAAAAAAAGAACATTACCTGCCTATAGGGCTGCCATTATGAGGAATATGTGGGTTAATATTTGGTAAGAACTTAGAATAGTGCTTCTTATAGTCTAAGCACTACAGTTGTGCTTTTTAATAATAATAAATGAAATTGCAAATGTATACCTTACTCAACTTTCTGTCATAACTTTGAAGTGTTGGTCTATCTGTTGGGTCTTGTCAGCCTGTAAAGGAGGTGAGGTGTCCGTAGCTTTGGTGTGAGACGTGCTGCCTGCCGAAGCACCGATGCCCGTCAACGCCGTGACCGCCAAAGCCGTGAACGGGTGCTGGAGAAAGCAGGAGCAGAATGGAAGATGACGGCGTGGGAAGGAGGTGTGGTGTCCATAGGTTCGGGGTCTGAGGTGCTGCCTGCTGAAGCACCGATGCCCGCCAAAGCCGTAAATGGGGTGCTGGAGAAAACAGGAGCAGAACGGAAGATGACGGCGTGGGAAGGAGGCGTGGTGTCCATAGGTTCGGGGTCAGACGTGCTGCCTGCTGAAGCACCGATGCCCGGCAAAGGCGTAAATGGGGTGCTGGGGAAAACAGGAGCAGAATGGTAGATGATGGCGTGGGAAGGAGGTGTGGTGTCCATGGGTTCCATATCAGAGCTGCTGCGTGCCTGATCTGAGAGCAGAGTGTGCAGTGGGAGAGCTTCTCACTCCTTTTATATCTGACGGCTCCGCCTGCCTCTGTGACATGTCCATTGTACGTGTCACAGAGAAAGGGCGGGCGGGGCAGAGGGTGAGTCAGGGGGCACATGCGAGCCCAGCTGGTGGAGAAACCCCAGCCCAAAGGCAAAAGGCGGGGCCCCTTCTGGACTTTCTAGTGGCTGGGTCTTCTCGCTGTGGGTGGCAGGTGTTTGGCACGGGATGGGCCACCATGCAGAGACTGTTGGGGACTGTGGAGGCCTTCTCCTTCAGAGCTCACCCTGCCTGGGCACCGGCTCTGCAGGCCCCTCAGCTGCGCGTATGTATCGGCCAGCCCTTCCCCACTACGGGGCCCAGAGGCCAGAGGCTGCTCAGAGCTGAGGGCAGGAGGCACCCAGAGCTTGCCAGGGTGTGGGCCACCTCCTCCGGGGACCTCCCCAGCTTCTCTGCTAGGCCTGGAGACAGGATCGCCTTCTCCAGGGCTGCTCAGCTGCCAGCATCACGGTGAGCCAGGTGGCGAAGGTTTCTGAGCAGGAGATGCAGAGCCCTGATCCGACTGCATGCTGCACCCCACGATGTCCCTTCCTGGCAG
The DNA here is from genome assembly GCF_964341445.2 of Mesoplodon mirus. NCBI lineage: Eukaryota > Metazoa > Chordata > Mammalia > Artiodactyla > Ziphiidae > Mesoplodon > Mesoplodon mirus. The sequence continues at coordinate 313,496 of NW_028295607.1, forward strand.
GTAGGTTCTTTCTTCACTTCTTTTTTGAAATTTGGTCAGACAACATGTAAACCTTGCACTGTTCTTCAGGGTATACAGATGGTAGTGGCTTAGCCGGGATTCGAAGCAAGCCTGTGTGATTGCAGAGCTCGTGTTCTGGACTGTGGTGCCCCCTTATCATATATGCTTCATGTGTTCCTTGTTTTTCATTTTTTCTTGTAGTCCTTATGGTACTTAGCCCTAAGTGCCATACCTGTAACGAACAGCTACACTGCCCTGTGGGAGGTCTTCTTCTGTTCAACACATGAATTGGTCATCCACCGCACTGTGTTCTAATCTCAGAAGATACAGGTCAGGGACCACCAGTTGTCAGCTGGTGCTACCATTGGTGCTGCCATTCCACATGTCTAACTGAGGCTTGAAGGCCGGATTTTCCCTTTGTCTGGTTTGAAGGATCCAGATATGTAAAGATTATAGTCTAGATAAATCATGGGCTATCCTGAAAGAAATTCACCAGTGAATTGTTCCGTATGGATTAGAAGCCAGTTTCTCTGGCCTTCCTGGAGTATATCCAGCAAGGCGTCTCATTCATGTCTAGAAAGCCAATATATCCTTTATTGCAACTTCAGCGTGGAGCGATGTATTGGTTTAAAGTACAATCAACACAATTTTGTCATTGTGAGTAGGCCAGCTGGGTCCACTCTTTATTACACATATGTAACTCGAGAGATTCTTATGCCCAAGAGAGGAGACGTACTCTTGGGTGTCTAGGACGAGGGAAACATGTGTTGTTATTCAGGAGCTGGAAGCTGATGGTCTACACATCACTTGACCTTGTTTAAAACTTGTGTCTTTGGCTTGCTTCATTGGAGTGTTTTCTCTCTCCTGGGGCTGACATTGTGTGTTATGTATCACACAGGTGACATGTAGAAGTTTCAGAACCCAGAATCGTATAGATCAGTCAAAATGTATTTCTATAGTTTTGTTCAAAGTGTATGGAAAATAACACTGGGCATAATTCATATATTCCAGAATTATTTGGACCCTCTGCTCATGAGATTCTTTTTATGGTATGTCACAGCAAATTTGGACTTCCATCCCCAATAAACTTTGGGGTTGGAGGACACAAAAAGCTTTTGCTCACACCTAAATTATGTCTGAAAGAAAAGGGTAAATATTATAAGCCCTTTCTAACCTCTCCAAGAGCAGAAATGATTTACAGCTGTGGCATTGAACCCTAATTCCTCGATCTCATTTGAGGAGAGTTCAGTAAGGAACAATGTCTTGATTTTTGTTTGTTTGGTTTCTTCCCTGTTTTCTCATCTTGCTTACCAACAATCCATTGTAATTCATGAGTTAGTATGGCAGCAGGCTGAGTGTTCCCTGGAGCTCATTAAATGATCTTTTTTTCCTAAAATAACTTTTGTCTCCTTGTTTTCAGCCCCTCTTCTTTCCTCTGCCCTTTACTACAACCAGAGCTCAGCAAAAGCTGACTGGCTTTGTGCAGACCTTACTTAGGGTTAGTCTTTTCTTCATTATTTTATTCATGACTCCTCCATTTCATTGTTTGCCTTCTCGAAATGTGTTGAAATCTTTCTGTGGTGGATGACTTCCAAAATGTCTTGGCTTTGATTGGTTGATTAAGTTTGGTATTTCTACAGTATTGTTTAAATATGGTTTCAGGAGGAACAGAAAGTGAATATGTTTCCTTGTCTGCCATCTTGAGCTGAAAATCCCTGTGGATTTTAGCATCCAATGTTCCCATGGGAAAAAAAACCCAACCTTGGCATTAATAGATGTGACACTCAAGATTTCAGCTTTTCGTGGGCAATCACTGAGGATTGGAATATGTGGTCATTTCTAAAGGGAAAATAATAACTACCTCATGGAGTAGATTTGAGGATTAAATTAGAGAATGAACATGAAAATGCTTTGTAAGGCTTAAAAATCTATAAAAATGTTTTTTGTTATTATTTGATTTGTTGCTATTTCAACTTTACTCGACAGTTGCTTATGACCTTACTTATGTGATAAAATGGCCCCTGGTTTATTGTTTTGAAAGCCAGAATATATTTTTCAATAGCTCGATGGAAATGGCATCATTTGTGAAGGTTAAGGGTGAAGGGATAAATGTTTCTTGACACCTATCACTTTACAGTGTTTTCAGGAACTAATTGACACTTGTATTCCTCTTCCAAATTTTGTTGAGCGCCTCCTACGAGCCACATGCTTTACATCAGGTGTTGGAAAGCATTTTCTGGATTTTAAATATCTTAGGCTTTGTGGGCCATATACAGCTTCTGTAGCTTCTCCTCTTTCTTCTTCAACAAGCTTTCTAAACGTGAGAACCATTATTAGCTCACAGTCCCACAGATCCAGGCTGAGAGCCTGATTTGATTTGTGGCCATGATTTGCCGATTCCTGCTCTGCGTCCTCACTGAGGAGGGGGACCATGTTTGAGTAATCACGTCTTTGAATCAACTCTTGGTCTTCTGGGGCTTGTCCTTACTCTCCTACACTCTCTAATCAACATGGCATCCAGAGAGATCCTGTTAAAACATAAGTCAGATCATGTCACTGAAATCTCTTCAATGGCTTCTTCACAGAAGAATCAAAGTCCTCAAAGTGCCTCCAGAGCCCTAGAAATGTGGACCTCTGTTTCGTGTCTGACTGTTTCCTTCTCCTCTCCACTTTGCTTGCTCTGTTTTCCACACACTGCCATCCTTTCTGCTCCTTGGGTACTCCAGCCTACTCTAGCCTCATTGACTTTCCATCGGACTGTTCCCTCTACCTGTACTATTCACTTCCCAGATATGCTCCTTGCTCCCTCTTAAATTTTATCTTCCCCAGAAAGTCCTCAGGGATCACTTAGTTTCAGCTAGCAGCCTCCTCCTAGCATCTAACCATCTCCATCTCCCTTCCCTGCTTGCTGTTTTTCTCCAGCACTTCCCTTATATATGCCCGCACTGTCGCGGCTCAGATTCAGCAAGTGATCATTGCCGCAGCATGGCCTCGGGGACCCTGGCTGCGGACACGATGTCCACACCTGCCTGGTGGCCCCTGCTCGCCTCATGGCCCCTCAGGTGCAGCATGCGCAGGACCCACATTGCAGGCAGAAGACACAGGGCCACTGGCCCCAGCTAGGCAGGCCCCTCGATGCCGTGCTCATGTTGGCTCAGACCTCTTCGCTCTCCGCGCTGCGGTTCAAACCTGTGGGCAGCGCTGTGTGGGCGGGGATCGAAGACTTCCGCCCGCTCCTCAGTGTGTCAGCACGCAGCCCCGCCTCCCATGGGGAGCCAGCCTGAGGGGCAGGGGCAGGAGATTCGAGACTAGGGTGGCGCGAAAGGTAGGAGGTGTGGAGAGTATGGGGTTTACAAAAAGTGTTTGCTGACTGATCCAAACAAAAGTGAGACATGGTTGTATCAACGCATTTAAAAAGTCATTAAACTGCCGCTAAGTGTCTGTGATCACCCCGCCTAGGAGAGAGCGTGCACTCCGTGAGGGACACATGAAAGGCTGAGTGAACGTCTACCTGTGGTCCGTTACCTGGTGCACGGGTGTGTGAATTTTTGTGGAGAGCTCTTAATTTCTGTTGTCTCTGCTGACTTGACACGGTGGTTGGCAAACAGTGACGTGTTCAGTGTATTCAGGACATGATCATGGTTACTAATAATCACTTTGTTTTGCGCTGACACCTCCACAGAGAATTTACTACTGAATGTCCACTTTACAGAAGAGAAACTGAGGCGTAGGAAGTGAAGTGACTGAGTAAGAGGAATGACTCAGACAATTGTTGTTAGTAAATTAACCCTGCAGGGGGCCGTTAGACTGTGGTGGCTCTAGTGATGCGGCCGCCTATGTAAAGCAAGGAAAATCTAAGCCCGTCAACGGCTCAGGGTGACGGACACCGCTGAGGACAGCCAGTCACAAACCACCAACTAGGCTTTAAAGCTATAGCAAATCAGTCATTACCTTGCTTTGCTTCTGCTCTTTTAAAATAAGCATCTCTGCAGCTCCTGTGGCTGGAGTGCTCCTCACCGCTTCCACTTTGGTGGTGCCTGAATTGAATCTAATTTTGCTCACATAAAGTCTTAAAATTTTAAATATGCCTCAGTTTGTCTTTTAGGGCTGGCCGTAGAAGTTGGATTTGTGTCCAGTTTCTAGAACAGTGGGTGTCCTCTGGTCAGGCCTTAGGCGTTCTGTGTACAACGTTCCTCTTCTACCACCACCTTCTGGATGCCTCCACCCTCTACCATCTCCCGCGCATCAGATCCCCTAGATGCTCACATTATAACATCACAGACACTCCTCTGTCTTCCAGCCAGCGTGTGAACTGAAACATTTCCATTCCTGTTGAAGAGTCTGGTGTGACCACTTTCCCAAACACAGCCACTCCCCAGCTGACCCTGGGTAACCACTCTTCTGAACTTGGTCTCCATCACTGACATGGACGTCTTTCTATTTATGCTACATTTTTAAGTATTCATAAACCGCATATAGTATTCTATATTTTGTCTTCTTACTTGCTTTATTTAGTGTTATCTTTGCTAGGTTCATCCATGCTGACACGTAAAGATCTGTCTAGTTCACGTACTTTCCTCGCTATGTAGGATTCCCATGTACGGAAATACAATAATTTATATGTGCTTTTTCCTGTTGATGGATATTTAAATTGTTTCCAATTTTCAGTATGATTTCTTTTAAAAACATGTTTATATACTTTTTAAAGGTTACTTTACATTTACAGTTATTACAAAATATTGCCTATATTCCCTGTGTTGTACAATACATCCTTGAGCCTATTGTGGACCTAGTAGTTTACATCTCTCACTTCCCGACCCCTGTATTGCCCCCTCCTCCCCCTCTGCGCTGGCAACCATTAGTTTGTTCTCTATATCTGTAACTCTCCTTCTGTTTTGTTATATTTGCTAGATAGTTGTATTTTTGAGATTCCATATATAGGTGATATCCTACAGTATTTGTTTCTGTTTGACTTATTTCACTTACCACAATGCCCTCCAAGGCCATCTATGTTGCTGCAAATGGCAAAATTTTGTTCTTTTGTAAGGCTGAGTAGTATGCCATTGGTTATATGTACCACATCTTCTTTATCTATTCATCTCTTGATGACACTTAGGTTGCTTCCATATCTTGGTAATTGTACACAAGGATGCTGCGAACATTGGGGTGCATGTATCTTTTCCAGTACATGTTATTGAGAACACGTGTTTTTGGTTTTTTCAGATTTATACCTAAGAGTGGAGTTGCGAGGTCATATAGTAGTTCTCTTTTTAGGTTTTGGAGAACCCTCCATACTGTTTTCCACAGTGGCTGCACCAGTTTACATCCCTACCAACAGTGTACCAGGGTTCCCTTTTCTCTCAAACATTGTAAATTTTCTTCCGAGTGGTAATTGAGATGATAGTTCAATAATAACATAAGATCAGGTGAAGTCTAAAGAAATTTTAGAAAACCTGGATAAAGTAAGAACACATGTGTTCTCTGGCATCTGAATGTTGGAGAGACACCAAGACATGTGGGCCAAGTTGTGGAGAGAAGGGAAACACAGACGCAAGCTTGACATTTGCTGCAGCTTTTCTCCTTGGGGCATTTGCTGATTCAAACGTTACAGCCTAGGAGCTGAAAAGCCAAAGAGCTCAAAAGACTCTAACCACAGAAGCCAAAGAGCAAGAGCCGATTTACATGGATAAAAAGCATTTTAACTATGCCAAAGCAGAAAATGAAAAGAAAGAACTTTGCATTGCATTTAATAAAAGTTTAGGGAGATCTTTGTGGTATATTAGTGAACTTATTGGCGGAAATTGAGCCATGTACACTGTGTTGGAGAGGCACCAAGAGTTCAAGAATTCTCACATTTTGAGTACACAATTACCTTACATGTAGGCCTGGTGGCAGCCATTTACATAACAATGATTTGGAGGATGTGGTGTTAGTCAGCTCTTGCTGTGATAATGCTTTGGAAGAAATCGCCCCCAAACTCAGTTACATAAACAAGAATTTATTTTCCTTGGACCTATGGGCTAGTAGCTGCAGTGGCTCTCTTTTAGACCTCTAGATGGCTGGTTTTGCTCCGTGTTTTGGGTCAGTTTGAGGTGTGTCACACACATCTTCCTCTGGAGCCCGAGTGTGAGGCCGCAGCTCCCAGGCCCTGCCTTCTCACAAAGTTCAGTGAAACATAAGAGGTGCATGCAAATAGCAACCATAAGCATGCTGAAGTGGCTATACTAATACCAGAAAATATAGACTTTAAAACAAACAAAAGAGTTACTAGATATGAAAAGGGACATTTTATGATAAAAAAGGGAAGATACCAAAATTTTTAACATATTTGCCCTGAATAAGATAAAACCAAAGTACATGAAGAAGAAAATACCAACACCCATGAAGAATTGAAGGAAGAAATAGATAATTGCACAATATTAGGTAGAGGCTTCAGTACTCCATGGTCAATAATGGATAGAACAATTAGGCAGAAGATCAACAACGATATAGAAGACTTGGACAAGGCTATGAATTAACAAGACCTACTAAATGTCTAGAGAATACTCAACCGAACAGTAAAATGCTCATCCTGCTCAACTACATGTGAAACGTTTCCCAGCATAGACGACATGCTAGGCTGTAAGAAAAGAGATTAAAAGCCACATACATTGCTGGTGGGAATGTAAAATGGCGCGGCCATTTTACAAAACAGCTTGAGAATTCCTGCAAGTGTTAAACATCGAGTTACCCTATGACCCAGCAGTTCCATTACTAAATATATACCTAAGAGAAATGAAAACTTATGTCTGCACAAAAGCTTGTACGTGAATGTTCAGGGAAACCTATTTCTAAAAACAAAAGGTGGAAATAATTCAAATGTCAATCTGATAAATGAAGAAACAAAATGTGGAATAGCCGTACAATAGAATAGCATTCAGCTCTAAAAAGGCATGAAATATTGATCCATGTTACAACATGAATGAACCATGAAAGCATTATGTAAAGTTAAAGCAGCCAATCACAAAAGATCACATATTGTATGGTGCCATTTATATGAAGTGCCCAGAATAGCCAATCTGTAGAGACAGGAAGTCGATTAGTGGTTGCCTAGGGCTGAGAGGGTTGAGGAGAATGAAAAAACCTTGTTAATGTGTAATGGGTTTTTTGTGAGGGGACAAAAATCTACAATTGGACTGTCGTGATGGTTCCACAAGTCTTTTAGTGGTTACACTAAGAACCACTGAATTGTATACATAAAAGAGTTGAAATTATGGTATGTAAATTACATCCCAATAAAGCTGTTAAAATTATGATAATTTTATAGTTACAAATTTGAAAATTCATCCCAAATTACACATTCTTAACAAATGCAACCTAACAAGACTAACGCAACAAAGAAAAAATATCTAAAACACCTGTATCTACTCAAAAAGTTGTTTGTATAGTTAAGTACCTTTACAGAAAATGATTTCCAGGGATAAATGGGTTTCCACGTAACTTCCTCCAAATATTTAGGGAAGAAGTATTGGTAATCTTACATAAAAATCTTCCAGGAAACAGAAAACTATATATTGCTCAAAGTATTTATAAGGCCAACATAAGCTTCAGATCAAAAGTAAAAAGAAGGGCTTCCCTGATGGTGCAGTGGTTAAGAATCCACCTCCCAATGCAGGGGACACGGGTTCGAGCCCTTGTGGGGGAAGATCCCACATGCCGTGGAGCAGCTACGCCCACGTGCCACAACTGCTGAGCCTGCGCTCTGGAGCCTGCGGGCCACAACTGCTGAGCCCGTGTGCCACAACTACTGAAGCCTGCATGCCTAGAACCCGTGCTCCACAACAAGACAGGCCACCGCAAGGAGAAGCCTACTCACCACAACAAAGAATAGCCCCCCGCTCACCACAACTACAGAAAGCTCGCGTGCAACAATGAAGACCCAATGCAGCCACAAATAAATAAAAAATAAAGTATAGAATCTTAAAAACAAAACAAAACAAAATCTATAAAGAATATTACAAGAATAGAATCACAGGCCAGTTTCTCTTTTGAAAATGCATGCAAAATGTGTAAACAGAAGCACAAACTGTACCCATGGTATGTAAAACAATCATATATCAGAATCAAAGTAGCTTTATTTTGGTAATGCCAGGTTGCTTTAATGTTCAAACATGAAATTCATCCCAGGAATGAATTAGAGTGGGAAAAGGAGTCATTTTAAACGAAGCCTTGGGAATTCCCTGGTTTTCCAGTGGTTAGAACTTGGCACTTTCACTGCTGGGGCCCTGGGGTCCAATCCCAGGTCAGGGAAATAAGATCCTCCAAGACATGAGGCAGGGCCCCGAAAAAAAAAAATAATGAAGTCTTAACCAGGAGAAGCACAAGATCGAATAAACATAACAGATAACACCTTATGAAAAGTAGGTGAAGATTATGGAATATTCTAAAATTTAAAACAAAAATAAACTTTTAAAGATTCCAAAGGATGTGACTAATATTGTACATAGGCAAAAAATAAAATGAAATAAAATATACAAATGATGGGAGCCCCAGAATCCAGAAGCCCAAGTCCTGTCTCTGAAGATTCCCATTCAGTGGGTTCTGGATTTCCTCTGTGTCAAAACCTACAGGTGATTCTGATACGACTCACAGACACAATGTAAAGCTTCTGCTTTGCAGGAGAGAATACCAGATTATTCTGTTATTTTATAGTTACACTAACAGGTTGTACTATTGACGGATAAGTCTGATGTCAAAATGCACTCCCCACTAGGGATAAAAAGGGAACTAGTAGTCTCTACTGCTACTTGGTGGCAGCATGCATGTATTGCAAGAGCAATTATTGTAGGAATCCAAATTAGTGGAACATTTTAGAATTGGAAAACTACATACAGATCATCTAGTCAAGCTTCCAACTGTTATAGTTGTAAAAACTAAGGCCCATATAAATGAAATGATTTATCTCCAAAGAGTGTTAGTGAAAGAGTATGAAATAAAAAGTATCTCTGAACTTTTAATTTAGTGCTGTTTTTATTAATCTCAAGTACTAGCTTAAACTTCAGTGTGACAGATTTGGCATTGAATTCTTGCTCAGATTTACTGATTGTGTGCCTTTTAGTAAGTTACTAAAACACGCTTTATTTGTTAACAGGTTTATTTATTTATTTATTTCTGGCTGCATAGGCTCTTCATTGCTGTGTGCAGGCTTTCTCTAGTTGCAGTGAGCGGGGGCTACTCTTTGTTGCAGTGCGCAGGCTTCTCATTGGGGTGGCTTCTCGTTGTTGCTGAGCATGGAGTGTAGGTGTGTGGGCTTCAGTAGTTTTGGATCACGGGCTCTAGAGCGCAGGCTCGGTAGTTGTGGCGCACGGTCTTAGTTGCTCCGTGGCATGTGCAGTCTCATTTGCAGGTGCTGGGGAGGATTAAATGAGCTCATATGATATCCAATTGACTGAGGCAGAGTAGGCTTGGGATGAATCTTTGCTTGGTTTTCATTAGCTGCGGCGAAGAGGATGACAGCTTGGTGCCTCTCCAAATTTCACCTGGGTGTGCCTCCCTTGGGGATCTTGTTAAATGCAGGCTGGTATTCAGTAGTTCTGGGTGGGGCCTGGATTCTGTCCTGCTAAGAAGCTCCTAGGTGACGGTGATGCTGAGGGCAAGGGTCCAGCTCCTGCATTTCTCCCTTTCCGGAAGAGCAGGACGTCTGCCCCCCGGGAGGAGAAAACATCCACAAAGTGACTACTAGGCAACAGCTTCCCTTACAGGCAAGGGACCTTTACCACTGCTCCCAACCATTGTGTCTGAGGCGCAGCAAGCCAAAACACTGAGATGCTGAGGTTTGCAGCAAAGAGGAGGTTTATTCACAGGGCAGCCATGCGAGGAAGTGACGTGAAAATAGGTCTCCAATCCTCCTTCCCGAAAGCAAGGGGCTTGGGGTATCTGTGGGATAAAGAATAAAGAAGCAGGGCAGTATGGGTCATGGGGAGCTTGAGGCAAGGTGATTGGACAAAGATGTGCTCCTCATTGTTCTGAGCTGGTGTAACAGGCTACAGGGCTCAGCACATTCTCAGGCTGGAGTTTTTGGCCCTCTGATGGCAGAAGGCCAAAAGGCACTTGCCCAGGTGGAAGATCGGTGGTCCTCTCCACTCTAAACCAGCTCCGCCTACCTAGGCACAGCTGATTCCAAGTTCCTGGACAATACCGGGGCAAACATCTTTTTGCTTATGCTATGTGCTACTTGGAGGACGTGCAAGTGTTCAAGGTACCTTGATGAGTGAAGACAGGATTTCACTAATCATGACACATGGTTTCACTTCCAGGTGAGCAGAAGAGACCTGTAGGCTGAGTCTGGCTCCTGGCACCTGGAATTGGAGGCAGATGGTTTAAAAACGGGCTCCCCCACCCTCTGTGTGATCTGAGGTAGATAGACTATTGATCCTTTTCTCCAATTAAAATGTGTGACTGGAAACACACTTAGTGGCATGTCTGACACACAGTAGTTATGCTACCGTAGGTCATTCTTGGAAACTGAAGCCGTGGTTTTGAGGGATCATCAAAACGAGTACAATGCTTGCCATGTTTCTCCTTGTTCATCTTGGTGACAAACCTGGTAGAGAGAGCTCCATGCTTTCCCACAGGACCACACCCCTAGTACTTAGAGTGAAGTGGTTATGTCTCACTTAAGGCACCTTTTCCTTTTCCTTCCTTCTTTTTTCTTCATTAATCTTCATCCAACTGGCCTTTCTAAATTTTACACAAAACAAAACCATTTCTCAATGGATTCAGATACTACCCCAAGTTAGTATTCCAACCAAGTTCTTGATCTTCCGGGTCTCATCATCAGAAATTTCTGAGCCTAAATCTTCTCCAGTTTCTAGGATCACTCATTTTCTCATTTCTCCCTTCTCCTTTGAGTTCAGAGTCTTGCCAATTTAGTCCCTTCCCTAACCACAACTTATAATAAGGTGACACAGCAAAGTGATGAAAGTCTAGACGGTCTGGTTTTACTCCTGGGTTTTTGCCACCTACTTACTGTGTGGCATTAGGCAAGCTATTCAACGTCTCTGGGCCTCAGTTTCCCCCCAAAAGTGAATATTACGAATATGACCTGCCGGGCTTCCATAGTGGTGCAGTGGTTGGGAGTCCGCCTGCTGATGCAGTGGGCACGGGTTCATGCCCCGGTCCGGGAGGATCCCACATGCCGTGGAGCGGTTGGGCCCGTGAGCCATGGCCGCTGAGCCCGTGCGTCCAGAGCCTGTGATCGGCAGCGGGAGAGGCCACGACAGTGAGAGGCCTGCGTACCACAAAAATAAAGAACATTACCTGCCTATAGGGTTGCCATTATGAGGAATATGTGGGTTAATATTTGGTAAGAACTTAGAATAGTACTTGTTATAGTCTAAGCACTACAGTTGTGCTTTTTAGTAATAATAAATGAAATTGCAAATGTATAACTTACTCAACTTTCTGTCATAACTTTGAAGTGTTGGTCTATCTGTTGGGTCTTGTCAGCCTGTAAAGGAGGTGAGGTGTCCGGAGCTTTGGTGTGAGACGTGCTGCCTGCCGAAGCACCGATGCCCGTCAACGCCGTGACCGCCAAAGCCGTGAACGGGTGCTGGAGAAAGCAGGAGCAGAATGGAAGATGACGGCGTGGGAAGGAGGTGTGGTGTCCATAGGTTCGGGGTCTGAGGTGCTGCCTGCTGAAGCGCCGATGCCCGCCAAAGCCGTAAATGGGGTGCTGGAGAAAACAGGAGCAGAATGGAAGATGACGGCGTGGGAAGGAGGCGTGGTGTCCATAGGTTCGGGGTCAGACGTGCTGCCTGCTGAAGCACCGATGCCCGGCAAAGGCGTAAATGGGGTGCTGGGGAAAACAGGAGCAGAATGGTAGATGATGGCGTGGGAAGGAGGTGTGGTGTCCATGGGTTCCATATCAGAGCTGCTGCGTGCCTGATCTGAGAGCAGAGAGTGCAGTGGGAGAGCTTCTCACTCCTTTTATATCTGACGGCTCCGCCTGCCTCTGTGACATGTCCATTGTACGTGTCACAGAGAAAGGGCGGGCGGGGCAGAGGGTGAGTCAGGGGGCACATGCGAGCCCAGCTGGTGGAGAAACCCCAGCCCAAAGGCAAAAGGCGGGGCCCCTTGTGGACTTTCTAGTGGCTGGGTCTTCTCGCTGTGGGTGGCAGGTGTTTGGCACGGGATGGGCCACCATGCAGAGACTGTTGGGGACTGTGGAGGCCTTCTCCTTCAGAGCTCACCCTGCCTGGGCACCGGCTCTGCAGGCCCCTCAGCTGCGCGTATGTATCGGCCAGCCCTTCCCCACTACGGGGCCCAGAGGCCAGAGGCTGCTCAGAGCTGAGGGCAGGAGGCACCCAGAGCTTGCCAGGGTGTGGGCCACCTCCTCCGGGGACCTCCCCAGCTTCTCTGCGAGGCCTGGAGACAGGATCGCCTTCTCCAGGGCTGCTCAGCTGCCAGCATCACGGTGAGCCAGGTGGCAAAGGTTTCTGAGCAGGAGATGCAGAGCCCTGATCCGACTGCATGCTGCACCCCACGATGTCCCTTCCTGGCAGGTAGGTTCTTTCTTCACTTCTTTTTTGAAATTTGGTCAGACAACATGTAAACCTTGCACTGTTCTTCAGGGTATACAGATGGTAGTGGCTTAGCCCGGATTCGAAGCAAGCCTGTGTGACTGCAGAGCTCGTGTTCTGGGCTGTGGTGCCCCCTTATCGTATATGCTTCATGTGTTCCTTGTTTTTCATTTTTTCTTGTAGTCCTTATGGTACTTAGCCCTAAGTGCCATACCTGTAACGAACAGCTACACTGCCCTGTGGGAGGTCTTCTTCTGTTCAACACATGAATTGGTCATCCACCGCACTGTGTTCTAATCTCAGAAGATACAGGTCAGGGACCACCAGTTGTCAGCTGGTGCTACCATTGGTGCTGCCATTCCACATGTCTAACTGAGGCTTGAAGGCCGGATTTTCCCTTTGTCTGGTTTGAAGGATCCAGATATGTAAAGATTATAGTCTAGATAAATCATGGGCTATCCTGAAAGAAATTCACCAGTGAATTGTTCCGTATGGATTAGAAGCCAGTTTCTCTGGCCTTCCTGGAGTATATCCAGCAAGGCGTCTCATTCATGTCTAGAAAGCCAATATATCCTTTATTGCAACTTCAGCGTGGAGCGATGTATTGGTTTAAAGTACGATCAACACAACTTGGTCATTGTGAGTAGGCCAGCTGGGTCCACTCTTTATTACACATATGTAACTCGAGAGATTCTTATGCCCAAGAGAGGAGACGTACTCTTGGGTGTCTAGGACGAGGGAAACATGTGTTGTTATTCAGGAGCTGGAAGCTGATGGTCTACACATCACTTGACCTTGTTTAAAACTTGTGTCTTTGGCTTGCTTCATTGGAGTGTTTTCTCTCTCCTGGGGCTGACATTGTGTGTTATGTATCACACAGGTGACATGTAGAAGTTTCAGAACCCAGAATCGTATAGATCAGTCAAAATGTATTTCTATAGTTTTGTTCAAAGTGTATGGAAAATAACACTGGGCATAATTCATATATTCCAGAATTAGTTGGACCCTCTGCTCATGAGATTCTTTTTATGGTATGTCACAGCAAATTTGGACTTCCATCCCCAATAAACTTTGGGGTTGGAGGACACAAAAAGCTTTTGCTCACACCTAAATTATGTCTGAAAGAAAAGGGTAAATATTATAAGCCCTTTCTAACCTCTCCAAGAGCAGAAATGATTTACAGCTGTGGCATTGAACCCTAATTCCTCGATCTCATTTGAGGAGAGTTCAGTAAGAAACAATGTCTTGATTTTTGTTTGTTTGGTTTCTTCCCTGTTTTCTCATCTTGCTTACCAACAATCCATTGTAATTCATGAGTTAGTATGGCAGCAGGCTGAGTGTTCCCTGGAGCTCATTAAATGATCTTTTTTTCCTAAAATAACTTTTGTCTCCTTGTTTTCAGCCCCTCTTCTTTCCTCTGCCCTTTACTACAACCAGAGCTCAGCAAAAGCTGACTGGCTTTGTGCAGACCTTACTTAGGGTTAGTCTTTTCTTCATTATTTTATTCATGGCTCCTCCATTTCATTGTTTGCCTTCTCGAAATGTGTTGAAATCTTTCTGTGGTGGATGACTTCCAAAATGTCTTGGCTTTGATTGGTTGATTAAGTTTGGTATTTCTACAGTATTGTTTAAATATGGTTTCAGGAGGAACAGAAAGTGAATATGTTTCCTTGTCTGCCATCTTGAGCTGAAAATCCCTGTGGATTTTAGCATCCAATGTTCCCATGGGAAAAAAAAAACCCAACCTTGGCATTAATAGATGTGACACTCAAGATTTCAGCTTTTCGTGGGCAATCACTGAGGATTGGAATATGTGGTCATTTCTAAAGGGAAAATAATAACTACCTCATGGAGTAGATTTGAGGATTAAATTAGAGAATGAACATGAAAATGCTTTGTAAGGCTTAAAAATCTATAAAAATGTTTTTTGTTATTATTTGATTTGTTGCTATTTCAACTTTACTCGACAGTTGCTTATGACCTTACTTATGTGATAAAATGGCCCCTGGTTTATTGTTTTGAAAGCCAGAATATATTTTTCAATAGCTCGATGGAAATGGCATCATTTGTGAAGGTTAAGGGTGAAGGGATAAATGTTTCTTGACACCTATCACTTTACAGTGTTTTCAGGAACTAATTGACACTTGTATTCCTCTTCCAAATTTTGTTGAGCACCTCCTACGAGCCACATGCTTTACATCAGGTGTTGGAAAGCATTTTCTGGATTTTAAATATCTTAGGCTTTGTGGGCCATATACAGCTTCTGTAGCTTCTCCTCTTTCTTCTTCAACAAGCTTTCTAAACGTGAGAACCATTATTAGCTCACAGTCCCACAGATCCAGGCTGAGAGCCTGATTTGATTTGTGGCCATGATTTGCCGATTCCTGCTCTGCGTCCTCACTGAGGAGGGGGACCATGTTTGAGTAATCACTTCTTTGAATCAACTCTTGGTCTTCTGGGGCTTGTCCTTACTCTCCTACACTCTCTAATCAACATGGCATCCAGAGAGATCCTGTTAAAACATAAGTCAGATCATGTCACTGAAATCTCTTCAATGGCTTCTTCACAGAAGAATCAAAGTCCTCAAAGTGCCTCCAGAGCCCTAGAAATGTGGACCTCTGTTTCGTGTCTGACTGTTTCCTTCTCCTCTCCACTTTGCTTGCTCTGTTTTCCACACACTGCCATCCTTTCTGCTCCTTGGGTACTCCAGCCTACTCTAGCCTCATTGACTTTCCATCGGACTGTTCCCTCTACCTGTACTATTCACTTCCCAGATATGCTCCTTGCTCCCTCTTAAATTTTATCTTCCCCAGAAAGTCCTCAGGGATCACTTAGTTTCAGCTAGCAGCCTCCTCCTAGCATCTAACCATCTCCATCTCCCTTCCCTGCTTGCTGTTTTTCTCCAGCACTTCCCTTATATATGCCCGCAATGTCGCGGCTCAGATTCAGCAAGTGATCATTGCCGCAGCATGGCCTCGGGGACCCTGGCTGCGGACACGATGTCCACACCTGCCTGGTGGCCCCTGCTCGCCTCACGGCCCCTCAGGTGCAGCATGCGCAGGACCCACATTGCAGGCAGAAGACACAGGGCCACTGGCCCCAGCTAGGCAGGCCCCTCGATGCCGTGCTCATGTTGGCTCAGACCTCTTCGCTCTCCGCGCTGCGGTTCAAACCTGTGGGCAGCGCTGTGTGGGCGGGGATCGAAGACCTCCGCCCGCTCCTCAGTGTGTCAGCACGCAGCCCCGCCTCCCATGGGGAGCCAGCCTGAGGAGCAGGGGCAGGAGATTCGAGACTAGGGTGGCGCGAAAGGTAGGAGGTGTGGAGAGTATGGGGTTTACAAAAAGTGTTTGCTGACTGATCCAAACAAAAGTGAGACATGGTTGTATCAACGCATTTAAAAAGTCATTAAACTGCCGCTAAGTGTCTGTGATCACCCCGCCTAGGAGAGAGCGTGCACTCCGTGAGGGACACATGAAAGGCTGAGTGAACGTCTACCTGTGGTCCGTTACCTGGTGCACGGGTGTGTGAATTTTTGCGGAGAGCTCTTAATTTCTGTTGTCTCTGCTGACTTGACACGGTGGTTGGCAAACAGTGACGTGTTCAGTGTATTCAGGACATGATCATGGTTACTAATAATCACTTTGTTTTGCGCTGACACCTCCACAGAGAATTTACTACTGAATGTCCACTTTACAGAAGAGAAACTGAGGCGTAGGAAGTGAAGTGACTGAGTAAGAGGAATGACTCAGACAATTGGTGTTAGTAAATTAACCCTGCAGGGGGCCGTTAGACTGTGGTGGCTCTAGTGATGCGGCCGCCTATGTAAAGCAAGGAAAATCTAAGCCTGTCAACGGCTCAGGGTGACGGACACCGCTGAGGACAGCCAGTCACAAACCACCAACTAGGCTTTAAAGCTATAGCAAATCAGTCATTTCCTTGCTTTGCTTCTGCTCTTTTAAAATAAGCATCTCTGCAGCTCCTGTGGCTGGAGTGCTCCTCACCGCTTCCACTTTGGTGGTGCCTGAATTGAATCTAATTTTGCTCACATAAAGTCTTAAAATTTTAAATATGCCTCAGTTTGTCTTTTAGGGCTGGCCGTAGAAGTTGGATTTGTGTCCAGTTTCTAGAACAGTGGTTGTCCTCTGGTCAGGCCTTAGGCGTTCTGTGTACAACGTTCCTCTTCTACCACCACCTTCTGGATGCCTCCACCCTCTACCATCTCCCGCGCATCAGATCCCCTAGATGCTCACATTATAACATCGCAGACACTCCTCTGTCTTCCAGCCAGCGTGTGAACTGAAACATTTCCATTCCTGTTGAAGAGTCTGGTGTGACCACTTTCCCAAACACAGCCACTCCCCAGCTGACCCTGGGTAACCACTCTTCTGAACTTGGTCTCCATCACTGACATGGACGTCTTTCTATTTATGCTACATTTTTAAGTATTCATAAACCGCATATAGTATTCTATATTTTGTCTTCTTTCTTGCTTTATTTAGTGTTATCTTTGCTAGGTTCATCCATGCTGACACGTAAAGATCTGTCTAGTTCACGTACTTTCCTCGCTATGTAGGATTCCCATGTACGGAAATACAATAATTTATATGTGCTTTTTCCTGTTGATGGATATTTAAATTGTTTCCAATTTTCAGTATGATTTCTTTTAAAAACATGTTTATATACTTTTTAAAGGTTACTTTACATTTACAGTTATTACAAAATATTGCCTATATTCCCTGTGTTGTACAATACATCCTTGAGCCTATTGTGGACCTAGTAGTTTACATCTCTCACTTCCCGACCCCTGTATTGCCCCCTCCTGCCCCTCTGCGCTGGCAACCATTAGTTTGTTCTCTATATCTGTAACTCTCCTTCTGTTTTGTTATATTTGCTAGATAGTTGTATTTTTGAGATTCCATATATAGGTGATATCCTACAGTATTTGTTTCTGTTTGACTTATTTCACTTACCACAATGCCCTCCAAGGCCATCTATGTTGCTGCAAATGGCAAAATTTTGTTCTTTTGTAAGGCTGAGTAGTATGCCATTGGTTATATGTACCACATCTTCTTTATCTATTCATCTCTTGATGACACTTAGGTTGCTTCCATATCTTGGTAATTGTACACAAGGATGCTGCGAACATTGGGGTGCATGTATCTTTTCCAGTACATGTTATTGAGAACACGTGTTTTTGGTTTTTTCAGATTTATACCTAAGAGTGGAGTTGCGAGGTCATATAGTAGTTCTCTTTTTAGGTTTTGGAGAACCCTCCATACTGTTTTCCACAGTGGCTGCACCAGTTTACATCCCTACCAACAGTGTACCAGGGTTCCCTTTTCTCTCAAACATTGTAAATTTTCTTCCGAGTGGTAATTGAGATGATAGTTCAATAATAACATAAGATCAGGTGAAGTCTAAAGAAATTTTAGAAAACCTGGATAAAGTAAGAACACATGTGTTCTCTGGCATCTGAATGTTGGAGAGACACCAAGACATGTGGGCCAAGTTGTGGAGAGAAGGGAAACACAGACGCAAGCTTGACATTTGCTGCAGCTTTTCTCCTTGGGGCATTTGCTGATTCAAACGTTACAGCCTAGGAGCTGAAAAGCCAAAGAGCTCAAAAGACTCTAACCACAGAAGCCAAAGAGCAAGAGCCGATTTACATGGATAAAAAGCATTTTAACTATGCCAAAGCAGAAAATGAAAAGAAAGAACTTTGCATTGCATTTAATAAAAGTTTAGGGAGATCTTTGTGGTATATTAGTGAACTTATTGGCGGAAATTGAGCCATGTACATTGTGTTGGAGAGGCACCAAGAGTTCAAGAATTCTCACATTTTGAGTACACAATTACCTTACATGTAGGCCTGGTGGCAGCCATTTACATAACAATGATTTGGAGGATGTGGTGTTAGTCAGCTCTTGCTGTGATAATGCTTTGGAAGAAATCGCCCCCAAACTCAGTTACATAAACAAGAATTTATTTTCCTTGGACCTATGGGCTAGTAGCTGCAGTGGCTCTCTTTTAGACCTCTAGATGGCTGGTTTTGCTCCGTGTTTTGGGTCAGTTTGAGGTGTGTCACACACATCTTCCTCTGGAGCCCGAGTGTGAGGCCGCAGCTTCCAGGCCCTGCCTTCTCACAAAGTTCAGTGAAACATAAGAGGTGCATGCAAATAGCAACCATAAGCATGCTGAAGTGGCTATACTAATACCAGAAAATATAGACTTTAAAACAAACAAAAGAGTTACTAGATATGAAAAGGGACATTTTATGATAAAAAAGGGAAGATACCAAAATTTTTAACATATTTGCCCTGAATAAGATAAAACCAAAGTACATGAAGAAGAAAATACCAACACCCATGAAGAATTGAAGGAAGAAATAGATAATTGCACAATATTAGGTAGAGGCTTCAGTACTCCACGGTCAATAATGGATAGAACAATTAGGCAGAAGATCAACAACGATATAGAAGACTTGGACAAGGCTATGAATTAACAAGACCTACTAAATGTCTAGAGAATACTCAACCGAACAGTAAAATGCTCATCCTGCTCAACTACATGTGAAACGTTTCCCAGCATAGACGACATGCTAGGCTGTAAGAAAAGAGATTAAAAGCCACATACATTGCTGGTGGGAATGTAAAATGGCGCGGCCATTTTACAAAACAGCTTGAGAGTTCCTGCAAGTGTTAAACATCGAGTTACCCTATGACCCAGCAGTTCCATTACTAAATATATACCTAAGAGAAATGAAAACTTATGTCTGCACAAAAGCTTGTACGTGAATGTTCAGGGAAACCTATTTCTAAAAACAAAAGGTGGAAATAATTCAAATGTCAATCTGATAAATGAAGAAACAAAATGTGGAATAGCCGTACAATAGAATAGCATTCAGCTCTAAAAAGGCATGAAATATTGATCCATGTTACAACATGAATGAACCATGAAAGCATTATGTAAAGTTAAAGCAGCCAATCACAAAAGATCACATATTGTATGGTGCCATTTATATGAAGTGCCCAGAATAGCCAATCTGTAGAGTCAGGAAGTCAATTAGTTGTTGCCTAGGGCTGAGAGGGTTGAGGAGAATGAAAAAACCTTGTTAATGTGTAATGGGTTTTTTGTGAGGGGACAAAAATCTACAATTGGACTGTCGTGATGGTTCCACAAGTCTTTTAGTGGTTACACTAAGAACCACTGAATTGTATACATAAAAGAGTTGAAATTATGGTATGTAAATTACATCCCAATAAAGCTGTTAAAATTATGAAAATTTTATAGTTATAAATTTGAAAATTCATCCCAAATTACACATTCTTAACAAATGCAACCTAAGAAGACTAACCCAACAAAGAAAAAATATCTAAAACACCTGTATCTACTCAAAAAGTTGTTTGTATAGTTAAGTACCTTTACAGAAAATGATTTCCAGGGATAAATGGGTTTCCACGTAACTTCCTCCAAATATTTAGGGAAGAAGTATTGGTAATCTTACATAAAAATCTTCCAGGAAACAGAAAACTATATATTGCTCAAAGTATTTATAAGGCCAACATAAGCTTCAGATCAAAAGTAAAAAGAAGGGCTTCCCTGAGGGTGCAGTGGTTAAGAATCCACCTCCCAATGCAGGGGACACGGGTTCGAGCCCTTGTGGGGGAAGATCCCACATGCCGTGGAGCAGCTACGCCCACGTGCCACAACTGCTGAGCCTGCGCTCTGGAGCCTGCGGGCCACAACTGCTGAGCCCGTGTGCTGCAACTACTGAAGCCTGCATGCCTAGAACCCGTGCTCCACAACAAGACAGGCCACCGCAAGGAGAAGCCTACTCACCACAACAAAGAATAGCCCCCCGCTCACCACAACTACAGAAAGCTCGCGTGCAACAATGAAGACCCGATGCAGCCACAAATAAATAAATAAATAATAAAGTATAGAATCTTAAAAACAAAACAAAACAAAATCTATAAAGAATATTACAAGAATAGAATCACAGGCCAGTTTCTCTTTTGAAAATGCATGCAAAATGTGTAAACAGAAGCACAAACTGTACCCATGGTATGTAAAACAATCATATATCAGAATCAAAGTAGCTTTATTTTGGTAATGCCAGGTTCCTTTAATGTTCAAACATGAAATTCATCCCAGGAATGAATTAGAGTGGGAAAAGAAGTCATTTTAAACGAAGCCTTGGGAATTCCCTGGTTTTCCAGTGGTTAGAACTTGGCGCTTTCACTGCTGGGGCCCTGGGGTCCAATCCCAGCTCAGGGAAATAAGATCCTCCAAGACATGAGGCAGGGCCCCGAAAAACAAAAATAATGAAGTCTTAACCAGGAGAAGCACAAGATCGAATAAACATAACAGATAACACCTTATGAAAAGTAGGTGAAGATTATGGAATATTCTAAAATTTAAAACAAAAAGAAACTTTTAAAGATTCCAAAGGATGTGACTAATATTGTACATAGGCAAAAAATAAAATGAAATAAAATATACAAATGATGGGAGCCCCAGAATCCAGAAGCCCAAGTCCTGTCTCTGAAGATTCCCATTCAGTGGGTTCTGGATTTCCTCTGTGTGTCAAAACCTACAGGTGATTCTGATACGACTCACAGACACAATGTAAAGCTTCTGCTTTGCAGGAGAGAATACCAGATTATTCTGTTATTTTATAGTTACACTAACAGGTTGTACTATTGACGGATAAGTCTGATGTCAAAATGCACTCCCCACTAGGGATAAAAAAGGAACTAGTAGTCTCTACTGCTACTTGGTGGCAGCATGCATGTATTGCAAGAGCAATTATTGTAGGAATCCAAATTAGTGGAACATTTTAGAATTGGAAAACTACATACAGATCATCTAGTCAAGCTTCCAACTGTTATAGTTGTAAAAACTAAGGCCCATATAAATGAAATGATTTATCTCCAAAGAGTGTTAGTGAAAGAGTATGAAATAAAAAGTATCTCTGAACTTTTAATTTAGTGCTGTTTTTATTAATCTCAAGTACTAGCTTAAACTTCAGTGTGACAGATTTGGCATTGAATTCTTGCTCAGATTTACTGATTGTGTGCCTTTTAGTAAGTTACTAAAACACGCTTTATTTGTTAACAGGTTTATTTATTTATTTATTTCTGGCTGCATAGGCTCTTCATTGCTGTGTGCAGGCTTTCTCTAGTTGCAGTGAGCGGGGGCTACTCTTTGTTGCAGTGCACAGGCTTCTCATTGGGGTGGCTTCTCGTTGTTGCTGAGCATGGAGTGTAGGTGTGTGGGCTTCAGTAGTTTTGGATCACGGGCTCTAGAGCGCAGGCTCGGTAGTTGTGGCGCACGGTCTTAGTTGCTCCGTGGCATGTGCAGTCTCATTTGCAGGTTCTGGGGAGGATTAAATGAGCTCATATGATATCCAATTGACTGAGGCAGAGTAGGCTTGGGATGAATCTTTGCTTGGTTTTCATTAGCTGCGGCGAAGAGGATGACAGCTTGGTGCCTCTCCAAATTTCACATGGGTGTGCCTCCCTTGGGGATCTTGTTAAATGCAGGCTGGTATTCAGTAGTTCTGGGTGGGGCCTGGATTCTGTCCTGCTAAGAAGCTCCTAGGTGACGGTGATGCTGAGGGCAAGGGTCCAGCTCCTGCATTTCTCCCTTTCCGGAAGAGCAGGACGTCTGCCCCCCGGGAGGAGAAAACATCCACAAAGTGACTACTAGGCAACAGCTTCCCTTACAGGCAAGGGACCTTTACCACTGCTCCCAACCATTGTGTCTGAGGCACAGCAAGCCAAAACACTGAGATGCTGAGGTTTGCAGCAAAGAGGAGGTTTATTCACAGGGCAGCCATGCGAGGAAGTGACGTGAAAATAGGTCTCCAATCCTCCTTCCCGAAAGCAAGGGGCTTGGGGTATCTGTGGGATAAAGAATAAAGAAGCAGGGCAGTATGGGTCATGGGGAGCTTGAGGCAAGGTGATTGGACAAAGATGTGCTCCTCATTGTTCTGAGCTGGTGTAATAGGCTACAGGGCTCAGCACATTCTCAGGCTGGAGTTTTTGGCCCTCTGATGGCAGAAGGCCAAAAGGCACTTGCCCAGGTGGAAGATCGGTGGTCCTCTCCACTCTAAACCAGCTCCGCCTACCTAGGCACAGCTGATTCCAAGTTCCTGGACATTACCGGGGCAAACATCTTTTTGCTTATGCTATGTGCTACTTGGAGGACGTGCAAGTGTTCAAGGTACCTTGATGAGTGAAGACAGGATTTCACTAATCATGACACATGGTTTCACTTCCAGGTGAGCAGAAGAGACCTGTAGGCTGAGTCTGGCTCCTGGCACCTGGAATTGGAGGCAGATGGTTTAAAAACGGGCTCCCCCACCCTCTGTGTGATCTGAGGTAGATAGACTATTGATCCTTTTCTCCAATTAAAATGTGTGACTGGAAACACACTTAGTGGCATGTCTGACACACAGTAGTTATGCTACCGTAGGTCATTCTTGGAAACTGAAGCCGTGGTTTTGAGGGATCATCAAAACGAGTACAATGCTTGCCATGTTTCTCCTTGTTCATCCTGGTGACAAACCTGGTAGAGAGAGCTCCATCCTTTCCCACAGGACCACACCCCTAGTACTTAGAGTGAAGTGGTTATGTCTCACTTAAGGCACCTTTTCCTTTTCCTTCCTTCTTTTTTCTTCATTAATCTTCATCCAACTGGCCTTTCTAAATTTTACACAAAACAAAACCATTTCTCAATGGATTCAGATACTACCCCAAGTTAGTATTCCAACCAAGTTCTTGATCTTCCGGGTCTCATCATCAGAAATTTCTGAGCCTAAATCTTCTCTAGTTTCTAGGATCACTCATTGTCTCATTTCTCCCTTCTCCTTTGAGTTCAGCGTCTTGCCAATTTAGTCCCTTCCCTAACCACAACTTATAATAAGGTGACACAGCAAAGTGATGAAAGTCTAGACGGTCTGGTTTTACTCCTGGGTTTTTGCCACCTACTTACTCTGTGGCATTAGGCAAGCTATTCAACGTCTCTGGGCCTCAGTTTCCCCCCAAAAGTGAATATTACGAATATGACCTGCCGGGCTTCCATAGTGGTGCAGTGGTTGGGAGTCCGCCTGCTGATGCAGGGGGCACGGGTTCATGCCCCGGTCCGGGAGGATCCCACATGCCGTGGAGCGGTTGGGCCCGTGAGCCATGGCCGCTGAGCCCGCGCGTCCAGAGCCTGTGATCGGCAGCGGGAGAGGCCACGACAGTGAGAGGCCTGCGTACCACAAAAAAAAAAGAACATTACCTGCCTATAGGGCTGCCATTATGAGGAATATGTGGGTTAATATTTGGTAAGAACTTAGAATAGTATTTGTTATAGTCTAAGCACTACAGTTGTGCTTTTTAATAATAATAAATGAAATTGCAAATGTATACCTTACTCAACTTTCTGTCATAACTTTGAAGTGTTGGTCTATCTGTTGGGTCTTGTCAGCCTGTAAAGGAGGTGAGGTGTCCGTAGCTTTGGTGTGAGACGTGCTGCCTGCCGAAGCACCGATGCCCGTCAACGCCGTGACCGCCAAAGCCGTGAACGGGTGCTGGAGAAAGCAGGAGCAGAATGGAAGATGACGGCGTGGGAAGGAGGTGTGGTGTCCATAGGTTCGGGGTCTGAGGTGCTGCCTGCTGAAGCACCGATGCCCGCCAAAGCCGTAAATGGGGTGCTGGAGAAAACAGGAGCAGAACGGAAGATGACGGCGTGGGAAGGAGGCGTGGTGTCCATAGGTTCGGGGTCAGACGTGCTGCCTGCTGAAGCACCGATGCCCGGCAAAGGCGTAAATGGGGTGCTGGGGAAAACAGGAGCAGAATGGTAGATGATGGCGTGGGAAGGAGGTGTGGTGTCCATGGGTTCCATATCAGAGCTGCTGCGTGCCTGATCTGAGAGCAGAGAGTGCAGGAGAGCTTCTCACTCCTTTTATATCTGACGGCTCCGCCTGCCTCTGTGACATGTCCATTGTACGTGTCACAGAGAAAGGGCGGGCGGGGCAGAGGGTGAGTCAGGGGGCACATGCGAGCCCAGCTGGTGGAGAAACCCCAGCCCAAAGGCAAAAGGCGGGGCCCCTTCTGGACTTTCTAGTGGCTCTGTCTTCTCGCTGTGGGTGGCAGGTGTTTGGCACGGGATGGGCCACCATGCAGAGACTGTTGGGGACTGTGGAGGCCTTCTCCTTCAGAGCTCACCCTGCCTGGGCACCGGCTCTGCAGGCCCCTCAGCTGCGCATATGTATCGGCCAGCCCTTCCCCACTACGGGGCCCAGAGGCCAGAGGCTGCTCAGAGCTGAGGGCAGGAGGCACCCAGAGCTTGCCAGGGTGTGGGCCACCTCCTCCGGGGACCTCCCCAGCTTCTCTGCGAGGCCTGGAGACAGGATCGCCTTCTCCAGGGCTGCTCAGCTGCCAGCATCACGGTGAGCCAGGTGGCGAAGGTTTCTGAGCAGGAGATGCAGAGCCCTGATCCGACTGCATGCTGCACCCCACGATGTCCCTTCCTGGCATGTAGGTTCTTTCTTCACTTCTTTTTTGAAATTTGGTCAGACAACATGTAAACCTTGCACTGTTCTTCAGGGTATACAGATGGTAGTGGTTAGACGGGATTCGAAGCAAGCCTG
Organism: Mesoplodon mirus; assembly: GCF_964341445.2. Taxonomy (NCBI): domain Eukaryota; kingdom Metazoa; phylum Chordata; class Mammalia; order Artiodactyla; family Ziphiidae; genus Mesoplodon; species Mesoplodon mirus. The sequence goes on from NW_028295607.1 coordinate 338,699, forward strand.
TGTGATTGCAGAGCTCGTGTTCTGGACTGTGGTGCCCCCTTATCATATATGCTTCATGTGTTCCTTGTTTTTCATTTTTTCTTGTAGTCCTTATGGTACTTAGCCCTAAGTGCCATACCTGTAACGAACAGCTACACTGCCCTGTGGGAGGTCTTCTTCTGTTCAACACATGAATTGGTCATCCACCGCACTGTGTTCTAATCTCAGAAGATACAGGTCAGGGACCACGAGTTGTCAGCTGGTGCTGCCATTGGTGCTGCCATTCCACATGTCTAACTGAGGCTTGAAGGCCGGATTTTCCCTTTGTCTGGTTTGAAGGATCCAGATATGTAAAGATTATAGTCTAGATAAATCATGGGCTATCCTGAAAGAAATTCACCAGTGAATTGTTCCGTATGGATTAGAAGCCAGTTTCTCTGGCCTTCCTGGAGTATATCCAGCAAGGCGTCTCATTCACGTCTAGAAAGCCAATATATCCTTTATTGCAACTTCAGCGTGGAGCGATGTATTGGTTTAAAGTACGATCAACACAACTTGGTCATTGTGAGTAGGCCAGCTGGGTCCATTCTTTATTACACATATGTAACTCGAGAGATTCTTATGCCCAAGAGAGGAGACGTACTCTTGGGTGTCTAGGACGAGGGAAACATGTGTTGTTATTCAGGAGCTGGAAGCTGATGGTCTACACATCACTTGACCTTGTTTAAAACTTGTGTCTTTGGCTTGCTTCATTGGAGTGTTTTCTCTCTCCTGGGGCTGACATTGTGTGTTATGTATCACACAGGTGACATGTAGAAGTTTCAGAACCCAGAATCGTATAGATCAGTCAAAATGTATTTCTATAGTTTTGTTCAAAGTGTATGGAAAATAACACTGGGCATAATTCATATATTCTAGAATTAGTTGGACCCTCTGCTCATGAGATTCTTTTTATGGTATGTCACAGCAAATTTGGACTTCCATCCCCAATAAACTTTGGGGTTGGAGGACACAAAAAGCTTTTGCTCACACCTAAATTATGTCTGAAAGAAAAGGGTAAATATTATAAGCCCTTTCTAACCTCTCCAAGAGCAGAAATGATTTACAGCTGTGGCATTGAACCCTAATTCCTTGATCTCATTTGAGGAGAGTTCAGTAAGAAACAATGTCTTGATTTTTGTTTGTTTGGTTTCTTCCCTGTTTTCTCATCTTGCTTATCAACAATCCATTGTAATTCATGAGTTAGTATGGCAGCAGGCTGAGTGTTCCTGGAGCTCATTAAATGATCTTTTTTTCCTAAAATAACTTTTGTCTCCTTGTTTTCAGCCCCTCTTCTTTCCTCTGCCCTTTACTACAACCAGAGCTCAGCAAAAGCTGACTGGCTTTGTGCAGACCTTACTTAGGGTTAGTCTTTTCTTCATTATTTTATTCATGGCTCCTCCATTTCATTGTTTGCCTTCTCGAAATGTGTTGAAATCTTTCTGTGGTGGATGACTTCCAAAATGTCTTGGCTTTGATTGGTTGATTAAGTTTGGTATTTCTACAGTATTGTTTAAATATGGTTTCAGGAGGAACAGAAAGTGAATATGTTTCCTTGTCTGCCATTTTGAGCTGAAAATCCCTGTGGATTTTAGCATCCAATGTTCCCATGGGAAAAAAAAAACCCAACCTTGGCATTAATAGATGTGACACTCAAGATTTCAGCTTTTCGTGGGCAATCACTGAGGATTGGAATATGTGGTCATTTCTAAAGGGAAAATAATAACTACCTCATGGAGTAGATTTGAGGATTAAATTAGAGAATGAACATGAAAATGCTTTGTAAGGCTTAAAAATCTATAAAAATGTTTTTTGTTATTATTTGATTTGTTGCTATTTCAACTTTACTCGACAGTTGCTTATGACCTTACTTATGTGATAAAATGGCCCCTGGTTTATTGTTTTGAAAGCCAGAATATATTTTTCAATAGCTCGATGGAAATGGCATCATTTGTGAAGGTTAAGGGTGAAGGGATAAATGTTTCTTGACACCTATCACTTTACAGTGTTTTCAGGAACTAATTGACACTTGTATTCCTCTTCCAAATTTTGTTGAGCACCTCCTACGAGCCACATGCTTTACATCAGGTGTTGGAAAGCATTTTCTGGATTTTAAATATCTTAGGCTTTGTGGGCCATATACAGCTTCTGTAGCTTCTCCTCTTTCTTCTTCAACAAGCTTTCTAAACGTGAGAACCATTATTAGCTCACAGTCCCACAGATCCAGGCTGAGAGCCTGATTTGATTTGTGGCCATGATTTGCCGATTCCTGCTCTGCGTCCTCACTGAGGAGGGGGACCATGTTTGAGTAATCACTTCTTTGAATCAACTCTTGGTCTTCTGGGGCTTGTCCTTACTCTCCTACACTCTCTAATCAACATGGCATCCAGAGAGATCCTGTTAAAACATAAGTCAGATCATGTCACTGAAATCTCTTCAATGGCTTCTTCACAGAAGAATCAAAGTCCTCAAAGTGCCTCCAGAGCCCTAGAAATGTGGACCTCTGTTTCGTGTCTGACTGTTTCCTTCTCCTCTCCACTTTGCTTGCTCTGTTTTCCACACACTGCCATCCTTTCTGCTCCTTGGGTACTCCAGCCTACTCTAGCCTCATTGACTTTCCATCGGACTGTTCCCTCTACCTGTACTATTCACTTCCCAGATATGCTCCTTGCTCCCTCTTAAATTTTATCTTCCCCAGAAAGTCCTCAGGGATCACTTAGTTTCAGCTAGCAGCCTCCTCCTAGCATCTAACCATCTCCATCTCCCTTCCCTGCTTGCTGTTTTTCTCCAGCACTTCCCTTATATATGCCCGCACTGTCGCGGCTCAGATTCAGCAAGTGATCATTGCCGCAGCATGGCCTCGGGGACCCTGGCTGTGGACACGATGTCCACACCTGCCTGGTGGCCCCTGCTCGCCTCACGGCCCCTCAGGTGCAGCATGCGCAGGACCCACATTGCAGGCAGAAGACACAGGGCCACTGGCCCCAGCTAGGCAGGCCCCTCGATGCCGTGCTCATGTTGGCTCAGACCTCTTCGCTCTCCGCGCTGCGGTTCAAACCTGTGGGCAGCGCTGTGTGGGCGGGGATCGAAGACCTCCGCCCGCTCCTCAGTGTGTCAGCACGCAGCCCCGCCTCCCATGGGGACCCAGCCTGAGGAGCAGGGGCAGGAGATTCGAGACTAGGGTGGCGCGAAAGGTAGGAGGTGTGGAGAGTATGGGGTTTACAAAAAGTGTTTGCTGACTGATCCAAACAAAAGTGAGACATGGTTGTATCAACGCATTTAAAAAGTCATTAAACTGCCGCTAAGTGTCTGTGAACACCCCGCCTAGGAGAGAGCGTGCACTCCGTGAGGGACACATGAAAGGCTGAGTGAACGTCTACCTGTGGTCCGTTACCTGGTGCACGGGTGTGTGAATTTTTGCGGAGAGCTCTTAATTTCTGTTGTCTCTGCTGACTTGACACGGTGGTTGGCAAACAGTGACGTGTTCAGTGTATTCAGGACATGATCATGGTTACTAATAATCACTTTGTTTTGCGCTGACACCTCCACAGAGAATTTACTACTGAATGTCCACTTTACAGAAGAGAAACTGAGGCGTAGGAAGTGAAGTGACTGAGTAAGAGGAATGACTCAGACAATTGGTGTTAGTAAATTAACCCTGCAGGGGGCCGTTAGACTGTGGTGGCTCTAGTGATGTGGCCGCCTATGTAAAGCAAGGAAAATCTAAGCCTGTCAACGGCTCAGGGTGACGGACACCGCTGAGGACAGCCAGTCACAAACCACCAACTAGGCTTTAAAGCTATAGCAAATCAGTCATTACCTTGCTTTGCTTCTGCTCTTTTAAAATAAGCATCTCTGCAGCTCCTGTGGCTGGAGTGCTCCTCACCGCTTCCACTTTGTTGGTGCCTGAATTGAATCTAATTTTGCTCACATAAAGTCTTAAAATTTTAAATATGCCTCAGTTTGTCTTTTAGGGCTGGCCGTAGAAGTTGGATTTGTGTCCAGTTTCTAGAACAGTGGTTGTCCTCTGGTCAGGCCTTAGGCGTTCTGTGTACAACGTTCCTCTTCTACCACCACCTTCTGGATGCCTCCACCCTCTACCATCTCCCGCGCATCAGATCCCCTAGATGCTCACATTATAACATCGCAGACACTCCTCTGTCTTCCAGCCAGCGTGTGAACTGAAACATTTCCATTCCTGTTGAAGAGTCTGGTGTGACCACTTTCCCAAACACAGCCACTCCCCAGCTGACCCTGGGTAACCACTCTTCTGAACTTGGTCTCCATCACTGACATGGACGTCTTTCTATTTATGCTACATTTTTAAGTATTCATAAACCGCATATAGTATTCTATATTTTGTCTTCTTACTTGCTTTATTTAGTGTTATCTTTGCTAGGTTCATCCATGCTGACACGTAAAGATCTGTCTAGTTCACGTACTTTCCTCGCTATGTAGGATTCCCATGTACGGAAATACAATAATTTATATGTGCTTTTTCCTGTTGATGGATATTTAAATTGTTTCCAATTTTCAGTATGATTTCTTTTAAAAACATGTTTATATACTTTTTAAAGGTTACTTTACATTTACAGTTATTACAAAATATTGCCTATATTCCCTGTGTTGTACAATACATCCTTGAGCCTATTGTGGACCTAGTAGTTTACATCTCTCACTTCCCGACCCCTGTATTGCCCCCTCCTCCCCCTCTGCGCTGGCAACCATTAGTTTGTTCTCTATATCTGTAACTCTCCTGTTTTGTTATATTTGCTAGATAGTTGTATTTTTGAGATTCCATATATAGGTGATATCCTACAGTATTTGTTTCTGTTTGACTTATTTCACTTACCACAATGCCCTCCAAGGCCATCTATGTTGCTGCAAATGGCAAAATTTTGTTCTTTTGTAAGGCTGAGTAGTATGCCATTGGTTATATGTACCACATCTTCTTTATCTATTCATCTCTTGATGACACTTAGGTTGCTTCCATATCTTGGTAATTGTACACAAGGATGCTGCGAACATTGGGGTGCATGTATCTTTTCCAGTACATGTTATTGAGAACACGTGTTTTTGGTTTTTTCAGATTTATACCTAAGAGTGGAGTTGCGAGGTCATATAGTAGTTCTCTTTTTAGGTTTTGGAGAACCCTCCATACTGTTTTCCACAGTGGCTGCACCAGTTTACATCCCTACCAACAGTGTACCAGGGTTCCCTTTTCTCTCAAACATTGTAAATTTTCTTCCGAGTGGTAATTGAGATGATAGTTCAATAATAACATAAGATCAGGTGAAGTCTAAAGAAATTTTAGAAAACCTGGATAAAGTAAGAACACATGTGTTCTCTGGCATCTGAATGTTGGAGAGACACCAAGACATGTGGGCCAAGTTGTGGAGAGAAGGGAAACACAGACGCAAGCTTGACATTTGCTGCAGCTTTTCTCCTTGGGGCATTTGCTGATTCAAACGTTACAGCCTAGGAGCTGAAAAGCCAAAGAGCTCAAAAGACTCTAACCACAGAAGCCAAAGAGCAAGAGCCGATTTACATGGATAAAAAGCATTTTAACTATGCCAAAGCAGAAAATGAAAAGAAAGAACTTTGCATTGCATTTAATAAAAGTTTAGGGAGATCTTTGTGGTATATTAGTGAACTTATTGGCGGAAATTGAGCCATGTACACTGTGTTGGAGAGGCACCAATAGTTCAAGAATTCTCACATTTTGAGTACACAATTACCTTACATGTAGGCCTGGTGGCAGCCATTTACATAACAATGATTTGGAGGATGTGGTGTTAGTCAGCTCTTGCTGTGATAATGCTTTGGAAGAAATCGCCCCCAAACTCAGTTACATAAACAAGAATTTATTTTCCTTGGACCTGTGGGCTAGTAGCTGCAGTGGCTCTCTTTTAGACCTCTAGATGGCTGGTTTTGCTCCGTGTTTTGGGTCAGTTTGAGGTGTGTCACACACATCTTCCTCTGGAGCCCGAGTGTGAGGCCGCAGCTCCCAGGCCCTGCCTTCTCACAAAGTTCAGTGAAACATAAGAGGTGCATGCAAATAGCAACCATAAGCATGCTGAAGTGGCTATACTAATACCAGAAAATATAGACTTTAAAACAAACAAAAGAGTTACTAGATATGAAAAGGGACATTTTATGATAAAAAAGGGAAGATACCAAAATTTTTAACATATTTGCCCTGAATAAGATAAAACCAAAGTACATGAAGAAGAAAATACCAACACCCATGAAGAATTGAAGGAAGAAATAGATAATTGCACAATATTAGGTAGAGGCTTCAGTACTCCACGGTCAATAATGGATAGAACAATTAGGCAGAAGATCAACAACGATATAGAAGACTTGGACAAGGCTATGAATTAACAAGACCTACTAAATGTCTAGAGAATACTCAACCGAACAGTAAAATGCTCATCCTGCTCAACTACATGTGAAACGTTTCCCAGCATAGACGACATGCTAGGCTGTAAGAAAAGAGATTAAAAGCCACATACATTGCTGGTGGGAATGTAAAATGGCGCGGCCATTTTACAAAACAGCTTGAGAGTTCCTGCAAGTGTTAAACATCGAGTTACCCTATGACCCAGCAGTTCCATTACTAAATATATACCTAAGAGAAATGAAAACTTATGTCTGCACAAAAGCTTGTACGTGAATGTTCAGGGAAACCTATTTCTAAAAACAAAAGGTGGAAATAATTCAAATGTCAATCTGATAAATGAAGAAACAAAATGTGGAATAGCCGTACAATAGAATAGCATTCAGCTCTAAAAAGGCATGAAATATTGATCCATGTTACAACATGAATGAACCATGAAAGCATTATGTAAAGTTAAAGCAGCCAATCACAAAAGATCACATATTGTATGGTGCCATTTATATGAAGTGCCCAGAATAGCCAATCTGTAGAGACAGGAAGTCGATTAGTGGTTGCCTAGGGCTGAGAGGGTTGAGGAGAATGAACAAACCTTGTTAATGTGTAATGGGTTTTTTGTGAGGGGACAAAAATCTACAATTGGACTGTCGTGATGGTTCCACAAGTCTTTTAGTGGTTACACTAAGAACCACTGAATTGTATACATAAAAGAGTTGAAATTATGGTATGTAAATTACATCCCAATAAAGCTGTTAAAATTATGATAATTTTATAGTTACAAATTTGAAAATTCATCCCAAATTACACATTCTTAACAAATGCAACCTAACAAGACTAACCCAACAAAGAAAAAATATCTAAAACACCTGTATCTACTCAAAAAGTTGTTTGTATAGTTAAGTACCTTTACAGAAAATGATTTCCAGGGATAAATGGGTTTCCACGTAACTTCCTCCAAATATTTAGGGAAGAAGTATTGGTAATCTTACATAAAAATCTTCCAGGAAACAGAAAACTATATATTGCTCAAAGTATTTATAAGGCCAACATAAGCTTCAGATCAAAAGTAAAAAGAAGGGCTTCCCTGATGGTGCAGTGGTTAAGAATCCACCTCCCAATGCAGGGGACACGGGTTCGAGCCCTTGTGGGGGAAGATCCCACATGCCGTGGAGCAGCTACGCCCACGTGCCACAACTGCTGAGCCTGCGCTCTGGAGCCTGCGGGCCACAACTGCTGAGCCCGTGTGCCACAACTACTGAAGCCTGCATGCCTAGAACCCGTGCTCCACAACAAGACAGGCCACCGCAAGGAGAAGCCTACTCACCACAACAAAGAATAGCCCCCCGCTCACCACAACTACAGAAAGCTCGCGTGCAACAATGAAGACCCAATGCAGCCACAAATAAATAAAAAATAAAGTATAGAATCTTAAAAACAAAACAAAACAAAATCTATAAAGAATATTACAAGAATAGAATCACAGGCCAGTTTCTCTTTTGAAAATGCATGCAAAATGTGTAAACAGAAGCACAAACTGTACCCATGGTATGTAAAACAATCATATATCAGAATCAAAGTAGCTTTATTTTGGTAATGCCAGGTTGCTTTAATGTTCAAACATGAAATTCATCCCAGGAATGAATTAGAGTGGGAAAAGGAGTCATTTTAAACGAAGCCTTGGGAATTCCCTGGTTTTCCAGTGGTTAGAACTTGGCGCTTTCACTGCTGGGGCCCTGGGGTCCAATCCCAGGTCAGGGAAATAAGATCCTCCAAGACATGAGGCAGGGCCCCGAAAAAAAAATAATGAAGTCTTAACCAGGAGAAGCAGAAGATCGAATAAACATAACAGATAACACCTTATGAAAAGTAGGTGAAGATTATGGAATATTCTAAAATTTAAAACAAAAAGAAACTTTTAAAGATTCCAAAGGATGTGACTAATATTGTACATAGGCAAAAAATAAAATGAAATAAAATATACAAATGATGGGAGCCCCAGAATCCAGAAGCCCAAGTCCTGTCTCTGAAGATTCTCATTCAGTGGGTTCTGGATTTCCTCTGTGTGTCAAAACCTACAGGTGATTCTGATACGACTCACAGACACAATGTAAAGCTTCTGCTTTGCAGGAGAGAATACCAGATTATTCTGTTATTTTATAGTTACACTAACAGGTTGTACTATTGACGGATAAGTCTGATGTCAAAATGCACTCCCCCCTAGGGATAAAAAAGGAACTAGTAGTCTCTACTGCTACTTGGTGGCAGCATGCATGTATTGCAAGAGCAATTATTGTAGGAATCCAAATTAGTGGAACATTTTAGAATTGGAAAACTACATACAGATCATCTAATCAAGCTTCCAACTGTTATAGTTGTAAAAACTAAGGCCCATATAAATGAAATGATTTATCTCCAAAGAGTGTTAGTGAAAGAGTATGAAATAAAAAGTATCTCTGAACTTTTAATTTAGTGCTGTTTTTATTAATCTCAAGTACTAGCTTAAACTTCGGTGTGACACATTTGGGATTGAATTCTTGCTCAGATTTACTGATTGTGTGCCTTTTAGTAAGTTACTAAAACACGCTTTATTTTTTAACAGGTTTATTTATTTATTTATTTTTGGCTGCATAGGCTCTTCATTGCTGTGTGCGGGCTTTCTCTAGTTGCAGTGAGCGGGGGCTACTCTTTGTTGCAGTGCGCAGGCTTCTCATTGGGGTGGCTTCTCGTTGTTGCTGAGCATGGAGTGTAGGTGTGTGGGCTTCAGTAGTTTTGGATCACGGGCTCTAGAGCGCAGGCTCGGTAGTTGTGGCGCACGGTCTTAGTTGCTCCGTGGCATGTGCAGTCTCATTTGCAGGTTCTGGGGAGGATTAAATGAGCTCATATGATATCCAATTGACTGAGGCAGAGTAGGCTTGGGATGAATCTTTGCTTGGTTTTCATTAGCTGCGGCGAAGAGGATGACAGCTTGGTGCCTCTCCAAATTTCACATGGGTGTGCCTCCCTTGGGGATCTTGTTAAATGCAGGCTGGTATTCAGTAGTTCTGGGTGGGGCCTGGATTCTGTCCTGCTAAGAAGCTCCTAGGTGACGGTGATGCTGAGGGCAAGGGTCCAGCTCCTGCATTTCTCCCTTTCCGGAAGAGCAGGACGTCTGCCCCCCGGGAGGAGAAAACATCCACAAAGTGACTACTAGGCAACAGCTTCCCTTACAGGCAAGGGACCTTTACCACTGCTCCCAACCATTGTGTCTGAGGCGCAGCAAGCCAAAACACTGAGATGCTGAGGTTTGCAGCAAAGAGGAGGTTTATTCACAGGGCAGCCATGCGAGGAAGTGACGTGAAAATAGGTCTCCAATCCTCCTTCCCGAAAGCAAGGGGCTTGGGGTATCTGTGGGATAAAGAATAAAGAAGCAGGGCAGTATGGGTCATGGGGAGCTTGAGGCAAGGTGATTGGACAAAGATGTGCTCCTCATTGTTCTGAGCTGGTGTAATAGGCTACAGGGCTCAGCACATTCTCAGGCTGGAGTTTTTGGCCCTCTGATGGCAGAAGGCCAAAAGGCACTTGCCCAGGTGGAAGATCGGTGGTCCTCTCCACTCTAAACCAGCTCCGCCTACCTAGGCACAGCTGATTCCAAGTTCCTGGACAATACCGGGGCAAACATCTTTTTGCTTATGCTACGTGCTACTTGGAGGACGTGCAAGTGTTCAAGGTACCTTGATGAGTGAAGACAGGATTTCACTAATCATGACACATGGTTTCACTTCCAGGTGAGCAGAAGAGACCTGTAGGCTGAGTCTGGCTCCTGGCACCTGGAATTGGAGGCAGATGGTTTAAAAACGGGCTCCCCCACCCTCTGTGTGATCTGAGGTAGATAGACTATTGATCCTTTTCTCCAATTAAAATGTGTGACTGGAAACACACTTAGTGGCATGTCTGACACACAGTAGTTATGCTACCGTAGGTCATTCTTGGAAACTGAAGCCGTGGTTTTGAGGGATCATCAAAACGAGTACAATGCTTGCCATGTTTCTCCTTGTTCATCCTGGTGACAAACCTGGTAGACAGAGCTCCATCCTTTCCCACAGGACCACACCCCTAGTACTTAGAGTGAAGTGGTTATGTCTCACTTAAGGCACCTTTTCCTTTTCCTTCCTTCTTTTTTCTTCATTAATCTTCATCCAACTGGCCTTTCTAAATTTTACACAAAACAAAACCATTTCTCAATGGATTCAGATACTACCCCAAGTTAGTATTCCAACCAAGTTCTTGATCTTCCGGGTCTCATCATCAGAAATTTCTGAGCCTAAATCTTCTCTAGTTTCTAGGATCACTCATTGTCTCATTTCTCCCTTCTCCTTTGAGTTCAGAGTCTTGCCAATTTAGTCCCTTCCCTAACCACAACTTATAATAAGGTGACACAGCAAAGTGATGAAAGTCTAGACGGTCTGGTTTTACTCCTGGGTTTTTGCCACCTACTTACTGTGTGGCATTAGGCAAGCTATTCAACGTCTCTGGGCCTCAGTTTCCCCCCAAAAGTGAATATTACGAATATGACCTGCCGGGCTTCCATAGTGGTGCAGTGGTTGGGAGTCCGCCTGCTGATGCAAGGGGCACGGGTTCATGCCCCGGTCTGGGAGGATCCCACATGCCGTGGAGCGGTTGAGCCCGTGAGCCATGGCCGCTGAGCCCGCGCGTCCAGAGCCTGTGATCGGCAGCGGGAGAGGCCACGACAGTGAGAGGCCTGCGTACCACAAAAAAAAAAAAAGAACATTACCTGCCTATAGGGTTGCCATTATGAGGAATATGTGGGTTAATATTTGGTAAGAACTTAGATTAGTACTTGTTATAGTCTAAGCACTACAGTTGTGCTTTTTAATAATAATAAATGAAATTGCAAATGTATACCTTACTCAACTTTCTGTCATAACTTTGAAGTGTTGGTCTATCTGTTGGGTCTTGTCAGCCTGTAAAGGAGGTGAGGTGTCCGTAGCTTTGGTGTGAGACGTGCTGCCTGCCGAAGCACCGATGCCCGTCAACGCCGTGACCGCCAAAGCCGTGAACGGGTGCTGGAGAAAGCAGGAGCAGAATGGAAGATGACGGCGTGGGAAGGAGGTGTGGTGTCCATAGGTTCGGGGTCTGAGGTGCTGCCTGCTGAAGCGCCGATGCCCGCCAAAGCCGTAAATGGGGTGCTGGAGAAAACAGGAGCAGAACGGAAGACGACGGCGTGGGAAGGAGGCGTGGTGTCCATAGGTTCGGGGTCAGACGTGCTGCCTGCTGAAGCACCGATGCCCGGCAAAGGCGTAAATGGGGTGCTGGGGAAAACAGGAGCAGAATGGTAGATGATGGCGTGGGAAGGAGGTGTGGTGTCCATGGGTTCCATATCAGAGCTGCTGCGTGCCTGATCTGAGAGCAGAGAGTGCAGTGGGAGAGCTTCTCACTCCTTTTATATCTGACGGCTCCGCCTGCCTCTGTGACATGTCCATTGTACGTGTCACAGAGAAAGGGCGGGCGGGGCAGAGGGTGAGTCAGGGGGCACATGCGAGCCCAGCTGGTGGAGAAACCCCAGTCCAAAGACAAAAGGCGGAGCCCCTTCTGGATTTTCTAGTGGCTGGGTCTTCTCGCTGTGGGTGGCAGGTGTTTGGCACGGGATGGACCACCATGCAGAGACTGTTGGGGACTGTGGAGGCCTTCTCCTTCAGAGCTCACCCTGCCTGGGCACCGTCTCTGCAGGCCCCTCAGCTGTGCGTATGTATCGGCCAGCCCTTCCCCACTACGGGGCCCAGAGGCCAGAGGCTGCTCAGAGCTGAGGGCAGGAGGCACCCAGAGCTTGCCAGGGTGTGGGCCACCTCCTCCGGGGACCTCCCCAGCTTCTCTGCGAGGCCTGGAGACAGGATCGCCTTCTCCAGGGCTGCTCAGCTGCCAGCATCACCGTGAGCCAGGTGGCGAAGGTTTCTGAGCAGGAGATGCAGAGCCCTGATCCGACTGCATGCTGCACCCCACGATGTCACTTCCTGGCAGGTAGGTTCTTTCTTCACTTCTTTTTTGAAATTTGGTCAGACAACATTTAAACCTTGCACTGTTCTTCAGGGTATACAGATGGTAGTGGCTTAGCCGGGATTCGAAGCAAGCCTGTGTGATTGCAGAGCTCGTGTTCTGGACTGTGGTGCCCCCTTATCATATATGCTTCATGTGTTCCTTGTTTTTCATTTTTTCTTGTAGTCCTTATGGTACTTAGCCCTAAGTGCCATACCTGTAACGAACAGCTACACTGCCCTGTGGGAGGTCTTCTTCTGTTCAACACATGAATTGGTCATCCACCGCACTGTGTTCTAATCTCAGAAGATACAGGTCAGGGACCACCAGTTGTCAGCTGGTGCTGCCATTGGTGCTGCCATTCCACATGTCTAACTGAGGCTTGAAGGCCGGATTTTCCCTTTGTCTGGTTTGAAGGATCCAGATATGTAAAGATTATAGTCTAGATAAATCATGGGCTATCCTGAAAGAAATTCACCAGTGAATTGTTCCGTATGGATTAGAAGCCAGTTTCTCTGGCCTTCCTGGAGTATATCCAGCAAGGCGTCTCATTCATGTCTAGAAAGCCAATATATCCTTTATTGCAACTTCAGCGTGGAGCGATGTATTGGTTTAAAGTACGATCAACACAACTTGGTCATTGTGAGTAGGCCAGCTGGGTCCACTCTTTATTACACATATGTAACTCGAGAGATTCTTATGCCCAAGAGAGGAGACGTACTCTTGGGTGTCTAGGACGAGGGAAACATGTGTTGTTATTCAGGAGCTGGAAGCTGATGGTCTACACATCACTTGACCTTGTTTAAAACTTGTGTCTTTGGCTTGCTTCATTGGAGTGTTTTCTCTCTCCTGGGGCTGACATTGTGTGTTATGTATCACACAGGTGACATGTAGAAGTTTCAGAACCCAGAATCGTATAGTTCAGTCAAAATGTATATCTATAGTTTTGTTCAAACTGTATGGAAAATAACACTGGGCATAATTCATATATTCCAGAATTAGTTGGACCCTCTGCTCATGAGATTCTTTTTATGGTATGTCACAGCAAATTTGGACTTCCATCCCCAATAAACTTTGGGGTTGGAGGACACAAAAAGCTTTTGCTCACACCTAAATTATGTCTGAAAGAAAAGGGTAAATATTATAAGCCCTTTCTAACCTCTCCAAGAGCAGAAATGATTTACAGCTGTGGCATTGAACCCTAATTCCTCGATCTCATTTGAGGAGAGTTCAGTAAGGAACAATGTCTTGATTTTTGTTTGTTTGGTTTCTTCCCTGTTTTCTCATCTTGCTTACCAACAATCCATTGTAATTCATGAGTTAGTATGGCAGCAGGCTGAGTGTTCCCTGGAGCTCATTAAATGATCTTTTTTTCCTAAAATAACTTTTGTCTCCTTGTTTTCAGCCCCTCTTCTTTCCTCTGCCCTTTACTACAACCAGAGCTCAGCAAAAGCTGACTGGCTTTGTGCAGACCTTACTTAGGGTTAGTCTTTTCTTCATTATTTTATTCATGGCTCCTCCATTTCATTGTTTGCCTTCTGGAAATGTGTAGAAATCTTACTGTGGTGGATGACTTCCAAAATGTCTTGGCTTTGATTGGTTGATTAAGTTTGGTATTTCTACAGTATTGTTTAAATATGGTTTCAGGAGGAACAGAAAGTGAATATGTTTCCTTGTCTGCCATCTTGAGCTGAAAATCCCTGTGGATTTTAGCATCCAATGTTCCCATGGGAAAAAAACCCAACCTTGGCATTAATAGATGTGACACTCAAGATTTCAGCTTTTCGTGGGCAATCACTGAGGATTGGAATATGTGGTCATTTCTAAAGGGAAAATAATAACTACCTCATGGAGTAGATTTGAGGATTAAATTAGAGAATGAACATGAAAATGCTTTGTAAGGCTTAAAAATCTATAAAAATGTTTTTTGTTATTATTTGATTTGTTGCTATTTCAACTTTACTCGACAGTTGCTTATGACCTTACTTATGTGATAAAATGGCCCCTGGTTTATTGTTTTGAAAGCCAGAATATATTTTTCAATAGCTCGATGGAAATGGCATCATTTGTGAAGGTTAAGGGTGAAGGGATAAATGTTTCTTGACACCTATCACTTTACAGTGTTTTCAGGAACTAATTGACACTTGTATTCCTCTTCCAAATTTTGTTGAGCGCCTCCTATGAGCCACATGCTTTACATCAGGTGTTGGAAAGCATTTTCTGGATTTTAAATATCTTAGGCTTTGTGGGCCATATACAGCTTCTGTAGCTTCTCCTCTTTCTTCTTCAACAAGCTTTCTAAACGTGAGAACCATTATTAGCTCACAGTCCCACAGATCCAGGCTGAGAGCCTGATTTGATTTGTGGCCATGATTTGCCGATTCCTGCTCTGCGTCCTCACTGAGGAGGGGGACCATGTTTGAGTAATCACTTCTTTGAATCAACTCTTGGTCTTCTGGGGCTTGTCCTTACTCTCCTACACTCTCTAATCAACATGGCATCCAGAGAGATCCTGTTAAAACATAAGTCAGATCATGTCACTGAAATCTCTTCAATGGCTTCTTCACAGAAGAATCAAAGTCCTCAAAGTGCCTCCAGAGCCCTAGAAATGTGGACCTCTGTTTCGTGTCTGACTGTTTCCTTCTCCTCTCCACTTTGCTTGCTCTGTTTTCCACACACTGCCATCCTTTCTGCTCCTTGGGTACTCCAGCCTACTCTAGCCTCATTGACTTTCCATCGGACTGTTCCCTCTACCTGTACTATTCACTTCCCAGATATGCTCCTTGCTCCCTCTTAAATTTTATCTTCCCCAGAAAGTCCTCAGGGATCACTTAGTTTCAGCTAGCAGCCTCCTCCTAGCATCTAACCATCTCCATCTCCCTTCCCTGCTTGCTGTTTTTCTCCAGCACTTCCCTTATATATGCCCGCACTGTCGCGGCTCAGATTCAGCAAGTGATCATTGCCGCAGCATGGCCTCGGGGACCCTGGCTGCGGACACGATGTCCACACCTGCCTGGTGACCCCTGCTCGCCTCACGGCCCCTCAGGTGCAGCATGCGCAGGACCCACATTGCAGGCAGAAGACACAGGGCCACTGGCCCCAGCTAGGCAGGCCCCTCGATGCCGTGCTCATGTTGGCTCAGACCTCTTCGCTCTCCGCGCTGCGGTTCAAACCTGTGGGCAGCGCTGTGTGGGCGGGGATCGAAGACCTCCGCCCCCTCCTCAGTGTGTCAGCACGCAGCCCCGCCTCCCATGGGGACCCAGCCTGAGGAGCAGGGGCAGGAGATTCGAGACTAGGGTGGCGCGAAAGGTAGGAGGTGTGGAGAGTATGGGGTTTACAAAAAGTGTTTGCTGACTGATCCAAACAAAAGTGAGACATGGTTGTATCAACGCATTTAAAAAGTGATTAAACTGCCGCTAAGTGTCTGTGATCACCCCGCCTAGGAGAGAGCATGCACTCCGTGAGGGACACATGAAAGGCTGAGTGAACGTCTACCTGTGGTCCGTTACCTGGTGCACGGGTGTGTGAATTTTTGCGGAGAGCTCTTAATTTCTGTTGTCTCTGCTGACTTGACACGGTGGTTGGCAAACAGTGACGTGTTCAGTGTATTCAGGACATGATCATGGTTACTAATAATCACTTTGTTTTGCACTGACACCTCCACAGAGAATTTACTACTGAATGTCCACTTTACAGAAGAGAAACTGAGGCATAGGAAGTGAAGTGACTGAGTAAGAGGAATGACTCAGACAATTGGTGTTAGTAAATTAACCCTGCAGGGGGCCGTTAGACTGTGGTGGCTCTAGTGATGCGGCCGCCTATGTAAAGCAAGGAAAATCTAAGCCCGTCAACGGCTCAGGGTGACGGACACCGCTGAGGACAGCCAGTCACAAACCACCAACTAGGCTTTAAAGCTATAGCAAATCAGTCATTACCTTGCTTTGCTTCTGCTCTTTTAAAATAAGCATCTCTGCAGCTCCTGTGGCTGGAGTGCTCCTCACCGCTTCCACTTTGGTGGTGCCTGAATTGAATCTAATTTTGCTCACATAAAGTCTTAAAATTTTAAATATGCCTCAGTTTGTCTTTTAGGGCTGGCCGTAGAAGTTGGATTTGTGTCCAGTTTCTAGAACAGTGGTTGTCCTCTGGTCAGGCCTTAGGCGTTCTGTGTACAACGTTCCTCTTCTACCACCACCTTCTGGATGCCTCCACCCTCTACCATCTCCCGCGCATCAGATCCCCTAGATGCTCACATTATAACATCGCAGACACTCCTCTGTCTTCCAGCCAGCGTGTGAACTGAAACATTTCCATTCCTGTTGAAGAGTCTGGTGTGACCACTTTCCCAAACACAGCCACTCCCCAGCTGACACTGGGTAACCACTCTTCTGAACTTGGTCTCCATCACTGACATGGACGTCTTTCTATTTATGCTACATTTTTAAGTATTCATAAACCGCATATAGTATTCTATATTTTGTCTTCTTACTTGCTTTATTTAGTGTTATCTTTGCTAGGTTCATCCATGCTGACACGTAAAGATCTGTCTAGTTCACGTACTTTCCTCGCTATGTAGGATTCCCATGTACGGAAATACAATAATTTATATGTGCTTTTTCCTGTTGATGGATATTTAAATTGTTTCCAATTTTCAGTATGATTTCTTTTAAAAACATGTTTATATACTTTTTAAAGGTTACTTTACATTTACAGTTATTACAAAATATTGCCTATATTCCCTGTGTTGTACAATACATCCTTGAGCCTATTGTGGACCTAGTAGTTTACATCTCTCACTTCCCGACCCCTGTATTGCCCCCTCCTCCCCCTCTGCGCTGGCAACCATTAGTTTGTTCTCTATATCTGTAACTCTCCTTCTGTTTTGTTATATTTGCTAGATAGTTGTATTTTTGAGATTCCATATATAGGTGATATCCTACAGTATTTGTTTCTGTTTGACTTATTTCACTTACCACAATGCCCTGCAAGGCCATCTATGTTGCTGCAAATGGCAAAATTTTGTTCTTTTGTAAGGCTGAGTAGTATGCCATTGGTTATATGTACCACATCTTCTTTATCTATTCATCTCTTGATGACACTTAGGTTGCTTCCATATCTTGGTAATTGTACACAAGGATGCTGCGAACATTGGGGTGCATGTATCTTTTCCAGTACATGTTATTGAGATCACGTGTTTTTGTTTTTTTGCAGATTTATACCTAAGAGTGGAGTTGCGAGGTCATATAGTAGTTCTCTTTTTAGGTTTTGGAGAACCCTCCATACTGTTTTCCACAGTGGCTGCACCAGTTTACATCCCTACCAACAGTGTACCAGGGTTCCCTTTTCTCTCAAAATTGTAAATTTTCTTCCTAGTGGTAATTGAGATGATAGTTCAATAATAACATAAGATCAGGTGAAGTCTAAAGAAATTTTAGGAAACCTGGGTAAAGAAAGAACACATGTGTTCTCTGGCATCTGAATGTTGGAGAGACACCAAGACATGTGGGCCAAGTTGTGGAGAGAAGGGAAACACAGACGCAAGCTTGACATTTGCTGCAGCTTTTCTCCTTGGGGCATTTGCTGATTCAAACTTTACAGCCTAGGAGCTGAAAAGCCAAAGAGCTCAAAAGACTCTAACCACAGAAGCCAAAGAGCAAGAGCCGATTTACATGGATAAAAAGCATTTTAACTATGCCAAAGCAGAAAATGAAAGGAAAGAACTTTGCATTGCATTTAATAAAAGTTTAGGGAGATCTTTGTGGTATATTAGTGAACTTATTGGCGGAAATTGAGCCATGTACATTGTGTTGGAGAGGCACCAAGAGTTCAAGAATTCTCACATTTTGAGTACACAATTACCTTACATGTAGGCCTGGTGGCAGCCATTTACATAACAATGATTTGGAGGATGTGGTGTTAGTCAGCTCTTGCTGTGATAATGCTTTGGAAGAAATCGCCCCCAAACTCAGTTACATAAACAAGAATTTATTTTCCTTGGACCTATGGGCTAGTAGCTGCAGTGGCTCTCTTTTAGACCTCTAGATGGCTGGTTTTGCTCCGTGTTTTGGGTCAGTTTGAGGTGTGTCACACACATCTTCCTCTGGAGCCCAAGTGTGAGGCCGCAGCTTCCAGGCCCTGCCTTCTCACAAAGTTCAGTGAAACATAAGAGGTGCATGCAAATAGCAACCATAAGCATGCTGAAGTGGCTATACTAATACCAGAAAATATAGACTTTAAAACAAACAAAAGAGTTACTAGATATGAAAAGGGACATTTTATGATAAAAAAGGGAAGATACCAAAGTTTTTAACATATTTGCCCTGAATAAGATAAAACCAAAGTACATGAGGAAGAAAATACCAACACCCATGAAGAATTGAAGGAAGAAATAGATAATTGCACAATATTAGGTAGAGGCTTCAGTACTCCACGGTCAATAATGGATAGAACAATTAGGCAGAAGATCAACAACGATATAGAAGACTTGGACAAGGCTATGAATTAACAAGACCTACTAAATGTCTAGAGAATACTCAACCGAACAGTAAAATGCTCATCCTGCTCAACTACATGTGAAACGTTTCCCAGCATAGACGACATGCTAGGCTGTAAGAAAAGAGATTAAAAGCCACATACATTGCTGGTGGGAATGTAAAATGGCGCGGCCATTTTACAAAACAGCTTGAGAGTTCCTGCAAGTGTTAAACATCGAGTTACCCTATGACCCAGCAGTTCCATTACTAAATATATACCTAAGAGAAATGAAAACTTATGTCTGCACAAAAGCTTGTACGTGAATGTTCAGGGAAACCTATTTCTAAAAACAAAAGGTGGAAATAATTCAAATGTCAATCTGATAAATGAAGAAACAAAATGTGGAATAGCCGTACAATAGAATAGCATTCAGCTCTAAAAAGGCATGAAATATTGATCCATGTTACAACATGAATGAACCATGAAAGCATTATGTAAAGTTAAAGCAGCCAATCACAAAAGATCACATATTGTATGGTGCCATTTATATGAAGTGCCCAGAATAGCCAATCTGTAGAGTCAGGAAGTCGATTAGTGGTTGCCTAGGGCTGAGAGGGTTGAGGAGAATGAAAAAACCTTGTTAATGTGTAATGGGTTTTTTGTGAGGGGACAAAAATCTACAATTGGACTGTCGTGATGGTTCCACAAGTCTTTTAGTGGTTACACTAAGAACCACTGAATTGTATACATAAAAGAGTTGAAATTATGGTATGTAAATTACATCCCAATAAAGCTGTTAAAATTATGATAATTTTATAGTTATAAATTTGAAAATTCATCCCAAATTACACATTCTTAACAAATGCAACCTAAGAAGACTAACCCAACAAAGAAAAAATATCTAAAACACCTGTATCTACTCAAAAAGTTGTTTGTATAGTTAAGTACCTTTACAGAAAATGATTTCCAGGGATAAATGGGTTTCCACGTAACTTCTTCCAAATATTTAGGGAAGAAGTATTGGTAATCTTACATAAAAATCTTCCAGGAAACAGAAAAATATATTGCTCAAAGTATTTATAAGGCCAACATAAGCTTCAGATCAAAAGTAAAAAGAAGGGCTTCCCTGATGGTGCAGTGGTTAAGAATCCACCTCCCAATGCAGGGGACACGGGTTCGAGCCCTTGTGGGGGAAGATCCCACATGCCGTGGAGCAGCTACGCCCACGTGCCACAACTGCTGAGCCTGCGCTCTGGAGCCTGCGGGCCACAACTGCTGAGCCCGTGTGCCACAACTACTGAAGCCTGCATGCCTAGAACCCGTGCTCCACAACAAGACAGGCCACCGCAAGGAGAAGCCTACTCACCACAACAAAGAATAGCCCCCCGCTCACCACAACTACAGAAAGCTCGCGTGCAACAATGAAGACCCAATGCAGCCACAAATAAATAAATAAAAAATAAAGTATAGAATCTTGAAAACAAAACAAAACAAAATCTATAAAGAATATTACAAGAATAGAATCACAGGCCAGTTTCTCTTTTGAAAATGCATGCAAAATGTGTAAACAGAAGCACAAACTGTACCCATGGTATGTAAAACAATCATATATCAGAATCAAAGTAGCTTTATTTTGGTAATGCCAGGTTGCTTTAATGTTCAAACATGAAATTCATCCCAGGAATGAATTAGAGTGGGAAAAGGAGTCATTTTAAACGAAGCCTTGGGAATTCCCTGGTTTTCCAGTGGTTAGAACTTGGCGCTTTCACTGCTGGGGCCCTGGGGTCCAATCCCAGGTCAGGGAAATAAGATCCTCCAAGACATGAGGCAGGGCCCCGAAAAAAAAAATAATGAAGTCTTAACCAGGAGAAGCACAAGATTGAATAAACATAACAGATAACACCTTATGAAAAGTAGGTGAAGATTATGGAATATTCTAAAATTTAAAACAAAAAGAAACTTTTAAAGATTCCAAAGGATGTGACTAATATTGTACATAGGCAAAAAATAAAATGAAATAAAATATACAAATGATGGGAGCCCCAGAATCCAGAAGCCCAAGTCCTGTCTCTGAAGATTCCCATTCAGTGGGTTCTGGATTTCCTCTGTGTGTCAAAACCTACAGGTGATTCTGATACGACTCACAGACACAATGTAAAGCTTCTGCTTTGCAGGAGAGAATACCAGATTATTCTGTTATTTTATAGTTACACTAACAGGTTGTACTATTGACGGATAAGTCTGATGTCAAAATGCACTCCCCACTAGGGATAAAAAAGGAACTAGTAGTCTCTACTGCTACTTGGTGGCAGCATGCATGTATTGCAAGAGCAATTATTGTAGGAATCCAAATTAGTGGAACATTTTAGAATTGGAAAACTACATACAGATCATCTAGTCAAGCTTCCAACTGTTATAGTTGTAAAAACTAAGGCCCATATAAATGAAATGATTTATCTCCAAAGAGTGTTAGTGAAAGAGTATGAAATAAAAAGTATCTCTGAACTTTTAATTTAGTGCTGTTTTTATTAATCTCAAGTACTAGCTTAAACTTCAGTGTGACAGATTTGGCATTGAATTCTTGCTCAGATTTACTGATTGTGTGCCTTTTAGTAAGTTACTAAAACACGCTTTATTTGTTAACAGGTTTATTTATTTATTTATTTCTGGCTGCATAGGCTCTTCATTGCTGTGTGCGGGCTTTCTCTAGTTGCAGTGAGCGGGGGCTACTCTTTGTTGCAGTGCGCAGGCTTCTCATTGGGGTGGCTTCTCGTTGTTGCTGAGCATGGAGTGTAGGTGTGTGGGCTTCAGTAGTTTTGGTTCACGGGCTCTAGAGCGCAGGCTCGGTAGTTGTGGCGCACGGTCTTAGTTGCTCCGTGGCATGTGCAGTCTCATTTGCAGGTTCTGGGGAGGATTAAATGAGCTCATATGATATCCAATTGACTGAGGCAGAGTAGGCTTGGGATGAATCTTTGCTTGGTTTTCATTAGCTGCGGCGAAGAGGATGACAGCTTGGTGCCTCTCCAAATTTCACATGGGTGTGCCTCCCTTGGGGATCTTGTTAAATGCAGGCTGGTATTCAGTAGTTCTGGGTGGGGCCTGGATTCTGTCCTGCTAAGAAGCTCCTAGGTGACGGTGATGCTGAGGGCAAGGGTCCAGCTCCTGCATTTCTCCCTTTCCGGAAGAGCAGGACGTCTGCCCCCCGGGAGGAGAAAACATCCACAAAGTGACTACTAGGCAACAGCTTCCCTTACAGGCAAGGGACCTTTACCACTGCTCCCAACCATTGTG
Organism: Mesoplodon mirus; assembly: GCF_964341445.2. NCBI lineage: Eukaryota > Metazoa > Chordata > Mammalia > Artiodactyla > Ziphiidae > Mesoplodon > Mesoplodon mirus. The sequence continues at coordinate 360,906 of NW_028295607.1, forward strand.
TCTGAGGCGCAGCAAGCCAAAACACTGAGATGCTGAGGTTTGCAGCAAAGAGGAGGTTTATTCACAGGGCAGCCATGCGAGGAAGTGACGTGAAAATAGGTCTCCAATCCTCCTTCCCGAAAGCAAGGGGCTTGGGGTATCTGTGGGATAAAGAATAAAGAAGCAGGGCAGTATGGGTCATGGGGAGCTTGAGGCAAGGTGATTGGACAAAGATGTGCTCCTCATTGTTCTGAGCTGGTGTAATAGGCTACAGGGCTCAGCACATTCTCAGGCTGGAGTTTTTGGCCCTCTGATGGCAGAAGGCCAAAAGGCACTTGCCCAGGTGGAAGATCGGTGGTCCTCTCCACTCTAAACCAGCTCCGCCTACCTAGGCACAGCTGATTCCAAGTTCCTGGACAATACCGGGGCAAACATCTTTTTGCTTATGCTACGTGCTACTTGGAGGACGTGCAAGTGTTCAAGGTACCTTGATGAGTGAAGACAGGATTTCACTAATCATGACACATGGTTTCACTTCCAGGTGAGCAGAAGAGACCTGTAGGCTGAGTCTGGCTCCTGGCACCTGGAATTGGAGGCAGATGGTTTAAAAACGGGCTCCCCCACCCTCTGTGTGATCTGAGGTAGATAGACTATTGATCCTTTTCTCCAATTAAAATGTGTGACTGGAAACACACTTAGTGGCATGTCTGACACACAGTAGTTATGCTACCGTAGGTCATTCTTGGAAACTGAAGCCGTGGTTTTGAGGGATCATCAAAACGAGTACAATGCTTGCCATGTTTCTCCTTGTTCATCCTGGTGACAAACCTGGTAGAGAGAGCTCCATCCTTTCCCACAGGACCACACCCCTAGTACTTAGAGTGAAGTGGTTATGTCTCACTTAAGGCACCTTTTCCTTTTCCTTCCTTCTTTTTTCTTCATTAATCTTCATCCAACTGGCCTTTCTAAATTTTACACAAAACAAAACCATTTCTCAATGGATTCAGATACTACCCCAAGTTAGTATTCCAACCAAGTTCTTGATCTTCCGGGTCTCATCATCAGAAATTTCTGAGCCTAAATCTTCTCCAGTTTCTAGGATCACTCATTGTCTCATTTCTCCCTTCTCCTTTGAGTTCAGAGTCTTGCCAATTTAGTCCCTTCCCTAACCACAACTTATAATAAGGTGACACAGCAAAGTGATGAAAGTCTAGACGGTCTGGTTTTACTCCTGGGTTTTTGCCACCTACTTACTGTGTGGCATTAGGCAAGCTATTCAACGTCTCTGGGCCTCAGTTTCCCCCCAAAAGTGAATATTACGAATATGACCTGCCGGGCTTCCATAGTGGTGCAGTGGTTGGGAGTCCGCCTGCTGATGCAGGGGGCACGGGTTCATGCCCCGGTCCGGGAGGATCCCACATGCCGTGGAGCGGTTGGGCCCGTGAGCCATGGCCGCTGAGCCCGCGCGTCCAGAGCCTGTGATCGGCAGCGGGAGAGGCCACGACAGTGAGAGGCCTGCGTACCACAAAAAAAAAGAACATTACCTGCCTATAGGGCTGCCATTATGAGGAATATGTGGGTTAATATTTGTTAAGAACTTAGAATAGTACTTGTTATAGTCTAAGCACTACAGTTGTGCTTTTTAATAATAATAAATGAAATTGCAAATGTATACCTTACTCAACTTTCTGTCATAACTTTGAAGTGTTGGTCTATCTGTTGGGTCTTGTCAGCCTGTAAAGGAGGTGAGGTGTCCGTAGCTTTGGTGTGAGACGTGCTGCCTGCCGAAGCACCGATGCCCGTCAACGCCGTGACCGCCAAAGCCGTGAACGGGTGCTGGAGAAAGCAGGAGCAGAATGGAAGATGACGGCGTGGGAAGGAGGTGTGGTGTCCATAGGTTCGGGGTCTGAGGTGCTGCCTGCTGAAGCACCGATGCCCGCCAAAGCCGTAAATGGGGTGCTGGAGAAAACAGGAGCAGAACGGAAGATGACGGCGTGGGAAGGAGGCGTGGTGTCCATAGGTTCGGGGTCAGACGTGCTGCCTGCTGAAGCACCGATGCCCGGCAAAGGCGTAAATGGGGTGCTGGGGAAAACAGGAGCAGAATGGTAGATGATGGCGTGGGAAGGAGGTGTGGTGTCCATGGGTTCCATATCAGAGCTGCTGCGTGCCTGATCTGAGAGCAGAGAGTGCAGTGGGAGAGCTTCTCACTCCTTTTATATCTGACGGCTCCGCCTGCCTCTGTGACATGTCCATTGTACGTGTCACAGAGAAAGGGCGGGCGGGGCAGAGGGTGAGTCAGGGGGCACATGCGAGCCCAGCTGGTGGAGAAACCCCAGCCCAAAGGCAAAAGGCGTGGCCCCTTGTGGACTTTCTAGTGGCTGGGTCTTCTCGCTGTGGGTGGCAGGTGTTTGGCACGGGATGGGCCACCATGCAGAGACTGTTGGGGACTGTGGAGGCCTTCTCCTTCAGAGCTCACCCTGCCTGGGCACCGGCTCTGCAGGCCCCTCAGCTGCGCGTATGTATCGGCCAGCCCTTCCCCACTACGGGGCCCAGAGGCCAGAGGCTGCTCAGAGCTGAGGGCAGGAGGCACCCAGAGCTTGCCAGGGTGTGGGCCACCTCCTCCGGGGACCTCCCCAGCTTCTCTGCGAGGCCTGGAGACAGGATCGCCTTCTCCAGGGCTGCTCAGCTGCCAGCATCACGGTGAGCCAGGTGGCGAAGGTTTCTGAGCAGGAGATGCAGAGCCCTGATCCGACTGCATGCTGCACCCCACGATGTCCCTTCCTGGCAGGTAGGTTCTTTCTTCACTTCTTTTTTGAAATTTGGTCAGACAACATGTAAACCTTGCACTGTTCTTCAGGGTATACAGATGGTAGTGGCTTAGCCCGGATTCGAAGCAAGCCTGTGTGATTGCAGAGCTCGTGTTCTGGGCTGTGGTGCCCCCTTATCGTATATGCTTCATGTGTTCCTTGTTTTTCATTTTTTCTTGTAGTCCTTATGGTACTTAGCCCTAAGTGCCATACCTGTAACGAACAGCTACACTGCCCTGTGGGAGGTCTTCTTCTGTTCAACACATGAATTGGTCATCCACCGCACTGTGTTCTAATCTCAGAAGATACAGGTCAGGGACCACCAGTTGTCAGCTGGTGCTACCATTGGTGCTGCCATTCCACATGTCTAACTGAGGCTTGAAGGCCGGATTTTCCCTTTGTCTGGTTTGAAGGATCCAGATATGTAAAGATTATAGTCTAGATAAATCATGGGCTATCCTGAAAGAAATTCACCAGTGAATTGTTCCGTATGGATTAGAAGCCAGTTTCTCTGGCCTTCCTGGAGTATATCCAGCAAGGCGTCTCATTCATGTCTAGAAAGCCAATATATCCTTTATTGCAACTTCAGCGTGGAGCGATGTATTGGTTTAAAGTACGATCAACACAACTTGGTCATTGTGAGTAGGCCAGCTGGGTCCACTCTTTATTACACATATGTAACTCGAGAGATTCTTATGCCCAAGAGAGGAGACGTACTCTTGGGTGTCTAGGACGAGGGAAACATGTGTTGTTATTCAGGAGCTGGAAGCTGATGGTCTACACATCACTTGACCTTGTTTAAAACTTGTGTCTTTGGCTTGCTTCATTGGAGTGTTTTCTCTCTCCTGGGGCTGACATTGTGTGTTATGTATCACACAGGTGACATGTAGAAGTTTCAGAACCCAGAATCGTATAGATCAGTCAAAATGTATTTCTATAGTTTTGTTCAAAGTGTATGGAAAATAACACTGGGCATAATTCATATATTCCAGAATTAGTTGGACCCTCTGCTCATGAGATTCTTTTTATGGTATGTCACAGCAAATTTGGACTTCCATCCCCAATAAACTTTGGGGTTGGAGGACACAAAAAGCTTTTGCTCACACCTAAATTATGTCTGAAAGAAAAGGGTAAATATTATAAGCCCTTTCTAACCTCTCCAAGAGCAGAAATGATTTACAGCTGTGGCATTGAACCCTAATTCCTCGATCTCATTTGAGGAGAGTTCAGTAAGGAACAATGTCTTGATTTTTGTTTGTTTGGTTTCTTCCCTGTTTTCTCATCTTGCTTACCAACAATCCATTGTAATTCATGAGTTAGTATGGCAGCAGGCTGAGTGTTCCCTGGAGCTCATTAAATGATCTTTTTTTCCTAAAATAACTTTTGTCTCCTTGTTTTCAGCCCCTCTTCTTTCCTCTGCCCTTTACTACAACCAGAGCTCAGCAAAAGCTGACTGGCTTTGTGCAGACCTTACTTAGGGTTAGTCTTTTCTTCATTATTTTATTCATGGCTCCTCCATTTCATTGTTTGCCTTCTCGAAATGTGTTGAAATCTTTCTGTGGTGGATGACTTCCAAAATGTCTTGGCTTTGATTGGTTGATTAAGTTTGGTATTTCTACAGTATTGTTTAAATATGGTTTCAGGAGGAACAGAAAGTGAATATGTTTCCTTGTCTGCCATCTTGAGCTGAAAATCCCTGTGGATTTTAGCATCCAATGTTCCCATGGGAAAAAAAAACCCAACCTTGGCATTAATAGATGTGACACTCAAGATTTCAGCTTTTCGTGGGCAATCACTGAGGATTGGAATATGTGGTCATTTCTAAAGGGAAAATAATAACTACCTCATGGAGTAGATTTGAGGATTAAATTAGAGAATGAACATGAAAATGCTTTGTAAGGCTTAAAAATCTATAAAAATGTTTTTTGTTATTATTTGATTTGTTGCTATTTCAACTTTACTCGACAGTTGCTTATGACCTTACTTATGTGATAAAATGGCCCCTGGTTTATTGTTTTGAAAGCCAGAATATATTTTTCAATAGCTCGATGGAAATGGCATCATTTGTGAAGGTTAAGGGTGAAGGGATAAATGTTTCTTGACACCTATCACTTTACAGTGTTTTCAGGAACTAATTGACACTTGTATTCCTCTTCCAAATTTTGTTGAGCACCTCCTACGAGCCACATGCTTTACATCAGGTGTTGGAAAGCATTTTCTGGATTTTAAATATCTTAGGCTTTGTGGGCCATATACAGCTTCTGTAGCTTCTCCTCTTTCTTCTTCAACAAGCTTTCTAAACGTGAGAACCATTATTAGCTCACAGTCCCACAGATCCAGGCTGAGAGCCTGATTTGATTTGTGGCCATGATTTGCCGATTCCTGCTCTGCGTCCTCACTGAGGAGGGGGACCATGTTTGAGTAATCACTTCTTTGAATCAACTCTTGGTCTTCTGGGGCTTGTCCTTACTCTCCTACACTCTCTAATCAACATGGCATCCAGAGAGATCCTGTTAAAACATAAGTCAGATCATGTCACTGAAATCTCTTCAATGGCTTCTTCACAGAAGAATCAAAGTCCTCAAAGTGCCTCCAGAGCCCTAGAAATGTGGACCTCTGTTTCGTGTCTGACTGTTTCCTTCTCCTCTCCACTTTGCTTGCTCTGTTTTCCACACACTGCCATCCTTTCTGCTCCTTGGGTACTCCAACCTACTCTAGCCTCATTGACTTTCCATCGGACTGTTCCCTCTACCTGTACTATTCACTTCCCAGATATGCTCCTTGCTCCCTCTTAAATTTTATCTTCCCCAGAAAGTCCTCAGGGATCACTTAGTTTCAGCTAGCAGCCTCCTCCTAGCATCTAACCATCTCCATCTCCCTTCCCTGCTTGCTGTTTTTCTCCAGCACTTCCCTTATATATGCCCACACTGTCGCGGCTCAGATTCAGCAAGTGATCATTGCCGCAGCATGGCCTCGGGGACCCTGGCTGCGGACACGATGTCCACACCTGCCTGGTGGCCCCTGCTCGCCTCACGGCCCCTCAGGTGCAGCATGCGCAGGACCCACATTGCAGGCAGAAGACACAGGGCCACTGGCCCCAGCTAGGCAGGCCCCTCGATGCCGTGCTCATGTTGGCTCAGACCTCTTCGCTCTCCGCGCTGCGGTTCAAACCTGTGGGCAGTGCTGTGTGGGCGGGGATCGAAGACCTCCGCCCGCTCCTCAGTGTGTCAGCACGCAGCCCCGCCTCCCATGGGGAGCCAGCCTGAGGAGCAGGGGCAGGAGATTCGAGACTAGGGTGGCGCGAAAGGTAGGAGGTGTGGAGAGTATGGGGTTTACAAAAAGTGTTTGCTGACTGATCCAAACAAAAGTGAGACATGGTTGTATCAACGCATTTAAAAAGTCATTAAACTGCCGCTAAGTGTCTGTGATCACCCCGCCTAGGAGAGAGCGTGCACTCCGTGAGGGACACATGAAAGGCTGAGTGAACGTCTACCTGTGGTCCGTTACCTGGTGCACGGGTGTGTGAATTTTTGCGGAGAGCTCTTAATTTCTGTTGTCTCTGCTGACTTGACACGGTGGTTGGCAAACAGTGACGTGTTCAGTGTATTCAGGACATGATCATGGTTACTAATAATCACTTTGTTTTGCGCTGACACCTCCACAGAGAATTTACTACTGAATGTCCACTTTACAGAAGAGAAACTGAGGCGTAGGAAGTGAAGTGACTGAGTAAGAGGAATGACTCAGACAATTGGTGTTAGTAAATTAACCCTGCAGGGGGCCGTTAGACTGTGGTGGCTCTAGTGATGCGGCCGCCTATGTAAAGCAAGGAAAATCTAAGCCTGTCAACGGCTCAGGGTGACGGACACCGCTGAGGACAGCCAGTCACAAACCACCAACTAGGCTTTAAAGCTATAGCAAATCAGTCATTACCTTGCTTTGCTTCTGCTCTTTTAAAATAAGCATCTCTGCAGCTCCTGTGGCTGGAGTGCTCCTCACCGCTTCCACTTTGGTGGTGCCTGAATTGAATCTAATTTTGCTCACATAAAGTCTTAAAATTTTAAATATGCCTCAGTTTGTCTTTTAGGGCTGGCCGTAGAAGTTGGATTTGTGTCCAGTTTCTAGAACAGTGGTTGTCCTCTGGTCAGGCCTTAGGCGTTCTGTGTACAACGTTCCTCTTCTACCACCACCTTCTGGATGCCTCCACCCTCTACCATCTCCCGCGCATCAGATCCCCTAGATGCTCACATTATAACATCGCAGACACTCCTCTGTCTTCCAGCCAGCGTGTGAACTGAAACATTTCCATTCCTGTTGAAGAGTCTGGTGTGACCACTTTCCCAAACACAGCCACTCCCCAGCTGACACTGGGTAACCACTCTTCTGAACTTGGTCTCCATCACTGACATGGACGTCTTTCTATTTATGCTACATTTTTAAGTATTCATAAACCGCATATAGTATTCTATATTTTGTCTTCTTACTTGCTTTATTTAGTGTTATCTTTGCTAGGTTCATCCATGCTGACACGTAAAGATCTGTCTAGTTCACGTACTTTCCTCGCTATGTAGGATTCCCATGTACGGAAATACAATAATTTATATGTGCTTTTTCCTGTTGATGGATATTTAAATTGTTTCCAATTTTCAGTATGATTTCTTTTAAAAACATGTTTATATACTTTTTAAAGGTTACTTTACATTTACAGTTATTACAAAATATTGCCTATATTCCCTGTGTTGTACAATACATCCTTGAGCCTATTGTGGACCTAGTAGTTTACATCTCTCACTTCCCGACCCCTGTATTGCCCCCTCCTGCCCCTCTGCGCTGGCAACCATTAGTTTGTTCTCTATATCTGTAACTCTCCTTCTGTTTTGTTATATTTGCTAGATAGTTGTATTTTTGAGATTCCATATATAGGTGATATCCTACAGTATTTGTTTCTGTTTGACTTATTTCACTTACCACAATGCCCTGCAAGGCCATCTATGTTGCTGCAAATGGCAAAATTTTGTTCTTTTGTAAGGCTGAGTAGTATGCCATTGGTTATATGTACCACATCTTCTTTATCTATTCATCTCTTGATGACACTTAGGTTGCTTCCATATCTTGGTAATTGTACACAAGGATGCTGCGAACATTGGGGTGCATGTATCTTTTCCAGTACATGTTATTGAGAACACGTGTTTTTGGTTTTTTCAGATTTATACCTAAGAGTGGAGTTGCGAGGTCATATAGTAGTTCTCTTTTTAGGTTTTGGAGAACCCTCCATACTGTTTTCCACAGTGGCTGCACCAGTTTACATCCCTACCAACAGTGTACCAGGGTTCCCTTTTCTCTCAAACATTGTAAATTTTCTTCCGAGTGGTAATTGAGATGATAGTTCAATAATAACATAAGATCAGGTGAAGTCTAAAGAAATTTTAGAAAACCTGGATAAAGTAAGAACACATGTGTTCTCTGGCATCTGAATGTTGGAGAGACACCAAGACATGTGGGCCAAGTTGTGGAGAGAAGGGAAACACAGACGCAAGCTTGACATTTGCTGCAGCTTTTCTCCTTGGGGCATTTGCTGATTCAAACGTTACAGCCTAGGAGCTGAAAAGCCAAAGAGCTCAAAAGACTCTAACCACAGAAGCCAAAGAGCAAGAGCCGATTTACATGGATAAAAAGCATTTTAACTATGCCAAAGCAGAAAATGAAAAGAAAGAACTTTGCATTGCATTTAATAAAAGTTTAGGGAGATCTTTGTGGTATATTAGTGAACTTATTGGCGGAAATTGAGCCATGTACACTGTGTTGGAGAGGCACCAAGAGTTCAAGAATTCTCACATTTTGAGTACACAATTACCTTACATGTAGGCCTGGTGGCAGCCATTTACATAACAATGATTTGGAGGATGTGGTGTTAGTCAGCTCTTGCTGTGATAATGCTTTGGAAGAAATCGCCCCCAAACTCAGTTACATAAACAAGAATTTATTTTCCTTGGACCTATGGGCTAGTAGCTGCAGTGGCTCTCTTTTAGACCTCTAGATGGCTGGTTTTGCTCCGTGTTTTGGGTCAGTTTGAGGTGTGTCACACACATCTTCCTCTGGAGCCCGAGTGTGAGGCCGCAGCTCCCAGGCCCTGCCTTCTCACAAAGTTCAGTGAAACATAAGAGGTGCATGCAAATAGCAACCATAAGCATGCTGAAGTGGCTATACTAATACCAGAAAATATAGACTTTAAAACAAACAAAAGAGTTACTAGATATGAAAAGGGACATTTTATGATAAAAAAGGGAAGATACCAAAATTTTTAACATATTTGCCCTGAATAAGATAAAACCAAAGTACATGAAGAAGAAAATACCAACACCCATGAAGAATTGAAGGAAGAAATAGATAATTGCACAATATTAGGTAGAGGCTTCAGTACTCCACGGTCAATAATGGATAGAACAATTAGGCAGAAGATCAACAACGATATAGAAGACTTGGACAAGGCTATGAATTAACAAGACCTACTAAATGTCTAGAGAATACTCAACCGAACAGTAAAATGCTCATCCTGCTCAACTACATGTGAAACGTTTCCCAGCATAGACGACATGCTAGGCTGTAAGAAAAGAGATTAAAAGCCACATACATTGCTGGTGGGAATGTAAAATGGCGCGGCCATTTTACAAAACAGCTTGAGAGTTCCTGCAAGTGTTAAACATCGAGTTACCCTATGACCCAGCAGTTCCATTACTAAATATATACCTAAGAGAAATGAAAACTTATGTCTGCACAAAAGCTTGTACGTGAATGTTCAGGGAAACCTATTTCTAAAAACAAAAGGTGGAAATAATTCAAATGTCAATCTGATAAATGAAGAAACAAAATGTGGAATAGCCGTACAATAGAATAGCATTCAGCTCTAAAAAGGCATGAAATATTGATCCATGTTACAACATGAATGAACCATGAAAGCATTATGTAAAGTTAAAGCAGCCAATCACAAAAGATCACATATTGTATGGTGCCATTTATATGAAGTGCCCAGAATAGCCAATCTGTAGAGACAGGAAGTCGATTAGTGGTTGCCTAGGGCTGAGAGGGTTGAGGAGAATGAAAAAACCTTGTTAATGTGTAATGGGTTTTTTGTGAGGGGACAAAAATCTACAATTGGACTGTCGTGATGGTTCCACAAGTCTTTTAGTGGTTACACTAAGAACCACTGAATTGTATACATAAAAGAGTTGAAATTATGGTATGTAAATTACATCCCAATAAAGCTGTTAAAATTATGATAATTTTATAGTTACAAATTTGAAAATTCATCCCAAATTACACATTCTTAACAAATGCAACCTAACAAGACTAACCCAACAAAGAAAAAATATCTAAAACACCTGTATCTACTCAAAAAGTTGTTTGTATAGTTAAGTACCTTTACAGAAAATGATTTCCAGGGATAAATGGGTTTCCACGTAACTTCCTCCAAATATTTAGGGAAGAAGTATTGGTAATCTTACATAAAAATCTTCCAGGAAACAGAAAACTATATATTGCTCAAAGTATTTATAAGGCCAACATAAGCTTCAGATCAAAAGTAAAAAGAAGGGCTTCCCTGATGGTGCAGTGGTTAAGAATCCACCTCCCAATGCAGGGGACACGGGTTCGAGCCCTTGTGGGGGAAGATCCCACATGCCGTGGAGCAGCTACGCCCACGTGCCACAACTGCTGAGCCTGCGCTCTGGAGCCTGCGGGCCACAACTGCTGAGCCCGTGTGCCACAACTACTGAAGCCTGCATGCCTAGAACCCGTGCTCCACAACAAGACAGGCCACCGCAAGGAGAAGCCTACTCACCACAACAAAGAATAGCCCCCCGCTCACCACAACTACAGAAAGCTCGCGTGCAACAATGAAGACCCAATGCAGCCACAAATAAATAAAAAATAAAGTATAGAATCTTAAAAACAAAACAAAACAAAATCTATAAAGAATATTACAAGAATAGAATCACAGGCCAGTTTCTCTTTTGAAAATGCATGCAAAATGTGTAAACAGAAGCACAAACTGTACCCATGGTATGTAAAACAATCATATATCAGAATCAAAGTAGCTTTATTTTGGTAATGCCAGGTTGCTTTAATGTTCAAACATGAAATTCATCCCAGGAATGAATTAGAGTGGGAAAAGAAGTCATTTTAAACGAAGCCTTGGGAATTCCCTGGTTTTCCAGTGGTTAGAACTTGGCGCTTTCACTGCTGGGGCCCTGGGGTCCAATCCCAGGTCAGGGAAATAAGATCCTCCAAGACATGAGGCAGGGCCCCGAAAAACAAAAATAATGAAGTCTTAACCAGGAGAAGAACAAGATCGAATAAACATAACAGATAACACCTTATGAAAAGTAGGTGAAGATTATGGAATATTCTAAAATTTAAAACAAAAAGAAACTTTTAAAGATTCCAAAGGATGTGACTAATATTGTACATAGGCAAAAAATAAAATGAAATAAAATATACAAATGATGGGAGCCCCAGAATCCAGAAGCCCAAGTCCTGTCTCTGAAGATTCCCATTCAGTGGGTTCTGGATTTCCTCTGTGTGTCAAAACCTACAGGTGATTCTGATACGACTCACAGACACAATGTAAAGCTTCTGCTTTGCAGGAGAGAATACCAGATTATTCTGTTATTTTATAGTTACACTAACAGGTTGTACTATTGACGGATAAGTCTGATGTCAAAATGCACTCCCCCCTAGGGATAAAAAAGGAACTAGTAGTCTCTACTGCTACTTGGTGGCAGCATGCATGTATTGCAAGAGCAATTATTGTAGGAATCCAAATTAGTGGAACATTTTAGAATTGGAAAACTACATACAGATCATCTAGTCAAGCTTCCAACTGTTATAGTTGTAAAAACTAAGGCCCATATAAATGAAATGATTTATCTCCAAAGAGTGTTAGTGAAAGAGTATGAAATAAAAAGTATCTCTGAACTTTTAATTTAGTGCTGTTTTTATTAATCTCAAGTACTAGCTTAAACTTCGGTGTGACAGATTTGGCATTGAATTCTTGCTCAGATTTACTGATTGTGTGCCTTTTAGTAAGTTACTAAAACACGCTTTATTTTTTAACAGGTTTATTTATTTATTTATTTTTGGCTGCATAGGCTCTTCATTGCTGTGTGCGGGCTTTCTCTAGTTGCAGTGAGCGGGGGCTACTCTTTGTTGCAGTGCGCAGGCTTCTCATTGGGGTGGCTTCTCGTTGTTGCTGAGCATGGAGTGTAGGTGTGTGGGCTTCAGTAGTTTTGGATCACGGGCTCTAGAGCGCAGGCTCGGTAGTTGTCGCGCACGGTCTTAGTTGCTCCGTGGCATGTGCAGTCTCATTTGCAGGTTCTGGGGAGGATTAAATGAGCTCATATGATATCCAATTGACTGAGGCAGAGTAGGCTTGGGATGAATCTTTGCTTGGTTTTCATTAGCTGCGGCGAAGAGGATGACAGCTTGGTGCCTCTCCAAATTTCACATGGGTGTGCCTCCCTTGGGGATCTTGTTAAATGCAGGCTGGTATTCAGTAGTTCTGGGTGGGGCCTGGATTCTGTCCTGCTAAGAAGCTCCTAGGTGACGGTGATGCTGAGGGCAAGGGTCCAGCTCCTGCATTTCTCCCTTTCCGGAAGAGCAGGACGTCTGCCCCCCGGGAGGAGAAAACATCCACAAAGTGACTACTAGGCAACAGCTTCCCTTACAGGCAGGGGACCTTTACCACTGCTCCCAACCATTGTGTCTGAGGCGCAGCAAGCCAAAACACTGAGATGCTGAGGTTTGCAGCAAAGAGGAGGTTTATTCACAGGGCAGCCATGCGAGGAAGTGACGTGAAAATAGGTCTCCAATCCTCCTTCCCGAAAGCAAGGGGCTTGGGGTATCTGTGGGATAAAGAATAAAGAAGCAGGGCAGTATGGGTCATGGGGAGCTTGAGGCAAGGTGATTGGACAAAGATGTGCTCCTCATTGTTCTGAGCTGGTGTAATAGGCTACAGGGCTCAGCACATTCTCAGGCTGGAGTTTTTGGCCCTCTGATGGCAGAAGGCCAAAAGGCACTTGCCCAGGTGGAAGATCGGTGGTCCTCTCCACTCTAAACCAGCTCCGCCTACCTAGGCACAGCTGATTCCAAGTTCCTGGACAATACCGGGGCAAACATCTTTTTGCTTATGCTACGTGCTACTTGGAGGACGTGCAAGTGTTCAAGGTACCTTGATGAGTGAAGACAGGATTTCACTAATCATGACACATGGTTTCACTTCCAGGTGAGCAGAAGAGACCTGTAGGCTGAGTCTGGCTCCTGGCACCTGGAATTGGAGGCAGATGGTTTAAAAACGGGCTCCCCCACCCTCTGTGTGATCTGAGGTAGATAGACTATTGATCCTTTTCTCCAATTAAAATGTGTGACTGGAAACACACTTAGTGGCATGTCTGACACACAGTAGTTATGCTACCGTAGGTCATTCTTGGAAACTGAAGCCGTGGTTTTGAGGGATCATCAAAACGAGTACAATGCTTGCCATGTTTCTCCTTGTTCATCCTGGTGACAAACCTGGTAGAGAGAGCTCCATCCTTTCCCACAGGACCACACCCCTAGTACTTAGAGTGAAGTGGTTATGTCTCACTTAAGGCACCTTTTCCTTTTCCTTCCTTCTTTTTTCTTCATTAATCTTCATCCAACTGGCCTTTCTAAATTTTACACAAAACAAAACCATTTCTCAATGGATTCAGATACTACCCCAAGTTAGTATTCCAACCAAGTTCTTGATCTTCCGGGTCTCATCATCAGAAATTTCTGAGCCTAAATCTTCTCCAGTTTCTAGGATCACTCATTTTCTCATTTCTCCCTTCTCCTTTGAGTTCAGAGTCTTGCCAATTTAGTCCCTTCCCTAACCACAACTTATAATAAGGTGACACAGCAAAGGGATGAAAGTCTAGACGGTCTGGTTTTACTCCTGGGTTTTTGCCACCTACTTACTGTGTGGCATTAGGCAAGCTATTCAACGTCTCTGGGCCTCAGTTTCCCCCCAAAAGTGAATATTACGAATATGACCTGCCGGGCTTCCATAGTGGTGCAGTGGTTGGGAGTCCGCCTGCTGATGCAGGGGGCACGGGTTCATGCCCCGGTCCGGGAGGATCCCACATGCCGTGGAGCGGTTGGGCCCGTGAGCCATGGCCGCTGAGCCCGCGCGTCCAGAGCCTGTGATCGGCAGCGGGAGAGGCCACGACAGTGAGAGGCCTGCGTACCACAAAAAAAAAGAACATTACCTGCCTATAGGGCTGCCATTATGAGGAATATGTGGGTTAATATTTGTTAAGAACTTAGAATAGTACTTGTTATAGTCTAAGCACTACAGTTGTGCTTTTTAATAATAATAAATGAAATTGCAAATGTATACCTTACTCAACTTTCTGTCATAACTTTGAAGTGTTGGTCTATCTGTTGGGTCTTGTCAGCCTGTAAAGGAGGTGAGGTGTCCGGAGCTTTGGTGTGAGACGTGCTGCCTGCCGAAGCACCGATGCCCGTCAACGCTGTGACCGCCAAAGCCGTGAACGGGTGCTGGAGAAAGCAGGAGCAGAATGGAAGATGACGGCGTGGGAAGGAGGTGTGGTGTCCATAGGTTCGGGGTCTGAGGTGCTGCCTGCTGAAGCACCGATGCCCGCCAAAGCCGTAAATGGGGTGCTGGAGAAAACAGGAGCAGAACGGAAGATGACGGCGTGGGAAGGAGGCGTGGTGTCCATAGGTTCGGGGTCAGACGTGCTGCCTGCTGAAGCACCGATGCCCGGCAAAGGCGTAAATGGGGTGCGGGGGAAAACAGGAGCAGAATGGTAGATGATGGCGTGGGAAGGAGGTGTGGTGTCCATGGGTTCCATATCAGAGCTGCTGCGTGCCTGATCTGAGAGCAGAGAGTGCAGTGGGAGAGCTTCTCACTCCTTTTATATCTGACGGCTCCGCCTGCCTCTGTGACATGTCCATTGTACGTGTCACAGAGAAAGGGCGGGCGGGGCAGAGGGTGAGTCAGGGGGCACATGCGAGCCCAGCTGGTGGAGAAACCCCAGCCCAAAGGCAAAAGGCGGGGCCCCTTGTGGACTTTCTAGTGGCTGGGTCTTCTCGCTGTGGGTGGCAGGTGTTTGGCACGGGATGGGCCACCATGCAGAGACTGTTGGGGACTGTGGAGGCCTTCTCCTTCAGAGCTCACCCTGCCTGGGCACCGGCTCTGCAGGCCCCTCAGCTGCGCGTATGTATCGGCCAGCCCTTCCCCACTACGGGGCCCAGAGGCCAGAGGCTGCTCAGAGCTGAGGGCAGGAGGCACCCAGAGCTTGCCAGGGTGTGGGCCACCTCCTCCGGGGACCTCCCCAGCTTCTCTGCGAGGCCTGGAGACAGGATCGCCTTCTCCAGGGCTGCTCAGCTGCCAGCATCACGGTGAGCCAGGTGGCGAAGGTTTCTGAGCAGGAGATGCAGAGCCCTGATCCGACTGCATGCTGCACCCCACGATGTCCCTTCCTGGCAGGTAGGTTCTTTCTTCACTTCTTTTTTGAAATTTGGTCAGACAACATGTAAACCTTGCACTGTTCTTCAGGGTATACAGATGGTAGTGGCTTAGCCCGGATTCGAAGCAAGCCTGTGTGATTGCAGAGCTCGTGTTCTGGGCTGTGGTGCCCCCTTATCGTATATGCTTCATGTGTTCCTTGTTTTTCATTTTTTCTTGTAGTCCTTATGGTACTTAGCCCTAAGTGCCATACCTGTAACGAACAGCTACACTGCCCTGTGGGAGGTCTTCTTCTGTTCAACACATGAATTGGTCATCCACCGCACTGTGTTCTAATCTCAGAAGATACAGGTCAGGGACCACCAGTTGTCAGCTGGTGCTACCATTGGTGCTGCCATTCCACATGTCTAACTGAGGCTTGAAGGCCGGATTTTCCCTTTGTCTGGTTTGAAGGATCCAGATATGTAAAGATTATAGTCTAGATAAATCATGGGCTATCCTGAAAGAAATTCACCAGTGAATTGTTCCGTATGGATTAGAAGCCAGTTTCTCTGGCCTTCCTGGAGTATATCCAGCAAGGCGTCTCATTCATGTCTAGAAAGCCAATATATCCTTTATTGCAACTTCAGCGTGGAGCGATGTATTGGTTTAAAGTACGATCAACACAACTTGGTCATTGTGAGTAGGCCAGCTGGGTCCACTCTTTATTACACATATGTAACTCGAGAGATTCTTATGCCCAAGAGAGGAGACGTACTCTTGGGTGTCTAGGACGAGGGAAACATGTGTTGTTATTCAGGAGCTGGAAGCTGATGGTCTACACATCACTTGACCTTGTTTAAAACTTGTGTCTTTGGCTTGCTTCATTGGAGTGTTTTCTCTCTCCTGGGGCTGACATTGTGTGTTATGTATCACACAGGTGACATGTAGAAGTTTCAGAACCCAGAATCGTATAGATCAGTCAAAATGTATTTCTATAGTTTTGTTCAAAGTGTATGGAAAATAACACTGGGCATAATTCATATATTCCAGAATTAGTTGGACCCTCTGCTCATGAGATTCTTTTTATGGTATGTCACAGCAAATTTGGACTTCCATCCCCAATAAACTTTGGGGTTGGAGGACACAAAAAGCTTTTGCTCACACCTAAATTATGTCTGAAAGAAAAGGGTAAATATTATAAGCCCTTTCTAACCTCTCCAAGAGCAGAAATGATTTACAGCTGTGGCATTGAACCCTAATTCCTCGATCTCATTTGAGGAGAGTTCAGTAAGAAACAATGTCTTGATTTTTGTTTGTTTGGTTTCTTCCCTGTTTTCTCATCTTGCTTACCAACAATCCATTGTAATTCATGAGTTAGTATGGCAGCAGGCTGAGTGTTCCCTGGAGCTCATTAAATGATCTTTTTTTCCTAAAATAACTTTTGTGTCCTTGTTTTCAGCCCCTCTTCTTTCCTCTGCCCTTTACTACAACCAGAGCTCAGCAAAAGCTGACTGGCTTTGTGCAGACCTTACTTAGGGTTAGTCTTTTCTTCATTATTTTATTCATGGCTCCTCCATTTCATTGTTTGCCTTCTCGAAATGTGTTGAAATCTTTCTGTGGTGGATGACTTCCAAAATGTCTTGGCTTTGATTGGTTGATTAAGTTTGGTATTTCTACAGTATTGTTTAAATATGGTTTCAGGAGGAACAGAAAGTGAATATGTTTCCTTGTCTGCCATCTTGAGCTGAAAATCCCTGTGGATTTTAGCATCCAATGTTCCCATGGGAAAAAAAAAACCCAACCTTGGCATTAATAGATGTGACACTCAAGATGTCAGCTTTTCGTGGGCAATCACTGAGGATTGGAATATGTGGTCATTTCTAAAGGGAAAATAATAACTACCTCATGGAGTAGATTTGAGGATTAAATTAGAGAATGAACATGAAAATGCTTTGTAAGGCTTAAAAATCTATAAAAATGTTTTTTGTTATTATTTGATTTGTTGCTATTTCAACTTTACTCGACAGTTGCTTATGACCTTACTTATGTGATAAAATGGCCCCTGGTTTATTGTTTTGAAAGCCAGAATATATTTTTCAATAGCTCGATGGAAATGGCATCATTTGTGAAGGTTAAGGGTGAAGGGATAAATGTTTCTTGACACCTATCACTTTACAGTGTTTTCAGGAACTAATTGACACTTGTATTCCTCTTCCAAATTTTGTTGAGCACCTCCTACGAGCCACATGCTTTACATCAGGTGTTGGAAAGCATTTTCTGGATTTTAAATATCTTAGGCTTTGTGGGCCATATACAGCTTCTGTAGCTTCTCCTCTTTCTTCTTCAACAAGCTTTCTAAACGTGAGAACCATTATTAGCTCACAGTCCCACAGATCCAGGCTGAGAGCCTGATTTGATTTGTGGCCATGATTTGCCGATTCCTGCTCTGCGTCCTCACTGAGGAGGGGGACCATGTTTGAGTAATCACTTCTTTGAATCAACTCTTGGTCTTCTGGGGCTTGTCCTTACTCTCCTACACTCTCTAATCAACATGGCATCCAGAGAGATCCTGTTAAAACATAAGTCAGATCATGTCACTGAAATCTCTTCAATGGCTTCTTCACAGAAGAATCAAAGTCCTCAAAGTGCCTCCAGAGCCCTAGAAATGTGGACCTCTGTTTCGTGTCTGACTGTTTCCTTCTCCTCTCCACTTTGCTTGCTCTGTTTTCCACACACTGCCATCCTTTCTGCTCCTTGGGTACTCCAGCCTACTCTAGCCTCATTGACTTTCCATCGGACTGTTCCCTCTACCTGTACTATTCACTTCCCAGATATGCTCCTTGCTCCCTCTTAAATTTTATCTTCCCCAGAAAGTCCTCAGGGATCACTTAGTTTCAGCTAGCAGCCTCCTCCTAGCATCTAACCATCTCCATCTCCCTTCCCTGCTTGCTGTTTTTCTCCAGCACTTCCCTTATATATGCCCGCACTGTCGCGGCTCAGATTCAGCAAGTGATCATTGCCGCAGCATGGCCTCGGGGACCCTGGCTGCGGACACGATGTCCACACCTGCCTGGTGGCCCCTGCTCGCCTCACGGCCCCTCAGGTGCAGCATGCGCAGGACCCACATTGCAGGCAGAAGACACAGGGCCACTGGCCCCAGCTAGGCAGGCCCTTCGATGCCGTGCTCATGTTGGCTCAGACCTCTTCGCTCTCCGCGCTGCGGTTCAAACCTGTGGGCAGCGCTGTGTGGGTGGGGATCGAAGACCTCCGCCCGCTCCTCAGTGTGTCAGCACGCAGCCCCGCCTCCCATGGGGAGCCAGCCTGAGGAGCAGGGGCAGGAGATTCGAGACTAGGGTGGCGCGAAAGGTAGGAGGTGTGGAGAGTATGGGGTTTACAAAAAGTGTTTGCTGACTGATCCAAACAAAAGTGAGACATGGTTGTATCAAAGCATTTAAAAAGTCATTAAACTGCCGCTAAGTGTCTGTGATCACCCCGCCTAGGAGAGAGCGTGCACTCCGTGAGGGACACATGAAAGGCTGAGTGAACGTCTACCTGTGGTCCGTTACCTGGTGCACGGGTGTGTGAATTTTTGCGGAGAGCTCTTAATTTCTGTTGTCTCTGCTGACTTGACACGGTGGTTGGCAAACAGTGACGTGTTCAGTGTATTCAGGACATGATCATGGTTACTAATAATCACTTTGTTTTGCGCTGACACCTCCACAGAGAATTTACTACTGAATGTCCACTTTACAGAAGAGAAACTGAGGCGTAGGAAGTGAAGTGACTGAGTAAGAGGAATGACTCAGACAATTGGTGTTAGTAAATTAACCCTGCAGGGGGCCGTTAGACTGTGGTGGCTCTAGTGATGCGGCCGCCTATGTAAAGCAAGGAAAATCTAAGCCTGTCAACGGCTCAGGGTGACGGACACCGCTGAGGACAGCCAGTCACAAACCACCAACTAGGCTTTAAAGCTATAGCAAATCAGTCATTACCTTGCTTTGCTTCTGCTCTTTTAAAATAAGCATCTCTGCAGCTCCTGTGGCTGGAGTGCTCCTCACCGCTTCCACTTTGGTGGTGCCTGAATTGAATCTAATTTTGCTCACATAAAGTCTTAAAATTTTAAATATGCCTCAGTTTGTCTTTTAGGGCTGGCCGTAGAAGTTGGATTTGTGTCCAGTTTCTAGAACAGTGGTTGTCCTCTGGTCAGGCCTTAGGCGTTCTGTGTACAACGTTCCTCTTCTACCACCACCTTCTGGATGCCTCCACCCTCTACCATCTCCCGCGCATCAGATCCCCTAGATGCTCACATTATAACATCGCAGACACTCCTCTGTCTTCCAGCCAGCGTGTGAACTGAAACATTTCCATTCCTGTTGAAGAGTCTGGTGTGACCACTTTCCCAAACACAGCCACTCCCAAGCTGACACTGGGTAACCACTCTTCTGAACTTGGTCTCCATCACTGACATGGACGTCTTTCTATTTATGCTACATTTTTAAGTATTCATAAACCGCATATAGTATTCTATATTTTGTCTTCTTACTTGCTTTATTTAGTGTTATCTTTGCTAGGTTCATCCATGCTGACACGTAAAGATCTGTCTAGTTCACGTACTTTCCTCGCTATGTAGGATTCCCATGTACGGAAATACAATAATTTATATGTGCTTTTTCCTGTTGATGGATATTTAAATTGTTTCCAATTTTCAGTATGATTTCTTTTAAAAACATGTTTATATACTTTTTAAAGGTTACTTTACATTTACAGTTATTACAAAATATTGCCTATATTCCCTGTGTTGTACAATACATCCTTGAGCCTATTGTGGACCTAGTAGTTTACATCTCTCACTTCCCGACCCCTGTATTGCCCCCTCCTCCCCCTCTGCGCTGGCAACCATTAGTTTGTTCTCTATATCTGTAACTCTCCTTCTGTTTTGTTATATTTGCTAGATAGTTGTATTTTTGAGATTCCATATATAGGTGATATCCTACAGTATTTGTTTCTGTTTGACTTATTTCACTTACCACAATGCCCTCCAAGGCCATCTATGTTGCTGCAAATGGCAAAATTTTGTTCTTTTGTAAGGCTGAGTAGTATGCCATTGGTTATATGTACCACATCTTCTTTATCTATTCATCTCTTGATGACACTTAGGTTGCTTCCATATCTTGGTAATTGTACACAAGGATGCTGCGAACATTGGGGTGCATGTATCTTTTCCAGTACATGTTATTGAGAACACGTGTTTTTGGTTTTTTCAGATTTATACCTAAGAGTGGAGTTGCGAGGTCATATAGTAGTTCTCTTTTTAGGTTTTGGAGAACCCTCCATACTGTTTTCCACAGTGGCTGCACCAGTTTACATCCCTACCAACAGTGTACCAGGGTTCCCTTTTCTCTCAAACATTGTAAATTTTCTTCCGAGTGGTAATTGAGATGATAGTTCAATAATAACATAAGATCAGGTGAAGTCTAAAGAAATTTTAGAAAACCTGGATAAAGTAAGAACACATGTGTTCTCTGGCATCTAAATGTTGGAGAGACACCAAGACATGTGGGCCAAGTTGTGGAGAGAAGGGAAACACAGACGCAAGCTTGACATTTGCTGCAGCTTTTCTCCTTGGGGCATTTGCTGATTCAAACGTTACAGCCTAGGAGCTGAAAAGCCAAAGAGCTCAAAAGACTCTAACCACAGAAGCCAAAGAGCAAGAGCCGATTTACATGGATAAAAAGCATTTTAACTATGCCAAAGCAGAAAATGAAAAGAAAGAACTTTGCATTGCATTTAATAAAAGTTTAGGGAGATCTTTGTGGTATATTAGTGAACTTATTGGCGGAAATTGAGCCATGTACACTGTGTTGGAGAGGCACCAAGAGTTCAAGAATTCTCACATTTTGAGTACACAATTACCTTACATGTAGGCCTGGTGGCAGCCATTTACATAACAATGATTTGGAGGATGTGGTGTTAGTCAGCTCTTGCTGTGATAATGCTTTGGAAGAAATCGCCCCCAAACTCAGTTACATAAACAAGAATTTATTTTCCTTGGACCTATGGGCTAGTAGCTGCAGT
Organism: Mesoplodon mirus; assembly: GCF_964341445.2. Classification (NCBI taxonomy): domain Eukaryota; kingdom Metazoa; phylum Chordata; class Mammalia; order Artiodactyla; family Ziphiidae; genus Mesoplodon; species Mesoplodon mirus. The sequence goes on from NW_028295607.1 coordinate 382,254, forward strand.
GGCTCTCTTTTAGACCTCTAGATGGCTGGTTTTGCTCCGTGTTTTGGGTCAGTTTGAGGTGTGTCACACACATCTTCCTCTGGAGCCCGAGTGTGAGGCCGCAGCTCCCAGGCCCTGCCTTCTCACAAAGTTCAGTGAAACATAAGAGGTGCATGCAAATAGCAACCATAAGCATGCTGAAGTGGCTATACTAATACCAGAAAATATAGACTTTAAAACAAACAAAAGAGTTACTAGATATGAAAAGGGACATTTTATGATAAAAAAGGGAAGATACCAAAATTTTTAACATATTTGCCCTGAATAAGATAAAACCAAAGTACATGAAGAAGAAAATACCAACACCCATGAAGAATTGAAGGAAGAAATAGATAATTGCACAATATTAGGTAGAGGCTTCAGTACTCCACGGTCAATAATGGATAGAACAATTAGGCAGAAGATCAACAACGATATAGAAGACTTGGACAAGGCTATGAATTAACAAGACCTACTAAATGTCTAGAGAATACTCAACCGAACAGTAAAATGCTCATCCTGCTCAACTACATGTGAAACGTTTCCCAGCATAGACGACATGCTAGGCTGTAAGAAAAGAGATTAAAAGCCACATACATTGCTGGTGGGAATGTAAAATGGCGTGGCCATTTTACAAAACAGCTTGAGAGTTCCTGCAAGTGTTAAACATCGAGTTACCCTATGACCCAGCAGTTCCATTACTAAATATATACCTAAGAGAAATGAAAACTTATGTCTGCACAAAAGCTTGTACGTGAATGTTCAGGGAAACCTATTTCTAAAAACAAAAGGTGGAAATAATTCAAATGTCAATCTGATAAATGAAGAAACAAAATGTGGAATAGCCGTACAATAGAATAGCATTCAGCTCTAAAAAGGCATGAAATATTGATCCATGTTACAACATGAATGAACCATGAAAGCATTATGTAAAGTTAAAGCAGCCAATCACAAAAGATCACATATTGTATGGTGCCATTTATATGAAGTGCCCAGAATAGCCAATCTGTAGAGTCAGGAAGTCGATTAGTGGTTGCCTAGGGCTGAGAGGGTTGAGGAGAATGAAAAAACCTTGTTAATGTGTAATGGGTTTTTTGTGAGGGGACAAAAATCTACAATTGGACTGTCGTGATGGTTCCACAAGTCTTTTAGTGGTTACACTAAGAACCACTGAATTGTATACATAAAAGAGTTGAAATTATGGTATGTAAATTACATCCCAATAAAGCTGTTAAAATTATGAAAATTTTATAGTTATAAATTTGAAAATTCATCCCAAATTACACATTCTTAACAAATGCAACCTAAGAAGACTAACCCAACAAAGAAAAAATATCTAAAACACCTGTATCTACTCAAAAAGTTGTTTGTATAGTTAAGTACCTTTACAGAAAATGATTTCCAGGGATAAATGGGTTTCCACGTAACTTCCTCCAAATATTTAGGGAAGAAGTATTGGTAATCTTACATAAAAATCTTCCAGGAAACAGAAAACTATATATTGCTCAAAGTATTTATAAGGCCAACATAAGCTTCAGATCAAAAGTAAAAATAAGGGCTTCCCTGAGGGTGCAGTGGTTAAGAATCCACCTCCCAATGCAGGGGACACGGGTTCGAGCCCTTGTGGGGGAAGATCCCACATGCCGTGGAGCAGCTACGCCCACGTGCCACAACTGCTGAGCCTGCGCTCTGGAGCCTGCGGGCCACAACTGCTGAGCCCGTGTGCCACAACTACTGAAGCCTGCATGCCTAGAACCCGTGCTCCACAACAAGACAGGCCACCGCAAGGAGAAGCCTACTCACCACAACAAAGAATAGCCCCCCGCTCACCACAACTACAGAAAGCTCGCGTGCAACAATGAAGACCCAATGCAGCCACAAATAAATAAATAAATAATAAAGTATAGAATCTTAAAAACAAAACAAAACAAAATCTATAAAGAATATTACAAGAATAGAATCACAGGCCAGTTTCTCTTTTGAAAATGCATGCAAAATGTGTAAACAGAAGCACAAACTGTACCCATGGTATGTAAAACAATCATATATCAGAATCAAAGTAGCTTTATTTTGGTAATGCCAGGTTGCTTTAATGTTCAAACATGAAATTCATCCCAGGAATGAATTAGAGTGGGAAAAGAAGTCATTTTAAACGAAGCCTTGGGAATTCCCTGGTTTTCCAGTGGTTAGAACTTGGCGCTTTCACTGCTGGGGCCCTGGGGTCCAATCCCAGGTCAGGGAAATAAGATCCTCCAAGACATGAGGCAGGGCCCCGAAAAACAAAAATAATGAAGTCTTAACCAGGAGAAGCACAAGATCGAATAAACATAACAGATAACACCTTATGAAAAGTAGGTGAAGATTATGGAATATTCTAAAATTTAAAACAAAAATAAACTTTTAAAGATTCCAAAGGATGTGACTAATATTGTACATAGGCAAAAAATAAAATGAAATAAAATATACAAATGATGGGAGCCCCAGAATCCAGAAGCCCAAGTCCTGTCTCTGAAGATTCCCATTCAGTGGGTTCTGGATTTCCTCTGTGTGTCAAAACCTACAGGTGATTCTGATACGACTCACAGACACAATGTAAAGCTTCTGCTTTGCAGGAGAGAATACCAGATTATTCTGTTATTTTATAGTTACACTAACAGGTTGTACTATTGACGGATAAGTCTGATGTCAAAATGCACTCCCCACTAGGGATAAAAAAGGAACTAGTAGTCTCTACTGCTACTTGGTGGCAGCATGCATGTATTGCAAGAGCAATTATTGTAGGAATCCAAATTAGTGGAACATTTTAGAATTGGAAAACTACATACAGATCATCTAGTCAAGCTTCCAACTGTTATAGTTGTAAAAACTAAGGCCCATATAAATGAAATGATTTATCTCCAAAGAGTGTTAGTGAAAGAGTATGAAATAAAAAGTATCTCTGAACTTTTAATTTAGTGCTGTTTTTATTAATCTCAAGTACTAGCTTAAACTTCAGTGTGACAGATTTGGCATTGAATTCTTGCTCAGATTTACTGATTGTGTGCCTTTTAGTAAGTTACTAAAACACGCTTTATTTTTTAACAGGTTTATTTATTTATTTATTTCTGGCTGCATAGGCTCTTCATTGCTGTGTGCAGGCTTTCTCTAGTTGCAGTGAGCGGGGGCTACTCTTTGTTGCAGTGCGCAGGCTTCTCATTGGGGTGGCTTCTCGTTGTTGCTGAGCATGGAGTGTAGGTGTGTGGGCTTCAGTAGTTTTGGATCACGGGCTCTAGAGCGCAGGCTCGGTAGTTGTGGCGCACGGTCTTAGTTGCTCCGTGGCATGTGCAGTCTCATTTGCAGGTTCTGAGGAGGATTAAATGAGCTCATATGATATCCAATTGACTGAGGCAGAGTAGGCTTGGGATGAATCTTTGCTTGGTTTTCATTAGCTGCGGCGAAGAGGATGACAGCTTGGTGCCTCTCCAAATTTCACCTGGGTGTGCCTCCCTTGGGGATCTTGTTAAATGCAGGCTGGTATTCAGTAGTTCTGGGTGGGGCCTGGATTCTGTCCTGCTAAGAAGCTCCTAGGTGACGGTGATGCTGAGGGCAAGGGTCCAGCTCCTGCATTTCTCCCTTTCCGGAAGAGCAGGACGTCTGCCCCCCGGGAGGAGAAAACATCCACAAAGTGACTACTAGGCAACAGCTTCCCTTACAGGCAAGGGACCTTTACCACTGCTCCCAACCATTGTGTCTGAGGCGCAGCAAGCCAAAACACTGAGATGCTGAGGTTTGCAGCAAAGAGGAGGTTTATTCACAGGGCAGCCATGCGAGGAAGTGACGTGAAAATAGGTCTCCAATCCTCCTTCCCGAAAGCAAGGGGCTTGGGGTATCTGTGGGATAAAGAATAAAGAAGCAGGGCAGTATGGGTCATGGGGAGCTTGAGGCAAGGTGATTGGACAAAGATGTGCTCCTCATTGTTCTGAGCTGGTGTAACAGGCTACAGGGCTCAGCACATTCTCAGGCTGGAGTTTTTGGCCCTCTGATGGCAGAAGGCCAAAAGGCACTTGCCCAGGTGGAAGATCGGTGGTCCTCTCCACTCTAAACCAGCTCCGCCTACCTAGGCACAGCTGATTCCAAGTTCCTGGACAATACCGGGGCAAACATCTTTTTGCTTATGCTATGTGCTACTTGGAGGACGTGCAAGTGTTCAAGGTACCTTGATGAGTGAAGACAGGATTTCACTAATCATGACACATGGTTTCACTTCCAGGTGAGCAGAAGAGACCTGTAGGCTGAGTCTGGCTCCTGGCACCTGGAATTGGAGGCAGATGGTTTAAAAACGGGCTCCCCCACCCTCTGTGTGATCTGAGGTAGATAGACTATTGATCCTTTTCTCCAATTAAAATGTGTGACTGGAAACACACTTAGTGGCATGTCTGACACACAGTAGTTATGCTACCGTAGGTCATTCTTGGAAACTGAAGCCGTGGTTTTGAGGGATCATCAAAACGAGTACAATGCTTGCCATGTTTCTCCTTGTTCATCCTGGTGACAAACCTGGTAGAGAGAGCTCCATCCTTTCCCACAGGACCACACCCCTAGTACTTAGAGTGAAGTGGTTATGTCTCACTTAAGGCACCTTTTCCTTTTCCTTCCTTCTTTTTTCTTCATTAATCTTCATCCAACTGGCCTTTCTAAATTTTACACAAAACAAAACCATTTCTCAATGGATTCAGATACTACCCCAAGTTAGTATTCCAACCAAGTTCTTGATCTTCCGGGTCTCATCATCAGAAATTTCTGAGCCTAAATCTTCTCCAGTTTCTAGGATCACTCATTTTCTCATTTCTCCCTTCTCCTTTGAGTTCAGAGTCTTGCCAATTTAGTCCCTTCCCTAACCACAACTTATAATAAGGTGACACAGCAAAGTGATGAAAGTCTAGACGGTCTGGTTTTACTCCTGGGTTTTTGCCACCTACTTACTGTGTGGCATTAGGCAAGCTATTCAACGTCTCTGGGCCTCAGTTTCCCCCCAAAAGTGAATATTACGAATATGACCTGCCGGGCTTCCATAGTGGTGCAGTGGTTGGGAGTCCGCCTGCTGATGCAGGGGGCACGGGTTCATGCCCCGGTCCAGGAGGATCCCACATGCAGTGGAGCGGTTGGGCCCGTGAGCCATGGCCGCTGAGCCCGCGCGTCCAGAGCCTGTGATCGGCAGCGGGAGAGGCCACGACAGTGAGAGGCCTGCGTACCACAAAAAAAAAGAACATTACCTGCCTATAGGGCTGCCATTATGAGGAATATGTGGGTTAATATTTGGTAAGAACTTAGAATAGTATTTGTTATAGTCTAAGCACTACAGTTGTGCTTTTTAATAATAATAAATGAAATTGCAAATGTATACCTTACTCAACTTTCTGTCATAACTTTGAAGTGTTGGTCTATCTGTTGGGTCTTGTCAGCCTGTAAAGGAGGTGAGGTGTCCGTAGCTTTGGTGTGAGACGTGCTGCCTGCCGAAGCACCGATGCCCGTCAACGCCGTGACCGCCAAAGCCGTGAACGGGTGCTGGAGAAAGCAGGAGCAGAATGGAAGATGACGGCGTGGGAAGGAGGTGTGGTGTCCTTAGGTTCGGGGTCTGAGGTGCTGCCTGCTGAAGCACCGATGCCCGCCAAAGCCGTAAATGGGGTGCTGGAGAAAACAGGAGCAGAACGGAAGATGACGGCGTGGGAAGGAGGCGTGGTGTCCATAGGTTCGGGGTCAGACGTGCTGCCTGCTGAAGCACCGATGCCCGGCAAAGGCGTAAATGGGGTGCTGGGGAAAACAGGAGCAGAATGGTAGATGATGGCGTGGGAAGGAGGTGTGGTGTCCATGGGTTCCATATCAGAGCTGCTGCGTGCCTGATCTGAGAGCAGAGAGTGCAGTGGGAGAGCTTCTCACTCCTTTTATATCTGATGGCTCCGCCTGCCTCTGTGACATGTCCATTGTACGTGTCACAGAGAAAGGGCGGGCGGGGCAGAGGGTGAGTCAGGGGGCACATGCGAGCCCAGCTGGTGGAGAAACCCCAGCCCAAAGGCAAAAGGCGGGGCCCCTTCTGGACTTTCTAGTGGCTGGGTCTTCTCGCTGTGGGTGGCAGGTGTTTGGCACGGGATGGGCCACCATGCAGAGACTGTTGGGGACTGTGGAGGCCTTCTCCTTCAGAGCTCACCCTGCCTGGGCACCGGCTCTGCAGGCCCCTCAGCTGCGCGTATGTATCGGCCAGCCCTTCCCCACTACGGGGCCCAGAGGCCAGAGGCTGCTCAGAGCTGAGGGCAGGAGGCACCCAGAGCTTGCCAGGGTGTGGGCCACCTCCTCCGGGGACCTCCCCAGCTTCTCTGCGAGGCCTGGAGACAGGATCGCCTTCTCCAGGGCTGCTCAGCTGCCAGCATCACGGTGAGCCAGGTGGCGAAGGTTTCTGAGCAGGAGATGCAGAGCCCTGATCCGACTGCATGCTGCACCCCACGATGTCCCTTCCTGGCAGGTAGGTTCTTTCTTCACTTCTTTTTTGAAATTTGGTCAGACAACATGTAAACCTTGCACTGTTCTTCAGGGTATACAGATGGTAGTGGCTTAGCCCGGATTCGAAGCAAGCCTGTGTGATTCCAGAGCTCGTGTTCTGGGCTGTGGTGCCCCCTTATCGTATATGCTTCATGTGTTCCTTGTTTTTCATTTTTTCTTGTAGTCCTTATGGTACTTAGCCCTAAGTGCCATACCTGTAACGAACAGCTACACTGCCCTGTGGGAGGTCTTCTTCTGTTCAACACATGAATTGGTCATCCACCGCACTGTGTTCTAATCTCAGAAGATACAGGTCAGGGACCACCAGTTGTCAGCTGGTGCTACCATTGGTGCTGCCATTCCACATGTCTAACTGAGGCTTGAAGGCCGGATTTTCCCTTTGTCTGGTTTGAAGGATCCAGATATGTAAAGATTATAGTCTAGATAAATCATGGGCTATCCTGAAAGAAATTCACCAGTGAATTGTTCCGTATGGATTAGAAGCCAGTTTCTCTGGCCTTCCTGGAGTATATCCAGCAAGGCGTCTCATTCATGTCTAGAAAGCCAATATATCCTTTATTGCAACTTCAGCGTGGAGCGATGTATTGGTTTAAAGTACGATCAACACAACTTGGTCATTGTGAGTAGGCCAGCTGGGTCCACTCTTTATTACACATATGTAACTCGAGAGATTCTTATGCCCAAGAGAGGAGACGTACTCTTGGGTGTCTAGGACGAGGGAAACATGTGTTGTTATTCAGGAGCTGGAAGCTGATGGTCTACACATCACTTGACCTTGTTTAAAACTTGTGTCTTTGGCTTGCTTCATTGGAGTGTTTTCTCTCTCCTGGGGCTGACATTGTGTGTTATGTATCACACAGGTGACATGTAGAAGTTTCAGAACCCAGAATCGTATAGATCAGTCAAAATGTATTTCTATAGTTTTGTTCAAAGTGTATGGAAAATAACACTGGGCATAATTCATATATTCCAGAATTAGTTGGACCCTCTGCTCATGAGATTCTTTTTATGGTATGTCACAGCAAATTTGGACTTCCATCCCCAATAAACTTTGGGGTTGGAGGACACAAAAAGCTTTTGCTCACACCTAAATTATGTCTGAAAGAAAAGGGTAAATATTATAAGCCCTTTCTAACCTCTCCAAGAGCAGAAATGATTTACAGCTGTGGCATTGAACCCTAATTCCTCGATCTCATTTGAGGAGAGTTCAGTAAGAAACAATGTCTTGATTTTTGTTTGTTTGGTTTCTTCCCTGTTTTCTCATCTTGCTTACCAACAATCCATTGTAATTCATGAGTTAGTATGGCAGCAGGCTGAGTGTTCCCTGGAGCTCATTAAATGATCTTTTTTTCCTAAAATAACTTTTGTCTCCTTGTTTTCAGCCCCTCTTCTTTCCTCTGCCCTTTACTACAACCAGAGCTCAGCAAAAGCTGACTGGCTTTGTGCAGACCTTACTTAGGGTTAGTCTTTTCTTCATTATTTTATTCATGGCTCCTCCATTTCATTGTTTGCCTTCTCGAAATGTGTTGAAATCTTTCTGTGGTGGATGACTTCCAAAATGTCTTGGCTTTGATTGGTTGATTAAGTTTGGTATTTCTACAGTATTGTTTAAATATGGTTTCAGGAGGAACAGAAAGTGAATATGTTTCCTTGTCTGCCATCTTGAGCTGAAAATCCCTGTGGATTTTAGCATCCAATGTTCCCATGGGAAAAAAAACCCAACCTTGGCGTTAATAGATGTGACACTCAAGATTTCAGCTTTTCGTGGGCAATCACTGAGGATTGGAATATGTGGTCATTTCTAAAGGGAAAATAATAACTACCTCATGGAGTAGATTTGAGGATTAAATTAGAGAATGAACATGAAAATGCTTTGTAAGGCTTAAAAATCTATAAAAATGTTTTTTGTTATTATTTGATTTGTTGCTATTTCAACTTTACTCGACAGTTGCTTATGACCTTACTTATGTGATAAAATGGCCCCTGGTTTATTGTTTTGAAAGCCAGAATATATTTTTCAATAGCTCGATGGAAATGGCATCATTTGTGAAGGTTAAGGGTGAAGGGATAAATGTTTCTTGACACCTATCACTTTACAGTGTTTTCAGGAACTAATTGACACTTGTATTCCTCTTCCAAATTTTGTTGAGCACCTCCTACGAGCCACATGCTTTACATCAGGTGTTGGAAAGCATTTTCTGGATTTTAAATATCTTAGGCTTTGTGGGCCATATACAGCTTCTGTAGCTTCTCCTCTTTCTTCTTCAACAAGCTTTCTAAACGTGAGAACCATTATTAGCTCACAGTCCCACAGATCCAGGCTGAGAGCCTGATTTGATTTGTGGCCATGATTTGCCGATTCCTGCTCTGCGTCCTCACTGAGGAGGGGGACCATGTTTGAGTAATCACTTCTTTGAATCAACTCTTGGTCTTCTGGGGCTTGTCCTTACTCTCCTACACTCTCTAATCAACATGGCATCCAGAGAGATCCTGTTAAAACATAAGTCAGATCATGTCACTGAAATCTCTTCAATGGCTTCTTCACAGAAGAATCAAAGTCCTCAAAGTGCCTCCAGAGCCCTAGAAATGTGGACCTCTGTTTCGTGTCTGTTTCCTTCTCCTCTCCACTTTGCTTGCTCTGTTTTCCACACACTGCCATCCTTTCTGCTCCTTGGGTACTCCAGCCTACTCTAGCCTCATTGACTTTCCATCGGACTGTTCCCTCTACCTGTACTATTCACTTCCCAGATATGCTCCTTGCTCCCTCTTAAATTTTATCTTCCCCAGAAAGTCCTCAGGGATCACTTAGTTTCAGCTAGCAGCCTCCTCCTAGCATCTAACCATCTCCATCTCCCTTCCCTGCTTGCTGTTTTTCTCCAGCACTTCCCTTATATATGCCCGCAATGTCGCGGCTCAGATTCAGCAAGTGATCATTGCCGCAGCATGGCCTCGGGGACCCTGGCTGCGGACACGATGTCCACACCTGCCTGGTGGCCCCTGCTCGCCTCACGGCCCCTCAGGTGCAGCATGCGCAGGACCCACATTGCAGGCAGAAGACACAGGGCCACTGGCCCCAGCTAGGCAGGCCCCTCGATGCCGTGCTCATGTTGGCTCAGACCTCTTCGCTCTCCGCGCTGCGGTTCAAACCTGTGGGCAGCGCTGTGTGGGTGGGGATCGAAGACCTCCGCCCGCTCCTCAGTGTGTCAGCACGCAGCCCCGCCTCCCATGGGGAGCCAGCCTGAGGAGCAGGGGCAGGAGATTCGAGACTAGGGTGGCGCGAAAGGTAGGAGGTGTGGAGAGTATGGGGTTTACAAAAAGTGTTTGCTGACTGATCCAAACAAAAGTGAGACATGGTTGTATCAACGCATTTAAAAAGTCATTAAACTGCCGCTAAGTGTCTGTGATCACCCCGCCTAGGAGAGAGCGTGCACTCCGTGAGGGACACATGAAAGGCTGAGTGAACGTCTACCTGTGGTCCGTTACCTGGTGCACGGGTGTGTGAATTTTTGCGGAGAGCTCTTAATTTCTGTTGTCTCTGCTGACTTGACACGGTGGTTGGCAAACAGTGACGTGTTCAGTGTATTCAGGACATGATCATGGTTACTAATAATCACTTTGTTTTGCGCTGACACCTCCACAGAGAATTTACTACTGAATGTCCACTTTACAGAAGAGAAACTGAGGCGTAGGAAGTGAAGTGACTGAGTAAGAGGAATGACTCAGACAATTGGTGTTAGTAAATTAACCCTGCAGGGGGCCGTTAGACTGTGGTGGCTCTAGTGATGCGGCCGCCTATGTAAAGCAAGGAAAATCTAAGCCTGTCAACGGCTCAGGGTGACGGACACCGCTGAGGACAGCCAGTCACAAACCACCAACTAGGCTTTAAAGCTATAGCAAATCAGTCATTACCTTGCTTTGCTTCTGCTCTTTTAAAATAAGCATCTCTGCAGCTCCTGTGGCTGGAGTGCTCCTCACCGCTTCCACTTTGGTGGTGCCTGAATTGAATCTAATTTTGCTCACATAAAGTCTTAAAATTTTAAATATGCCTCAGTTTGTCTTTTAGGGCTGGCCGTAGAAGTTGGATTTGTGTCCAGTTTCTAGAACAGTGGTTGTCCTCTGGTCAGGCCTTAGGCGTTCTGTGTACAACGTTCCTCTTCTACCACCACCTTCTGGATGCCTCCACCCTCTACCATCTCCCGCGCATCAGATCCCCTAGATGCTCACATTATAACATCGCAGACACTCCTCTGTCTTCCAGCCAGCGTGTGAACTGAAACATTTCCATTCCTGTTGAAGAGTCTGGTGTGACCACTTTCCCAAACACAGCCACTCCCCAGCTGACCCTGGGTAACCACTCTTCTGAACTTGGTCTCCATCACTGACATGGACGTCTTTCTATTTATGCTACATTTTTAAGTATTCATAAACCGCATATAGTATTCTATATTTTGTCTTCTTACTTGCTTTATTTAGTGTTATCTTTGCTAGGTTCATCCATGCTGACACGTAAAGATCTGTCTAGTTCACGTACTTTCCTCGCTATGTAGGATTCCCATGTACGGAAATACAATAATTTATATGTGCTTTTTCCTGTTGATGGATATTTAAATTGTTTCCAATTTTCAGTATGATTTCTTTTAAAAACATGTTTATATACTTTTTAAAGGTTACTTTACATTTACAGTTATTACAAAATATTGCCTATATTCCCTGTGTTGTACAATACATCCTTGAGCCTATTGTGGACCTAGTAGTTTACATCTCTCACTTCCCGACCCCTGTATTGCCCCCTCCTCCCCCTCTGCGCTGGCAACCATTAGTTTGTTCTCTATATCTGTAACTCTCCTTCTGTTTTGTTATATTTGCTAGATAGTTGTATTTTTGAGATTCCATATATAGGTGATATCCTACAGTATTTGTTTCTGTTTGACTTATTTCACTTACCACAATGCCCTGCAAGGCCATCTATGTTGCTGCAAATGGCAAAATTTTGTTCTTTTGTAAGGCTGAGTAGTATGCCTTTGGTTATATGTACCACATCTTCTTTATCTATTCATCTCTTGATGACACTTAGGTTGCTTCCATATCTTGGTAATTGTACACAAGGATGCTGCGAACATTGGGGTGCATGTATCTTTTCCAGTACATGTTATTGAGAACACGTGTTTTTGGTTTTTTCAGATTTATACCTAAGAGTGGAGTTGCGAGGTCATATAGTAGTTCTCTTTTTAGGTTTTGGAGAACCCTCCATACTGTTTTCCACAGTGGCTGCACCAGTTTACATCCCTACCAACAGTGTACCAGGGTTCCCTTTTCTCTCAAACATTGTAAATTTTCTTCCGAGTGGTAATTGAGATGATAGTTCAATAATAACATAAGATCAGGTGAAGTCTAAAGAAATTTTAGAAAACCTGGATAAAGTAAGAACACATGTGTTCTCTGGCATCTGAATGTTGGAGAGACACCAAGACATGTGGGCCAAGTTGTGGAGAGAAGGGAAACACAGACGCAAGCTTGACATTTGCTGCAGCTTTTCTCCTTGGGGCATTTGCTGATTCAAACGTTACAGCCTAGGAGCTGAAAAGCCAAAGAGCTCAAAAGACTCTAACCACAGAAGCCAAAGAGCAAGAGCCGATTTACATGGATAAAAAGCATTTTAACTATGCCAAAGCAGAAAATGAAAAGAAAGAACTTTGCATTGCATTTAATAAAAGTTTAGGGAGATCTTTGTGGTATATTAGTGAACTTATTGGCGGAAATTGAGCCATGTACATTGTGTTGGAGAGGCACCAAGAGTTCAAGAATTCTCACATTTTGAGTACACAATTACCTTACATGTAGGCCTGGTGGCAGCCATTTACATAACAATGATTTGGAGGATGTGGTGTTAGTCAGCTCTTGCTGTGATAATGCTTTGGAAGAAATCGCCCCCAAACTCAGTTACATAAACAAGAATTTATTTTCCTTGGACCTATGGGCTAGTAGCTGCAGTGGCTCTCTTTTAGACCTCTAGATGGCTGGTTTTGCTCCGTGTTTTGGGTCAGTTTGAGGTGTGTCACACACATCTTCCTCTGGAGCCCGAGTGTGAGGCCGCAGCTCCCAGGCCCTGCCTTCTCACAAAGTTCAGTGAAACATAAGAGGTGCATGCAAATAGCAACCATAAGCATGCTGAAGTGGCTATACTAATACCAGAAAATATAGACTTTAAAACAAACAAAAGAGTTACTAGATATGAAAAGGGACATTTTATGATAAAAAAGGGAAGATACCAAAATTTTTAACATATTTGCCCTGAATAAGATAAAACCAAAGTACATGAAGAAGAAAATACCAACACCCATGAAGAATTGAAGGAAGAAATAGATAATTGCACAATATTAGGTAGAGGCTTCAGTACTCCACGGTCAATAATGGATAGAACAATTAGGCAGAAGATCAACAACGATATAGAAGACTTGGACAAGGCTATGAATTAACAAGACCTACTAAATGTCTAGAGAATACTCAACCGAACAGTAAAATGCTCATCCTGCTCAACTACATGTGAAACGTTTCCCAGCATAGACGACATGCTAGGCTGTAAGAAAAGAGATTAAAAGCCACATACATTGCTGGTGGGAATGTAAAATGGCGCGGCCATTTTACAAAACAGCTTGAGAGTTCCTGCAAGTGTTAAACATCGAGTTACCCTATGACCCAGCAGTTCCATTACTAAATATATACCTAAGAGAAATGAAAACTTATGTCTGCACAAAAGCTTGTACGTGAATGTTCAGGGAAACCTATTTCTAAAAACAAAAGGTGGAAATAATTCAAATGTCAATCTGATAAATGAAGAAACAAAATGTGGAATAGCCGTACAATAGAATAGCATTCAGCTCTAAAAAGGCATGAAATATTGATCCATGTTACAACATGAATGAACCATGAAAGCATTATGTAAAGTTAAAGCAGCCAATCACAAAAGATCACATATTGTATGGTGCCATTTATATGAAGTGCCCAGAATAGCCAATCTGTAGAGTCAGGAAGTCGATTAGTGGTTGCCTAGGGCTGAGAGGGTTGAGGAGAATGAAAAAACCTTGTTAATGTGTAATGGGTTTTTTGTGAGGGGACAAAAATCTACAATTGGACTGTCGTGATGGTTCCACAAGTCTTTTAGTGGTTACACTAAGAACCACTGAATTGTATACATAAAAGAGTTGAAATTATGGTATGTAAATTACATCCCAATAAAGCTGTTAAAATTATGAAAATTTTATAGTTATAAATTTGAAAATTCATCCCAAATTACACATTCTTAACAAATGCAACCTAAGAAGACTAACCCAACAAAGAAAAAATATCTAAAACACCTGTATCTACTCAAAAAGTTGTTTGTATAGTTAAGTACCTTTACAGAAAATGATTTCCAGGGATAAATGGGTTTCCACGTAACTTCCTCCAAATATTTAGGGAAGAAGTATTGGTAATCTTACATAAAAATCTTCCAGGAAACAGAAAACTATATATTGCTCAAAGTATTTATAAGGCCAACATAAGCTTCAGATCAAAAGTAAAAAGAAGGGCTTCCCTGATGGTGCAGTGGTTAAGAATCCACCTCCCAATGCAGGGGACACGAGTTCGAGCCCTTGTGGGGGAAGATCCCACATGCCGTGGAGCAGCTACGCCCACGTGCCACAACTGCTGAGCCTGCGCTCTGGAGCCTGCGGGCCACAACTGCTGAGCCCGTGTGCCACAACTACTGAAGCCTGCATGCCTAGAACCCGTGCTCCACAACAAGACAGGCCACCGCAAGGAGAAGCCTACTCACCACAACAAAGAATAGCCCCCCGCTCACCACAACTACAGAAAGCTCGCGTGCAACAATGAAGACCCAATGCAGCCACAAATAAATAAAAAATAAAGTATAGAATCTTAAAAACAAAACAAAACAAAATCTATAAAGAATATTACAAGAATAGAATCACAGGCCAGTTTCTCTTTTGAAAATGCATGCAAAATGTGTAAACAGAAGCACAAACTGTACCCATGGTATGTAAAACAATCATATATCAGAATCAAAGTAGCTTTATTTTGGTAATGCCAGGTTGCTTTAATGTTCAAACATGAAATTCATCCCAGGAATGAATTAGAGTGGGAAAAGGAGTCATTTTAAACGAAGCCTTGGGAATTCCCTGGTTTTCCAGTGGTTAGAACTTGGCGCTTTCACTGCTGGGGCCCTGGGGTCCAATCCCAGGTCAGGGAAATAAGATCCTCCAAGACATGAGGCAGGGCCCCGAAAAACAAAAATAATGAAGTCTTAACCAGGAGAAGCACAAGATCGAATAAACATAACAGATAACACCTTATGAAAAGTAGGTGAAGATTATGGAATATTCTAAAATTTAAAACAAAAAGAAACTTTTAAAGATTCCAAAGGATGTGACTAATATTGTACATAGGCAAAAAATAAAATGAAATAAAATATACAAATGATGGGAGCCCCAGAATCCAGAAGCCCAAGTCCTGTCTCTGAAGATTCCCATTCAGTGGGTTCTGGATTTCCTCTGTGTGTCAAAACCTACAGGTGATTCTGATACGACTCACAGACACAATGTAAAGCTTCTGCTTTGCAGGAGAGAATACCAGATTATTCTGTTATTTTATAGTTACACTAACAGGTTGTACTATTGACGGATAAGTCTGATGTCAAAATGCACTCCCCACTAGGGATAAAAAAGGAACTAGTAGTCTCTACTGCTACTTGGTGGCAGCATGCATGTATTGCAAGAGCAATTATTGTAGGAATCCAAATTAGTGGAACATTTTAGAATTGGAAAACTACATACAGATCATCTAGTCAAGCTTCCAACTGTTATAGTTGTAAAAACTAAGGCCCATATAAATGAAATGATTTATCTCCAAAGAGTGTTAGTGAAAGAGTATGAAATAAAAAGTATCTCTGAACTTTTAATTTAGTGCTGTTTTTATTAATCTCAAGTACTAGCTTAAACTTCAGTGTGACAGATTTGGCATTGAATTCTTGCTCAGATTTACTGATTGTGTGCCTTTTAGTAAGTTACTAAAACACGCTTTATTTGTTAACAGGTTTATTTATTTATTTATTTCTGGCTGCATAGGCTCTTCATTGCTGTGTGCAGGCTTTCTCTAGTTGCAGTGAGCGGGGGCTACTCTTTGTTGCAGTGCGCAGGCTTCTCATTGGGGTGGCTTCTCGTTGTTGCTGAGCATGGAGTGTAGGTGTGTGGGCTTCAGTAGTTTTGGATCACGGGCTCTAGAGCGCAGGCTCGGTAGTTGTGGCGCACGGTCTTAGTTGCTCCGTGGCATGTGCAGTCTCATTTGCAGGTGCTGGGGAGGATTAAATGAGCTCATATGATATCCAATTGACTGAGGCAGAGTAGGCTTGGGATGAATCTTTGCTTGGTTTTCATTAGCTGCGGCGAAGAGGATGACAGCTTGGTGCCTCTCCAAATTTCACCTGGGTGTGCCTCCCTTGGGGATCTTGTTAAATGCAGGCTGGTATTCAGTAGTTCTGGGTGGGGCCTGGATTCTGTCCTGCTAAGAAGCTCCTAGGTGACGGTGATGCTGAGGGCAAGGGTCCAGCTCCTGCATTTCTCCCTTTCCGGAAGAGCAGGACGTCTGCCCCCCGGGAGGAGAAAACATCCACAAAGTGACTACTAGGCAACAGCTTCCCTTACAGGCAAGGGACCTTTACCACTGCTCCCAACCATTGTGTCTGAGGCGCAGCAAGCCAAAACACTGAGATGCTGAGGTTTGCAGCAAAGAGGAGGTTTATTCACAGGGCAGCCATGCGAGGAAGTGACGTGAAAATAGGTCTCCAATCCTCCTTCCCGAAAGCAAGGGGCTTGGGGTATCTGTGGGATAAAGAATAAAGAAGCAGGGCAGTATGGGTCATGGGGAGCTTGAGGCAAGGTGATTGGACAAAGATGTGCTCCTCATTGTTCTGAGCTGGTGTAACAGGCTACAGGGCTCAGCACATTCTCAGGCTGGAGTTTTTGGCCCTCTGATGGCAGAAGGCCAAAAGGCACTTGCCCAGGTGGAAGATCGGTGGTCCTCTCCACTCTAAACCAGCTCCGCCTACCTAGGCACAGCTGATTCCAAGTTCCTGGACAATACCGGGGCAAACATCTTTTTGCTTATGCTATGTGCTACTTGGAGGACGTGCAAGTGTTCAAGGTACCTTGATGAGTGAAGACAGGATTTCACTAATCATGACACATGGTTTCACTTCCAGGTGAGCAGAAGAGACCTGTAGGCTGAGTCTGGCTCCTGGCACCTGGAATTGGAGGCAGATGGTTTAAAAACGGGCTCCCCCACCCTCTGTGTGATCTGAGGTAGATAGACTATTGATCCTTTTCTCCAATTAAAATGTGTGACTGGAAACACACTTAGTGGCATGTCTGACACACAGTAGTTATGCTACCGTAGGTCATTCTTGGAAACTGAAGCCGTGGTTTTGAGGGATCATCAAAACGAGTACAATGCTTGCCATGTTTCTCCTTGTTCATCTTGGTGACAAACCTGGTAGAGAGAGCTCCATCCTTTCCCACAGGACCACACCCCTAGTACTTAGAGTGAAGTGGTTATGTCTCACTTAAGGCACCTTTTCCTTTTCCTTCCTTCTTTTTTCTTCATTAATCTTCATCCAACTGGCCTTTCTAAATTTTACACAAAACAAAACCATTTCTCAATGGATTCAGATACTACCCCAAGTTAGTATTCCAACCAAGTTCTTGATCTTCCGGGTCTCATCATCAGAAATTTCTGAGCCTAAATCTTCTCCAGTTTCTAGGATCACTCATTGTCTCATTTCTCCCTTCTCCTTTGAGTTCAGAGTCTTGCCAATTTAGTCCCTTCCCTAACCACAACTTATAATAAGGTGACACAGCAAAGTGATGAAAGTGTAGACGGTCTGGTTTTACTCCTGGGTTTTTGCCACCTACTTACTGTGTGGCATTAGGCAAGCTATTCAACGTCTCTGGGCCTCAGTTTCCCCCCAAAAGTGAATATTACGAATATGACCTGCCGGGCTTCCATAGTGGTGCAGTGGTTGGGAGTCCGCCTGCTGATGCAGGGGGCACGGGTTCATGCCCCGGTCCGGGAGGATCCCACATGCCGTGGAGCGGTTGGGCCCGTGAGCCATGGCCGCTGAGCCCGCGCGTCCAGAGCCTGTGATCGGCAGCGGGAGAGGCCACGACAGTGAGAGGCCTGTGTACCACAAAAAAAAAGAACATTACCTGCCTATAGGGTTGCCATTATGAGGAATATGTGGGTTAATATTTGGTAAGAACTTAGAATAGTACTTGTTATAGTCTAAGCACTACAGTTGTGCTTTTTAATAATAATAAATGAAATTGCAAATGTATACCTTACTCAACTTTCTGTCATAACTTTGAAGTGTTGGTGTATCTGTTGGGTCTTGTCAGCCTGTAAAGGAGGTGAGGTGTCCGGAGCTTTGGTGTGAGACGTGCTGCCTGCCGAAGCACCGATGCCCATCAACGCCGTGACCGCCAAAGCCGTGAATGGGTGCTGGAGAAAGCAGGAGCAGAATGGAAGATGACGGCGTGGGAAGGAGGTGTGGTGTCCATAGGTTCGGGGTCTGAGGTGCTGCCTGCTGAAGCACCGATGCCCGCCAAAGCCGTAAATGGGGTGCTGGAGAAAACAGGAGCAGAACGGAAGATGACGGCGTGGGAAGGAGGCGTGGTGTCCATAGGTTCGGGGTCAGACGTGCTGCCTGCTGAAGCACCGATGCCCGGCAAAGGCGTAAATGGGGTGCTGGGGAAAACAGGAGCAGAATGGTAGATGATGGCGTGGGAAGGAGGTGTGGTGTCCATGGGTTCCATATCAGAGCTGCTGCGTGCCTGATCTGAGAGCAGAGAGTGCAGTGGGAGAGCTTCTCACTCCTTTTATATCTGACGGCTCCGCCTGCCTCTGTGACATGTCCATTGTACGTGTCACAGAGAAAGGGCGGGCGGGGCAGAGGGTGAGTCAGGGGGCACATGCGAGCCCAGCTGGTGGAGAAACCCCAGCCCAAAGGCAAAAGGCGGGGCCCCTTCTGGACTTTCTAGTGGCTGGGTCTTCTCGCTGTGGGTGGCAGGTGTTTGGCACGGGATGGGCCACCATGCAGAGACTGTTGGGGACTGTGGAGGCCTTCTCCTTCAGAGCTCACCCTGCCTGGGCACCGGCTCTGCAGGCCCCTCAGCTGCGCGTATGTATCGGCCAGCCCTTCCCCACTACGGGGCCCAGAGGCCAGAGGCTGCTCAGAGCTGAGGGCAGGAGGCACCCAGAGCTTGCCAGGGTGTGGGCCACCTCCTCCGGGGACCTCCCCAGCTTCTCTGCGAGGCCTGGAGACAGGATCGCCTTCTCCAGGGCTGCTCAGCTGCCAGCATCACGGTGAGCCAGGTGGCGAAGGTTTCTGAGCAGGAGATGCAGAGCCCTGATCCGACTGCATGCTGCACCCCACGATGTCCCTTCCTGGCAGGTAGGTTCTTTCTTCACTTCTTTTTTGAAATTTGGTCAGACAACATGTAAACCTTGCACTGTTCTTCAGGGTATACAGATGGTAGTGGCTTAGCCCGGATTCGAAGCAAGCCTGTGTGATTGCAGAGCTCGTGTTCTGGGCTGTGGTGCCCCCTTATCGTATATGCTTCATGTGTTCCTTGTTTTTCATTTTTTCTTGTAGTCCTTATGGTACTTAGCCCTAAGTGCCATACCTGTAACGAACAGCTACACTGCCCTGTGGGAGGTCTTCTTCTGTTCAACACATGAATTGGTCATCCACCGCACTGTGTTCTAATCTCAGAAGATACAGGTCAGGGACCACCAGTTGTCAGCTGGTGCTACCATTGGTGCTGCCATTCCACATGTCTAACTGAGGCTTGAAGGCCGGATTTTCCCTTTGTCTGGTTTGAAGGATCCAGATATGTAAAGATTATAGTCTAGATAAATCATGGGCTATCCTGAAAGAAATTCACCAGTGAATTGTTCCGTATGGATTAGAAGCCAGTTTCTCTGGCCTTCCTGGAGTATATCCAGCAAGGCGTCTCATTCATGTCTAGAAAGCCAATATATCCTTTATTGCAACTTCAGCGTGGAGCGATGTATTGGTTTAAAGTACGATCAACACAACTTGGTCATTGTGAGTAGGCCAGCTGGGTCCACTCTTTATTACACATATGTAACTCGAGACATTCTTATGCCCAAGAGAGGAGACGTACTCTTGGGTGTCTAGGACGAGGGAAACATGTGTTGTTATTCAGGAGCTGGAAGCTGATGGTCTACACATCACTTGACCTTGTTTAAAACTTGTGTCTTTGGCTTGCTTCATTGGAGTGTTTTCTCTCTCCTGGGGCTGACATTGTGTGTTATGTATCACACAGGTGACATGTAGAAGTTTCAGAACCCAGAATCGTATAGATCAGTCAAAATGTATTTCTATAGTTTTGTTCAAAGTGTATGGAAAATAACACTGGGCATAATTCATATATTCCAGAATTAGTTGGACCCTCTGCTCATGAGATTCTTTTTATGGTATGTCACAGCAAATTTGGACTTCCATCCCCAATAAACTTTGGGGTTGGAGGACACAAAAAGCTTTTGCTCACACCTAAATTATGTCTGAAAGAAAAGGGTAAATATTATAAGCCCTTTCTAACCTCTCCAAGAGCAGAAATGATTTACAGCTGTGGCATTGAACCCTAATTCCTCGATCTCATTTGAGGAGAGTTCAGTAAGAAACAATGTCTTGATTTTTGTTTGTTTGGTTTCTTCCCTGTTTTCTCATCTTGCTTACCAACAATCCATTGTAATTCATGAGTTAGTATGGCAGCAGGCTGAGTGTTCCCTGGAGCTCATTAAATGATCTTTTTTTCCTAAAATAACTTTTGTCTCCTTGTTTTCAGCCCCTCTTCTTTCCTCTGCCCTTTACTACAACCAGAGCTCAGCAAAAGCTGACTGGCTTTGTGCAGACCTTACTTAGGGTTAGTCTTTTCTTCATTATTTTATTCATGGCTCCTCCATTTCATTGTTTGCCTTCTCGAAATGTGTTGAAATCTTTCTGTGGTGGATGACTTCCAAAATGTCTTGGCTTTGATTGGTTGATTAAGTTTGGTATTTCTACAGTATTGTTTAAATATGGTTTCAGGAGGAACAGAAAGTGAATATGTTTCCTTGTCTGCCATCTTGAGCTGAAAATCCCTGTGGATTTTAGCATCCAATGTTCCCATGGGAAAAAAAAAAACCCAACCTTGGCGTTAATAGATGTGACACTCAAGATTTCAGCTTTTCGTGGGCAATCACTGAGGATTGGAATATGTGGTCATTTCTAAAGGGAAAATAATAACTACCTCATGGAGTAGATTTGAGGATTAAATTAGAGAATGAACATGAAAATGCTTTGTAAGGCTTAAAAATCTATAAAAATGTTTTTTGTTATTATTTGATTTGTTGCTATTTCAACTTTACTCGACAGTTGCTTATGACCTTACTTATGTGATAAAATGGCCCCTGGTTTATTGTTTTGAAAGCCAGAATATATTTTTCAATAGCTCGATGGAAATGGCATCATTTGTGAAGGTTAAGGGTGAAGGGATAAATGTTTCTTGACACCTATCACTTTACAGTGTTTTCAGGAACTAATTGACACTTGTATTCCTCTTCCAAATTTTGTTGAGCACCTCCTACGAGCCACATGCTTTACATCAGGTGTTGGAAAGCATTTTCTGGATTTTAAATATCTTAGGCTTTGTGGGCCATATACAGCTTCTGTAGCTTCTCCTCTTTCTTCTTCAACAAGCTTTCTAAACGTGAGAACCATTATTAGCTCACAGTCCCACAGATCCAGGCTGAGAGCCTGATTTGATTTGTGGCCATGATTTGCCGATTCCTGCTCTGCGTCCTCACTGAGGAGGGGGACCATGTTTGAGTAATCACTTCTTTGAATCAACTCTTGGTCTTCTGGGGCTTGTCCTTACTCTCCTACACTCTCTAATCAACATGGCATCCAGAGAGATCCTGTTAAAACATAAGTCAGATCATGTCACTGAAATCTCTTCAATGGCTTCTTCACAGAAGAATCAAAGTCCTCAAAGTGCCTCCAGAGCCCTAGAAATGTGGACCTCTGTTTCGTGTCTGACTGTTTCCTTCTCCTCTCCACTTTGCTTGCTCTGTTTTCCACACACTGCCATCCTTTCTGCTCCTTGGGTACTCCAGCCTACTCTAGCCTCATTGACTTTCCATCGGACTGTTCCCTCTACCTGTACTATTCACTTCCCAGATATGCTCCTTGCTCCCTCTTAAATTTTATCTTCCCCAGAAAGTCCTCAGGGATCACTTAGTTTCAGCTAGCAGCCTCCTCCTAGCATCTAACCATCTCCATCTCCCTTCCCTGCTTGCTGTTTTTCTCCAGCACTTCCCTTATATATGCCCGCACTGTCGCGGCTCAGATTCAGCAAGTGATCATTGCCGCAGCATGGCCTCGGGGACCCTGGCTGCGGACACGATGTCCACACCTGCCTGGTGGCCCCTGCTCGCCTCACGGCCCCTCAGGTGCAGCATGCGCAGGACCCACATTGCAGGCAGAAGACACAGGGCCACTGGCCCCAGCTAGGCAGGCCCCTCGATGCCGTGCTCATGTTGGCTCAGACCTCTTCGCTCTCCGCGCTGCGGTTCAAACCTGTGGGCAGCGCTGTGTGGGCGGGGATCGAAGACCTCCGCCCGCTCCTCAGTGTGTCAGCACGCAGCCCCGCCTCCCATGGGGAGCCAGCCTGAGGAGCAGGGGCAGGAGATTCGAGACTAGGGTGGCGCGAAAGGTAGGAGGTGTGGAGAGTATGGGGTTTACAAAAAGTGTTTGCTGACTGATCCAAACAAAAGTGAGACATGGTTGTATCAACGCATTTAAAATGTCATTAAACTGCCGCTAAGTGTCTGTGATCACCCCGCCTAGGAGAGAGCGTGCACTCCGTGAGGGACACATGAAAGGCTGAGTGAACGTCTACCTGTGGTCCGTTACCTGGTGCACGGGTGTGTGAATTTTTGCGGAGAGCTCTTAATTTCTGTTGTCTCTGCTGACTTGACACGGTGGTTGGCAAACAGTGACGTGTTCAGTGTATTCAGGACATGATCATGGTTACTAATAATCACTTTGTTTTGCGCTGACACCTCCACAGAGAATTTACTACTGAATGTCCACTTTACAGAAGAGAAACTGAGGCGTAGGAAGTGAAGTGACTGAGTAAGAGGAATGACTCAGACAATTGGTGTTAGTAAATTAACCCTGCAGGGGGCCGTTAGACTGTGGTGGCTCTAGTGATGTGGCCGCCTATGTAAAGCAAGGAAAATCTAAGCCTGTCAACGGCTCAGGGTGACGGACACCGCTGAGGACAGCCAGTCACAAACCACCAACTAGGCTTTAAAGCTATAGCAAATCAGTCATTACCTTGCTTTGCTTCTGCTCTTTTAAAATAAGCATCTCTGCAGCTCCTGTGGCTGGAGTGCTCCTCACCGCTTCCACTTTGGTGGTGCCTGAATTGAATCTAATTTTGCTCACATAAAGTCTTAAAATTTTAAATATGCCTCAGTTTGTCTTTTAGGGCTGGCCGTAGAAGTTGGATTTGTGTCCAGTTTCTAGAACAGTGGTTGTCCTCTGGTCAGGCCTTAGGCGTTCTGTGTACAACGTTCCTCTTCTACCACCACCTTCTGGATGCCTCCACCCTCTACCATCTCCCGCGCATCAGATCCCCTAGATGCTCACATTATAACATCGCAGACACTCCTCTGTCTTCCAGCCAGCGTGTGAACTGAAACATTTCCATTCCTGTTGAAGAGTCTGGTGTGACCACTTTCCCAAACACAGCCACTCCCCAGCTGACCCTGGGTAACCACTCTTCTGAACTTGGTCTCCATCACTGACATGGACGTCTTTCTATTTATGCTACATTTTTAAGTATTCATAAACCGCATATAGTATTCTATATTTTGTCTTCTTACTTGCTTTATTTAGTGTTATCTTTGCTAGGTTCATCCATGCTGACACGTAAAGATCTGTCTAGTTCACGTACTTTCCTCGCTATGTAGGATTCCCATGTACGGAAATACAATAATTTATATGTGCTTTTTCCTGTTGATGGATATTTAAATTGTTTCCAATTTTCAGTATGATTTCTTTTAAAAACATGTTTATATACTTTTTAAAGGTTACTTTACATTTACAGTTATTACAAAATATTGCCTATATTCCCTGTGTTGTACAATACATCCTTGAGCCTATTGTGGACCTAGTAGTTTACATCTCTCACTTCCCGACCCCTGTATTGCCCCCTCCTCCCCCTCTGCGCTGGCAACCATTAGTTTGTTCTCTATATCTGTAACTCTCCTTCTGTTTTGTTATATTTGCTAGATAGTTGTATTTTTGAGATTCCATATATAGGTGATATCCTACAGTATTTGTTTCTGTTTGACTTATTTCACTTACCACAATGCCCTCCAAGGCCATCTATGTTGCTGCAAATGGCAAAATTTTGTTCTTTTGTAAGGCTGAGTAGTATGCCATTGGTTATATGTACCACATCTTCTTTATCTATTCATCTCTTGATGACACTTAGGTTGCTTCCATATCTTGGTAATTGTACACAAGGATGCTGCGAACATTGGGGTGCATGTATCTTTTCCAGTACATGTTATTGAGAACACGTGTTTTTGGTTTTTTCAGATTTATACCTAAGAGTGGAGTTGCGAGGTCATATAGTAGTTCTCTTTTTAGGTTTTGGAGAACCCTCCATACTGTTTTCCACAGTGGCTGCACCAGTTTACATCCCTACCAACAGTGTACCAGGGTTCCCTTTTCTCTCAAACATTGTAAATTTTCTTCCGAGTGGTAATTGAGATGATAGTTCAATAATAACATAAGATCAGGTGAAGTCTAAAGAAATTTTAGAAAACCTGGATAAAGTAAGAACACATGTGTTCTCTGGCATCTGAATGTTGGAGAGACACCAAGACATGTGGGCCAAGTTGTGGAGAGAAGGGAAACACAGACGCAAGCTTGACATTTGCTGCAGCTTTTCTCCTTGGGGCATTTGCTGATTCAAACGTTACAGCCTAGGAGCTGAAAAGCCAAAGAGCTCAAAAGACTCTAACCACAGAAGCCAAAGAGCAAGAGCCGATTTACATGGATAAAAAGCATTTTAACTATGCCAAAGCAGAAAATGAAAAGAAAGAACTTTGCATTGCATTTAATAAAAGTTTAGGGAGATCTTTGTGGTATATTAGTGAACTTATTGGCGGAAATTGAGCCATGTACACTGTGTTGGAGAGGCACCAAGAGTTCAAGAATTCTCACATTTTGAGTACACAATTACCTTACATGTAGGCCTGGTGGCAGCCATTTACATAACAATGATTTGGAGGATGTGGTGTTAGTCAGCTCTTGCTGTGATAATGCTTTGGAAGAAATCGCCCCCAAACTCAGTTACATAAACAAGAATTTATTTTCCTTGGACCTATGGGCTAGTAGCTGCAGTGGCTCTCTTTTAGACCTCTAGATGGCTGGTTTTGCTCCGTGTTTTGGGTCAGTTTGAGGTGTGTCACACACATCTTCCTCTGGAGCCCGAGTGTGAGGCCGCAGCTCCCAGGCCCTGCCTTCTCACAAAGTTCAGTGAAACATAAGAGGTGCATGCAAATAGCAACCATAAGCATGCTGAAGTGGCTATACTAATACCAGAAAATATAGACTTTAAAACAAACAAAAGAGTTACTAGATATGAAAAGGGACATTTTATGATAAAAAAGGGAAGATACCAAAATTTTTAACATATTTGCCCTGAATAAGATAAAACCAAAGTACATGAAGAAGAAAATACCAACACCCATGAAGAATTGAAGGAAGAAATAGATAATTGCACAATATTAGGTAGAGGCTTCAGTACTCCACGGTCAATAATGGATAGAACAATTAGGCAGAAGATCAACAACGATATAGAAGACTTGGACAAGGCTATGAATTAACAAGACCTACTAAATGTCTAGAGAATACTCAACCGAACAGTAAAATGCTCATCCTGCTCAACTACATGTGAAACGTTTCCCAGCATAGACGACATGCTAGGCTGTAAGAAAAGAGATTAAAAGCCACATACATTGCTGGTGGGAATGTAAAATGGCGCGGCCATTTTACAAAACAGCTTGAGAGTTCCTGCAAGTGTTAAACATCGAGTTACCCTATGACCCAGCAGTTCCATTACTAAATATATACCTAAGAGAAATGAAAACTTATGTCTGCACAAAAGCTTGTACGTGAATGTTCAGGGAAACCTATTTCTAAAAACAAAAGGTGGAAATAATTCAAATGTCAATCTGATAAATGAAGAAACAAAATGTGGAATAGCCGTACAATAGAATAGCATTCAGCTCTAAAAAGGCATGAAATATTGATCCATGTTACAACATGAATGAACCATGAAAGCATTATGTAAAGTTAAAGCAGCCAATCACAAAAGATCACATATTGTATGGTGCCATTTATATGAAGTGCCCAGAATAGCCAATCTGTAGAGACAGGAAGTCGATTAGTGGTTGCCTAGGGCTGAGAGGGTTGAGGAGAATGAAAAAACCTTGTTAATGTGTAATGGGTTTTTTGTGAGGGGACAAAAATCTACAATTGGACTGTCGTGATGGTTCCACAAGTCTTTTAGTGGTTACACTAAGAACCACTGAATTGTATACATAAAAGAGTTGAAATTATGGTATGTAAATTACATCCCAATAAAGCTGTTAAAATTATGAAAATTTTATAGTTATAAATTTGAAAATTCATCCCAAATTACACATTCTTAACAAATGCAACCTAAGAAGACTAACCCAACAAAGAAAAAATATCTAAAACACCTGTATCTACTCAAAAAGTTGTTTGTATAGTTAAGTACCTTTACAGAAAATGATTTCCAGGGATAAATGGGTTTCCACGTAACTTCCTCCAAATATTTAGGGAAGAAGTATTGGTAATCTTACATAAAAATCTTCCAGGAAACAGAAAACTATATATTGCTCAAAGTATTTATAAGGCCAACATAAGCTTCAGATCAAAAGTAAAAATAAGGGCTTCCCTGAGGGTGCAGTGGTTAAGAATCCACCTCCCAATGCAGGGGACACGGGTTCGAGCCCTTGTGGGGGAAGATCCCACATGCCGTGGAGCAGCTACGCCCACGTGCCACAACTGCTGAGCCTGCGCTCTGGAGCCTGCGGGCCACAACTGCTGAGCCCGTGTGCCACAACTACTGAAGCCTGCATGCCTAGAACCCGTGCTCCACAACAAGACAGGCCACCGCAAGGAGAAGCCTACTCACCACAACAAAGAATAGCCCCCCGCTCACCACAACTACAGAAAGCTCGCGTGCAACAATGAAGACCCAATGCAGCCACAAATAAATAAATAAATAATAAAGTATAGAATCTTAAAAACAAAACAAAACAAAATCTATAAAGAATATTACAAGAATAGAATCACAGGCCAGTTTCTCTTTTGAAAATGCATGCAAAATGTGTAAACAGAAGCACAAACTGTACCCATGGTATGTAAAACAATCATATATCAGAATCAAAGTAGCTTTATTTTGGTAATGCCAGGTTGCTTTAATGTTCAAACATGAAATTCATCCCAGGAATGAATTAGAGTGGGAAAAGAAGTCATTTTAAACGAAGCCTTGGGAATTCCCTGGTTTTCCAGTGGTTAGAACTTGGCGCTTTCACTGCTGGGGCCCTGGGGTCCAATCCCAGGTCAGGGAAATAAGATCCTCCAAGACATGAGGCAGGGCCCCGAAAAACAAAAATAATGAAGTCTTAACCAGGAGAAGCACAAGATCGAATAAACATAACAGATAACACCTTATGAAAAGTAGGTGAAGATTATGGAATATTCTAAAATTTAAAACAAAAAGAAACTTTTAAAGATTCCAAAGGATGTGACTAATATTGTACATAGGCAAAAAATAAAATGAAATAAAATATACAAATGATGGGAGCCCCAGAATCCAGAAGCCCAAGTCCTGTCTCTGAAGATTCCCATTCAGTGGGTTCTGGATTTCCTCTGTGTGTCAAAACCTACAGGTGATTCTGATACGACTCACAGACACAATGTAAAGCTTCTGCTTTGCAGGAGAGAATACCAGATTATTCTGTTATTTTATAGTTACACTAACAGGTTGTACTATTGACGGATAAGTCTGATGTCAAAATGCACTCCCCACTAGGGATAAAAAAGGAACTAGTAGTCTCTACTGCTACTTGGTGGCAGCATGCATGTATTGCAAGAGCAATTATTGTAGGAATCCAAATTAGTGGAACATTTTAGAATTGGAAAACTACATACAGATCATCTAGTCAAGCTTCCAACTGTTATAGTTGTAAAAACTAAGGCCCATATAAATGAAATGATTTATCTCCAAAGAGTGTTAGTGAAAGAGTATGAAATAAAAAGTATCTCTGAACTTTTAATTTAGTGCTGTTTTTATTAATCTCAAGTACTAGCTTAAACTTCAGTGTGACAGATTTGGCATTGAATTCTTGCTCAGATTTACTGATTGTGTGCCTTTTAGTAAGTTACTAAAACACGCTTTATTTTTTAACAGGTTTATTTATTTATTTATTTCTGGCTGCATAGGCTCTTCATTGCTGTGTGCAGGCTTTCTCTAGTTGCAGTGAGCGGGGGCTACTCTTTGTTGCAGTGCGCAGGCTTCTCATTGGGGTGGCTTCTCGTTGTTGCTGAGCATGGAGTGTAGGTGTGTGGGCTTCAGTAGTTTTGGATCACGGGCTCTAGAGCGCAGGCTCGGTAGTTGTGGCGCACGGTCTTAGTTGCTCCGTGGCATGTGCAGTCTCATTTGCAGGTTCTGAGGAGGATTAAATGAGCTCATATGATATCCAATTGACTGAGGCAGAGTAGGCTTGGGATGAATCTTTGCTTGGTTTTCATTAGCTGCGGCGAAGAGGATGACAGCTTGGTGCCTCTCCAAATTTCACCTGGGTGTGCCTCCCTTGGGGATCTTGTTAAATGCAGGCTGGTATTCAGTAGTTCTGGGTGGGGCCTGGATTCTGTCCTGCTAAGAAGCTCCTAGGTGACGGTGATGCTGAGGGCAAGGGTCCAGCTCCTGCATTTCTCCCTTTCCGGAAGAGCAGGACGTCTGCCCCCCGGGAGGAGAAAACATCCACAAAGTGACTACTAGGCAACAGCTTCCCTTACAGGCAAGGGACCTTTACCACTGCTCCCAACCATTGTGTCTGAGGCGCAGCAAGCCAAAACACTGAGATGCTGAGGTTTGCAGCAAAGAGGAGGTTTATTCACAGGGCAGCCATGCGAGGAAGTGACGTGAAAATAGGTCTCCAATCCTCCTTCCCGAAAGCAAGGGGCTTGGGGTATCTGTGGGATAAAGAATAAAGAAGCAGGGCAGTATGGGTCATGGGGAGCTTGAGGCAAGGTGATTGGACAAAGATGTGCTCCTCATTGTTCTGAGCTGGTGTAACAGGCTACAGGGCTCAGCACATTCTCAGGCTGGAGTTTTTGGCCCTCTGATGGCAGAAGGCCAAAAGGCACTTGCCCAGGTGGAAGATCGGTGGTCCTCTCCACTCTAAACCAGCTCCGCCTACCTAGGCACAGCTGATTCCAAGTTCCTGGACAATACCGGGGCAAACATCTTTTTGCTTATGCTATGTGCTACTTGGAGGACGTGCAAGTGTTCAAGGTACCTTGATGAGTGAAGACAGGATTTCACTAATCATGACACATGGTTTCACTTCCAGGTGAGCAGAAGAGACCTGTAGGCTGAGTCTGGCTCCTGGCACCTGGAATTGGAGGCAGATGGTTTAAAAACGGGCTCCCCCACCCTCTGTGTGATCTGAGGTAGATAGACTATTGATCCTTTTCTCCAATTAAAATGTGTGACTGGAAACACACTTAGTGGCATGTCTGACACACAGTAGTTATGCTACCGTAGGTCATTCTTGGAAACTGAAGCCGTGGTTTTGAGGGATCATCAAAACGAGTACAATGCTTGCCATGTTTCTCCTTGTTCATCCTGGTGACAAACCTGGTAGAGAGAGCTCCATCCTTTCCCACAGGACCACACCCCTAGTACTTAGAGTGAAGTGGTTATGTCTCACTTAAGGCACCTTTTCCTTTTCCTTCCTTCTTTTTTCTTCATTAATCTTCATCCAACTGGCCTTTCTAAATTTTACACAAAACAAAACCATTTCTCAATGGATTCAGATACTACCCCAAGTTAGTATTCCAACCAAGTTCTTGATCTTCCGGGTCTCATCATCAGAAATTTCTGAGCCTAAATCTTCTCCAGTTTCTAGGATCACTCATTTTCTCATTTCTCCCTTCTCCTTTGAGTTCAGAGTCTTGCCAATTTAGTCCCTTCCCTAACCACAACTTATAATAAGGTGACACAGCAAAGTGATGAAAGTCTAGACGGTCTGGTTTTACTCCTGGGTTTTTGCCACCTACTTACTGTGTGGCATTAGGCAAGCTATTCAACGTCTCTGGGCCTCAGTTTCCCCCCAAAAGTGAATATTACGAATATGACCTGCCGGGCTTCCATAGTGGTGCAGTGGTTGGGAGTCCGCCTGCTGATGCAGGGGGCACGGGTTCATGCCCCGGTCCAGGAGGATCCCACATGCCGTGGAGCGGTTGGGCCCGTGAGCCATGGCCGCTGAGCCCGCGCGTCCAGAGCCTGTGATCGGCAGCGGGAGAGGCCACGACAGTGAGAGGCCTGCGTACCACAAAAAAAAAGAACATTACCTGCCTATAGGGCTGCCATTATGAGGAATATGTGGGTTAATATTTGGTAAGAACTTAGAATAGTATTTGTTATAGTCTAAGCACTACAGTTGTGCTTTTTAATAATAATAAATGAAATTGCAAATGTATACCTTACTCAACTTTCTGTCATAACTTTGAAGTGTTGGTCTATCTGTTGGGTCTTGTCAGCCTGTAAAGGAGGTGAGGTGTCCGTAGCTTTGGTGTGAGACGTGCTGCCTGCCGAAGCACCGATGCCCGTCAACGCCGTGACCGCCAAAGCCGTGAACGGGTGCTGGAGAAAGCAGGAGCAGAATGGAAGATGACGGCGTGGGAAGGAGGTGTGGTGTCCTTAGGTTCGGGGTCTGAGGTGCTGCCTGCTGAAGCACCGATGCCCGCCAAAGCCGTAAATGGGGTGCTGGAGAAAACAGGAGCAGAACGGAAGATGACGGCGTGGGAAGGAGGCGTGGTGTCCATAGGTTCGTGGTCAGACGTGCTGCCTGCTGAAGCACCGATGCCCGGCAAAGGCGTAAATGGGGTGCTGGGGAAAACAGGAGCAGAATGGTAGATGATGGCGTGGGAAGGAGGTGTGGTGTCCATGGGTTCCATATCAGAGCTGCTGCGTGCCTGATCTGAGAGCAGAGAGTGCAGTGGGAGAGCTTCTCACTCCTTTTATATCTGACGGCTCCGCCTGCCTCTGTGACATGTCCATTGTACGTGTCACAGAGAAAGGGCGGGCGGGGCAGAGGGTGAGTCAGGGGGCACATGCGAGCCCAGCTGGTGGAGAAACCCCAGCCCAAAGGCAAAAGGCGGGGCCCCTTGTGGACTTTCTAGTGGCTGGGTCTTCTCGCTGTGGGTGGCAGGTGTTTGGCACGGGATGGGCCACCATGCAGAGACTGTTGGGGACTGTGGAGGCCTTCTCCTTCAGAGCTCACCCTGCCTGGGCACCGGCTCTGCAGGCCCCTCAGCTGCGCGTATGTATCGGCCAGCCCTTCCCCACTACGGGGCCCAGAGGCCAGAGGCTGCTCAGAGCTGAGGGCAGGAGGCACCCAGAGCTTGCCAGGGTGTGGGCCACCTCCTCCGGGGACCTCCCCAGCTTCTCTGCGAGGCCTGGAGACAGGATCGCCTTCTCCAGGGCTGCTCAGCTGCCAGCATCACGGTGAGCCAGGTGGCGAAGGTTTCTGAGCAGGAGATGCAGAGCCCTGATCCGACTGCATGCTGCACCCCACGATGTCCCTTCCTGGCAGGTAGGTTCTTTCTTCACTTCTTTTTTGAAATTTGGTCAGACAACATGTAAACCTTGCACTGTTCTTCAGGGTATACAGATGGTAGTGGCTTAGCCCGGATTCGAAGCAAGCCTGTGTGATTCCAGAGCTCGTGTTCTGGGCTGTGGTGCCCCCTTATCGTATATGCTTCATGTGTTCCTTGTTTTTCATTTTTTCTTGTAGTCCTTATGGTACTTAGCCCTAAGTGCCATACCTGTAACGAACAGCTACACTGCCCTGTGGGAGGTCTTCTTCTGTTCAACACATGAATTGGTCATCCACCGCACTGTGTTCTAATCTCAGAAGATACAGGTCAGGGACCACCAGTTGTCAGCTGGTGCTACCATTGGTGCTGCCATTCCACATGTCTAACTGAGGCTTGAAGGCCGGATTTTCCCTTTGTCTGGTTTGAAGGATCCAGATATGTAAAGATTATAGTCTAGATAAATCATGGGCTATCCTGAAAGAAATTCACCAGTGAATTGTTCCGTATGGATTAGAAGCCAGTTTCTCTGGCCTTCCTGGAGTATATCCAGCAAGGCGTCTCATTCATGTCTAGAAAGCCAATATATCCTTTATTGCAACTTCAGCGTGGAGCGATGTATTGGTTTAAAGTACGATCAACACAACTTGGTCATTGTGAGTAGGCCAGCTGGGTCCACTCTTTATTACACATATGTAACTCGAGAGATTCTTATGCCCAAGAGAGGAGACGTACTCTTGGGTGTCTAGGACGAGGGAAACATGTGTTGTTATTCAGGAGCTGGAAGCTGATGGTCTACACATCACTTGACCTTGTTTAAAACTTGTGTCTTTGGCTTGCTTCATTGGAGTGTTTTCTCTCTCCTGGGGCTGACATTGTGTGTTATGTATCACACAGGTGACATGTAGAAGTTTCAGAACCCAGAATCGTATAGATCAGTCAAAATGTATTTCTATAGTTTTGTTCAAAGTGTATGGAAAATAACACTGGGCATAATTCATATATTCCAGAATTATTTGGACCCTCTGCTCATGAGATTCTTTTTATGGTATGTCACAGCAAATTTGGACTTCCATCCCCAATAAACTTTGGGGTTGGAGGACACAAAAAGCTTTTGCTCACACCTAAATTATGTCTGAAAGAAAAGGGTAAATATTATAAGCCCTTTCTAACCTCTCCAAGAGCAGAAATGATTTACAGCTGTGGCATTGAACCCTAATTCCTCGATCTCATTTGAGGAGAGTTCAGTAAGGAACAATGTCTTGATTTTTGTTTGTTTGGTTTCTTCCCTGTTTTCTCATCTTGCTTACCAACAATCCATTGTAATTCATGAGTTAGTATGGCAGCAGGCTGAGTGTTCCCTGGAGCTCATTAAATGATCTTTTTTTCCTAAAATAACTTTTGTCTCCTTGTTTTCAGCCCCTCTTCTTTCCTCTGCCCTTTACTACAACCAGAGCTCAGCAAAAGCTGACTGGCTTTGTGCAGACCTTACTTAGGGTTAGTCTTTTCTTCATTATTTTATTCATGGCTCCTCCATTTCATTGTTTGCCTTCTCGAAATGTGTTGAAATCTTTCTGTGGTGGATGACTTCCAAAATGTCTTGGCTTTGATTGGTTGATTAAGTTTGGTATTTCTACAGTATTGTTTAAATATGGTTTCAGGAGGAACAGAAAGTGAATATGTTTCCTTGTCTGCCATTTTGAGCTGAAAATCCCTGTGGATTTTAGCATCCAATGTTCCCATGGGAAAAAAAAACCCAACCTTGGCATTAATAGGTGTGACACTCAAGATTTCAGCTTTTCGTGGGCAATCACTGAGGATTGGAATAAGTGGTCATTTCTAAAGGGAAAATAATAACTACCTCATGGAGTAGATTTGAGGATTAAATTAGAGAATGAACATGAAAATGCTTTGTAAGGCTTAAAAATCTATAAAAATGTTTTTTGTTATTATTTGATTTGTTGCTATTTCAACTTTACTCGACAGTTGCTTATGACCTTACTTATGTGATAAAATGGCCCCTGGTTTATTGTTTTGAAAGCCAGAATATATTTTTCAATAGCTCGATGGAAATGGCATCATTTGTGAAGTTTAAGGGTGAAGGGATAAATGTTTCTTGACACCTATCACTTTACAGTGTTTTCAGGAACTAATTGACACTTGTATTCCTCTTCCAAATTTTGTTGAGCACCTCCTACGAGCCACATGCTTTACATCAGGTGTTGGAAAGCATTTTCTGGATTTTAAATATCTTAGGCTTTGTGGGCCATATACAGCTTCTGTAGCTTCTCCTCTTTCTTCTTCAACAAGCTTTCTAAACGTGAGAACCATTATTAGCTCACAGTCCCACAGATCCAGGCTGAGAGCCTGATTTGATTTGTGGCCATGATTTGCCGATTCCTGCTCTGCGTCCTCACTGAGGAGGGGGACCATGTTTGAGTAATCACGTCTTTGAATCAACTCTTGGTCTTCTGGGGCTTGTCCTTACTCTCCTACACTCTCTAATCAACATGGCATCCAGAGAGATCCTGTTAAAACATAAGTCAGATCATGTCACTGAAATCTCTTCAATGGCTTCTTCACAGAAGAATCAAAGTCCTCAAAGTGCCTCCAGAGCCCTAGAAATGTGGACCTCTGTTTCGTGTCTGACTGTTTCCTTCTCCTCTCCACTTTGCTTGCTCTGTTTTCCACACACTGCCATCCTTTCTGCTCCTTGGGTACTCCAGCCTACTCTAGCCTCATTGACTTTCCACCGGACTGTTCCCTCTACCTGTACTATTCACTTCCCAGATATGCTCCTTGCTCCCTCTTAAATTTTATCTTCCCCAGAAAGTCCTCAGGGATCACTTAGTTTCAGCTAGCAGCCTCCTCCTAGCATCTAACCATCTCCATCTCCCTTCCCTGCTTGCTGTTTTTCTCCAGCACTTCCCTTGTATATGCCCGCACTGTCGCGGCTCAGATTCAGCAAGTGATCATTGCCGCAGCATGGCCTCGGGGACCCTGGCTGCGGACACGATGTCCACACCTGCCTGGTGGCCCCTGCTCGCCTCACGGCCCCTCAGGTGCAGCATGCGCAGGACCCACATTGCAGGCAGAAGACACAGGGCCACTGGCCCCAGCTAGGCAGGCCCCTCGATGCCGTGCTCATGTTGGCTCAGACCTCTTCGCTCTCCGCGCTGCGGTTCAAACCTGTGGGCAGTGCTGTGTGGGCGGGGATCGAAGACCTCCGCCCGCTCCTCAGTGTGTCAGCACGCAGCCCCGCCTCCCATGGGGAGCCAGCCTGAGGAGCAGGGGCAGGAGATTCGAGACTAGGGTGGCGCGAAAGGTAGGAGGTGTGGAGAGTATGGGGTTTACAAAAAGTGTTTGCTGACTGATCCAAACAAAAGTGAGACATGGTTGTATCAACGCATTTAAAAAGTCATTAAACTGCCGCTAAGTGTCTGTGATCACCCCGCCTAGGAGAGAGCGTGCACTCCGTGAGGGACACATGAAAGGCTGAGTGAACGTCTACCTGTGGTCCGTTACCTGGTGCACGGGTGTGTGAATTTTTGCGGAGAGCTCTTAATTTCTGTTGTCTCTGCTGACTTGACACGGTGGTTGGCAAACAGTGACGTGTTCAGTGTATTCAGGACATGATCATGGTTACTAATAATCACTTTGTTTTGCGCTGACACCTCCACAGAGAATTTACTACTGAATGTCCACTTTACAGAAGAGAAACTGAGGCGTAGGAAGTGAAGTGACTGAGTAAGAGGAATGACTCAGACAATTGGTGTTAGTAAATTAACCCTGCAGGGGGCCGTTAGACTGTGGTGGCTCTAGTGATGCGGCCGCCTATGTAAAGCAAGGAAAATCTAAGCCCGTCAACGGCTCAGGGTGACGGACACCGCTGAGGACAGCCAGTCACAAACCACCAACTAGGCTTTAAAGCTATAGCAAATCAGTCATTACCTTGCTTTGCTTCTGCTCTTTTAAAATAAGCATCTCTGCAGCTCCTGTGGCTGGAGTGCTCCTCACCGCTTCCACTTTGGTGGTGCCTGAATTGAATCTAATTTTGCTCACATAAAGTCTTAAAATTTTAAATATGCCTCAGTTTGTCTTTTAGGGCTGGCCGTAGAAGTTGGATTTGTGTCCAGTTTCTAGAACAGTGGTTGTCCTCTGGTCAGGCCTTAGGCGTTCTGTGTACAACGTTCCTCTTCTACCACCACCTTCTGGATGCCTCCACCCTCTACCATCTCCCGCGCATCAGATCCCCTAGATGCTCACATTATAACATCGCAGACACTCCTCTGTCTTCCAGCCAGCGTGTGAACTGAAACATTTCCATTCCTGTTGAAGAGTCTGGTGTGACCACTTTCCCAAACACAGCCACTCCCCAGCTGACCCTGGGTAACCACTCTTCTGAACTTGGTCTCCATCACTGACATGGACGTCTTTCTATTTATGCTACATTTTTAAGTATTCATAAACCGCATATAGTATTCTATATTTTGTCTTCTTACTTGCTTTATTTAGTGTTATCTTTGCTAGGTTCATCCATGCTGACACGTAAAGATCTGTCTAGTTCACGTACTTTCCTCGCTATGTAGGATTCCCATGTACGGAAATACAATAATTTATATGTGCTTTTTCCTGTTGATGGATATTTAAATTGTTTCCAATTTTCAGTATGATTTCTTTTAAAAACATGTTTATATACTTTTTAAAGGTTACTTTACATTTACAGTTATTACAAAATATTGCCTATATTCCCTGTGTTGTACAATACATCCTTGAGCCTATTGTGGACCTAGTAGTTTACATCTCTCACTTCCCGACCCCTGTATTGCCCCCTCCTCCCCCTCTGCGCTGGCAACCATTAGTTTGTTCTCTATATCTGTAACTCTCCTTCTGTTTTGTTATATTTGCTAGATAGTTGTATTTTTGAGATTCCATATATAGGTGATATCCTACAGTATTTGTTTCTGTTTGACTTATTTCACTTACCACAATGCCCTCCAAGGCCATCTATGTTGCTGCAAATGGCAAAATTTTGTTCTTTTGTAAGGCTGAGTAGTATGCCATTGGTTATATGTACCACATCTTCTTTATCTATTCATCTCTTGATGACACTTAGGTTGCTTCCATATCTTGGTAATTGTACACAAGGATGCTGCGAACATTGGGGTGCATGTATCTTTTCCAGTACATGTTATTGAGAACACGTGTTTTTGTTTTTTTCAGATTTATACCTAAGAGTGGAGTTGCGAGGTCATATAGTAGTTCTCTTTTTAGGTTTTGGAGAACCCTCCATACTGTTTTCCACAGTGGCTGCACCAGTTTACATCCCTACCAACAGTGTACCAGGGTTCCCTTTTCTCTCAAACATTGTAAATTTTCTTCCGAGTGGTAATTGAGATGATAGTTCAATAATAACATAAGATCAGGTGAAGTCTAAAGAAATTTTAGAAAACCTGGATAAAGTAAGAACACATGTGTTCTCTGGCATCTGAATGTTGGAGAGACACCAAGACATGTGGGCCAAGTTGTGGAGAGAAGGGAAACACAGACGCAAGCTTGACATTTGCTGCAGCTTTTCTCCTTGGGGCATTTGCTGATTCAAACGTTACAGCCTAGGAGCTGAAAAGCCAAAGAGCTCAAAAGACTCTAACCACAGAAGCCAAAGAGCAAGAGCCGATTTACATGGATAAAAAGCATTTTAACTATGCCAAAGCAGAAAATGAAAAGAAAGAACTTTGCATTGCATTTAATAAAAGTTTAGGGAGATCTTTGTGGTATATTAGTGAACTTATTGGCGGAAATTGAGCCATGTACACTGTGTTGGAGAGGCACCAAGAGTTCAAGAATTCTCACATTTTGAGTACACAATTACCTTACATGTAGGCCTGGTGGCAGCCATTTACATAACAATGATTTGGAGGATGTGGTGTTAGTCAGCTCTTGCTGTGATAATGCTTTGGAAGAAATCACCCCCAAACTCAGTTACATAAACAAGAATTTATTTTCCTTGGACCTATGGGCTAGTAGCTGCAGTGGCTCTCTTTTAGACCTCTAGATGGCTGGTTTTGCTCCGTGTTTTGGGTCAGTTTGAGGTGTGTCACACACATCTTCCTCTGGAGCCCGAGTGTGAGGCCGCAGCTCCCAGGCCCTGCCTTCTCACAAAGTTCAGTGAAACATAAGAGGTGCATGCAAATAGCAACCATAAGCATGCTGAAGTGGCTATACTAATACCAGAAAATATAGACTTTAAAACAAACAAAAGAGTTACTAGATATGAAAAGGGACATTTTATGATAAAAAAGGGAAGATACCAAAATTTTTAACATATTTGCCCTGAATAAGATAAAACCAAAGTACATGAAGAAGAAAATACCAACACCCATGAAGAATTGAAGGAAGAAATAGATAATTGCACAATATTAGGTAGAGGCTTCAGTACTCCACGGTCAATAATGGATAGAACAATTAGGCAGAAGATCAACAACGATATAGAAGACTTGGACAAGGCTATGAATTAACAAGACCTACTAAATGTCTAGAGAATACTCAACCGAACAGTAAAATGCTCATCCTGCTCAACTACATGTGAAACGTTTCCCAGCATAGACGACATGCTAGGCTGTAAGAAAAGAGATTAAAAGCCACATACATTGCTGGTGGGAATGTAAAATGGCGCGGCCATTTTACAAAACAGCTTGAGAGTTCCTGCAAGTGTTAAACATCGAGTTACCCTATGACCCAGCAGTTCCATTACTAAATATATACCTAAGAGAAATGAAAACTTATGTCTGCACAAAAGCTTGTACGTGAATGTTCAGGGAAACCTATTTCTAAAAACAAAAGGTGGAAATAATTCAAATGTCAATCTGATAAATGAAGAAACAAAATGTGGAATAGCCGTACAATAGAATAGCATTCAGCTCTAAAAAGGCATGAAATATTGATCCATGTTACAACATGAATGAACCATGAAAGCATTATGTAAAGTTAAAGCAGCCAATCACAAAAGATCACATATTGTATGGTGCCATTTATATGAAGTGCCCAGAATAGCCAATCTGTAGAGTCAGGAAGTCGATTAGTGGTTGCCTAGGGCTGAGAGGGTTGAGGAGAATGAAAAAACCTTGTTAATGTGTAATGGGTTTTTTGTGAGGGGACAAAAATCTACAATTGGACTGTCGTGATGGTTCCACAAGTCTTTTAGTGGTTACACTAAGAACCACTGAATTGTATACATAAAAGAGTTGAAATTATGGTATGTAAATTACATCCCAATAAAGCTGTTAAAATTATGATAATTTTATAGTTACAAATTTGAAAATTCATCCCAAATTACACATTCTTAACAAATGCAACCTAACAAGACTAACCCAACAAAGAAAAAATATCTAAAACACCTGTATCTACTCAAAAAGTTGTTTGTATAGTTAAGTACCCTTACAGAAAATGATTTCCAGGGATAAATGGGTTTCCACGTAACTTCCTCCAAATATTTAGGGAAGAAGTATTGGTAATCTTACATAAAAATCTTCCAGGAAACAGAAAACTATATATTGCTCAAAGTATTTATAAGGCCAACATAAGCTTCAGATCAAAAGTAAAAAGAAGGGCTTCCCTGATGGTGCAGTGGTTAAGAATCCACCTCCCAATGCAGGGGACACGGGTTCGAGCCCTTGTGGGGGAAGATCCCACATGTCGTGGAGCAGCTACGCCCACGTGCCACAACTGCTGAGCCTGCGCTCTGGAGCCTGCGGGCCACAACTGCTGAGCCCGTGTGCCACAACTACTGAAGCCTGCATGCCTAGAACCCGTGCTCCACAACAAGACAGGCCACCGCAAGGAGAAGCCTACTCACCACAACAAAGAATAGCCCCCCGCTCACCACAACTACAGAAAGCTCGCGTGCAACAATGAAGACCCAATGCAGCCACAAATAAATAAAAAATAAAGTATAGAATCTTAAAAACAAAACAAAACAAAATCTATAAAGAATATTACAAGAATAGAATCACAGGCCAGTTTCTCTTTTGAAAATGCATGCAAAATGTGTAAACAGAAGCACAAACTGTACCCATGGTATGTAAAACAATCATATATCAGAATCAAAGTAGCTTTATTTTGGTAATGCCAGGTTGCTTTAATGTTCAAACATGAAATTCATCCCAGGAATGAATTAGAGTGGGAAAAGGAGTCATTTTAAACGAAGCCTTGGGAATTCCCTGGTTTTCCAGTGGTTAGAACTTGGCGCTTTCACTGCTGGGGCCCTGGGGTCCAATCCCAGGTCAGGGAAATAAGATCCTCCAAGACATGAGGCAGGGCCCCGAAAAAAAAAATAATGAAGTCTTAACCAGGAGAAGCACAAGATCGAATAAACATAACAGATAACACCTTATGAAAAGTAGGTGAAGATTATGGAATATTCTAAAATTTAAAACAAAAAGAAACTTTTAAAGATTCCAAAGGATGTGACTAATATTGTACATAGGCAAAAAATAAAATGAAATAAAATATACAAATGATGGGAGCCCCAGAATCCAGAAGCCCAAGTCCTGTCTCTGAAGATTCCCATTCAGTGGGTTCTGGATTTCCTCTGTGTGTCAAAACCTACAGGTGATTCTGATACGACTCACAGACACAATGTAAAGCTTCTGCTTTGCAGGAGAGAATACCAGATTATTCTGTTATTTTATAGTTACACTAACAGGTTGTACTATTGACGGATAAGTCTGATGTCAAAATGCACTCCCCACTAGGGATAAAAAAGGAACTAGTAGTCTCTACTGCTACTTGGTGGCAGCATGCATGTATTGCAAGAGCAATTATTGTAGGAATCCAAATTAGTGGAACATTTTAGAATTGGAAAACTACATACAGATCATCTAGTCAAGCTTCCAACTGTTATAGTTGTAAAAACTAAGGCCCATATAAATGAAATGATTTATCTCCAAAGAGTGTTAGTGAAAGAGTATGAAATAAAAAGTATCTCTGAACTTTTAATTTAGTGCTGATTTTATTAATCTCAAGTACTAGCTTAAACTTCAGTGTGACAGATTTGGCATTGAATTCTTGCTCAGATTTACTGATTGTGTGCCTTTTAGTAAGTTACTAAAACACGCTTTATTTTTTAACAGGTTTATTTATTTATTTATTTCTGGCTGCATAGGCTCTTCATTGCTGTGTGCGGGCTTTCTCTAGTTGCAGTGAGCGGGGGCTACTCTTTGTTGCAGTGCGCAGGATTCTCATTGGGGTGGCTTCTCGTTGTTGCTGAGCATGGAGTGTAGGTGTGTGGGCTTCAGTAGTTTTGGATCACGGGCTCTAGAGCGCAGGCTCGGTAGTTGTGGCGCACGGTCTTAGTTGCTCCGTGGCA
This sequence comes from Mesoplodon mirus, assembly GCF_964341445.2. Classification (NCBI taxonomy): domain Eukaryota; kingdom Metazoa; phylum Chordata; class Mammalia; order Artiodactyla; family Ziphiidae; genus Mesoplodon; species Mesoplodon mirus. The sequence goes on from NW_028295607.1 coordinate 423,227, forward strand.
TGTGCAGTCTCATTTGCAGGTTCTGGGGAGGATTAAATGAGCTCATATGATATCCAATTGACTGAGGCAGAGTAGGCTTGGGATGAATCTTTGCTTGGTTTTCATTAGCTGCGGCGAAGAGGATGACAGCTTGGTGCCTCTCCAAATTTCACATGGGTGTGCCTCCCTTGGGGATCTTGTTAAATGCAGGCTGGTATTCAGTAGTTCTGGGTGGGGCCTGGATTCTGTCCTGCTAAGAAGCTCCTAGGTGACGGTGATGCTGAGGGCAAGGGTCCAGCTCCTGCATTTCTCCCTTTCCGGAAGAGCAGGACGTCTGCCCCCCGGGAGGAGAAAACATCCACAAAGTGACTACTAGGCAACAGCTTCCCTTACAGGCAAGGGACCTTTACCACTGCTCCCAACCATTGTGTCTGAGGCGCAGCAAGCCAAAACACTGAGATGCTGAGGTTTGCAGCAAAGAGGAGGTTTATTCACAGGGCAGCCATGCGAGGAAGTGACGTGAAAATAGGTCTCCAATCCTCCTTCCCGAAAGCAAGGGGCTTGGGGTATCTGTGGGATAAAGAATAAAGAAGCAGGGCAGTATGGGTCATGGGGAGCTTGAGGCAAGGTGATTGGACAAAGATGTGCTCCTCATTGTTCTGAGCTGGTGTAATAGGCTACAGGGCTCAGCACATTCTCAGGCTGGAGTTTTTGGCCCTCTGATGGCAGAAGGCCAAAAGGCACTTGCCCAGGTGGAAGATCGGTGGTCCTCTCCACTCTAAACCAGCTCCGCCTACCTAGGCACAGCTGATTCCAAGTTCCTGGACAATACCGGGGCAAACATCTTTTTGCTTATGCTACGTGCTACTTGGAGGACGTGCAAGTGTTCAAGGTACCTTGATGAGTGAAGACAGGATTTCACTAATCATGACACATGGTTTCACTTCCAGGTGAGCAGAAGAGACCTGTAGGCTGAGTCTGGCTCCTGGCACCTGGAATTGGAGGCAGATGGTTTAAAAACGGGCTCCCCCACCCTCTGTGTGATCTGAGGTAGATAGACTATTGATCCTTTTCTCCAATTAAAATGTGTGACTGGAAACACACTTAGTGGCATGTCTGACACACAGTAGTTATGCTACCGTAGGTCATTCTTGGAAACTGAAGCCGTGGTTTTGAGGGATCATCAAAACGAGTACAATGCTTGCCATGTTTCTCCTTGTTCATCCTGGTGACAAACCTGGTAGAGAGAGCTCCATCCTTTCCCACAGGACCACACCCCTAGTACTTAGAGTGAAGTGGTTATGTCTCACTTAAGGCACCTTTTCCTTTTCCTTCCTTCTTTTTTCTTCATTAATCTTCATCCAACTGGCCTTTCTAAATTTTACACAAAACAAAACCATTTCTCAATGGATTCAGATACTACCCCAAGTTAGTATTCCAACCAAGTTCTTGATCTTCCGGGTCTCATCATCAGAAATTTCTGAGCCTAAATCTTCTCCAGTTTCTAGGATCACTCATTTTCTCATTTCTCCCTTCTCCTTTGAGTTCAGAGTCTTGCCAATTTAGTCCCTTCCCTAACCACAACTTATAATAAGGTGACACAGCAAAGTGATGAAAGTCTAGACGGTCTGGTTTTACTCCTGGGTTTTTGCCACCTACTTACTGTGTGGCATTAGGCAAGCTATTCAACGTCTCTGGGCCTCAGTTTCCCCCCAAAAGTGAATATTACGAATATGACCTGCCGGGCTTCCATAGTGGTGCAGTGGTTGGGAGTCCGCCTGCTGATGCAGGGGGCACGGGTTCATGCCCCGGTCCGGGAGGATCCCACATGCCGTGGAGCGGTTGGGCCCGTGAGCCATGGCCGCTGAGCCCGCGCGTCCAGAGCCTGTGATCGGCAGCGGGAGAGGCCACGACAGTGAGAGGCCTGCGTACCACAAAAAAAAAGAACATTACCTGCCTATAGGGCTGCCATTATGAGGAATATGTGGGTTAATATTTGGTAAGAACTTAGAATAGTACTTGTTATAGTCTAAGCACTACAGTTGTGCTTTTTAATAATAATAAATGAAATTGCAAATGTATACCTTACTCAACTTTCTGTCATAACTTTGAAGTGTTGGTCTATCTGTTGGGTCTTGTCAGCCTGTAAAGGAGGTGAGGTGTCCGTAGCTTTGGTGTGAGACGTGCTGCCTGCCGAAGCACCGATGCCCGTCAACGCCGTGACCGCCAAAGCCGTGAACGGGTGCTGGAGAAAGCAGGAGCAGAATGGAAGATGACGGCGTGGGAAGGAGGTGTGGTGTCCATAGGTTCGGGGTCTGAGGTGCTGCCTGCTGAAGCGCCGATGCCCGCCAAAGCCGTAAATGGGGTGCTGGAGAAAACAGGAGCAGAACGGAAGATGACGGCGTGGGAAGGAGGCGTGGTGTCCATAGGTTCGGGGTCAGACGTGCTGCCTGCTGAAGCACCGATGCACGGCAAAGGCGTAAATGGGGTGCTGGGGAAAACAGGAGCAGAATGGTAGATGATGGCGTGGGAAGGAGGTGTGGTGTCCATGGGTTCCATATCAGAGCTGCTGCGTGCCTGATCTGAGAGCAGAGAGTGCAGTGGGAGAGCTTCTCACTCCTTTTATATCTGACGGCTCCGCCTGCCTCTGTGACATGTCCATTGTACGTGTCACAGAGAAAGGGCGGGCGGGGCAGAGGGTGAGTCAGGGGGCACATGCGAGCCCAGCTGGTGGAGAAACCCCAGTCCAAAGGCAAAAGGCGTGGCCCCTTCTGGACTTTCTAGTGGCTGGGTCTTCTCGCTGTGGGTGGCAGGTGTTTGGCACGGGATGGACCACCATGCAGAGACTGTTGGGGACTGTGGAGGCCTTCTCCTTCAGAGCTCACCCTGCCTGGGCACCGTCTCTGCAGGCCCCTCAGCTGTGCGTATGTATCGGCCAGCCCTTCCCCACTACGGGGCCCAGAGGCCAGAGGCTGCTCAGAGCTGAGGGCAGGAGGCACCCAGAGCTTGCCAGGGTGTGGGCCACCTCCTCCGGGGACCTCCCCAGCTTCTCTGCGAGGCCTGGAGACAGGATCGCCTTCTCCAGGGCTGCTCAGCTGCCAGCATCACGGTGAGCCAGGTGGCGAAGGTTTCTGAGCAGGAGATGCAGAGCCCTGATCCGACTGCATGCTGCACCCCACGATGTCCCTTCCTGGCAGGTAGGTTCTTTCTTCACTTCTTTTTTGAAATTTGGTCAGACAACATGTAAACCTTGCACTGTTCTTCAGGGTATACAGATGGTAGTGGCTTAGCCGGGATTCGAAGCAAGCCTGTGTGATTCCAGAGCTCGTGTTCTGGACTGTGGTGCCCCCTTATCATATATGCTTCATGTGTTCCTTGTTTTTCATTTTTTCTTGTAGTCCTTATGGTACTTAGCCCTAAGTGCCATACCTGTAACGAACAGCTACACTGCCCTGTGGGAGGTCTTCTTCTGTTCAACACATGAATTGGTCATCCACCGCACTGTGTTCTAATCTCAGAAGATACAGGTCAGGGACCACCAGTTGTCAGCTGGTGCTACCATTGGTGCTGCCATTCCACATGTCTAACTGAGGCTTGAAGGCCGGATTTTCCCTTTGTCTGGTTTGAAGGATTCAGATATGTAAAGATTATAGTCTAGATAAATCATGGGCTATCCTGAAAGAAATTCACCAGTGAATTGTTCCGTATGGATTAGAAGCCAGTTTCTGTGGCCTTCCTGGAGTATATCCAGCAAGGCGTCTCATTCATGTCTAGAAAGCCAATATATCCTTTATTGCAACTTCAGCGTGGAGCGATGTATTGGTTTAAAGTACGATCAACACAATTTGGTCATTGTGAGTAGGCCAGCTGGGTCCACTCTTTATTACACATATGTAACTCGAGAGATTCTTATGCCCAAGAGAGGAGACGTACTCTTGGGTGTCTAGGACGAGGGAAACATGTGTTGTTATTCAGGAGCTGGAAGCTGATGTTCTACACATCACGTGACCTTGTTTAAAACTTGTGTCTTTGGCTTGCTTCATTGGAGTGTTTTCTCTCTCCTGGGGCTGACATTGTGTGTTATGTATCACACAGGTGACATGTAGAAGTTTCAGAACCCAGAATCGTATAGTTCAGTCAAAATGTATATCTATAGTTTTGTTCAAACTGTATGGAAAATAACACTGGGCATAATTCATATATTCCAGAATTAGTTGGACCCTCTGCTCATGAGATTTTTTTATGGTATGTCACAGCAAATTTGGACTTCCATCCCCAATAAACTTTGGGGTTGGAGGACACAAAAAGCTTTTGCTCACACCTAAATTATGTCTGAAAGAAAAGGGTAAATATTATAAGCCCTTTCTAACCTCTCCAAGAGCAGAAATGATTTACAGCTGTGGCATTGAACCCTAATTCCTCGATCTCATTTGAGGAGAGTTCAGTAAGAAACAATGTCTTGATTTTTGTTTGTTTGGTTTCTTCCCTGTTTTCTCATCTTGCTTACCAACAATCCATTGTAATTCATGAGTTAGTATGGCAGCAGGCTGAGTGTTCCCTGGAGCTCATTAAATGATCTTTTTTTCCTAAAATAACTTTTGTCTCCTTGTTTTCAGCCCCTCTTCTTTCCTCTGCCCTTTACTACAACCAGAGCTCAGCAAAAGCTGACTGGCTTTGTGCAGACCTTACTTAGGGTTAGTCTTTTCTTCATTATTTTATTCATGGCTCCTCCATTTCATTGTTTGCCTTCTCGAAATGTGTTGAAATCTTACTGTGGTGGATGACTTCCAAAATGTCTTGGCTTTGATTGGTTGATTAAGTTTGGTATTTCTACAGTATTGTTTAAATATGGTTTCAGGAGGAACAGAAAGTGAATATGTTTCCTTGTCTGCCATCTTGAGCTGAAAATCCCTGTGGATTTTAGCATCCAATGTTCCCATGGGAAAAAAAACCCCAACCTTGGCATTAATAGATGTGACACTCAAGATTTCAGATTTTCGTGGGCAATCACTGAGGATTGGAATATGTGGTCATTTCTAAAGGGAAAATAATAACTACCTCATGGAGTAGATTTGAGGATTAAATTAGAGAATGAACATGAAAATGCTTTGTAAGGCTTAAAAATCTATAAAAATGTTTTTTGTTATTATTTGATTTGTTGCTATTTCAACTTTACTCGACAGTTGCTTATGACCTTACTTATGTGATAAAATGGCCCCTGGTTTATTGTTTTGAAAGCCAGAATATATTTTTCAATAGCTCGATGGAAATGGCATCATTTGTGAAGGTTAAGGGTGAAGGGATAAATGTTTCTTGACACCTATCACTTTACAGTGTTTTCAGGAACTAATTGACACTTGTATTCCTCTTCCAAATTTTGTTGAGCACCTCCTACGAGCCACATGCTTTACATCAGGTGTTGGAAAGCATTTTCTGGATTTTAAATATCTTAGGCTTTGTGGGCCATATACAGCTTCTGTAGCTTCTCCTCTTTCTTCTTCAACAAGCTTTCTAAACGTGAGAACCATTATTAGCTCACAGTCCCACAGATCCAGGCTGAGAGCCTGATTTGATTTGTGGCCATGATTTGCCAATTCCTGCTCTGCGTCCTCACTGAGGAGGGGGACCATGTTTGAGTAATCACTTCTTTGAATCAACTCTTGGTCTTCTGGGGCTTGTCCTTACTCTCCTACACTCTCTAATCAACATGGCATCCAGAGAGATCCTGTTAAAACATAAGTCAGATCATGTCACTGAAATCTCTTCAATGGCTTCTTCACAGAAGAATCAAAGTCCTCAAAGTGCCTCCAGAGCCCTAGAAATGTGGACCTCTGTTTCGTGTCTGACTGTTTCCTTCTCCTCTCCACTTTGCTTGCTCTGTTTTCCACACACTGCCATCCTTTCTGCTCCTTGGGTACTCCAGCCTACTCTAGCCTCATTGACTTTCCATCGGACTGTTCCCTCTACCTGTACTATTGACTTCCCAGATATGCTCCTTGCTCCCTCTTAAATTTTATCTTCCCCAGAAAGTCCTCAGGGATCACTTAGTTTCAGCTAGCAGCCTCCTCCTAGCATCTAACCATCTCCATCTCCCTTCCCTGCTTGCTGTTTTTCTCCAGCACTTCCCTTGTATATGCCCGCACTGTCGCGGCTCAGATTCAGCAAGTGATCATTGCCGCAGCATGGCCTCGGGGACCCTGGCTGCGGACACGATGTCCACACCTGCCTGGTGGCCCCTGCTCGCCTCACGGCCCCTCAGGTGCAGCATGCGCAGGACCCACATTGCAGGCAGAAGACACAGGGCCACTGGCCCCAGCTAGGCAGGCCCCTCGATGCCGTGCTCATGTTGGCTCAGACCTCTTCGCTCTCCGCGCTGCGGTTCAAACCTGTGGGCAGCGCTGTGTGGGTGGGGATCGAAGACCTCCGCCCGCTCCTCAGTGTGTCAGCACGCAGCCCCGCCTCCCATGGGGAGCCAGCCTGAGGAGCAGGGGCAGGAGATTCGAGACTAGGGTGGCGCGAAAGGTAGGAGGTGTGGAGAGTATGGGGTTTACAAAAAGTGTTTGCTGACTGATCCAAACAAAAGTGAGACATGGTTGTATCAACGCATTTAAAAAGTCATTAAACTGCCGCTAAGTGTCTGTGATCACCCCGCCTAGGAGAGAGCGTGCACTCCGTGAGGGACACATGAAAGGCTGAGTGAACGTCTACCTGTGGTCCGTTACCTGGTGCACGGGTGTGTGAATTTTTGTGGAGAGCTCTTAATTTCTGTTGTCTCTGCTGACTTGACACGGTGGTTGGCAAACAGTGACGTGTTCAGTGTATTCAGGACATGATCATGGTTACTAATAATCACTTTGTTTTGCACTGACACCTCCACAGAGAATTTACTACTGAATGTCCACTTTACAGAAGAGAAACTGAGGCGTAGGAAGTGAAGTGACTGAGTAAGAGGAATGACTCAGACAATTGGTGTTAGTAAATTAACCCTGCAGGGGGCCGTTAGACTGTGGTGGCTCTAGTGATGCGGCCGCCTATGTAAAGCAAGGAAAATCTAAGCCCGTCAACGGCTCAGGGTGACGGACACCGCTGAGGACAGCCAGTCACAAACCACCAACTAGGCTTTAAAGCTATAGCAAATCAGTCATTACCTTGCTTTGCTTCTGCTCTTTTAAAATAAGCATCTCTGCAGCTCCTGTGGCTGGAGTGCTCCTCACCGCTTCCACTTTGGTGGTGCCTGAATTGAATCTAATTTTGCTCACATAAAGTCTTAAAATTTTAAATATGCCTCAGTTTGTCTTTTAGGGCTGGCCGTAGAAGTTGGATTTGTGTCCAGTTTCTAGAACAGTGGTTGTCCTCTGGTCAGGCCTTAGGCGTTCTGTGTACAACGTTCCTCTTCTACCACCACCTTCTGGATGCCTCCACCCTCTACCATCTCCCGCGCATCAGATCCCCTAGATGCTCACATTATAACATCGCAGACACTCCTCTGTCTTCCAGCCAGCGTGTGAACTGAAACATTTCCATTCCTGTTGAAGAGTCTGGTGTGACCACTTTCCCAAACACAGCCACTCCCCAGCTGACACTGGGTAACCACTCTTCTGAACTTGGTCTCCATCACTGACATGGACGTCTTTCTATTTATGCTACATTTTTAAGTATTCATAAACCGCATATAGTATTCTATATTTTGTCTTCTTACTTGCTTTATTTAGTGTTATCTTTGCTAGGTTCATCCATGCTGACACGTAAAGATCTGTCTAGTTCACGTACTTTCCTCGCTATGTAGGATTCCCATGTACGGAAATACAATAATTTATATGTGCTTTTTCCTGTTGATGGATATTTAAATTGTTTCCAATTTTCAGTATGATTTCTTTTAAAAACATGTTTATATACTTTTTAAAGTTTACTTTACATTTACAGTTATTACAAAATATTGCCTATATTCCCTGTGTTGTACAATACATCCTTGAGCCTATTGTGGACCTAGTAGTTTACATCTCTCACTTCCCGACCCCTGTATTGCCCCCTCCTCCCCCTCTGCGCTGGCAACCATTAGTTTGTTCTCTATATCTGTAACTCTCCTTCTGTTTTGTTATATTTGCTAGATAGTTGTATTTTTGAGATTCCATATATAGGTGATATCCTACAGTATTTGTTTCTGTTTGACTTATTTCACTTACCACAATGCCCTGCAAGGCCATCTATGTTGCTGCAAATGGCAAAATTTTGTTCTTTTGTAAGGCTGAGTAGTATGCCATTGGTTATATGTACCACATCTTCTTTATCTATTCATCTCTTGATGACACTTAGGTTGCTTCCATATCTTGGTAATTGTACACAAGGATGCTGCGAACATTGGGGTGCATGTATCTTTTCCAGTACATGTTATTGAGAACACGTGTTTTTGGTTTTTTCAGATTTATACCTAAGAGTGGAGTTGCGAGGTCATATAGTAGTTCTCTTTTTAGGTTTTGGAGAACCCTCCATACTGTTTTCCACAGTGGCTGCACCAGTTTACATCCCTACCAACAGTGTACCAGGGTTCCCTTTTCTCTCAAACATTGTAAATTTTCTTCCGAGTGGTAATTGAGATGATAGTTCAATAATAACATAAGATCAGGTGAAGTCTAAAGAAATTTTAGAAAACCTGGATAAAGTAAGAACACATGTGTTCTCTGGCATCTGAATGTTGGAGAGACACCAAGACATGTGGGCCAAGTTGTGGAGAGAAGGGAAACACAGACGCAAGCTTGACATTTGCTGCAGCTTTTCTCCTTGGGGCATTTGCTGATTCAAACGTTACAGCCTAGGAGCTGAAAAGCCAAAGAGCTCAAAAGACTCTAACCACAGAAGCCAAAGAGCAAGAGCCGATTTACATGGATAAAAAGCATTTTAACTATGCCAAAGCAGAAAATGAAAAGAAAGAACTTTGCATTGCATTTAATAAAAGTTTAGGGAGATCTTTGTGGTATATTAGTGAACTTATTGGCGGAAATTGAGCCATGTACACTGTGTTGGAGAGGCACCAAGAGTTCAAGAATTCTCACATTTTGAGTACACAATTACCTTACATGTAGGCCTGGTGGCAGCCATTTACATAACAATGATTTGGAGGATGTGGTGTTAGTCAGCTCTTGCTGTGATAATGCTTTGGAAGAAATCGCCCCCAAACTCAGTTACATAAACAAGAATTTATTTTCCTTGGACCTATGGGCTAGTAGCTGCAGTGGCTCTCTTTTAGACCTCTAGATGGCTGGTTTTGCTCCGTGTTTTGGGTCAGTTTGAGGTGTGTCACACACATCTTCCTCTGGAGCCCGAGTGTGAGGCCACAGCTCCCAGGCCCTGCCTTCTCACAAAGTTCAGTGAAACATAAGAGGTGCATGCAAATAGCAACCATAAGCATGCTGAAGTGGCTATACTAATACCAGAAAATATAGACTTTAAAACAAACAAAAGAGTTACTAGATATGAAAAGGGACATTTTATGATAAAAAAGGGAAGATACCAAAATTTTTAACATATTTGCCCTGAATAAGATAAAACCAAAGTACATGAAGAAGAAAATACCAACACCCATGAAGAATTGAAGGAAGAAATAGATAATTGCACAATATTAGGTAGAGGCTTCAGTACTCCACGGTCAATAATGGATAGAACAATTAGGCAGAAGATCAACAACGATATAGAAGACTTGGACAAGGCTATGAATTAACAAGACCTACTAAATGTCTAGAGAATACTCAACCGAACAGTAAAATGCTCATCCTGCTCAACTACATGTGAAACGTTTCCCAGCATAGACGACATGCTAGGCTGTAAGAAAAGAGTTTAAAAGCCACATACATTGCTGGTGGGAATGTAAAATGGCGCGGCCATTTTACAAAACAGCTTGAGAGTTCCTGCAAGTGTTAAACATCGAGTTACCCTATGACCCAGCAGTTCCATTACTAAATATATACCTAAGAGAAATGAAAACTTATGTCTGCACAAAAGCTTGTACGTGAATGTTCAGGGAAACCTATTTCTAAAAACAAAAGGTGGAAATAATTCAAATGTCAATCTGATAAATGAAGAAACAAAATGTGGAATAGCCGTACAATAGAATAGCATTCAGCTCTAAAAAGGCATGAAATATTGATCCATGTTACAACATGAATGAACCATGAAAGCATTATGTAAAGTTAAAGCAGCCAATCACAAAAGATCACATATTGTATGGTGCCATTTATATGAAGTGCCCAGAATAGCCAATCTGTAGAGACAGGAAGTCGATTAGTGGTTGCCTAGGGCTGAGAGGGTTGAGCAGAATGAATAAACCTTGTTAATGTGTAATGGGTTTTTTGTGAGGGGACAAAAATCTACAATTGGACTGTCGTGATGGTTCCACAAGTCTTTTAGTGGTTACACTAAGAACCACTGAATTGTATACATAAAAGAGTTGAAATTATGGTATGTAAATTACATCCCAATAAAGCTGTTAAAATTATGATAATTTTATAGTTACAAATTTGAAAATTCATCCCAAATTACACATTCTTAACAAATGCAACCTAACAAGACTAACCCAACAAAGAAAAAATATCTAAAACACCTGTATCTACTCAAAAAGTTGTTTGTATAGTTAAGTACCTTTACAGAAAATGATTTCCAGGGATAAATGGGTTTCCACGTAACTTCCTCCAAATATTTAGGGAAGAAGTATTGGTAATCTTACATAAAAATCTTCCAGGAAACAGAAAACTATATATTGCTCAAAGTATTTATAAGGCCAACATAAGCTTCAGATCAAAAGTAAAAAGAAGGGCTTCCCTGATGGTGCAGTGGTTAAGAATCCACCTCCCAATGCAGGGGACACGGGTTCGAGCCCTTGTGGGGGAAGATCCCACATGCCGTGGAGCAGCTACGCCCACGTGCCACAACTGCTGAGCCTGCGCTCTGGAGCCTGCGGGCCACAACTGCTGAGCCCGTGTGCCGCAACTACTGAAGCCTGCATGCCTAGAACCCGTGCTCCACAACAAGACAGGCCACCGCAAGGAGAAGCCTACTCACCACAACAAAGAATAGCCCCCCGCTCACCACAACTACAGAAAGCTCGCGTGCAACAATGAAGACCCAATGCAGCCACAAATAAATAAAAAATAAAGTATAGAATCTTAAAAACAAAACAAAACAAAATCTATAAAGAATATTACAAGAATAGAATCACAGGCCAGTTTCTCTTTTGAAAATGCATGCAAAATGTGTAAACAGAAGCACAAACTGTACCCATGGTATGTAAAACAATCATATATCAGAATCAAAGTAGCTTTATTTTGGTAATGCCAGGTTGCTTTAATGTTCAAACATGAAATTCATCCCAGGAATGAATTAGAGTGGGAAAAGAAGTCATTTTAAACGAAGCCTTGGGAATTCCCTGGTTTTCCAGTGGTTAGAACTTGGCGCTTTCACTGCTGGGGCCCTGGGGTCCAATCCCAGGTCAGGGAAATAAGATCCTCCAAGACATGAGGCAGGGCCCCGAAAAAAAAAAAATGAAGTCTTAACCAGGAGAAGCAGAAGATCGAATAAACATAACAGATAACACCTTATGAAAAGTAGGTGAAGATTATGGAATATTCTAAAATTTAAAACAAAAAGAAACTTTTAAAGATTCCAAAGGATGTGACTAATATTGTACATAGGCAAAAAATAAAATGAAATAAAATATACAAATGATGGGAGCCCCAGAATCCAGAAGCCCAAGTCCTGTCTCTGAAGATTCTCATTCAGTGGGTTCTGGATTTCCTCTGTGTGTCAAAACCTACAGGTGATTCTGATACGACTCACAGACACAATGTAAAGCTTCTGCTTTGCAGGAGAGAATACCAGATTATTCTGTTATTTTATAGTTACACTAACAGGTTGTACTATTGACGGATAAGTCTGATGTCAAAATGCACTCCCCCCTAGGGATAAAAAAGGAACTAGTAGTCTCTACTGCTACTTGGTGGCAGCATGCATGTATTGCAAGAGCAATTATTGTAGGAATCCAAATTAGTGGAACATTTTAGAATTGGAAAACTACATACAGATCATCTAATCAAGCTTCCAACTGTTATAGTTGTAAAAACTAAGGCCCATATAAATGAAATGATTTATCTCCAAAGAGTGTTAGTGAAAGAGTATGAAATAAAAAGTATCTCTGAACTTTTAATTTAGTGCTGTTTTTATTAATCTCAAGTACTAGCTTAAACTTCGGTGTGACACATTTGGGATTGAATTCTTGCTCAGATTTACTGATTGTGTGCCTTTTAGTAAGTTACTAAAACACGCTTTATTTTTTAACAGGTTTATTTATTTATTTATTTCTGGCTGCATAGGCTCTTCATTGCTGTGTGCGGGCTTTCTCTAGTTGCAGTGAGCGGGGGCTACTCTTTGTTGCAGTGCGCAGGCTTCTCATTGGGGTGGCTTCTCGTTGTTGCTGAGCATGGAGTGTAGGTGTGTGGGCTTCAGTAGTTTTGGATCACGGGCTCTAGAGCGCAGGCTCGGTAGTTGTGGCGCACGGTCTTAGTTGCTCCGTGGCATGTGCAGTCTCATTTGCAGGTGCTGGGGAGGATTAAATGAGCTCATATGATATCCAATTGACTGAGGCAGAGTAGGCTTGGGATGAATCTTTGCTTGGTTTTCATTAGCTGCGGCGAAGAGGATGACAGCTTGGTGCCTCTCCAAATTTCACATGGGTGTGCCTCCCTTGGGGATCTTGTTAAATGCAGGCTGGTATTCAGTAGTTCTGGGTGGGGCCTGGATTCTGTCCTGCTAAGAAGCTCCTAGGTGACGGTGATGCTGAGGGCAAGGGTCCAGCTCCTGCATTTCTCCCTTTCCGGAAGAGCAGGACGTCTGCCCCCCGGGAGGAGAAAACATCCACAAAGTGACTACTAGGCAACAGCTTCCCTTACAGGCAAGGGACCTTTACCACTGCTCCCAACCATTGTGTCTGAGGCGCAGCAAGCCAAAACACTGAGATGCTGAGGTTTGCAGCAAAGAGGAGGTTTATTCACAGGGCAGCCATGCGAGGAAGTGACGTGAAAATAGGTCTCCAATCCTCCTTCCCGAAAGCAAGGGGCTTGGGGTATCTGTGGGATAAAGAATAAAGAAGCAGGGCAGTATGGGTCATGGGGAGCTTGAGGCAAGGTGATTGGACAAAGATGTGCTCCTCATTGTTCTGAGCTGGTGTAATAGGCTACAGGGCTCAGCACATTCTCAGGCTGGAGTTTTTGGCCCTCTGATGGCAGAAGGCCAAAAGGCACTTGCCCAGGTGGAAGATCGGTGGTCCTCTCCACTCTAAACCAGCTCCGCCTACCTAGGCACAGCTGATTCCAAGTTCCTGGACAATACCGGGGCAAACATCTTTTTGCTTATGCTACGTGCTACTTGGAGGACGTGCAAGTGTTCAAGGTACCTTGATGAGTGAAGACAGGATTTCACTAATCATGACACATGGTTTCACTTCCAGGTGAGCAGAAGAGACCTGTAGGCTGAGTCTGGCTCCTGGCACCTGGAATTGGAGGCAGATGGTTTAAAAACGGGCTCCCCCACCCTCTGTGTGATCTGAGGTAGATAGACTATTGATCCTTTTCTCCAATTAAAATGTGTGACTGGAAACACACTTAGTGGCATGTCTGACACACAGTAGTTATGCTACCGTAGGTCATTCTTGGAAACTGAAGCCGTGGTTTTGAGGGATCATCAAAACGAGTACAATGCTTGCCATGTTTCTCCTTGTTCATCCTGGTGACAAACCTGGTAGAGAGAGCTCCATGCTTTCCCACAGGACCACACCCCTAGTACTTAGAGTGAAGTGGTTATGTCTCACTTAAGGCACCTTTTCCTTTTCCTTCCTTCTTTTTTCTTCATTAATCTTCATCCAACTGGCCTTTCTAAATTTTACACAAAACAAAACCATTTCTCAATGGATTCAGATACTACCCCAAGTTAGTATTCCAACCAAGTTCTTGATCTTCCGGGTCTCATCATCAGAAATTTCTGAGCCTAAATCTTCTCCAGTTTCTAGGATCACTCATTTTCTCATTTCTCCCTTCTCCTTTGAGTTCAGAGTCTTGCCAATTTAGTCCCTTCCCTAACCACAACTTATAATAAGGTGACACAGCAAAGTGATGAAAGTCTAGACGGTCTGGTTTTACTCCTGGGTTTTTGCCACCTACTTACTGTGTGGCATTAGGCAAGCTATTCAACGTCTCTGGGCCTCAGTTTCCCCCCAAAAGTGAATATTACGAATATGACCTGCCGGGCTTCCATAGTGGTGCAGTGGTTGGGAGTCCGCCTGCTGATGCAGGGGGCACGGGTTCATGCCCCGGTCCGGGAGGATCCCACATGCCGTGGAGTGGTTGGGCCCGTGAGCCATGGCCGCTGAGCCCGCGCGTCCAGAGCCTGTGATCGGCAGCGGGAGAGGCCACGACAGTGAGAGGCCTGCGTACCACAAAAAAAAAGAACATTACCTGCCTATAGGGCTGCCATTATGAGGAATATGTGGGTTAATATTTGGTAAGAACTTAGAATAGTGCTTGTTATAGTCTAAGCACTACAGTTGTGCTTTTTAATAATAATAAATGAAATTGCAAATGTATACCTTACTCAACTTTCTGTCATAACTTTGAAGTGTTGGTCTATCTGTTGGGTCTTGTCAGCCTGTAAAGGAGGTGAGGTGTCCGTAGCTTTGGTGTGAGACGTGCTGCCTGCAGAAGCACCGATGCCCGTCAACGCCGTGACCGCCAAAGCCGTGAACGGGTGCTGGAGAAAGCAGGAGCAGAATGGAAGATGACGGCGTGGGAAGGAGGTGTGGTGTCCATAGGTTCGGGGTCTGAGGTGCTGCCTGCTGAAGCGCCGATGCCTGCCAAAGCCGTAAATGGGGTGCTGGAGAAAACAGGAGCAGAACGGAAGATGACGGCGTGGGAAGGAGGCGTGGTGTCCATAGGTTCGGGGTCAGACGTGCTGCCTGCTGAAGCACCGATGCCCGGCAAAGGCGTAAATGGGGTGCTGGGGAAAACAGGAGCAGAATGGTAGATGATGGCGTGGGAAGGAGGTGTGGTGTCCATGGGTTCCATATCAGAGCTGCTGCGTGCCTGATCTGAGAGCAGAGAGTGCAGTGGGAGAGCTTCTCACTCCTTTTATATCTGACGGCTCCGCCTGCCTCTGTGACATGTCCATTGTACGTGTCACAGAGAAAGGGCGGGCGGGGCAGAGGGTGAGTCAGGGGGCTCATGCGAGCCCAGCTGGTGGAGAAACCCCAGCCCAAAGGCAAAAGGCGGGGCCCCTTCTGGACTTTCTAGTGGCTGGGTCTTCTCGCTGTGGGTGGCAGGTGTTTGGCACGGGATGGACCACCATGCAGAGACTGTTGGGGACTGTGGAGGCCTTCTCCTTCAGAGCTCACCCTGCCTGGGCACCATCTCTGCAGGCCCCTCAGCTGTGCGTATGTATCGGCCAGCCCTTCCCCACTACGGGGCCCAGAGGCCAGAGGCTGCTCAGAGCTGAGGGCAGGAGGCACCCAGAGCTTGCCAGGGTGTGGGCCACCTCCTCCGGGGACCTCCCCAGCTTCTCTGCGAGGCCTGGAGACAGGATCGCCTTCTCCAGGGCTGCTCAGCTGCCAGCATCACGGTGAGCCAGGTGGCGAAGGTTTCTGAGCAGGAGATGCAGAGCCCTGATCCGACTGCATGCTGCACCCCACGATGTCCCTTCCTGGCAGGTAGGTTCTTTCTTCACTTCTTTTTTGAAATTTGGTCAGACAACATTTAAACCTTGCACTGTTCTTCAGGGTATACAGATGGTAGTGGTTAGACGGGATTCGAAGCAAGCCTGTGTGATTGCAGGGCTCGTGTTCTGGACTGTGATGCCCCCTTATCATATATGCTTCATGTGTTCCTTGTTTTTCATTTTTTCTTGTAGTCCTTATGGTACTTAGCCCTAAGTGCCATACCTGTAACGAACAGCTACACTGCCCTGTGGGAGGTCTTCTTCTGTTCAACACATGAATTGGTCATCCACCGCACTGTGTTCTAATCTCAGAAGATACAGGTCAGGGACCACCAGTTGTCAGCTGGTGCTACCATTGGTGCTGCCATTCCACATGTCTAACTGAGGCTTGAAGGCCGGATTTTCCCTTTGTCTGGTTTGAAGGATCCAGACATGTAAAGATTATAGTCTAGATAAATCATGGGCTATCCTGAAAGAAATTCACCAGTGAATTGTTCCGTATGGATTAGAAGCCAGTTTCTCTGGCCTTCCTGGAGTATATCCAGCAAGGCGTCTCATTCATGTCTAGAAAGCCAATATATCCTTTATTGCAACTTCAGCGTGGAGCGATGTATTGGTTTAAAGTACGATCAACACAATTTGGTCATTGTGAGTAGGCCAGCTGGGTCCACTCTTTATTACACATATGTAACTCGAGAGATTCTTATGCCCAAGAGAGGAGACGTACTCTTGGGTGTCTAGGACGAGGGAAACATGTGTTGTTATTCAGGAGCTGGAAGCTGATGGTCTACACATCACTTGACCTTGTTTAAAACTTGTGTCTTTGGCTTGCTTCATTGGAGTGTTTTCTCTCTCCTGGGGCTGACATTGTGTGTTATGTATCACACAGGTGACATGTAGAAGTTTCAGAACCCAGAATCGTATAGATCAGTCAAAATGTATTTCTATAGTTTTGTTCAAAGTGTATGGAAAATAACACTGGGCATAATTCATATATTCCAGAATTAGTTGGACCCTCTGCTCATGAGATTCTTTTTATGGTATGTCACAGCAAATTTGGACTTCCATCCCCAATAAACTTTGGGGTTGGAGGACACAAAAAGCTTTTGCTCACACCTAAATTATGTCTGAAAGAAAAGGGTAAATATTATAAGCCCTTTCTAACCTCTCCAAGAGCAGAAATGATTTACAGCTGTGGCATTGAACCCTAATTCCTCGATCTCATTTGAGGAGAGTTCAGTAAGAAACAATGTCTTGATTTTTGTTTGTTTGGTTTCTTCCCTGTTTTCTCATCTTGCTTACCAACAATCCATTGTAATTCATGAGTTAGTATGGCAGCAGGCTGAGTGTTCCCTGGAGCTCATTAAATGATCTTTTTTTCCTAAAATAACTTTTGTCTCCTTGTTTTCAGCCCCTCTTCTTTCCTCTGCCCTTTACTACAACCAGAGCTCAGCAAAAGCTGACTGGCTTTGTGCAGACCTTACTTAGGGTTAGTCTTTTCTTCATTATTTTATTCATGGCTCCTCCATTTCATTGTTTGCCTTCTGGAAATGTGTTGAAATCTTACTGTGGTGGATGACTTCCAAAATGTCTTGGCTTTGATTGGTTGATTAAGTTTGGTATTTCTACAGTATTGTTTAAATATGGTTTCAGGAGGAACAGAAAGTGAATATGTTTCCTTGTCTGCCATCTTGAGCTGAAAATCCCTGTGGATTTTAGCATCCAATGTTCCCATGGGAAAAAAACCCAACCTTGGCATTAATAGATGTGACACTCAAGATTTCAGCTTTTCGTGGGCAATCACTGAGGATTGGAATATGTGGTCATTTCTAAAGGGAAAATAATAACTACCTCATGGAGTAGATTTGAGGATTAAATTAGAGAATGAACATGAAAATGCTTTGTAAGGCTTAAAAATCTATAAAAATGTTTTTTGTTATTATTTGATTTGTTGCTATTTCAACTTTACTCGACAGTTGCTTATGACCTTACTTATGTGATAAAATGGCCCCTGGTTTATTGTTTTGAAAGCCAGAATATATTTTTCAATAGCTCGATGGAAATGGCATCATTTGTGAAGGTTAAGGGTGAAGGGATAAATGTTTCTTGACACCTATCACTTTACAGTGTTTTCAGGAACTAATTGACACTTGTATTCCTCTTCCAAATATTGTTGAGCGCCTCCTATGAGCCACATGCTTTACATCAGGTGTTGGAAAGCATTTTCTGGATTTTAAATATCTTAGGCTTTGTGGGCCATATACAGCTTCTGTAGCTTCTCCTCTTTCTTCTTCAACAAGCTTTCTAAACGTGAGAACCATTATTAGCTCACAGTCCCACAGATCCAGGCTGAGAGCCTGATTTGATTTGTGGCCATGATTTGCCGATTCCTGCTCTGCGTCCTCACTGAGGAGGGGGACCATGTTTGAGTAATCACGTCTTTGAATCAACTCTTGGTCTTCTGGGGCTTGTCCTTACTCTCCTACACTCTCTAATCAACATGGCATCCAGAGAGATCCTGTTAAAACATAAGTCAGATCATGTCACTGAAATCTCTTCAATGGCTTCTTCACAGAAGAATCAAAGTCCTCAAAGTGCCTCCAGAGCCCTAGAAATGTGGACCTCTGTTTCGTGTCTGACTGTTTCCTTCTCCTCTCCACTTTGCTTGCTCTGTTTTCCACACACTGCCATCCTTTCTGCTCCTTGGGTACTCCAGCCTACTCTAGCCTCATTGACTTTCCATCGGACTGTTCCCTCTACCTGTACTATTCACTTCCCAGTTATGCTCCTTGCTCCCTCTTAAATTTTATCTTCCCCAGAAAGTCCTCAGGGATCACTTAGTTTCAGCTAGCAGCCTCCTCCTAGCATCTAACCATCTCCATCTCCCTTCCCTGCTTGCTGTTTTTCTCCAGCACTTCCCTTATATATGCCCGCACTGTCGCGGCTCAGATTCAGCAAGTGATCATTGCCGCAGCATGGCCTCGGGGACCCTGGCTGCGGACACGATGTCCACACCTGCCTGGTGGCCCCTGCTCGCCTCACGGCCCCTCAGGTGCAGCATGCGCAGGACCCACATTGCAGGCAGAAGACACAGGGCCACTGGCCCCAGCTAGGCAGGCCCCTCGATGCCGTGCTCATGTTGGCTCAGACCTCTTCGCTCTCCGCGCTGCGGTTCAAACCTGTGGGCAGCGCTGTGTGGGCGGGGATCGAAGACCTCCGCCCGCTCCTCAGTGTGTCAGCACGCAGCCCCGCCTCCCATGGGGAGCCAGCCTGAGGAGCAGGGGCAGGAGATTCGAGACTAGGGTGGCGCGAAAGGTAGGAGGTGTGGAGAGTATGGGGTTTACAAAAAGTGTTTGCTGACTGATCCAAACAAAAGTGAGACATGGTTGTATCAACGCATTTAAAAAGTCATTAAACTGCCGCTAAGTGTCTGTGATCACCCCGCCTAGGAGAGAGCGTGCACTCCGTGAGGGACACATGAAAGGCTGAGTGAACGTCTACCTGTGGTCCGTTACCTGGTGCACGGGTGTGTGAATTTTTGCGGAGAGCTCTTAATTTCTGTTGTCTCTGCTGACTTGACACGGTGGTTGGCAAACAGTGACGTGTTCAGTGTATTCAGGACATGATCATGGTTACTAATAATCACTTTGTTTTGCGCTGAGACCTCCACAGAGAATTTACTACTGAATGTCCACTTTACAGAAGAGAAACTGAGGCGTAGGAAGTGAAGTGACTGAGTAAGAGGAATGACTCAGACAATTGGTGTTAGTAAATTAACCCTGCAGGGGGCCGTTAGACTGTGGTGGCTCTAGTGATGCGGCCGCCTATGTAAAGCAAGGAAAATCTAAGCCCGTCAACGGCTCAGGGTGACGGACACCGCTGAGGACAGCCAGTCACAAACCACCAACTAGGCTTTAAAGCTATAGCAAATCAGTCATTACCTTGCTTTGCTTCTGCTCTTTTAAAATAAGCATCTCTGCAGCTCCTGTGGCTGGAGTGCTCCTCACCGCTTCCACTTTGGTGGTGCCTGAATTGAATCTAATTTTGCTCACATAAAGTCTTAAAATTTTAAATATGCCTCAGTTTGTCTTTTAGGGCTGGCCGTAGAAGTTGGATTTGTGTCCAGTTTCTAGAACAGTGGTTGTCCTCTGGTCAGGCCTTAGGCGTTCTGTGTACAACGTTCCTCTTCTACCACCACCTTCTGGATGCCTCCACCCTCTACCATCTCCCGCGCATCAGATCCCCTAGATGCTCACATTATAACATCGCAGACACTCCTCTGTCTTCCAGCCAGCGTGTGAACTGAAACATTTCCATTCCTGTTGAAGAGTCTGGTGTGACCACTTTCCCAAACACAGCCACTCCCCAGCTGACCCTGGGTAACCACACTTCTGAACTTGGTCTCCATCACTGACATGGACGTCTTTCTATTTATGCTACATTTTTAAGTATTCATAAACCGCATATAGTATTCTATATTTTGTCTTCTTACTTGCTTTATTTAGTGTTATCTTTGCTAGGTTCATCCATGCTGACACGTAAAGATCTGTCTAGTTCACGTACTTTCCTCGCTATGTAGGATTCCCATGTACGGAAATACAATAATTTATATGTGCTTTTTCCTGTTGATGGATATTTAAATTGTTTCCAATTTTCAGTATGATTTCTTTTAAAAACATGTTTATATACTTTTTAAAGGTTACTTTACATTTACAGTTATTACAAAATATTGCCTATATTCCCTGTGTTGTACAATACATCCTTGAGCCTATTGTGGACCTAGTAGTTTACACCTCTCACTTCCCGACCCCTGTATTGCCCCCTCCTCCCCCTCTGCGCTGGCAACCATTAGTTTGTTCTCTATATCTGTAACTCTCCTTCTGTTTTGTTATATTTGCTAGATAGTTGTATTTTTGAGATTCCATATATAGGTGATATCCCACAGTATTTGTTTCTGTTTGACTTATTTCACTTACCACAATGCCCTCCAAGGCCATCTATGTTGCTGCAAATGGCAAAATTTTGTTCTTTTGTAAGGCTGAGTAGTATGCCATTGGTTATATGTACCACATCTTCTTTATCTATTCATCTCTTGATGACACTTAGGTTGCTTCCATATCTTGGTAATTGTACACAAGGATGCTGCGAACATTGGGGTGCATGTATCTTTTCCAGTACATGTTATTGAGAACACGTGTTTTTGGTTTTTTCAGATTTATACCTAAGAGTGGAGTTGCGAGGTCATATAGTAGTTCTCTTTTTAGGTTTTGGAGAACCCTCCATACTGTTTTCCACAGTGGCTGCACCAGTTTACATCCCTACCAACAGTGTACCAGGGTTCCCTTTTCTCTCAAACATTGTAAATTTTCTTCCGAGTGGTAATTGAGATGATAGTTCAATAATAACATAAGATCAGGTGAAGTCTAAAGAAATTTTAGAAAACCTGGATAAAGTAAGAACACATGTGTTCTCTGGCATCTGAATGTTGGAGAGACACCAAGACATGTGGGCCAAGTTGTGGAGAGAAGGGAAACACAGACGCAAGCTTGACATTTGCTGCAGCTTTTCTCCTTGGGGCATTTGCTGATTCAAACGTTACAGCCTAGGAGCTGAAAAGCCAAAGAGCTCAAAAGACTCTAACCACAGAAGCCAAAGAGCAAGAGCCGATTTACATGGATAAAAAGCATTTTAACTATGCCAAAGCAGAAAATGAAAAGAAAGAACTTTGCATTGCATTTAATAAAAGTTTAGGGAGATCTTTGTGGTATATTAGTGAACTTATTGGCGGAAATTGAGCCATGTACATTGTGTTGGAGAGGCACCAAGAGTTCAAGAATTCTCACATTTTGAGTACACAATTACCTTACATGTAGGCCTGGTGGCAGCCATTTACATAACAATGATTTGGAGGATGTGGTGTTAGTCAGCTCTTGCTGTGATAATGCTTTGGAAGAAATCGCCCCCAAACTCAGTTACATAAACAAGAATTTATTTTTCTTGGACCTATGGGCTAGTAGCTGCAGTGGCTCTCTTTTAGACCTCTAGATGGCTGGTTTTGCTCCGTGTTTTGGGTCAGTTTGAGGTGTGTCACACACATCTTCCTCTGGAGCCCGAGTGTGAGGCCGCAGCTCCCAGGCCATGCCTTCTCACAAAGTTCAGTGAAACATAAGAGGTGCATACAAATAGCAACCATAAGCATGCTGAAGTGGCTATACTAATACCAGAAAATATGGACTTTAAAACAAACAAAAGAGTTACTAGATATGAAAAGGGACATTTTATGATAAAAAAGGGAAGATACCAAAATTTTTAACATATTTGCCCTGAATAAGATAAAACCAAAGTACATGAAGAAGAAAATACCAACACCCATGAAGAATTGAAGGAAGAAATAGATAATTGCACAATATTAGGTAGAGGCTTCAGTACTCCACGGTCAATAATGGATAGAACAATTAGGCAGAAGATCAACAACGATATAGAAGACTTGGACAAGGCTATGAATTAACAAGACCTACTAAATGTCTAGAGAATACTCAACCGAACAGTAAAATGCTCATCCTGCTCAACTACATGTGAAACGTTTCCCAGCATAGACGACATGCTAGGCTGTAAGAAAAGAGTTTAAAAGCCACATACATTGCTGGTGAGAATGTAAAATGGCGCGGCCATTTTACAAAACAGCTTGAGAGTTCCTGCAAGTGTTAAACATCGAGTTACCCTATGACCCAGCAGTTCCATTACTAAATATATACCTAAGAGAAATGAAAACTTATGTCTGCACAAAAGCTTGTACATGAATGTTCAGGGAAACCTATTTCTAAAAACAAAAGGTGGAAATAATTCAAATGTCAATCTGATAAATGAAGAAACAAAATGTGGAATAGCCGTACAATAGAATAGCATTCAGCTCTAAAAAGGCATGAAATATTGATCCATGTTACAACATGAATGAACCATGAAAGCATTATGTAAAGTTAAAGCAGCCAATCACAAAAGATCACATATTGTATGGTGCCATTTATATGAAGTGCCCAGAAGAGCCAATCTGTAGAGACAGGAAGTCGATTAGTGGTTGCCTAGGGCTGAGAGGGTTGAGGAGAATGAAAAAACCTTGTTAATGTGTAATGGGTTTTTTGTGAGGGGACAAAAATCTACAATTGGACTGTCGTGATGGTTCCACAAGTCTTTTAGTGGTTACACTAAGAACCACTGAATTGTATACATAAAAGAGTTGAAATTATGGTATGTAAATGACATCCCAATAAAGCTGTTAAAATTATGATAATTTTATAGTTACAAATTTGAAAATTCATCCCAAATTACACATTCTTAACAAATGCAACCTAACAAGACTAACCCAACAAAGAAAAAATATCTAAAACACCTGTATCTACTCAAAAAGTTGTTTGTATAGTTAAGTACCTTTACAGAAAATGATTTCCAGGGATAAATGGGTTTCCACGTAACTTCCTCCAAATATTTAGGGAAGAAGTATTGGTAATCTTACATAAAAATCTTCCAGGAAACAGAAAACTATATATTGCTCAAAGTATTTATAAGGCCAACATAAGCTTCAGATCAAAAGTAAAAAGAAGGGCTTCCCTGATGGTGCAGTGGTTAAGAATCCACCTCCCAATGCAGGGGACACGGGTTCGAGCCCTTGTGGGGGAAGATCCCACATGCCGTGGAGCAGCTACGCCCACGTGCCACAACTGCTGAGCCTGCGCTCTGGAGCCTGCGGGCCACAACTGCTGAGCCCGTGTGCCACAACTACTGAAGCCTGCATGCCTAGAACCCGTGCTCCACAACAAGACAGGCCACCGCAAGGAGAAGCCTACTCACCACAACAAAGAATAGCCCCCCGCTCACCACAACTACAGAAAGCTCGCGTGCAACAATGAAGACCCAATGCAGCCACAAATAAATAAAAAATAAAGTATAGAATCTTGAAAACAAAACAAAACAAAATCTATAAAGAATATTACAAGAATAGAATCACAGGCCAGTTTCTCTTTTGAAAATGCATGCAAAATGTGTAAACAGAAGCACAAACTGTACCCATGGTATGTAAAACAATCATATATCAGAATCAAAGTAGCTTTATTTTGGTAATGCCAGGTTGCTTTAATGTTCAAACATGAAATTCATCCCAGGAATGAATTAGAGTGGGAAAAGGAGTCATTTTAAACGAAGCCTTGGGAATTCCCTGGTTTTCCAGTGGTTAGAACTTGGCGCTTTCACTGCTGGGGCCCTGGGGTCCAATCCCAGGTCAGGGAAATAAGATCCTCCAAGACATGAGGCAGGGCCCCGAAAAAAAAAAAATGAAGTCTTAACCAGGAGAAGCAGAAGATCGAATAAACATAACAGATAACACCTTATGAAAAGTAGGTGAAGATTATGGAATATTCTAAAATTTAAAACAAAAAGAAACTTTTAAAGATTCCAAAGGATGTGACTAATATTGTACATAGGCAAAAAATAAAATGAAATAAAATATACAAATGATGGGAGCCCCAGAATCCAGAAGCCCAAGTCCTGTCTCTGAAGATTCTCATTCAGTGGGTTCTGGATTTCCTCTGTGTGTCAAAACCTACAGGTGATTCTGATACGACTCACAGACACAATGTAAAGCTTCTGCTTTGCAGGAGAGAATACCAGATTATTCTGTTATTTTATAGTTACACTAACAGGTTGTACTATTGACGGATAAGTCTGATGTCAAAATGCACTCCCCCCTAGGGATAAAAAAGGAACTAGTAGTCTCTACTGCTACTTGGTGGCAGCATGCATGTATTGCAAGAGCAATTATTGTAGGAATCCAAATTAGTGGAACATTTTAGAATTGGAAAACTACATACAGATCATCTAATCAAGCTTCCAACTGTTATAGTTGTAAAAACTAAGGCCCATATAAATGAAATGATTTATCTCCAAAGAGTGTTAGTGAAAGAGTATGAAATAAAAAGTATCTCTGAACTTTTAATTTAGTGCTGTTTTTATTAATCTCAAGTACTAGCTTAAACTTCGGTGTGACAGATTTGGGATTGAATTCTTGCTCAGATTTACTGATTGTGTGCCTTTTAGTAAGTTACTAAAACACGCTTTATTTTTTAACAGGTTTATTTATTTATTTATTTCTGGCTGCATAGGCTCTTCATTGCTGTGTGCGGGCTTTCTCTAGTTGCAGTGAGCGGGGGCTACTCTTTGTTGCAGTGCGCAGGCTTCTCATTGGGGTGGCTTCTCGTTGTTGCTGAGCATGGAGTGTAGGTGTGTGGGCTTCAGTAGTTTTGGATCACGGGCTCTAGAGCGCAGGCTCGGTAGTTGTGGCGCACGGTCTTAGTTGCTCCGTGGCATGTGCAGTCTCATTTGCAGGTTCTGGGGAGGATTAAATGAGCTCATATGATATCCAATTGACTGAGGCAGAGTAGGCTTGGGATGAATCTTTGCTTGGTTTTCATTAGCTGCGGCGAAGAGGATGACAGCTTGGTGCCTCTCCAAATTTCACCTGGGTGTGCCTCCCTTGGGGATCTTGTTAAATGCAGGCTGGTATTCAGTAGTTCTGGGTGGGGCCTGGATTCTGTCCTGCTAAGAAGCTCCTAGGTGACGGTGATGCTGAGGGCAAGGGTCCAGCTCCTGCATTTCTCCCTTTCCGGAAGAGCAGGACGTCTGCCCCCCGGGAGGAGAAAACATCCACAAAGTGACTACTAGGCAACAGCTTCCCTTACAGGCAAGGGACCTTTACCACTGCTCCCAACCATTGTGTCTGAGGCGCAGCAAGCCAAAACACTGAGATGCTGAGGTTTGCAGCAAAGAGGAGGTTTATTCACAGGGCAGCCATGCGAGGAAGTGACGTGAAAATAGGTCTCCAATCCTCCTTCCCGAAAGCAAGGGGCTTGGGGTATCTGTGGGATAAAGAATAAAGAAGCAGGGCAGTATGGGTCATGGGGAGCTTGAGGCAAGGTGATTGGACAAAGATGTGCTCCTCATTGTTCTGAGCTGGTGTAACAGGCTACAGGGCTCAGCACATTCTCAGGCTGGAGTTTTTGGCCCTCTGATGGCAGAAGGCCAAAAGGCACTTGCCCAGGTGGAAGATCGGTGGTCCTCTCCACTCTAAACCAGCTCCGCCTACCTAGGCACAGCTGATTCCAAGTTCCTGGACAATACCGGGGCAAACATCTTTTTGCTTATGCTACGTGCTACTTGGAGGATGTGCAAGTGTTTAAGGTACCTTGATGAGTGAAGACAGGATTTCACTAATCATGACACATGGTTTCACTTCCAGGTGAGCAGAAGAGACCTGTAGGCTGAGTCTGGCTCCTGGCACCTGGAATTGGAGGCAGATGGTTTAAAAACGGGCTCCCCCACCCTCTGTGTGATCTGAGGTAGATAGACTATTGATCCTTTTCTCCAATTAAAATGTGTGACTGGAAACACACTTAGTGGCATGTCTGACACACAGTAGTTATGCTACCGTAGGTCATTCTTGGAAACTGAAGCCGTGGTTTTGAGGGATCATCAAAACGAGTACAATGCTTGCCATGTTTCTCCTTGTTCATCCTGGTGACAAACCTGGTAGAGAGAGCTCCATCCTTTCCCACAGGACCACACCCCTAGTACTTAGAGTGAAGTGGTTATGTCTCACTTAAGGCACCTTTTCCTTTTCCTTCCTTCTTTTTTCTTCATTAATCTTCATCCAACTGGCCTTTCTAAATTTTACACAAAACAAAACCATTTCTCAATGGATTCAGATACTACCCCAAGTTAGTATTCCAACCAAGTTCTTGATCTTCCGGGTCTCATCATCAGAAATTTCTGAGCCTAAATCTTCTCTAGTTTCTAGGATCACTCATTGTCTCATTTCTCCCTTCTCCTTTGAGTTCAGAGTCTTGCCAATTTAGTCCCTTCCCTAACCACAACTTATAATAAGGTGACACAGCAAAGTGATGAAAGTCTAGACGGTCTGGTTTTACTCCTGGGTTTTTGCCACCTACTTACTGTGTGGCATTAGGCAAGCTATTCAACGTCTCTGGGCCTCAGTTTCCCCCCAAAAGTGAATATTACGAATATGACCTGCCGGGCTTCCATAGTGGTGCAGTGGTTGGGAGTCCGCCTGCTGATGCAGGGGGCACGGGTTCATGCCCCGGTCCGGGAGGATCCCACATGCCGTGGAGCGGTTGGGCCCGTGAGCCATGGCCGCTGAGCCCGCGCGTCCAGAGCCTGTGATCGGCAGCGGGAGAGGCCACGACAGTGAGAGGCCTGCGTACCACAAAAAAAAAGAACATTACCTGCCTATAGGGCTGCCATTATGAGGAATATGTGGGTTAATATTTGGTAAGAACTTAGAATAGTACTTGTTATAGTCTAAGCACTACAGTTGTGCTTTTTAATAATAATAAATGAAATTGCAAATGTATACCTTACTCAACTTTCTGTCATAACTTTGAAGTGTTGGTCTATCTGTTGGGTCTTGTCAGCCTGTAAAGGAGGTGAGGTGTCCGTAGCTTTGGTGTGAGACGTGCTGCCTGCCGAAGCACCGATGCCCGTCAACGCCGTGACCGCCAAAGCCGTGAACGGGTGCTGGAGAAAGCAGGAGCAGAATGGAAGATGACGGCGTGGGAAGGAGGTGTGGTGTCCATAGGTTCGGGGTCTGAGGTGCTGCCTGCTGAAGCGCCGATGCCCGCCAAAGCCGTAAATGGGGTGCTGGAGAAAACAGGAGCAGAACGGAAGATGACGGCGTGGGAAGGAGGCGTGGTGTCCATAGGTTCGGGGTCAGACGTGCTGCCTGCTGAAGCACCGATGCCCGGCAAAGGCGTAAATGGGGTGCTGGTGAAAACAGGAGCAGAATGGTAGATGATGGCGTGGGAAGGAGGTGTGGTGTCCATGGGTTCCATATCAGAGCTGCTGCGTGCCTGATCTGAGAGCAGAGAGTGCAGTGGGAGAGCTTCTCACTCCTTTTATATCTGACGGCTCCGCCTGCCTCTGTGACATGTCCATTGTACGTGTCACAGAGAAAGGGCGGGCGGGGCAGAGGGTGAGTCAGGGGGCACATGCGAGCCCAGCTGGTGGAGAAACCCCAGCCCAAAGGCAAAAGGCGGGGCCCCTTCTGGACTTTCTAGTGGCTGGGTCTTCTCGCTGTGGGTGGCAGGTGTTTGGCACGGGATGGGCCACCATGCAGAGACTGTTGGGGACTGTGGAGGCCTTCTCCTTCAGAGCTCACCCTGCCTGGGCACCGTCTCTGCAGGCCCCTCAGCTGTGCGTATGTTTCGGCCAGCCCTTCCCCACTACGGGGCCCAGAGGCCAGAGGCTGCTCAGAGCTGAGGGCAGGAGGCACCCAGAGCTTGCCAGGGTGTGGGCCACCTCCTCCGGGGACCTCCCCAGCTTCTCTGCGAGGCCTGGAGACAGGATCGCCTTCTCCAGGGCTGCTCAGCTGCCAGCATCACGGTGAGCCAGGTGGCGAAGGTTTCTGAGCAGGAGATGCAGAGCCCTGATCCGACTGCATGCTGCACCCCACGATGTCCCTTCCTGGCAGGTAGGTTCTTTCTTCACTTCTTTTTTGAAATTTGGTCAGACAACATGTAAACCTTGCACTGTTCTTCAGGGTATACAGATGGTAGTGGCTTAGCCGGGATTCGAAGCAAGCCTGTGTGATTGCAGAGCTCGTGTTCTGGGCTGTGGTGCCCCCTTATCATATATGCTTCATGTGTTCCTTGTTTTTCATTTTTTCTTGTAGTCCTTATGGTACTTAGCCCTAAGTGCCATACCTGTAACGAACAGCTACACTGCCCTGTGGGAGGTCTTCTTCTGTTCAACACATGAATTGGTCATCCACCGCACTGTGTTCTAATCTCAGAAGATACAGGTCAGGGACCACCAGTTGTCAGCTGGTGCTACCATTGGTGCTGCCATTCCACATGTCTAACTGAGGCTTGAAGGCCGGATTTTCCCTTTGTCTGGTTTGAAGGATC
The DNA here is from genome assembly GCF_964341445.2 of Mesoplodon mirus. Classification (NCBI taxonomy): domain Eukaryota; kingdom Metazoa; phylum Chordata; class Mammalia; order Artiodactyla; family Ziphiidae; genus Mesoplodon; species Mesoplodon mirus. Next base: position 451,921 of record NW_028295607.1, read on the forward strand.
CAGATATGTAAAGATTATAGTCTAGATAAATCATGGGCTATCCTGAAAGAAATTCACCAGTGAATTGTTCCGTATGGATTAGAAGCCAGTTTCTCTGGCCTTCCTGGAGTATATCCAGCAAGGCGTCTCATTCATGTCTAGAAAGCCAATATATCCTTTATTGCAACTTCAGCGTGGAGCGATGTATTGGTTTAAAGTACGATCAACACAACTTGGTCATTGTGAGTAGGCCAGCTGGGTCCACTCTTTATTACACATATGTAACTCGAGAGATTCTTATGCCCAAGAGAGGAGACGTACTCTTGGGTGTCTAGGACGAGGGAAACATGTGTTGTTATTCAGGAGCTGGAAGCTGATGGTCTACACATCACTTGACCTTGTTTAAAACTTGTGTCTTTGGCTTGCTTCATTGGAGTGTTTTCTCTCTCCTGGGGCTGACATTGTGTGTTATGTATCACACAGGTGACATGTAGAAGTTTCAGAACCCAGAATCGTATAGATCAGTCAAAATGTATTTCTATAGTTTTGTTCAAAGTGTATGGAAAATAACACTGGGCATAATTCATATATTCCAGAATTATTTGGACCCTCTGCTCATGAGATTCTTTTTATGGTATGTCACAGCAAATTTGGACTTCCATCCCCAATAAACTTTGGGGTTGGAGGACACAAAAAGCTTTTGCTCACACCTAAATTATGTCTGAAAGAAAAGGGTAAATATTATAAGCCCTTTCTAACCTCTCCAAGAGCAGAAATGATTTACAGCTGTGGCATTGAACCCTAATTCCTCGATCTCATTTGAGGAGAGTTCAGTAAGAAACAATGTCTTGATTTTTGTTTGTTTGGTTTCTTCCCTGTTTTCTCATCTTGCTTACCAACAATCCATTGTAATTCATGAGTTAGTATGGCAGCAGGCTGAGTGTTCCCTGGAGCTCATTAAATGATCTTTTTTTCCTAAAATAACTTTTGTCTCCTTGTTTTCAGCCCCTCTTCTTTCCTCTGCCCTTTACTACAACCAGAGCTCAGCAAAAGCTGACTGGCTTTGTGCAGACCTTACTTAGGGTTAGTCTTTTCTTCATTATTTTATTCATGGCTCCTCCATTTCATTGTTTGCCTTCTCGAAATGTGTTGAAATCTTACTGTGGTGGATGACTTCCAAAATGTCTTGGCTTTGATTGGTTGATTAAGTTTGGTATTTCTACAGTATTGTTTAAATATGGTTTCAGGAGGAACAGAAAGTGAATATGTTTCCTTGTCTGCCATCTTGAGCTGAAAATCCCTGTGGATTTTAGCATCCAATGTTCCCATGGGAAAAAAAACCCCAACCTTGGCATTAATAGATGTGACACTCAAGATTTCAGATTTTCGTGGGCAATCACTGAGGATTGGAATATGTGGTCATTTCTAAAGGGAAAATAATAACTACCTCATGGAGTAGATTTGAGGATTAAATTAGAGAATGAACATGAAAATGCTTTGTAAGGCTTAAAAATCTATAAAAATGTTTTTTGTTATTATTTGATTTGTTGCTATTTCAACTTTACTCGACAGTTGCTTATGACCTTACTTATGTGATAAAATGGCCCCTGGTTTATTGTTTTGAAAGCCAGAATATATTTTTCAATAGCTCGATGGAAATGGCATCATTTGTGAAGGTTAAGGGTGAAGGGATAAATGTTTCTTGACACCTATCACTTTACAGTGTTTTCAGGAACTAATTGACACTTGTATTCCTCTTCCAAATTTTGTTGAGCACCTCCTACGAGCCACATGCTTTACATCAGGTGTTGGAAAGCATTTTCTGGATTTTAAATATCTTAGGCTTTGTGGGCCATATACAGCTTCTGTAGCTTCTCCTCTTTCTTCTTCAACAAGCTTTCTAAACGTGAGAACCATTATTAGCTCACAGTCCCACAGATCCAGGCTGAGAGCCTGATTTGATTTGTGGCCATGATTTGCCGATTCCTGCTCTGCGTCCTCACTGAGGAGGGGGACCATGTTTGAGTAATCACTTCTTTGAATCAACTCTTGGTCTTCTGGGGCTTGTCCTTACTCTCCTACACTCTCTAATCAACATGGCATCCAGAGAGATCCTGTTAAAACATAAGTCAGATCATGTCACTGAAATCTCTTCAATGGCTTCTTCACAGAAGAATCAAAGTCCTCAAAGTGCCTCCAGAGCCCTAGAAATGTGGACCTCTGTTTCGTGTCTGACTGTTTCCTTCTCCTCTCCACTTTGCTTGCTCTGTTTTCCACACACTGCCATCCTTTCTGCTCCTTGGGTACTCCAGCCTACTCTAGCCTCATTGACTTTCCATCGGACTGTTCCCTCTACCTGTACTATTCACTTCCCAGATATGCTCCTTGCTCCCTCTTAAATTTTATCTTCCCCAGAAAGTCCTCAGGGATCACTTAGTTTCAGCTAGCAGCCTCCTCCTAGCATCTAACCATCTCCATCTCCCTTCCCTGCTTGCTGTTTTTCTCCAGCACTTCCCTTGTATATGCCCGCACTGTCGCGGCTCAGATTCAGCAAGTGATCATTGCCGCAGCATGGCCTCGGGGACCCTGGCTGCGGACACGATGTCCACACCTGCCTGGTGGCCCCTGCTCGCCTCACGGCCCCTCAGGTGCAGCATGCGCAGGACCCACATTGCAGGCAGAAGACACAGGGCCACTGGCCCCAGCTAGGCAGGCCCCTCGATGCCGTGCTCATGTTGGCTCAGACCTCTTCGCTCTCCGCGCTGCGGTTCAAACCTGTGGGCAGCGCTGTGTGGGTGGGGATCGAAGACCTCCGCCCGCTCCTCAGTGTGTCAGCACGCAGCCCCGCCTCCCATGGGGAGCCAGCCTGAGGAGCAGGGGCAGGAGATTCGAGACTAGGGTGGCGCGAAAGGTAGGAGGTGTGGAGAGTATGGGGTTTACAAAAAGTGTTTGCTGACTGATCCAAACAAAAGTGAGACATGGTTGTATCAACGCATTTAAAAAGTCATTAAACTGCCGCTAAGTGTCTGTGATCACCCCGCCTAGGAGAGAGCGTGCACTCCGTGAGGGACACATGAAAGGCTGAGTGAACGTCTACCTGTGGTCCGTTACCTGGTGCACGGGTGTGTGAATTTTTGCGGAGAGCTCTTAATTTCTGTTGTCTCTGCTGACTTGACACGGTGGTTGGCAAACAGTGACGTGTTCAGTGTATTCAGGACATGATCATGGTTACTAATAATCACTTTGTTTTGCGCTGACACCTCCACAGAGAATTTACTACTGAATGTCCACTTTACAGAAGAGAAACTGAGGCGTAGGAAGTGAAGTGACTGAGTAAGAGGAATGACTCAGACAATTGGTGTTAGTAAATTAACCCTGCAGGGGGCCGTTAGACTGTGGTGGCTCTAGTGATGCGGCCGCCTATGTAAAGCAAGGAAAATCTAAGCCTGTCAACGGCTCAGGGTGACGGACACCGCTGAGGACAGCCAGTCACAAACCACCAACTAGGCTTTAAAGCTATAGCAAATCAGTCATTACCTTGCTTTGCTTCTGCTCTTTTAAAATAAGCATCTCTGCAGCTCCTGTGGCTGGAGTGCTCCTCACTGCTTCCACTTTGGTGGTGCCTGAATTGAATCTAATTTTGCTCACATAAAGTCTTAAAATTTTAAATATGCCTCAGTTTGTCTTTTAGGGCTGGCCGTAGAAGTTGGATTTGTGTCCAGTTTCTAGAACAGTGGTTGTCCTCTGGTCAGGCCTTAGGCGTTCTGTGTACAACGTTCCTCTTCTACCACCACCTTCTGGATGCCTCCACCCTCTACCATCTCCCGCGCATCAGATCCCCTAGATGCTCACATTATAACATCGCAGACACTCCTCTGTCTTCCAGCCAGCGTGTGAACTGAAACATTTCCATTCCTGTTGAAGAGTCTGGTGTGACCACTTTCCCAAACACAGCCACTCCCCAGCTGACCCTGGGTAACCACTCTTCTGAACTTGGTCTCCATCACTGACATGGACGTCTTTCTATTTATGCTACATTTTTAAGTATTCATAAACCGCATATAGTATTCTATATTTTGTCTTCTTACTTGCTTTATTTAGTGTTATCTTTGCTAGGTTCATCCATGCTGACACGTAAAGATCTGTCTAGTTCACGTACTTTCCTCGCTATGTAGGATTCCCATGTACGGAAATACAATAATTTATATGTGCTTTTTCCTGTTGATGGATATTTAAATTGTTTCCAATTTTCAGTATGATTTCTTTTAAAAACATGTTTATATACTTTTTAAAGGTTACTTTACATTTACAGTTATTACAAAATATTGCCTATATTCCCTGTGTTGTACAATACATCCTTGAGCCTATTGTGGACCTAGTAGTTTACATCTCTCACTTCCCGACCCCTGTATTGCCCCCTCCTCCCCCTCTGCGCTGGCAACCATTAGTTTGTTCTCTATATCTGTAACTCTCCTTCTGTTTTGTTATATTTGCTAGATAGTTGTATTTTTGAGATTCCATATATAGGTGATATCCTACAGTATTTGTTTCTGTTTGACTTATTTCACTTACCACAATGCCCTCCAAGGCCATCTATGTTGCTGCAAATGGCAAAATTTTGTTCTTTTGTAAGGCTGAGTAGTATGCCATTGGTTATATGTACCACATCTTCTTTATCTATTCATCTCTTGATGACACTTAGGTTGCTTCCATATCTTGGTAATTGTACACAAGGATGCTGCGAACATTGGGGTGCATGTATCTTTTCCAGTACATGTTATTGAGAACACGTGTTTTTGTTTTTTTCAGATTTATACCTAAGAGTGGAGTTGCGAGGTCATATAGTAGTTCTCTTTTTAGGTTTTGGAGAACCCTCCATACTGTTTTCCACAGTGGCTGCACCAGTTTACATCCCTACCAACAGTGTACCAGGGTTCCCTTTTCTCTCAAACATTGTAAATTTTCTTCCGAGTGGTAATTGAGATGATAGTTCAATAATAACATAAGATCAGGTGAAGTCTAAAGAAATTTTAGAAAACCTGGATAAAGTAAGAACACATGTGTTCTCTGGCATCTGAATGTTGGAGAGACACCAAGACATGTGGGCCAAGTTGTGGAGAGAAGGGAAACACAGACGCAAGCTTGACATTTGCTGCAGCTTTTCTCCTTGGGGCATTTGCTGATTCAAACGTTACAGCCTAGGAGCTGAAAAGCCAAAGAGCTCAAAAGACTCTAACCACAGAAGCCAAAGAGCAAGAGCCGATTTACATGGATAAAAAGCATTTTAACTATGCCAAAGCAGAAAATGAAAAGAAAGAACTTTGCATTGCATTTAATAAAAGTTTAGGGAGATCTTTGTGGTATATTAGTGAACTTATTGGCGGAAATTGAGCCATGTACATTGTGTTGGAGAGGCACCAAGAGTTCAAGAATTCTCACATTTTGAGTACACAATTACCTTACATGTAGGCCTGGTGGCAGCCATTTACATAACAATGATTTGGAGGATGTGGTGTTAGTCAGCTCTTGCTGTGATAATGCTTTGGAAGAAATCGCCCCAAAACTCAGTTACATAAACAAGAATTTATTTTCCTTGGACCTATGGGCTAGTAGCTGCAGTGGCTCTCTTTTAGACCTCTAGATGGCTGGTTTTGCTCCGTGTTTTGGGTCAGTTTGAGGTGTGTCACACACATCTTCCTCTGGAGCCCGAGTGTGAGGCCGCAGGTCCCAGGCCCTGCCTTCTCACAAAGTTCAGTGAAACATAAGAGGTGCATGCAAATAGCAACCATAAGCATGCTGAAGTGGCTATACTAATACCAGAAAATATAGACTTTAAAACAAACAAAAGAGTTACTAGATATGAAAAGGGACATTTTATGATAAAAAAGGGAAGATACCAAAATTTTTAACATATTTGCCCTGAATAAGATAAAACCAAAGTACATGAAGAAGAAAATACCAAAACCCATGAAGAATTGAAGGAAGAAATAGATAATTGCACAATATTAGGTAGAGGCTTCAGTACTCCACAGTCAATAATGGATAGAACAATTAGGCAGAAGATCAACAACGATATAGAAGACTTGGACAAGGCTATGAATTAACAAGACCTACTAAATGTCTAGAGAATACTCAACCGAACAGTAAAATGCTCACCCTGCTCAACTACATGTGAAACGTTTCCCAGCATAGACGACATGCTAGGCTGTAAGAAAAGAGATTAAAAGCCACATACATTGCTGGTGGGAATGTAAAATGGCGCGGCCATTTTACAAAACAGCTTGAGAGTTCCTGCAAGTGTTAAACATCGAGTTACCCTATGACCCAGCAGTTCCATTACTAAATATATACCTAAGAGAAATGAAAACTTATGTCTGCACAAAAGCTTGTACGTGAATGTTCAGGGAAACCTATTTCTAAAAACAAAAGGTGGAAATAATTCAAATGTCAATCTGATAAATGAAGAAACAAAATGTGGAATAGCCGTACAATAGAATAGCATTCAGCTCTAAAAAGGCATGAAATATTGATCCATGTTACAACATGAATGAACCATGAAAGCATTATGTAAAGTTAAAGCAGCCAATCACAAAAGATCACATATTGTATGGTGCCATTTATATGAAGTGCCCAGAATAGCCAATCTGTAGAGACAGGAAGTCGATTAGTGGTTGCCTAGGGCTGAGAGGGTTGAGGAGAATGAAAAAACCTTGTTAATGTGTAATGGGTTTTTTGTGAGGGGACAAAAATCTACAATTGGACTGTCGTGATGGTTCCACAAGTCTTTTAGTGGTTACACTAAGAACCACTGAATTGTATACATAAAAGAGTTGAAATTATGGTATGTAAATTACATCCCAATAAAGCTGTTAAAATTATGATAATTTTATAGTTATAAATTTGAAAATTCATCCCAAATTACACATTCTTAACAAATGCAACCTAACAAGACTAACCCAACAAAGAAAAAATATCTAAAACACCTGTATCTACTCAAAAAGTTGTTTGTATAGTTAAGTACCTTTACAGAAAATGATTTCCAGGGATAAATGGGTTTCCACGTAACTTCCTCCAAATATTTAGGGAAGAAGTATTGGTAATCTTACATAAAAATCTTCCAGGAAACAGAAAACTATATATTGCTCAAAGTATTTATAAGGCCAACATAAGCTTCAGATCAAAAGTAAAAAGAAGGGCTTCCCTGATGGTGCAGTGGTTAAGAATCCACCTCCCAATGCAGGGGACACGGGTTCGAGCCCTTGTGGGGGAAGATCCCACATGCCGTGGAGCAGCTACGCCCACGTGCCACAACTGCTGAGCCTGCGCTCTGGAGCCTGCGGGCCACAACTGCTGAGCCCGTGTGCCACAACTACTGAAGCCTGCATGCCTAGAACCCGTGCTCCACAACAAGACAGGCCACCGCAAGGAGAAGCCTACTCACCACAACAAAGAATAGCCCCCCGCTCACCACAACTACAGAAAGCTCGCGTGCAACAATGAAGACCCAATGCAGCCACAAATAAATAAATAAATATTAAAGTATAGAATCTTAAAAACAAAACAAAACAAAATCTATAAAGAATATTACAAGAATAGAATCACAGGCCAGTTTCTCTTTTGAAAATGCATGCAAAATGTGTAAACAGAAGCACAAACTGTACCCATGGTATGTAAAACAATCATATATCAGAATCAAAGTAGCTTTATTTTGGTAATGCCAGGTTGCTTTAATGTTCAAACATGAAATTCATCCCAGGAATGAATTAGAGTGGGAAAAGGAGTCATTTTAAACGAAGCCTTGGGAATTCCCTGGTTTTCCAGTGGTTAGAACTTGGCGCTTTCACTGCTGGGGCCCTGGGGTCCAATCCCAGGTCAGGGAAATAAGATCCTCCAAGACATGAGGCAGGGCCCCGAAAAACAAAAATAATGAAGTCTTAACCAGGAGAAGCACAAGATCGAATAAACATAACAGATAACACCTTATGAAAAGTAGGTGAAGATTATGGAATATTCTAAAATTTAAAACAAAAAGAAACTTTTAAAGATTCCAAAGGATGTGACTAATATTGTACATAGGCAAAAAATAAAATGAAATAAAATATACAAATGATGGGAGCCCCAGAATCCAGAAGCCCAAGTCCTGTCTCTGAAGATTCCCATTCAGTGGGTTCTGGATTTCCTCTGTGTGTCAAAACCTACAGGTGATTCTGATACGACTCACAGACACAATGTAAAGCTTCTGCTTTGCAGGAGAGAATACCAGATTATTCTGTTATTTTATAGTTACACTAACAGGTTGTACTATTGACGGATAAGTCTGATGTCAAAATGCACTCCCCCCTAGGGATAAAAAAGGAACTAGTAGTCTCTACTGCTACTTGGTGGCAGCATGCATGTATTGCAAGAGCAATTATTGTAGGAATCCAAATTAGTGGAACATTTTAGAATTGGAAAACTACATACAGATCATCTAGTCAAGCTTCCAACTGTTATAGTTGTAAAAACTAAGGCCCATATAAATGAAATGATTTATCTCCAAAGAGTGTTAGTGAAAGAGTATGAAATAAAAAGTATCTCTGAACTTTTAATTTAGTGCTGTTTTTATTAATCTCAAGTACTAGCTTAAACTTCAGTGTGACAGATTTGGCATTGAATTCTTGCTCAGATTTACTGATTGTGTGCCTTTTAGTAAGTTACTAAAACACGCTTTATTTTTTAACAGGTTTATTTATTTATTTATTTCTGGCTGCATAGGCTCTTCATTGCTGTGTGCGGGCTTTCTCTAGTTGCAGTGAGCGGGGGCTACTCTTTGTTGCAGTGCGCAGGCTTCTCATTGGGGTGGCTTCTCGTTGTTGCTGAGCATGGAGTGTAGGTGTGTGGGCTTCAGTAGTTTTGGATCACGGGCTCTAGAGCGCAGGCTCGGTAGTTGTGGCGCACGGTCTTAGTTGCTCCGTGGCATGTGCAGTCTCATTTGCAGGTTCTGGGGAGGATTAAATGAGCTCATATGATATCCAATTGACTGAGGCAGAGTAGGCTTGGGATGAATCTTTGCTTGGTTTTCATTAGCTGCGGCGAAGAGGATGACAGCTTGGTGCCTCTCCAAATTTCACCTGGGTGTGCCTCCCTTGGGGATCTTGTTAAATGCAGGCTGGTATTCAGTAGTTCTGGGTGGGGCCTGGATTCTGTCCTGCTAAGAAGCTCCTAGGTGACGGTGATGCTGAGGGCAAGGGTCCAGCTCCTGCATTTCTCCCTTTCCGGAAGAGCAGGACGTCTGCCCCCCGGGAGGAGAAAACATCCACAAAGTGACTACTAGGCAACAGCTTCCCTTACAGGCAGGGGACCTTTACCACTGCTCCCAACCATTGTGTCTGAGGCGCAGCAAGCCAAAACACTGAGATGCTGAGGTTTGCAGCAAAGAGGAGGTTTATTCACAGGGCAGCCATGCGAGGAAGTGACGTGAAAATAGGTCTCCAATCCTCCTTCCCGAAAGCAAGGGGCTTGGGGTATCTGTGGGATAAAGAATAAAGAAGCAGGGCAGTATGGGTCATGGGGAGCTTGAGGCAAGGTGATTGGACAAAGATGTGCTCCTCATTGTTCTGAGCTGGTGTAACAGGCTACAGGGCTCAGCACATTCTCAGGCTGGAGTTTTTGGCCCTCTGATGGCAGAAGGCCAAAAGGCACTTGCCCAGGTGGAAGATCGGTGGTCCTCTCCACTCTAAACCAGCTCCGCCTACCTAGGCACAGCTGATTCCAAGTTCCTGGACAATACCGGGGCAAACATCTTTTTGCTTATGCTATGTGCTACTTGGAGGACGTGCAAGTGTTCAAGGTACCTTGATGAGTGAAGACAGGATTTCACTAATCATGACACATGGTTTCACTTCCAGGTGAGCAGAAGAGACCTGTAGGCTGAGTCTGGCTCCTGGCACCTGGAATTGGAGGCAGATGGTTTAAAAACGGGCTCCCCCACCCTCTGTGTGATCTGAGGTAGATAGACTATTGATCCTTTTCTCCAATTAAAATGTGTGACTGGAAACACACTTAGTGGCATGTCTGACACACAGTAGTTATGCTACCGTAGGTCATTCTTGGAAACTGAAGCCGTGGTTTTGAGGGATCATCAAAACGAGTACAATGCTTGCCATGTTTCTCCTTGTTCATCCTGGTGACAAACCTGGTAGAGAGAGCTCCATCCTTTCCCACAGGACCACACCCCTAGTACTTAGAGTGAAGTGGTTATGTCTCACTTAAGGCACCTTTTCCTTTTCCTTCCTTCTTTTTTCTTCATTAATCTTCATCCAACTGGCCTTTCTAAATTTTACACAAAACAAAACCATTTCTCAATGGATTCAGATACTACCCCAAGTTAGTATTCCAACCAAGTTCTTGATCTTCCGGGTCTCATCATCAGAAATTTCTGAGCCTAAATCTTCTCCAGTTTCTAGGATCACTCATTGTCTCATTTCTCCCTTCTCCTTTGAGTTCAGAGTCTTGCCAATTTAGTCCCTTCCCTAACCACAACTTATAATAAGGTGACACAGCAAAGTGATGAAAGTCTAGACGGTCTGGTTTTACTCCTGGGTTTTTGCCACCTACTTACTGTGTGGCATTAGGCAAGCTATTCAACGTCTCTGGGCCTCAGTTTCCCCCCAAAAGTGAATATTACGAATATGACCTGCCGGGCTTCCATAGTGGTGCAGTGGTTGGGAGTCCGCCTGCTGATGCAGGGGGCACGGGTTCATGCCCCGGTCCGGGAGGATCCCACATGCCGTGGAGCGGTTGGGCCCGTGAGCCATGGCCGCTGAGCCCGCGCGTCCAGAGCCTGTGATCGGCAGCGGGAGAGGCCACGACAGTGAGAGGCCTGCGTACCACAAAAAAAAAGAACATTACCTGCCTATAGGGCTGCCATTATGAGGAATATGTGGGTTAATATTTGTTAAGAACTTAGAATAGTACTTGTTATAGTCTAAGCACTACAGTTGTGCTTTTTAATAATAATAAATGAAATTGCAAATGTATACCTTACTCAACTTTCTGTCATAACTTTGAAGTGTTGGTCTATCTGTTGGGTCTTGTCAGCCTGTAAAGGAGGTGAGGTGTCCGTAGCTTTGGTGTGAGACGTGCTGCCTGCCGAAGCACCGATGCCCGTCAACGCCGTGACCGCCAAAGCCGTGAACGGGTGCTGGAGAAAGCAGGAGCAGAATGGAAGATGACGGCGTGGGAAGGAGGTGTGGTGTCCATAGGTTCGGGGTCTGAGGTGCTGCCTGCTGAAGCACCGATGCCCGCCAAAGCCGTAAATGGGGTGCTGGAGAAAACAGGAGCAGAACGGAAGATGACGGCGTGGGAAGGAGGCGTGGTGTCCATAGGTTCGGGGTCAGACGTGCTGCCTGCTGAAGCACCGATGCCCGGCAAAGGCGTAAATGGGGTGCTGGTGAAAACAGGAGCAGAATGGTAGATGATGGCGTGGGAAGGAGGTGTGGTGTCCATGGGTTCCATATCAGAGCTGCTGCGTGCCTGATCTGAGAGCAGAGAGTGCAGTGGGAGAGCTTCTCACTCCTTTTATATCTGACGGCTCCGCCTGCCTCTGTGACATGTCCATTGTACGTGTCACAGAGAAAGGGCGGGCGGGGCAGAGGGTGAGTCAGGGGGCACATGCGAGCCCAGCTGGTGGAGAAACCCCAGCCCAAAGGCAAAAGGCGGGGCCCCTTCTGGACTTTCTAGTGGCTGGGTCTTCTCGCTGTGGGTGGCAGGTGTTTGGCACGGGATGGGCCACCATGCAGAGACTGTTGGGGACTGTGGAGGCCTTCTCCTTCAGAGCTCACCCTGCCTGGGCACCGGCTCTGCAGGCCCCTCAGCTGCGCGTATGTATCGGCCAGCCCTTCCCCACTACGGGGCCCAGAGGCCAGAGGCTGCTCAGAGCTGAGGGCAGGAGGCACCCAGAGCTTGCCAGGGTGTGGGCCACCTCCTCCGGGGACCTCCCCAGCTTCTCTGCGAGGCCTGGAGACAGGATCGCCTTCTCCAGGGCTGCTCAGCTGCCAGCATCACGGTGAGCCAGGTGGCGAAGGTTTCTGAGCAGGAGATGCAGAGCCCTGATCCGACTGCATGCTGCACCCCACGATGTCCCTTCCTGGCAGGTAGGTTCTTTCTTCACTTCTTTTTTGAAATTTGGTCAGACAACATGTAAACCTTGCACTGTTCTTCAGGGTATACAGATGGTAGTGGCTTAGCCGGGATTCGAAGCAAGCCTGTGTGATTGCAGAGCTCGTGTTCTGGACTGTGGTGCCCCCTTATCATATATGCTTCATGTGTTCCTTGTTTTTCATTTTTTCTTGTAGTCCTTATGGTACTTAGCCCTAAGTGCCATACCTGTAACGAACAGCTACACTGCCCTGTGGGAGGTCTTCTTCTGTTCAACACATGAATTGGTCATCCACCGCACTGTGTTCTAATCTCAGAAGATACAGGTCAGGGACCACCAGTTGTCAGCTGGTGCTACCATTGGTGCTGCCATTCCACATGTCTAACTGAGGCTTGAAGGCCGGATTTTCCCTTTGTCTGGTTTGAAGGATCCAGATATGTAAAGATTATAGTCTAGATAAATCATGGGCTATCCTGAAAGAAATTCACCAGTGAATTGTTCCGTATGGATTAGAAGCCAGTTTCTCTGGCCTTCCTGGAGTATATCCAGCAAGGCGTCTCATTCATGTCTAGAAAGCCAATATATCCTTTATTGCAACTTCAGCGTGGAGCGATGTATTGGTTTAAAGTACGATCAACACAACTTGGTCATTGTGAGTAGGCCAGCTGGGTCCACTCTTTATTACACATATGTAACTCGAGAGATTCTTATGCCCAAGAGAGGAGACGTACTCTTGGGTGTCTAGGACGAGGGAAACATGTGTTGTTATTCAGGAGCTGGAAGCTGATGGTCTACACATCACTTGACCTTGTTTAAAACTTGTGTCTTTGGCTTGCTTCATTGGAGTGTTTTCTCTCTCCTGGGGCTGACATTGTGTGTTATGTATCACACAGGTGACATGTAGAAGTTTCAGAACCCAGAATCGTATAGATCAGTCAAAATGTATTTCTATAGTTTTGTTCAAAGTGTATGGAAAATAACACTGGGCATAATTCATATATTCCAGAATTCGTTGGACCCTCTGCTCATGAGATTCTTTTTATGGTATGTCACAGCAAATTTGGACTTCCATCCCCAATAAACTTTGGGGTTGGAGGACACAAAAAGCTTTTGCTCACACCTAAATTATGTCTGAAAGAAAAGGGTAAATATTATAAGCCCTTTCTAACCTCTCCAAGAGCAGAAATGATTTACAGCTGTGGCATTGAACCCTAATTCCTCGATCTCATTTGAGGAGAGTTCAGTAAGAAACAATGTCTTGATTTTTGTTTGTTTGGTTTCTTCCCTGTTTTCTCATCTTGCTTACCAACAATCCATTGTAATTCATGAGTTAGTATGGCAGCAGGCTGAGTGTTCCCTGGAGCTCATTAAATGATCTTTTTTTCCTAAAATAACTTTTGTGTCCTTGTTTTCAGCCCCTCTTCTTTCCTCTGCCCTTTACTACAACCAGAGCTCAGCAAAAGCTGACTGGCTTTGTGCAGACCTTACTTAGGGTTAGTCTTTTCTTCATTATTTTATTCATGGCTCCTCCATTTCATTGTTTGCCTTCTCGAAATGTGTTGAAATCTTTCTGTGGTGGATGACTTCCAAAATGTCTTGGCTTTGATTGGTTGATTAAGTTTGGTATTTCTACAGTATTGTTTAAATATGGTTTCAGGAGGAACAGAAAGTGAATATGTTTCCTTGTCTGCCATCTTGAGCTGAAAATCCCTGTGGATTTTAGCATCCAATGTTCCCATGGGAAAAAAAAACCCAACCTTGGCATTAATAGATGTGACACTCAAGATTTCAGGTTTTCGTGGGCAATCACTGAGGATTGGAATATGTGGTCATTTCTAAAGGGAAAATAATAACTACCTCATGGAGTAGATTTGAGGATTAAATTAGAGAATGAACATGAAAATGCTTTGTAAGGCTTAAAAATCTATAAAAATGTTTTTTGTTATTATTTGATTTGTTGCTATTTCAACTTTACTCGACAGTTGCTTATGACCTTACTTATGTGATAAAATGGCCCCTGGTTTATTGTTTTGAAAGCCAGAATATATTTTTCAATAGCTCGATGGAAATGGCATCATTTGTGAAGGTTAAGGGTGAAGGGATAAATGTTTCTTGACACCTATCACTTTACAGTGTTTTCAGGAACTAATTGACACTTGTATTCCTCTTCCAAATTTTGTTGAGCACCTCCTACGAGCCACATGCTTTACATCAGGTGTTGGAAAGCATTTTCTGGATTTTAAATATCTTAGGCTTTGTGGGCCATATACAGCTTCTGTAGCTTCTCCTCTTTCTTCTTCAACAAGCTTTCTAAACGTGAGAACCATTATTAGCTCACAGTCCCACAGATCCAGGCTGAGAGCCTGATTTGATTTGTGGCCATGATTTGCCGATTCCTGCTCTGCGTCCTCACTGAGGAGGGGGACCATGTTTGAGTAATCACGTCTTTGAATCAACTCTTGGTCTTCTGGGGCTTGTCCTTACTCTCCTACACTCTCTAATCAACATGGCATCCAGAGAGATCCTGTTAAAACATAAGTCAGATCATGTCACTGAAATCTCTTCAATGGCTTCTTCACAGAAGAATCAAAGTCCTCAAAGTGCCTCCAGAGCCCTAGAAATGTGGACCTCTGTTTCGTGTCTGACTGTTTCCTTCTCCTCTCCACTTTGCTTGCTCTGTTTTCCACACACTGCCATCCTTTCTGCTCCTTGGGTACTCCAGCCTACTCTAGCCTCATTGACTTTCCATCGGACTGTTCCCTCTACCTGTACTATTCACTTCCCAGATATGCTCCTTGCTCCCTCTTAAATTTTATCTTCCCCAGAAAGTCCTCAGGGATCACTTAGTTTCAGCTAGCAGCCTCCTCCTAGCATCTAGCCATCTCCATCTCCCTTCCCTGCTTGCTGTTTTTCTCCAGCACTTCCCTTATATATGCCCGCACTGTCGCGGCTCAGATTCAGCAAGTGATCATTGCCGCAGCATGGCCTCGGGGACCCTGGCTGCGGACACGATGTCCACACCTGCCTGGTGGCCCCTGCTCGCCTCACGGCCCCTCAGGTGCAGCATGCGCAGGACCCACATTGCAGGCAGAAGACACAGGGCCACTGGCCCCAGCTAGGCAGGCCCCTCGATGCCGTGCTCATGTTGGCTCAGACCTCTTCGCTCTCCGCGCTGCGGTTCAAACCTGTGGGCAGCGCTGTGTGGGCGGGGATCGAAGACCTCCGCCCGCTCCTCAGTGTGTCAGCACGCAGCCCCGCCTCCCATGGGGAGCCAGCCTGAGGAGCAGGGGCAGGAGATTCGAGACTAGGGTGGCGCGAAAGGTAGGAGGTGTGGAGAGTATGGGGTTTACAAAAAGTGTTTGCTGACTGATCCAAACAAAAGTGAGACATGGTTGTATCAACGCATTTAAAAAGTCATTAAACTGCCGCTAAGTGTCTGTGATCACCCCGCCTAGGAGAGAGCGTGCACTCCGTGAGGGACACATGAAAGGCTGAGTGAACGTCTACCTGTGGTCCGTTACCTGGTGCACGGGTGTGTGAATTTTTGCGGAGAGCTCTTAATTTCTGTTGTCTCTGCTGACTTGACACGGTGGTTGGCAAACAGTGACGTGTTCAGTGTATTCAGGACATGATCATGGTTACTAATAATCACTTTGTTTTGCGCTGAGACCTCCACAGAGAATTTACTACTGAATGTCCACTTTACAGAAGAGAAACTGAGGCGTAGGAAGTGAAGTGACTGAGTAAGAGGAATGACTCAGACAATTGGTGTTAGTAAATTAACCCTGCAGGGGGCCGTTAGACTGTGGTGGCTCTAGTGATGCGGCCGCCTTTGTAAAGCAAGGAAAATCTAAGCCCGTCAACGGCTCAGGGTGACGGACACCGCTGAGGACAGCCAGTCACAAACCACCAACTAGGCTTTAAAGCTATAGCAAATCAGTCATTACCTTGCTTTGCTTCTGCTCTTTTAAAATAAGCATCTCTGCAGCTCCTGTGGCTGGAGTGCTCCTCACCGCTTCCACTTTGGTGGTGCCTGAATTGAATCTAATTTTGCTCACATAAAGTCTTAAAATTTTAAATATGCCTCAGTTTGTCTTTTAGGGCTGGCCGTAGAAGTTGGATTTGTGTCCAGTTTCTAGAACAGTGGTTGTCCTCTGGTCAGGCCTTAGGCGTTCTGTGTACAACGTTCCTCTTCTACCACCACCTTCTGGATGCCTCCACCCTCTACCATCTCCCGCGCATCAGATCCCCTAGATGCTCACATTATAACATCGCAGACACTCCTCTGTCTTCCAGCCAGCGTGTGAACTGAAACATTTCCATTCCTGTTGAAGAGTCTGGTGTGACCACTTTCCCAAACACAGCCACTCCCCAGCTGACCCTGGGTAACCACTCTTCTGAACTTGGTCTCCATCACTGACATGGACGTCTTTCTATTTATGCTACATTTTTAAGTATTCATAAACCGCATATAGTATTCTATATTTTGTCTTCTTACTTGCTTTATTTAGTGTTATCTTTGCTAGGTTCATCCATGCTGACACGTAAAGATCTGTCTAGTTCACGTACTTTCCTCACTATGTAGGATTCCCATGTACGGAAATACAATAATTTATATGTGCTTTTTCCTGTTGATGGATATTTAAATTGTTTCCAATTTTCAGTATGATTTCTTTTAAAAACATGTTTATATACTTTTTAAAGGTTACTTTACATTTACAGTTATTACAAAATATTGGCTATATTCCCTGTGTTGTACAATACATCCTTGAGCCTATTGTGGACCTAGTAGTTTACATCTCTCACTTCCCGACCCCTGTATTGCCCCCTCCTCCCCCTCTGCGCTGGCAACCATTAGTTTGTTCTCTATATCTGTAACTCTCCTTCTGTTTTGTTATATTTGCTAGATAGTTGTATTTTTGAGATTCCATATATAGGTGATATCCTACAGTATTTGTTTCTGTTTGACTTATTTCACTTACCACAATGCCCTCCAAGGCCATCTATGTTGCTGCAAATGGCAAAATTTTGTTCTTTTGTAAGGCTGAGTAGTATGCCATTGGTTATATGTACCACATCTTCTTTATCTATTCATCTCTTGATGACACTTAGGTTGCTTCCATATCTTGGTAATTGTACACAAGGATGCTGCGAACATTGGGGTGCATGTATCTTTTCCAGTACATGTTATTGAGAACACGTGTTTTTGGTTTTTTCAGATTTATACCTAAGAGTGGAGTTGCGAGGTCATATAGTAGTTCTCTTTTTAGGTTTTGGAGAACCCTCCATACTGTTTTCCACAGTGGCTGCACCAGTTTACATCCCTACCAACAGTGTACCAGGGTTCCCTTTTCTCTCAAACATTGTAAATTTTCTTCCGAGTGGTAATTGAGATGATAGTTCAATAATAACATAAGATCAGGTGAAGTCTAAAGAAATTTTAGAAAACCTGGATAAAGTAAGAACACATGTGTTCTCTGGCATCTGAATGTTGGAGAGACACCAAGACATGTGGGCCAAGTTGTGGAGAGAAGGGAAACACAGACGCAAGCTTGACATTTGCTGCAGCTTTTCTCCTTGGGGCATTTGCTGATTCAAACGTTACAGCCTAGGAGCTGAAAAGCCAAAGAGCTCAAAAGACTCTAACCACAGAAGCCAAAGAGCAAGAGCCGATTTACATGGATAAAAAGCATTTTAACTATGCCAAAGCAGAAAATGAAAAGAAAGAACTTTGCATTGCATTTAATAAAAGTTTAGGGAGATCTTTGTGGTATATTAGTGAACTTATTGGCGGAAATTGAGCCATGTACATTGTGTTGGAGAGGCACCAAGAGTTCAAGAATTCTCACATTTTGAGTACACAGTTACCTTACATGTAGGCCTGGTGGCAGCCATTTACATAACAATGATTTGGAGGATGTGGTGTTAGTCAGCTCTTGCTGTGATAATGCTTTGGAAGAAATCGCCCCCAAACTCAGTTACATAAACAAGAATTTATTTTCCTTGGACCTATGGGCTAGTAGCTGCAGTGGCTCTCTTTTAGACCTCTAGATGGCTGGTTTTGCTCCGTGTTTTGGGTCAGTTTGAGGTGTGTCACACACATCTTCCTCTGGAGCCCGAGTGTGAGGCCGCAGCTCCCAGGCCCTGCCTTCTCACAAAGTTCAGTGAAACATAAGAGGTGCATGCAAGTAGCAACCATAAGCATGCTGAAGTGGCTATACTAATACCAGAAAATATAGACTTTAAAACAAACAAAAGAGTTACTAGATATGAAAAGGGACATTTTATGATAAAAAAGGGAAGATACCAAAATTTTTAACATATTTGCCCTGAATAAGATAAAACCAAAGTACATGAAGAAGAAAATACCAACACCCATGAAGAATTGAAGGAAGAAATAGATAATTGCACAATATTAGGTAGAGGCTTCAGTACTCCACAGTCAATAATGGATAGAACAATTAGGCAGAAGATCAACAACGATATAGAAGACTTGGACAAGGCTATGAATTAACAAGACCTACTAAATGTCTAGAGAATACTCAACCGAACAGTAAAATGCTCACCCTGCTCAACTACATGTGAAACGTTTCCCAGCATAGACGACATGCTAGGCTGTAAGAAAAGAGATTAAAAGCCACATACATTGCTGGTGGGAATGTAAAATGGCGCGGCCATTTTACAAAACAGCTTGAGAGTTCCTGCAAGTGTTAAACATCGAGTTACCCTATGACCCAGCAGTTCCATTACTAAATATATACCTAAGAGAAATGAAAACTTATGTCTGCACAAAAGCTTGTACGTGAATGTTCAGGGAAACCTATTTCTAAAAACAAAAGGTGGAAATAATTCAAATGTCAATCTGATAAATGAAGAAACAAAATGTGGAATAGCCGTACAATAGAATAGCATTCAGCTCTAAAAAGGCATGAAATATTGATCCATGTTACAACATGAATGAACCATGAAAGCATTATGTAAAGTTAAAGCAGCCAATCACAAAAGATCACATATTGTATGGTGCCATTTATATGAAGTGCCCAGAATAGCCAATCTGTAGAGACAGGAAGTCGATTAGTGGTTGCCTAGGGCTGAGAGGGTTGAGGAGAATGAAAAAACCTTGTTAATGTGTAATGGGTTTTTTGTGAGGGGACAAAAATCTACAATTGGACTGTCGTGATGGTTCCACAAGTCTTTTAGTGGTTACACTAAGAACCACTGAATTGTATACATAAAAGAGTTGAAATTATGGTATGTAAATGACATCCCAATAAAGCTGTTAAAATTATGATAATTTTATAGTTACAAATTTGAAAATTCATCCCAAATTACACATTCTTAACAAATGCAACCTAACAAGACTAACCCAACAAAGAAAAAATATCTAAAACACCTGTATCTACTCAAAAAGTTGTTTGTATAGTTAAGTACCTTTACAGAAAATGATTTCCAGGGATAAATGGGTTTCCACGTAACTTCCTCCAAATATTTAGGGAAGAAGTATTGGTAATCTTACATAAAAATCTTCCAGGAAACA
The DNA here is from genome assembly GCF_964341445.2 of Mesoplodon mirus. NCBI lineage: Eukaryota > Metazoa > Chordata > Mammalia > Artiodactyla > Ziphiidae > Mesoplodon > Mesoplodon mirus. The sequence goes on from NW_028295607.1 coordinate 471,576, forward strand.
GAAAACTATATATTGCTCAAAGTATTTATAAGGCCAACATAAGCTTCAGATCAAAAGTAAAAAGAAGGGCTTCCCTGATGGTGCAGTGGTTAAGAATCCACCTCCCAATGCAGGGGACACGGGTTCGAGCCCTTGTGGGGGAAGATCCCACATGCCGTGGAGCAGCTACGCCCACGTGCCACAACTGCTGAGCCTGCGCTCTGGAGCCTGCGGGCCACAACTGCTGAGCCCGTGTGCCACAACTACTGAAGCCTGCATGCCTAGAACCCGTGCTCCACAACAAGACAGGCCACCGCAAGGAGAAGCCTACTCACCACAACAAAGAATAGCCCCCCGCTCACCACAACTACAGAAAGCTCGCGTGCAACAATGAAGACCCAATGCAGCCACAAATAAATAAATAAATATTAAAGTATAGAATCTTAAAAACAAAACAAAACAAAATCTATAAAGAATATTACAAGAATAGAATCACAGGCCAGTTTCTCTTTTGAAAATGCATGCAAAATGTGTAAACAGAAGCACAAACTGTACCCATGGTATGTAAAACAATCATATATCAGAATCAAAGTAGCTTTATTTTGGTAATGCCAGGTTGCTTTAATGTTCAAACATGAAATTCATCCCAGGAATGAATTAGAGTGGGAAAAGGAGTCATTTTAAACGAAGCCTTGGGAATTCCCTGGTTTTCCAGTGGTTAGAACTTGGCGCTTTCACTGCTGGGGCCCTGGGGTCCAATCCCAGGTCAGGGAAATAAGATCCTCCAAGACATGAGGCAGGGCCCCGAAAAACAAAAATAATGAAGTCTTAACCAGGAGAAGCACAAGATCGAATAAACATAACAGATAACACCTTATGAAAAGTAGGTGAAGATTATGGAATATTCTAAAATTTAAAACAAAAAGAAACTTTTAAAGATTCCAAAGGATGTGACTAATATTGTACATAGGCAAAAAATAAAATGAAATAAAATATACAAATGATGGGAGCCCCAGAATCCAGAAGCCCAAGTCCTGTCTCTGAAGATTCCCATTCAGTGGGTTCTGGATTTCCTCTGTGTGTCAAAACCTACAGGTGATTCTGATACGACTCACAGACACAATGTAAAGCTTCTGCTTTGCAGGAGAGAATACCAGATTATTCTGTTATTTTATAGTTACACTAACAGGTTGTACTATTGACGGATAAGTCTGATGTCAAAATGCACTCCCCCCTAGGGATAAAAAAGGAACTAGTAGTCTCTACTGCTACTTGGTGGCAGCATGCATGTATTGCAAGAGCAATTATTGTAGGAATCCAAATTAGTGGAACATTTTAGAATTGGAAAACTACATACAGATCATCTAGTCAAGCTTCCAACTGTTATAGTTGTAAAAACTAAGGCCCATATAAATGAAATGATTTATCTCCAAAGAGTGTTAGTGAAAGAGTATGAAATAAAAAGTATCTCTGAACTTTTAATTTAGTGCTGTTTTTATTAATCTCAAGTACTAGCTTAAACTTCGGTGTGACAGATTTGGGATTGAATTCTTGCTCAGATTTACTGATTGTGTGCCTTTTAGTAAGTTACTAAAACACGCTTTATTTTTTAACAGGTTTATTTATTTATTTATTTCTGGCTGCATAGGCTCTTCATTGCTGTGTGCGGGCTTTCTCTAGTTGCAGTGAGCGGGGGCTACTCTTTGTTGCAGTGCGCAGGCTTCTCATTGGGGTGGCTTCTCGTTGTTGCTGAGCATGGAGTGTAGGTGTGTGGGCTTCAGTAGTTTTGGATCACGGGCTCTAGAGCGCAGGCTCGATAGTTGTGGCGCACGGTCTTAGTTGCTCCGTGGCATGTGCAGTCTCATTTGCAGGTTCTGGGGAGGATTAAATGAGCTCATATGATATCCAATTGACTGAGGCAGAGTAGGCTTGGGATGAATCTTTGCTTGGTTTTCATTAGCTGCGGCGAAGAGGATGACAGCTTGGTGCCTCTCCAAATTTCACATGGGTGTGCCTCCCTTGGGGATCTTGTTAAATGCAGGCTGGTATTCAGTAGTTCTGGGTGGGGCCTGGATTCTGTCCTGCTAAGAAGCTCCTAGGTGACGGTGATGCTGAGGGCAAGGGTCCAGCTCCTGCATTTCTCCCTTTCCGGAAGAGCAGGACGTCTGCCCCCCGGGAGGAGAAAACATCCACAAAGTGACTACTAGGCCCTACCAGCTTCCCTTACAGGCAAGGGACCTTTACCACTGCTCCCAACCATTGTGTCTGAGGCGCAGCAAGCCAAAACACTGAGATGCTGAGGTTTGCAGCAAAGAGGAGGTTTATTCACAGGGCAGCCATGCGAGGAAGTGACGTGAAAATAGGTCTCCAATCCTCCTTCCCGAAAGCAAGGGGCTTGGGGTATCTGTGGGATAAAGAATAAAGAAGCAGGGCAGTATGGGTCATGGGGAGCTTGAGGCAAGGTGATTGGACAAAGATGTGCTCCTCATTGTTCTGAGCTGGTGTAATAGGCTACAGGGCTCAGCACATTCTCAGGCTGGAGTTTTTGGCCCTCTGATGGCAGAAGGCCAAAAGGCACTTGCCCAGGTGGAAGATCGGTGGTCCTCTCCACCCTAAACCAGCTCCGCCTACCTAGGCACAGCTGATTCCAAGTTCCTGGACAATACCGGGGCAAACATCTTTTTGCTTATGCTACGTGCTACTTGGAGGACGTGCAAGTGTTCAAGGTACCTTGATGAGTGAAGACAGGATTTCACTAATCATGACACATGGTTTCACTTCCAGGTGAGCAGAAGAGACCTGTAGGCTGAGTCTGGCTCCTGGCACCTGGAATTGGAGGCAGATGGTTTAAAAACGGGCTCCCCCACCCTCTGTGTGATCTGAGGTAGATAGACTATTGATCCTTTTCTCCAATTAAAATGTGTGACTGGAAACACACTTAGTGGCATGTCTGACACACAGTAGTTATGCTACCGTAGGTCATTCTTGGAAACTGAAGCCGTGGTTTTGAGGGATCATCAAAACGAGTACAATGCTTGCCATGTTTCTCCTTGTTCATCCTGGTGACAAACCTGGTAGAGAGAGCTCCATCCTTTCCCACAGGACCACACCCCTAGTACTTAGAGTGAAGTGGTTATGTCTCACTTAAGGCACCTTTTCCTTTTCCTTCCTTCTTTTTTCTTCATTAATCTTCATCCAACTGGCCTTTCTAAATTTTACACAAAACAAAACCATTTCTCAATGGATTCAGATACTACCCCAAGTTAGTATTCCAACCAAGTTCTTGATCTTCCGGGTCTCATCATCAGAAATTTCTGAGCCTAAATCTTCTCCAGTTTCTAGGATCACTCATTTTCTCATTTCTCCCTTCTCCTTTGAGTTCAGAGTCTTGCCAATTTAGTCCCTTCCCTAACCACAACTTATAATAAGGTGACACAGCAAAGTGATGAAAGTCTAGACGGTCTGGTTTTACTCCTGGGTTTTTGCCACCTACTTACTGTGTGGCATTAGGCAAGCTATTCAACGTCTCTGGGCCTCAGTTTCCCCCCAAAAGTGAATATTACGAATATGACCTGCCGGGCTTCCATAGTGGTGCAGTGGTTGGGAGTCCGCCTGCTGATGCAGGGGGCACGGGTTCATGCCCCGGTCCGGGAGGATCCCACATGCCGTGGAGCGGTTGGGCCCGTGAGCCATGGCCGCTGAGCCCGGGCGTCCAGAGCCTGTGATCGGCAGCGGGAGAGGCCACGACAGTGAGAGGCCTGCGTACCACACAAAAAAAGAACATTACCTGCCTATAGGGCTGCCATTATGAGGAATATGTGGGTTAATATTTGTTAAGAACTTAGAATAGTACTTGTTATAGTCTAAGCACTACAGTTGTGCTTTTTAATAATAATAAATGAAATTGCAAATGTATACCTTACTCAACTTTCTGTCATAACTTTGAAGTGTTGGTCTATCTGTTGGGTCTTGTCAGCCTGTAAAGGAGGTGAGGTGTCCGTAGCTTTGGTGTGAGACGTGCTGCCTGCCGAAGCACCGATGCCCGTCAACGCCGTGACCGCCAAAGCCGTGAACGGGTGCTGGAGAAAGCAGGAGCAGAATGGAAGATGACGGCGTGGGAAGGAGGTGTGGTGTCCATAGGTTCGGGGTCTGAGGTGCTGCCTGCTGAAGCACCGATGCCCGCCAAAGCCGTAAATGGGGTGCTGGAGAAAACAGGAGCAGAACGGAAGATGACGGCGTGGGAAGGAGGCGTGGTGTCCATAGGTTCGGGGTCAGACGTGCTGCCTGCTGAAGCACCGATGCCCGGCAAAGGCGTAAATGGGGTGCTGGGGAAAACAGGAGCAGAATGGTAGATGATGGCGTGGGAAGGAGGTGTGGTGTCCATGGGTTCCATATCAGAGCTGCTGCGTGCCTGATCTGAGAGCAGAGAGTGCAGTGGGAGAGCTTCTCACTCCTTTTATATCTGACGGCTCCGCCTGCCTCTGTGACATGTCCATTGTACGTGTCACAGAGAAAGGGCGGGTGGGGCAGAGGGTGAGTCAGGGGGCACATGCGAGCCCAGCTGGTGGAGAAACCCCAGCCCAAAGGCAAAAGGCGGGGCCCCTTCTGGACTTTCTAGTGGCTGGGTCTTCTCGCTGTGGGTGGCAGGTGTTTGGCACGGGATGGGCCACCATGCAGAGACTGTTGGGGACTGTGGAGGCCTTCTCCTTCAGAGCTCACCCTGCCTGGGCACCGGCTCTGCAGGCCCCTCAGCTGCGCGTATGTATCGGCCAGCCCTTCCCCACTACGGGGCCCAGAGGCCAGAGGCTGCTCAGAGCTGAGGGCAGGAGGCACCCAGAGCTTGCCAGGGTGTGGGCCACCTCCTCCGGGGACCTCCCCAGCTTCTCTGCGAGGCCTGGAGACAGGATCGCCTTCTCCAGGGCTGCTCAGCTGCCAGCATCACGGTGAGCCAGGTGGCGAAGGTTTCTGAGCAGGAGATGCAGAGCCCTGATCCGACTGCATGCTGCACCCCACGATGTCCCTTCCTGGCAGGTAGGTTCTTTCTTCACTTCTTTTTTGAAATTTGGTCAGACAACATGTAAACCTTGCACTGTTCTTCAGGGTATACAGATGGTAGTGGCTTAGCCGGGATTCGAAGCAAGCCTGTGTGATTGCAGAGCTCGTGTTCTGGACTGTGGTGCCCCCTTATCATATATGCTTCATGTGTTCCTTGTTTTTCATTTTTTCTTGTAGTCCTTATGGTACTTAGCCCTAAGTGCCATACCTGTAACGAACAGCTACACTGCCCTGTGGGAGGTCTTCTTCTGTTCAACACATGAATTGGTCATCCACCGCACTGTGTTCTAATCTCAGAAGATACAGGTCAGGGACCACCAGTTGTCAGCTGGTGCTACCATTGGTGCTGCCATTCCACATGTCTAACTGAGGCTTGAAGGCCGGATTTTCCCTTTGTCTGGTTTGAAGGATCCAGATATGTAAAGATTATAGTCTAGATAAATCATGGGCTATCCTGAAAGAAATTCACCAGTGAATTGTTCCGTATGGATTAGAAGCCAGTTTCTCTGGCCTTCCTGGAGTATATCCAGCAAGGCGTCTCATTCATGTCTAGAAAGCCAATATATCCTTTATTGCAACTTCAGCGTGGAGCGATGTATTGGTTTAAAGTACGATCAACACAACTTGGTCATTGTGAGTAGGCCAGCTGGGTCCACTCTTTATTACACATATGTAACTCGAGACATTCTTATGCCCAAGAGAGGAGACGTACTCTTGGGTGTCTAGGACGAGGGAAACATGTGTTGTTATTCAGGAGCTGGAAGCTGATGGTCTACACATCACTTGACCTTGTTTAAAACTTGTGTCTTTGGCTTGCTTCATTGGAGTGTTTTCTCTCTCCTGGGGCTGACATTGTGTGTTATGTATCACACAGGTGACATGTAGAAGTTTCAGAACCCAGAATCGTATAGATCAGTCAAAATGTATTTCTATAGTTTTGTTCAAAGTGTATGGAAAATAACACTGGGCATAATTCATATATTCCAGAATTCGTTGGACCCTCTGCTCATGAGATTCTTTTTATGGTATGTCACAGCAAATTTGGACTTCCATCCCCAATAAACTTTGGGGTTGGAGGACACAAAAAGCTTTTGCTCACACCTAAATTATGTCTGAAAGAAAAGGGTAAATATTATAAGCCCTTTCTAACCTCTCCAAGAGCAGAAATGATTTACAGCTGTGGCATTGAACCCTAATTCCTCGATCTCATTTGAGGAGAGTTCAGTAAGAAACAATGTCTTGATTTTTGTTTGTTTGGTTTCTTCCCTGTTTTCTCATCTTGCTTACCAACAATCCATTGTAATTCATGAGTTAGTATGGCAGCAGGCTGAGTGTTCCCTGGAGCTCATTAAATGATCTTTTTTTCCTAAAATAACTTTTGTCTCCTTGTTTTCAGCCCCTCTTCTTTCCTCTGCCCTTTACTACAACCAGAGCTCAGCAAAAGCTGACTGGCTTTGTGCAGACCTTACTTAGGGTTAGTCTTTTCTTCATTATTTTATTCATGGCTCCTCCATTTCATTGTTTGCCTTCTCGAAATGTGTTGAAATCTTTCTGTGGTGGATGACTTCCAAAATGTCTTGGCTTTGATTGGTTGATTAAGTTTGGTATTTCTACAGTATTGTTTAAATATGGTTTCAGGAGGAACAGAAAGTGAATATGTTTCCTTGTCTGCCATCTTGAGCTGAAAATCCCTGTGGATTTTAGCATCCAATGTTCCCATGGGAAAAAAAAAACCCAACCTTGGCATTAATAGATGTGACACTCAAGATGTCAGCTTTTCGTGGGCAATCACTGAGGATTGGAATATGTGGTCATTTCTAAAGGGAAAATAATAACTACCTCATGGAGTAGATTTGAGGATTAAATTAGAGAATGAACATGAAAATGCTTTGTAAGGCTTAAAAATCTATAAAAATGTTTTTTGTTATTATTTGATTTGTTGCTATTTCAACTTTACTCGACAGTTGCTTATGACCTTACTTATGTGATAAAATGGCCCCTGGTTTATTGTTTTGAAAGCCAGAATATATTTTTCAATAGCTCGATGGAAATGGCATCATTTGTGAAGGTTAAGGGTGAAGGGATAAATGTTTCTTGACACCTATCACTTTACAGTGTTTTCAGGAACTAATTGACACTTGTATTCCTCTTCCAAATTTTGTTGAGCACCTCCTACGAGCCACATGCTTTACATCAGGTGTTGGAAAGCATTTTCTGGATTTTAAATATCTTAGGCTTTGTGGGCCATATACAGCTTCTGTAGCTTCTCCTCTTTCTTCTTCAACAAGCTTTCTGAACGTGAGAACCATTATTAGCTCACAGTCCCACAGATCCAGGCTGAGAGCCTGATTTGATTTGTGGCCATGATTTGCCGATTCCTGCTCTGCGTCCTCACTGAGGAGGGGGACCATGTTTGAGTAATCACTTCTTTGAATCAACTCTTGGTCTTCTGGGGCTTGTCCTTACTCTCCTACACTCTCTAATCAACATGGCATCCAGAGAGATCCTGTTAAAACATAAGTCAGATCATGTCACTGAAATCTCTTCAATGGCTTCTTCACAGAAGAATCAAAGTCCTCAAAGTGCCTCCAGAGCCCTAGAAATGTGGACCTCTGTTTCGTGTCTGACTGTTTCCTTCTCCTCTCCACTTTGCTTGCTCTGTTTTCCACACACTGCCATCCTTTCTGCTCCTTGGGTACTCCAGCCTACTCTAGCCTCATTGACTTTCCATCGGACTGTTCCCTCTACCTGTACTATTCACTTCCCAGATATGCTCCTTGCTCCCTCTTAAATTTTATCTTCCCCAGAAAGTCCTCAGGGATCACTTAGTTTCAGCTAGCAGCCTCCTCCTAGCATCTAACCATCTCCATCTCCCTTCCCTGGTTGCTGTTTTTCTCCAGCACTTCCCTTATATATGCCCGCACTGTTGCGGCTCAGATTCAGCAAGTGATCATTGCCGCAGCATGGCCTCGGGGACCCTGGCTGCGGACACGATGTCCACACCTGCCTGGTGGCCCCTGCTCGCCTCACGGCCCCTCAGGTGCAGCATGCGCAGGACCCACATTGCAGGCAGAAGACACAGGGCCACTGGCCCCAGCTAGGCAGGCCCCTCGATGCCGTGCTCATGTTGGCTCAGACCTCTTCGCTCTCCGTGCTGCGGTTCAAACCTGTGGGCAGCGCTGTGTGGGCGGGGATCGAAGACCTCCGCCCGCTCCTCAGTGTGTCAGCACGCAGCCCCGCCTCCCATGGGGACCCAGCCTGAGGAGCAGGGGCAGGAGATTCGAGACTAGGGTGGCGCGAAAGGTAGGAGGTGTGGAGAGTATGGGGTTTACAAAAAGTGTTTGCTGACTGATCCAAACAAAAGTGAGACATGGTTGTATCAACGCATTTAAAAAGTCATTAAACTGCCGCTAAGTGTCTGTGATCACCCCGCCTAGGAGAGAGCGTGCACTCCGTGAGGGACACATGAAAGGCTGAGTGAACGTCTACCTGTGGTCCGTTACCTGGTGCACGGGTGTGTGAATTTTTGCGGAGAGCTCTTAATTTCTGTTGTCTCTGCTGACTTGACACGGTGGTTGGCAAACAGTGACGTGTTCAGTGTATTCAGGACATGATCATGGTTACTAATAATCACTTTGTTTTGCGCTGACACCTCCACAGAGAATTTACTACTGAATGTCCACTTTACAGAAGAGAAACTGAGGCGTAGGAAGTGAAGTGACTGAGTAAGAGGAATGACTCAGACAACTGGTGTTAGTAAATTAACCCTGCAGGGGGCCGTTAGACTGTGGTGGCTCTAGTGATGCGGCCGCCTATGTAAAGCAAGGAAAATCTAAGCCTGTCAACGGCTCAGGGTGACGGACACCGCTGAGGACAGCCAGTCACAAACCACCAACTAGGCTTTAAAGCTATAGCAAATCAGTCATTACCTTGCTTTGCTTCTGCTCTTTTAAAATAAGCATCTCTGCAGCTCCTGTGGCTGGAGTGCTCCTCACCGCTTCCACTTTGGTGGTGCCTGAATTGAATCTAATTTTGCTCACATAAAGTCTTAAAATTTTAAATATGCCTCAGTTTGTCTTTTAGGGCTGGCCGTAGAAGTTGGATTTGTGTCCAGTTTCTAGAACAGTGGTTGTCCTCTGGTCAGGCCTTAGGCGTTCTGTGTACAACGTTCCTCTTCTACCACCACCTTCTGGATGCCTCCACCCTCTACCATCTCCCGCGCATCAGATCCCCTAGATGCTCACATTATAACATCGCAGACACTCCTCTGTCTTCCAGCCAGCGTGTGAACTGAAACATTTCCATTCCTGTTGAAGAGTCTGGTGTGACCACTTTCCCAAACACAGCCACTCCCCAGCTGACCCTGGGTAACCACTCTTCTGAACTTGGTCTCCATCACTGACATGGACGTCTTTCTATTTATGCTACATTTTTAAGTATTCATAAACCGCATATAGTATTCTATATTTTGTCTTCTTACTTGCTTTATTTAGTGTTATCTTTGCTAGGTTCATCCATGCTGACACGTAAAGATCTGTCTAGTTCACGTACTTTCCTCGCTATGTAGGATTCCCATGTACGGAAATACAATAATTTATATGTGCTTTTTCCTGTTGATGGATATTTAAATTGTTTCCAATTTTCAGTATGATTTCTTTTAAAAACATGTTTATATACTTTTTAAAGGTTACTTTACATTTACAGTTATTACAAAATATTGCCTATATTCCCTGTGTTGTACAATACATCCTTGAGCCTATTGTGGACCTAGTAGTTTACATCTCTCACTTCCCGACCCCTGTATTGCCCCCTCCTCCCCCTCTGCGCTGGCAACCATTAGTTTGTTCTCTATATCTGTAACTCTCCTTCTGTTTTGTTATATTTGCTAGATAGTTGTATTTTTGAGATTCCATATATAGGTGATATCCTACAGTATTTGTTTCTGTTTGACTTATTTCACTTACCACAATGCCCTCCAAGGCCATCTATGTTGCTGCAAATGGCAAAATTTTGTTCTTTTGTAAGGCTGAGTAGTATGCCATTGGTTATATGTACCACATCTTCTTTATCTATTCATCTCTTGATGACACTTAGGTTGCTTCCATATCTTGGTAATTGTACACAAGGATGCTGCGAACATTGGGGTGCATGTATCTTTTCCAGTACATGTTATTGAGAACACGTGTTTTTGGTTTTTTCAGATTTATACCTAAGAGTGGAGTTGCGAGGTCATATAGTAGTTCTCTTTTTAGGTTTTGGAGAACCCTCCATACTGTTTTCCACAGTGGCTGCACCAGTTTACATCCCTACCAACAGTGTACCAGGGTTCCCTTTTCTCTCAAACATTGTAAATTTTCTTCCGAGTGGTAATTGAGATGATAGTTCAATAATAACATAAGATCAGGTGAAGTCTAAAGAAATTTTAGAAAACCTGGATAAAGTAAGAACACATGTGTTCTCTGGCATCTGAATGTTGGAGAGACACCAAGACATGTGGGCCAAGTTGTGGAGAGAAGGGAAACACAGACGCAAGCTTGACATTTGCTGCAGCTTTTCTCCTTGGGGCATTTGCTGATTCAAACGTTACAGCCTAGGAGCTGAAAAGCCAAAGAGCTCAAAAGACTCTAACCACAGAAGCCAAAGAGCAAGAGCCGATTTACATGGGTAAAAAGCATTTTAACTATGCCAAAGCAGAAAATGAAAAGAAAGAACTTTTCATTGCATTTAATAAAAGTTTAGGGAGATCTTTGTGGTATATTAGTGAACTTATTGGCGGAAATTGAGCCATGTACACTGTGTTGGAGAGGCACCAAGAGTTCAAGAATTCTCACATTTTGAGTACACAATTACCTTACATGTAGGCCTGGTGGCAGCCATTTACATAACAATGATTTGGAGGATGTGGTGTTAGTCAGCTCTTGCTGTGATAATGCTTTGGAAGAAATCGCCCCCAAACTCAGTTACATAAACAAGAATTTATTTTCCTTGGACCTATGGGCGAGTAGCTGCAGTGGCTCTCTTTTAGACCTCTAGATGGCTGGTTTTGCTCCGTGTTTTGGGTCAGTTTGAGGTGTGTCACACACATCTTCCTCTGTAGCCCGAGTGTGAGGCCGCAGCTCCCAGGCCCTGCCTTCTCACAAAGTTCAGTGAAACATAAGAGGTGCATGCAAATAGCAACCATAAGCATGCTGAAGTGGCTATACTAATACCAGAAAATATAGACTTTAAAACAAACAAAAGAGTTACTAGATATGAAAAGGGACATTTTATGATAAAAAAGGGAAGATACCAAAATTTTTAACATATTTGCCCTGAATAAGATAAAACCAAAGTACATGAAGAAGAAAATACCAACACCCATGAAGAATTGAAGGAAGAAATAGATAATTGCACAATATTAGGTAGAGGCTTCAGTACTCCACGGTCAATAATGGATAGAACAATTAGGCAGAAGATCAACAACGATATAGAAGACTTGGACAAGGCTATGAATTAACAAGACCTACTAAATGTCTAGAGAATACTCAACCGAACAGTAAAATGCTCATCCTGCTCAACTACATGTGAAACGTTTCCCAGCATAGACGACATGCTAGGCTGTAAGAAAAGAGTTTAAAAGCCACATACATTGCTGGTGGGAATGTAAAATGGGGCGGCCATTTTACAAAACAGCTTGAGAGTTCCTGCAAGTGTTAAACATCGAGTTACCCTATGACCCAGCAGTTCCATTACTAAATATATACCTAAGAGAAATGAAAACTTATGTCTGCACAAAAGCTTGTACGTGAATGTTCAGGGAAACCTATTTCTAAAAACAAAAGGTGGAAATAATTCAAATGTCAATCTGATAAATGAAGAAACAAAATGTGGAATAGCCGTACAATAGAATAGCATTCAGCTCTAAAAAGGCATGAAATATTGATCCATGTTACAACATGAATGAACCATGAAAGCATTATGTAAAGTTAAAGCAGCCAATCACAAAAGATCACATATTGTATGGTGCCATTTATATGAAGTGCCCAGAATAGCCAATCTGTAGAGACAGGAAGTCGATTAGTGGTTGCCTAGGGCTGAGAGGGTTGAGGAGAATGAAAAAACCTTGTTAATGTGTAATGGGTTTTTTGTGAGGGGACAAAAATCTACAATTGGACTGTCGTGATGGTTCCACAAGTCTTTTAGTGGTTACACTAAGAACCACTGAATTGTATACATAAAAGAGTTGAAATTATGGTATGTAAATGACATCCCAATAAAGCTGTTAAAATTATGATAATTTTATAGTTACAAATTTGAAAATTCATCCCAAATTACACATTCTTAACAAATGCAACCTAACAAGACTAACCCAACAAAGAAAAAATATCTAAAACACCTGTATCTACTCAAAAAGTTGTTTGTATAGTTAAGTACCTTTACAGAAAATGATTTCCAGGGATAAATGGGTTTCCACGTAACTTCCTCCAAATATTTAGGGAAGAAGTATTGGTAATCTTACATAAAAATCTTCCAGGAAACAGAAAACTATATATTGCTCAAAGTATTTATAAGGCCAACATAAGCTTCAGATCAAAAGTAAAAAGAAGGGCTTCCCTGATGGTGCAGTGGTTAAGAATCCACCTCCCAATGCAGGGGACACGGGTTCGAGCCCTTGTGGGGGAAGATCCCACATGACGTGGAGCAGCTACGCCCACGTGCCACAACTGCTGAGCCTGCGCTCTGGAGCCTGCGGGCCACAACTGCTGAGCCCGTGTGCCGCAACTACTGAAGCCTGCATGCCTAGAATCCGTGCTCCACAACAAGACAGGCCACCGCAAGGAGAAGCCTACTCACCACAACAAAGAATAGCCCCCCGCTCACCACAACTACAGAAAGCTCGCGTGCAACAATGAAGACCCAATGCAGCCACAAATAAATAAATAAAAAATAAAGTATAGAATCTTAAAAACAAAACAAAACAAAATCTATAAAGAATATTACAAGAATAGAATCACAGGCCAGTTTCTCTTTTGAAAATGCATGCAAAATGTGTAAACAGAAGCACAAACTGTACCCATGGTATGTAAAACAATCATATATCAGAATCAAAGTAGCTTTATTTTGGTAATGCCAGGTTGCTTTAATGTTCAAACATGAAATTCATCCCAGGAATGAATTAGAGTGGGAAAAGAAGTCATTTTAAACGAAGCCTTGGGAATTCCCTGGTTTTCCAGTGGTTAGAACTTGGCGCTTTCACTGCTGGGGCCCTGGGGTCCAATCCCAGGTCAGGGAAATAAGATCCTCCAAGACATGAGGCAGGGCCCCGAAAAAAAAAATAATGATGTCTTAACCAGGAGAAGCAGAAGATCGAATAAACATAACAGATAACACCTTATGAAAAGTAGGTGAAGATTATGGAATATTCTAAAATTTAAAACAAAAAGAAACTTTTAAAGATTCCAAAGGATGTGACTAATACTGTACATAGGCAAAAAATAAAATGAAATAAAATATACAAATGATGGGAGCCCCAGAATCCAGAAGCCCAAGTCCTGTCTCTGAAGATTCCCATTCAGTGGGTTCTGGATTTCCTCTGTGTGTCAAAACCTACAGGTGATTCTGATACGACTCACAGACACAATGTAAAGCTTCTGCTTTGCAGGAGAGAATACCAGATTATTCTGTTATTTTATAGTTACACTAACAGGTTGTACTATTGACGGATAAGTCTGATGTCAAAATGCACTCCCCACTAGGGATAAAAAAGGAACTAGTAGTCTCTACTGCTACTTGGTGGCAGCATGCATGTATTGCAAGAGCAATTATTGTAGGAATCCAAATTAGTGGAACATTTTAGAATTGGAAAACTACATACAGATCATCTAGTCAAGCTTCCAACTGTTATAGTTGTAAAAACTAAGGCCCATATAAATGAAATGATTTATCTCCAAAGAGTGTTAGTGAAAGTGTATGAAATAAAAAGTATCTCTGAACTTTTAATTTAGTGCTGTTTATATTAATCTCAAGTACTAGCTTAAACTTCGGTGTGACAGATTTGGGATTGAATTCTTGCTCAGATTTACTGATTGTGTGCCTTTTAGTAAGTTACTAAAACACGCTTTATTTTTTAACAGGTTTATTTATTTATTTATTTTTGGCTGCATAGGCTCTTCATTGCTGTGTGCGGGCTTTCTCTAGTTGCAGTGAGCGGGGGCTACTCTTTGTTGCAGTGCGCAGGCTTCTCATTGGGGTGGCTTCTCGTTGTTGCTGAGCATGGAGTGTAGGTGTGTGGGCTTCAGTAGTTTTGGATCACGGGCTCTAGAGCGCAGGCTCGGTAGTTGTGGCGCACGGTCTTAGTTGCTCCGTGGCATGTGCAGTCTCATTTGCAGGTGCTGGGGAGGATTAAATGAGCTCATATGATATCCAATTGACTGAGGCAGAGTAGGCTTGGGATGAATCTTTGCTTGGTTTTCATTAGCTGCGGCGAAGAGGATGACAGCTTGGTGCCTCTCCAAATTTCACATGGGTGTGCCTCCCTTGGGGATCTTGTTAAATGCAGGCTGGTATTCAGTAGTTCTGGGTGGGGCCTGGATTCTGTCCTGCTAAGAAGCTCCTAGGTGACGGTGATGCTGAGGGCAAGCGTCCAGCTCCTGCATTTCTCCCTTTCCGGAAGAGCAGGACGTCTGCCCCCCGGGAGGAGAAAACATCCACAAAGTGACTACTAGGCACCAGCTTCCCTTACATGCAAGGGACCTTTACCACTGCTCCCAACCATTGTGTCTGAGGCGCAGCAAGCCAAAACACTGAGATGCTGAGGTTTGCAGCAAAGAGGAGGTTTATTCACAGGGCAGCCATGCGAGGAAGTGACGTGAAAATAGGTCTCCAATCCTCCTTCCCGAAAGCAAGGGGCTTGGGGTATCTGTGGGATAAAGAATAAAGAAGCAGGGCAGTATGGGTCATGGGGAGCTTGAGGCAAGGTGATTGGACAAAGATGTGCTCCTCATTGTTCTGAGCTGGTGTAATAGGCTACAGGGCTCAGCACATTCTCAGGCTGGAGTTTTTGGCCCTCTGATGGCAGAAGGCCAAAAGGCACTTGCCCAGGTGGAAGATCGGTGGTCCTCTCCACTCTAAACCAGCTCCGCCTACCTAGGCACAGCTGATTCCAAGTTCCTGGACAATACCGGGGCAAACATCTTTTTGCTTATGCTACGTGCTACTTGGAGGACGTGCAAGTGTTCAAGGTACCTTGATGAGTGAAGACAGGATTTCACTAATCATGACACATGGTTTCACTTCCAGGTGAGCAGAAGAGACCTGTAGGCTGAGTCTGGCTCCTGGCACCTGGAATTGGAGGCAGATGGTTTAAAAACGGGCTCCCCCACCCTCTGTGTGATCTGAGGTAGATAGACTATTGATCCTTTTCTCCAATTAAAATGTGTGACTGGAAACACACTTAGTGGCATGTCTGACACACAGTAGTTATGCTACCGTAGGTCATTCTTGGAAACTGAAGCCGTGGTTTTGAGGGATCATCAAAACGAGTACAATGCTTGCCATGTTTCTCCTTGTTCATCCTGGTGACAAACCTGGTAGAGAGAGCTCCATCCTTTCCCACAGGACCACACCCCTAGTACTTAGAGTGAAGTGGTTATGTCTCACTTAAGGCACCTTTTCCTTTTCCTTCCTTCTTTTTTCTTCATTAATCTTCATCCAACTGGCCTTTCTAAATTTTACACAAAACAAAACCATTTCTCAATGGATTCAGATACTACCCCAAGTTAGTATTCCAACCAAGTTCTTGATCTTCCGGGTCTCATCATCAGAAATTTCTGAGCCTAAATCTTCTCCAGTTTCTAGGATCACTCATTTTCTCATTTCTCCCTTCTCCTTTGAGTTCAGAGTCTTGCCAATTTAGTCCCTTCCCTAACCACAACTTATAATAAGGTGACACAGCAAAGTGATGAAAGTCTAGACGGTCTGGTTTTACTCCTGGGTTTTTGCCACCTACTTACTGTGTGGCATTAGGCAAGCTATTCAACGTCTCTGGGCCTCAGTTTCCCCCCAAAAGTGAATATTACGAATATGACCTGCCGGGCTTCCATAGTGGTGCAGTGGTTGGGAGTCCGCCTGCTGATGCAGGGGGCACGGGTTCATGCCCCGGTCCGGGAGGATCCCACATGCCGTGGAGCGGTTGGGCCCGTGAGCCATGGCCGCTGAGCCCGGGCGTCCAGAGCCTGTGATCGGCAGCGGGAGAGGCCACGACAGTGAGAGGCCTGCGTACCACAAAAAAAAAGAACATTACCTGCCTATAGGGCTGCCATTATGAGGAATATGTGGGTTAATATTTGTTAAGAACTTAGAATAGTACTTGTTATAGTCTAAGCACTACAGTTGTGCTTTTTAATAATAATAAATGAAATTGCAAATGTATACCTTACTCAACTTTCTGTCATAACTTTGAAGTGTTGGTCTATCTGTTGGGTCTTGTCAGCCTGTAAAGGAGGTGAGGTGTCCGTAGCTTTGGTGTGAGACGTGCTGCCTGCCGAAGCACCGATGCCCGTCAACGCCGTGACCGCCAAAGCCGTGAACGGGTGCTGGAGAAAGCAGGAGCAGAATGGAAGATGACGGCGTGGGAAGGAGGTGTGGTGTCCATAGGTTCGGGGTCTGAGGTGCTGCCTGCTGAAGCACCGATGCCCGCCAAAGCCGTAAATGGGGTGCTGGAGAAAACAGGAGCAGAACGGAAGATGACGGCGTGGGAAGGAGGCGTGGTGTCCATAGGTTCGGGGTCAGACGTGCTGCCTGCTGAAGCACCGATGCCCGGCAAAGGCGTAAATGGGGTGCTGGGGAAAACAGGAGCAGAATGGTAGATGATGGCGTGGGAAGGAGGTGTGGTGTCCATGGGTTCCATATCAGAGCTGCTGCGTGCCTGATCTGAGAGCAGAGAGTGCAGTGGGAGAGCTTCTCACTCCTTTTATATCTGACGGCTCCGCCTGCCTCTGTGACATGTCCATTGTACGTGTCACAGAGAAAGGGCGGGCGGGGCAGAGGGTGAGTCAGGGGGCACATGCGAGCCCAGCTGGTGGAGAAACCCCAGCCCAAAGGCAAAAGGCGGGGCCCCTTCTGGACTTTCTAGTGGCTGGGTCTTCTCGCTGTGGGTGGCAGGTGTTTGGCACGGGATGGGCCACCATGCAGAGACTGTTGGGGACTGTGGAGGCCTTCTCCTTCAGAGCTCACCCTGCCTGGGCACCGGCTCTGCAGGCCCCTCAGCTGCGCGTATGTATCGGCCAGCCCTTCCCCACTACGGGGCCCAGAGGCCAGAGGCTGCTCAGAGCTGAGGGCAGGAGGCACCCAGAGCTTGCCAGGGTGTGGGCCACCTCCTCCGGGGACCTCCCCAGCTTCTCTGCGAGGCCTGGAGACAGGATCGCCTTCTCCAGGGCTGCTCAGCTGCCAGCATCACCGTGAGCCAGGTGGCGAAGGTTTCTGAGCAGGAGATGCAGAGCCCTGATCCGACTGCATGCTGCACCCCACGATGTCCCTTCCTGGCAGGTAGGTTCTTTCTTCACTTCTTTTTTGAAATTTGGTCAGACAACATGTAAACCTTGCACTGTTCTTCAGGGTATACAGATGGTAGTGGCTTAGCCGGGATTCGAAGCAAGCCTGTGTGATTCCAGAGCTCGTGTTCTGGACTGTGGTGCCCCCTTATCATATATGCTTCATGTGTTCCTTGTTTTTCATTTTTTCTTGTAGTCCTTATGGTACTTAGCCCTAAGTGCCATACCTGTAACGAACAGCTACACTGCCCTGTGGGAGGTCTTCTTCTGTTCAACACATGAATTGGTCATCCACCGCACTGTGTTCTAATCTCAGAAGATACAGGTCAGGGACCACCAGTTGTCAGCTGGTGCTACCATTGGTGCTGCCATTCCACATGTCTAACTGAGGCTTGAAGGCCGGATTTTCCCTTTGTCTGGTTTGAAGGATCCAGATATGTAAAGATTATAGTCTAGATAAATCATGGGCTATCCTGAAAGAAATTCACCAGTGAATTGTTCCGTATGGATTAGAAGCCAGTTTCTCTGGCCTTCCTGGAGTATATCCAGCAAGGCGTCTCATTCATGTCTAGAAAGCCAATATATCCTTTATTGCAACTTCAGCGTGGAGCGATGTATTGGTTTAAAGTACGATCAACACAACTTGGTCATTGTGAGTAGGCCAGCTGGGTCCACTCTTTATTACACATATGTAACTCGAGACATTCTTATGCCCAAGAGAGGAGACGTACTCTTGGGTGTCTAGGACGAGGGAAACATGTGTTGTTATTCAGGAGCTGGAAGCTGATGGTCTACACATCACTTGACCTTGTTTAAAACTTGTGTCTTTGGCTTGCTTCATTGGAGTGTTTTCTCTCTCCTGGGGCTGACATTGTGTGTTATGTATCACACAGGTGACATGTAGAAGTTTCAGAACCCAGAATCGTATAGATCAGTCAAAATGTATTTCTATAGTTTTGTTCAAAGTGTATGGAAAATAACACTGGGCATAATTCATATATTCCAGAATTAGTTGGACCCTCTGCTCATGAGATTCTTTTTATCGTATGTCACAGCAAATTTGGACTTCCATCCCCAATAAACTTTGGGGTTGGAGGACACAAAAAGCTTTTGCTCACACCTAAATTATGTCTGAAAGAAAAGGGTAAATATTATAAGCCCTTTCTAACCTCTCCAAGAGCAGAAATGATTTACAGCTGTGGCATTGAACCCTAATTCCTCGATCTCATTTGAGGAGAGTTCAGTAAGAAACAATGTCTTGATTTTTGTTTGTTTGGTTTCTTCCCTGTTTTCTCATCTTGCTTACCAACAATCCATTGTAATTCATGAGTTAGTATGGCAGCAGGCTGAGTGTTCCCTGGAGCTCATTAAATGATCTTTTTTTCCTAAAATAACTTTTGTGTCCTTGTTTTCAGCCCCTCTTCTTTCCTCTGCCCTTTACTACAACCAGAGCTCAGCAAAAGCTGACTGGCTTTGTGCAGACCTTACTTAGGGTTAGTCTTTTCTTCATTATTTTATTCATGGCTCCTCCATTTCATTGTTTGCCTTCTCGAAATGTGTTGAAATCTTTCTGTGGTGGATGACTTCCAAAATGTCTTGGCTTTGATTGGTTGATTAAGTTTGGTATTTCTACAGTATTGTTTAAATATGGTTTCAGGAGGAACAGAAAGTGAATATGTTTCCTTGTCTGCCATCTTGAGCTGAAAATCCCTGTGGATTTTAGCATCCAATGTTCCCATGGGAAAAAAACCCAACCTTGGCATTAATAGATGTGACACTCAAGATTTCAGCTTTTCGTGGGCAATCACTGAGGATTGGAATATGTGGTTATTTCTAAAGGGAAAATAATAACTACCTCATGGAGAAGATTTGAGGATTAAATTAGAGAATGAACATGAAAATGCTTTGTAAGGCTTAAAAGTCTATAAAAATGTTTTTTGTTTTTATTTGATTTGTTGCTATTTCAACTTTACTCGACAGTTGCTTATGACCTTACTTATGTGATAAAATGGCCCCTGGTTTATTGTTTTGAAAGCCAGAATATATTTTTCAATAGCTCGATGGAAATGGCATCATTTGTGAAGGTTAAGGGTGAAGGGATAAATGTTTCTTGACACCTATCACTTTACAGTGTTTTCAGGAACTAATTGACACTTGTATTCCTCTTCCAAATTTTGTTGAGCACCTCCTACGAGCCACATGCTTTACATCAGGTGTTGGAAAGCATTTTCTGGATTTTAAATATCTTAGGCTTTGTGGGCCATATACAGCTTCTGTAGCTTCTCCTCTTTCTTCTTCAACAAGCTTTCTGAACGTGAGAACCATTATTAGCTCACAGTCCCACAGATCCAGGCTGAGAGCCTGATTTGATTTGTGGCCATGATTTGCCGATTCCTGCTCTGCGTCCTCACTGAGGAGGGGGACCATGTTTGAGTAATCACTTCTTTGAATCAACTCTTGGTCTTCTGGGGCTTGTCCTTACTCTCCTACACTCTCTAATCAACATGGCATCCAGAGAGATCCTGTTAAAACATAAGTCAGATCATGTCACTGAAATCTCTTCAATGGCTTCTTCACAGAAGAATCAAAGTCCTCAAAGTGCCTCCAGAGCCCTAGAAATGTGGACCTCTGTTTCGTGTCTGACTGTTTCCTTCTCCTCTCCACTTTGCTTGCTCTGTTTTCCACACACTGCCATCCTTTCTGCTCCTTGGGTACTCCAGCCTACTCTAGCCTCATTGACTTTCCATCGGACTGTTCCCTCTACCTGTACTATTCACTTCCCAGATATGCTCCTTGCTCCCTCTTAAATTTTATCTTCCCCAGAAAGTCCTCAGGGATCACTTAGTTTCAGCTAGCAGCCTCCTCCTAGCATCTAACCATCTCCATCTCCCTTCCCTGGTTGCTGTTTTTCTCCAGCACTTCCCTTATATATGCCCGCACTGTTGCGGCTCAGATTCAGCAAGTGATCATTGCCGCAGCATGGCCTCGGGGACCCTGGCTGCGGACACGATGTCCACACCTGCCTGGTGGCCCCTGCTCGCCTCACGGCCCCTCAGGTGCAGCATGCGCAGGACCCACATTGCAGGCAGAAGACACAGGGCCACTGGCCCCAGCTAGGCAGGCCCCTCGATGCCGTGCTCATGTTGGCTCAGACCTCTTCGCTCTCCGCGCTGCGGTTCAAACCTGTGGGCAGCGCTGTGTGGGCGGGGATCGAAGACCTCCGCCCGCTCCTCAGTGTGTCAGCACGCAGCCCCGCCTCCCATGGGGACCCAGCCTGAGGAGCAGGGGCAGGAGATTCGAGACTAGGGTGGCGCGAAAGGTAGGAGGTGTGGAGAGTATGGGGTTTACAAAAAGTGTTTGCTGACTGATCCAAACAAAAGTGAGACATGGTTGTATCAACGCATTTAAAAAGTCATTAAACTGCCGCTAAGTGTCTGTGATCACCCCGCCTAGGAGAGAGCGTGCACTCCGTGAGGGACACATGAAAGGCTGAGTGAACGTCTACCTGTGGTCCGTTACCTGGTGCACGGGTGTGTGAATTTTTGCGGAGAGCTCTTAATTTCTGTTGTCTCTGCTGACTTGACACGGTGGTTGGCAAACAGTGACGTGTTCAGTGTATTCAGGACATGATCATGGTTACTAATAATCACTTTGTTTTGCGCTGACACCTCCACAGAGAATTTACTACTGAATGTCCACTTTACAGAAGAGAAACTGAGGCGTAGGAAGTGAAGTGACTGAGTAAGAGGAATGACTCAGACAACTGGTGTTAGTAAATTAACCCTGCAGGGGGCCGTTAGACTGTGGTGGCTCTAGTGATGCGGCCGCCTATGTAAAGCAAGGAAAATCTAAGCCTGTCAACGGCTCAGGGTGACGGACACCGCTGAGGACAGCCAGTCACAAACCACCAACTAGGCTTTAAAGCTATAGCAAATCAGTCATTACCTTGCTTTGCTTCTGCTCTTTTAAAATAAGCATCTCTGCAGCTCCTGTGGCTGGAGTGCTCCTCACCGCTTCCACTTTGGTGGTGCCTGAATTGAATCTAATTTTGCTCACATAAAGTCTTAAAATTTTAAATATGCCTCAGTTTGTCTTTTAGGGCTGGCCGTAGAAGTTGGATTTGTGTCCAGTTTCTAGAACAGTGGTTGTCCTCTGGTCAGGCCTTAGGCGTTCTGTGTACAACGTTCCTCTTCTACCACCACCTTCTGGATGCCTCCACCCTCTACCATCTCCCGCGCATCAGATCCCCTAGATGCTCACATTATAACATCGCAGACACTCCTCTGTCTTCCAGCCAGCGTGTGAACTGAAACATTTCCATTCCTGTTGAAGAGTCTGGTGTGACCACTTTCCCAAACACAGCCACTCCCCAGCTGACCCTGGGTAACCACTCTTCTGAACTTGGTCTCCATCACTGACATGGACGTCTTTCTATTTATGCTACATTTTTAAGTATTCATAAACCGCATATAGTATTCTATATTTTGTCTTCTTACTTGCTTTATTTAGTGTTATCTTTGCTAGGTTCATCCATGCTGACACGTAAAGATCTGTCTAGTTCACGTACTTTCCTCGCTATGTAGGATTCCCATGTACGGAAATACAATAATTTATATGTGCTTTTTCCTGTTGATGGATATTTAAATTGTTTCCAATTTTCAGTATGATTTCTTTTAAAAACATGTTTATATACTTTTTAAAGGTTACTTTACATTTACAGTTATTACAAAATATTGCCTATATTCCCTGTGTTGTACAATACATCCTTGAGCCTATTGTGGACCTAGTAGTTTACATCTCTCACTTCCCGACCCCTGTATTGCCCCCTCCTCCCCCTCTGCGCTGGCAACCATTAGTTTGTTCTCTATATCTGTAACTCTCCTTCTGTTTTGTTATATTTGCTAGATAGTTGTATTTTTGAGATTCCATATATAGGTGATATCCTACAGTATTTGTTTCTGTTTGACTTATTTCACTTACCACAATGCCCTCCAAGGCCATCTATGTTGCTGCAAATGGCAAAATTTTGTTCTTTTGTAAGGCTGAGTAGTATGCCATTGGTTATATGTACCACATCTTCTTTATCTATTCATCTCTTGATGACACTTAGGTTGCTTCCATATCTTGGTAATTGTACACAAGGATGCTGCGAACATTGGGGTGCATGTATCTTTTCCAGTACATGTTATTGAGAACACGTGTTTTTGGTTTTTTCAGATTTATACCTAAGAGTGGAGTTGCGAGGTCATATAGTAGTTCTCTTTTTAGGTTTTGGAGAACCCTCCATACTGTTTTCCACAATGGCTGCACCAGTTTACATCCCTACCAACAGTGTACCAGGGTTCCCTTTTCTCTCAAACATTGTAAATTTTCTTCCGAGTGGTAATTGAGATGATAGTTCAATAATAACATAAGATCAGGTGAAGTCTAAAGAAATTTTAGAAAACCTGGATAAAGTAAGAACACATGTGTTCTCTGGCATCTGAATGTTGGAGAGACACCAAGACATGTGGGCCAAGTTGTGGAGAGAAGGGAAACACAGACGCAAGCTTGACATTTGCTGCAGCTTTTCTCCTTGGGGCATTTGCTGATTCAAACGTTACAGCCTAGGAGCTGAAAAGCCAAAGAGCTCAAAAGACTCTAACCACAGAAGCCAAAGAGCAAGAGCCGATTTACATGGGTAAAAAGCATTTTAACTATGCCAAAGCAGAAAATGAAAAGAAAGAACTTTTCATTGCATTTAATAAAAGTTTAGGGAGATCTTTGTGGTATATTAGTGAACTTATTGGCGGAAATTGAGCCATGTACACTGTGTTGGAGAGGCACCAAGAGTTCAAGAATTCTCACATTTTGAGTACACAATTACCTTACATGTAGGCCTGGTGGCAGCCATTTACATAACAATGATTTGGAGGATGTGGTGTTAGTCAGCTCTTGCTGTGATAATGCTTTGGAAGAAATCGCCCCCAAACTCAGTTACATAAACAAGAATTTATTTTCCTTGGACCTATGGGCGAGTAGCTGCAGTGGCTCTCTTTTAGACCTCTAGATGGCTGGTTTTGCTCCGTGTTTTGGGTCAGTTTGAGGTGTGTCACACACATCTTCCTCTGTAGCCCGAGTGTGAGGCCGCAGCTCCCAGGCCCTGCCTTCTCACAAAGTTCAGTGAAACATAAGAGGTGCATGCAAATAGCAACCATAAGCATGCTGAAGTGGCTATACTAATACCAGAAAATATAGACTTTAAAACAAACAAAAGAGTTACTAGATATGAAAAGGGACATTTTATGATAAAAAAGGGAAGATACCAAAATTTTTAACATATTTGCCCTGAATAAGATAAAACCAAAGTACATGAAGAAGAAAATACCAACACCCATGAAGAATTGAAGGAAGAAATAGATAATTGCACAATATTAGGTAGAGGCTTCAGTACTCCACGGTCAATAATGGATAGAACAATTAGGCAGAAGATCAACAACGATATAGAAGACTTGGACAAGGCTATGAATTAACAAGACCTACTAAATGTCTAGAGAATACTCAACCGAACAGTAAAATGCTCATCCTGCTCAACTACATGTGAAACGTTTCCCAGCATAGACGACATGCTAGGCTGTAAGAAAAGAGTTTAAAAGCCACATACATTGCTGGTGGGAATGTAAAATGGGGCGGCCATTTTACAAAACAGCTTGAGAGTTCCTGCAAGTGTTAAACATCGAGTTACCCTATGACCCAGCAGTTCCATTACTAAATATATACCTAAGAGAAATGAAAACTTATGTCTGCACAAAAGCTTGTACGTGAATGTTCAGGGAAACCTATTTCTAAAAACAAAAGGTGGAAATAATTCAAATGTCAATCTGATAAATGAAGAAACAAAATGTGGAATAGCCGTACAATAGAATAGCATTCAGCTCTAAAAAGGCATGAAATATTGATCCATGTTACAACATGAATGAACCATGAAAGCATTATGTAAAGTTAAAGCAGCCAATCACAAAAGATCACATATTGTATGGTGCCATTTATATGAAGTGCCCAGAATAGCCAATCTGTAGAGACAGGAAGTCGATTAGTGGTTGCCTAGGGCTGAGAGGGTTGAGGAGAATGAAAAAACCTTGTTAATGTGTAATGGGTTTTTTGTGAGGGGACAAAAATCTACAATTGGACTGTCGTGATGGTTCCACAAGTCTTTTAGTGGTTACACTAAGAACCACTGAATTGTATACATAAAAGAGTTGAAATTATGGTATGTAAATGACATCCCAATAAAGCTGTTAAAATTATGATAATTTTATAGTTACAAATTTGAAAATTCATCCCAAATTACACATTCTTAACAAATGCAACCTAACAAGACTAACCCAACAAAGAAAAAATATCTAAAACACCTGTATCTACTCAAAAAGTTGTTTGTATAGTTAAGTACCTTTACAGAAAATGATTTCCAGGGATAAATGGGTTTCCACGTAACTTCCTCCAAATATTTAGGGAAGAAGTATTGGTAATCTTACATAAAAATCTTCCAGGAAACAGAAAACTATATATTGCTCAAAGTATTTATAAGGCCAACATAAGCTTCAGATCAAAAGTAAAAAGAAGGGCTTCCCTGATGGTGCAGTGGTTAAGAATCCACCTCCCAATGCAGGGGACACGGGTTCGAGCCCTTGTGGGGGAAGATCCCACATGACGTGGAGCAGCTACGCCCACGTGCCACAACTGCTGAGCCTGCGCTCTGGAGCCTGCGGGCCACAACTGCTGAGCCCGTGTGCCGCAACTACTGAAGCCTGCATGCCTAGAATCCGTGCTCCACAACAAGACAGGCCACCGCAAGGAGAAGCCTACTCACCACAACAAAGAATAGCCCCCCGCTCACCACAACTACAGAAAGCTCGCGTGCAACAATGAAGACCCAATGCAGCCACAAATAAATAAATAAAAAATAAAGTATAGAATCTTAAAAACAAAACAAAACAAAATCTATAAAGAATATTACAAGAATAGAATCACAGGCCAGTTTCTCTTTTGAAAATGCATGCAAAATGTGTAAACAGAAGCACAAACTGTACCCATGGTATGTAAAACAATCATATATCAGAATCAAAGTAGCTTTATTTTGGTAATGCCAGGTTGCTTTAATGTTCAAACATGAAATTCATCCCAGGAATGAATTAGAGTGGGAAAAGAAGTCATTTTAAACGAAGCCTTGGGAATTCCCTGGTTTTCCAGTGGTTAGAACTTGGCGCTTTCACTGCTGGGGCCCTGGGGTCCAATCCCAGGTCAGGGAAATAAGATCCTCCAAGACATGAGGCAGGGCCCCGAAAAAAAAAATAATGATGTCTTAACCAGGAGAAGCAGAAGATCGAATAAACATAACAGATAACACCTTATGAAAAGTAGGTGAAGATTATGGAATATTCTAAAATTTAAAACAAAAAGAAACTTTTAAAGATTCCAAAGGATGTGACTAATACTGTACATAGGCAAAAAATAAAATGAAATAAAATATACAAATGATGGGAGCCCCAGAATCCAGAAGCCCAAGTCCTGTCTCTGAAGATTCCCATTCAGTGGGTTCTGGATTTCCTCTGTGTGTCAAAACCTACAGGTGATTCTGATACGACTCACAGACACAATGTAAAGCTTCTGCTTTGCAGGAGAGAATACCAGATTATTCTGTTATTTTATAGTTACACTAACAGGTTGTACTATTGACGGATAAGTCTGATGTCAAAATGCACTCCCCACTAGGGATAAAAAAGGAACTAGTAGTCTCTACTGCTACTTGGTGGCAGCATGCATGTATTGCAAGAGCAATTATTGTAGGAATCCAAATTAGTGGAACATTTTAGAATTGGAAAACTACATACAGATCATCTAGTCAAGCTTCCAACTGTTATAGTTGTAAAAACTAAGGCCCATATAAATGAAATGATTTATCTCCAAAGAGTGTTAGTGAAAGTGTATGAAATAAAAAGTATCTCTGAACTTTTAATTTAGTGCTGTTTATATTAATCTCAAGTACTAGCTTAAACTTCGGTGTGACAGATTTGGGATTGAATTCTTGCTCAGATTTACTGATTGTGTGCCTTTTAGTAAGTTACTAAAACACGCTTTATTTTTTAACAGGTTTATTTATTTATTTATTTTTGGCTGCATAGGCTCTTCATTGCTGTGTGCGGGCTTTCTCTAGTTGCAGTGAGCGGGGGCTACTCTTTGTTGCAGTGCGCAGGCTTCTCATTGGGGTGGCTTCTCGTTGTTGCTGAGCATGGAGTGTAGGTGTGTGGGCTTCAGTAGTTTTGGATCACGGGCTCTAGAGCGCAGGCTCGGTAGTTGTGGCGCACGGTCTTAGTTGCTCCGTGGCATGTGCAGTCTCATTTGCAGGTGCTGGGGAGGATTAAATGAGCTCATATGATATCCAATTGACTGAGGCAGAGTAGGCTTGGGATGAATCTTTGCTTGGTTTTCATTAGCTGCGGCGAAGAGGATGACAGCTTGGTGCCTCTCCAAATTTCACATGGGTGTGCCTCCCTTGGGGATCTTGTTAAATGCAGGCTGGTATTCAGTAGTTCTGGGTGGGGCCTGGATTCTGTCCTGCTAAGAAGCTCCTAGGTGACGGTGATGCTGAGGGCAAGCGTCCAGCTCCTGCATTTCTCCCTTTCCGGAAGAGCAGGACGTCTGCCCCCCGGGAGGAGAAAACATCCACAAAGTGACTACTAGGCACCAGCTTCCCTTACATGCAAGGGACCTTTACCACTGCTCCCAACCATTGTGTCTGAGGCGCAGCAAGCCAAAACACTGAGATGCTGAGGTTTGCAGCAAAGAGGAGGTTTATTCACAGGGCAGCCATGCGAGGAAGTGACGTGAAAATAGGTCTCCAATCCTCCTTCCCGAAAGCAAGGGGCTTGGGGTATCTGTGGGATAAAGAATAAAGAAGCAGGGCAGTATGGGTCATGGGGAGCTTGAGGCAAGGTGATTGGACAAAGATGTGCTCCTCATTGTTCTGAGCTGGTGTAATAGGCTACAGGGCTCAGCACATTCTCAGGCTGGAGTTTTTGGCCCTCTGATGGCAGAAGGCCAAAAGGCACTTGCCCAGGTGGAAGATCGGTGGTCCTCTCCACTCTAAACCAGCTCCGCCTACCTAGGCACAGCTGATTCCAAGTTCCTGGACAATACCGGGGCAAACATCTTTTTGCTTATGCTACGTGCTACTTGGAGGACGTGCAAGTGTTCAAGGTACCTTGATGAGTGAAGACAGGATTTCACTAATCATGACACATGGTTTCACTTCCAGGTGAGCAGAAGAGACCTGTAGGCTGAGTCTGGCTCCTGGCACCTGGAATTGGAGGCAGATGGTTTAAAAACGGGCTCCCCCACCCTCTGTGTGATCTGAGGTAGATAGACTATTGATCCTTTTCTCCAATTAAAATGTGTGACTGGAAACACACTTAGTGGCATGTCTGACACACAGTAGTTATGCTACCGTAGGTCATTCTTGGAAACTGAAGCCGTGGTTTTGAGGGATCATCAAAACGAGTACAATGCTTGCCATGTTTCTCCTTGTTCATCCTGGTGACAAACCTGGTAGAGAGAGCTCCATCCTTTCCCACAGGACCACACCCCTAGTACTTAGAGTGAAGTGGTTATGTCTCACTTAAGGCACCTTTTCCTTTTCCTTCCTTCTTTTTTCTTCATTAATCTTCATCCAACTGGCCTTTCTAAATTTTACACAAAACAAAACCATTTCTCAATGGATTCAGATACTACCCCAAGTTAGTATTCCAACCAAGTTCTTGATCTTCCGGGTCTCATCATCAGAAATTTCTGAGCCTAAATCTTCTCCAGTTTCTAGGATCACTCATTTTCTCATTTCTCCCTTCTCCTTTGAGTTCAGAGTCTTGCCAATTTAGTCCCTTCCCTAACCACAACTTATAATAAGGTGACACAGCAAAGTGATGAAAGTCTAGACGGTCTGGTTTTACTCCTGGGTTTTTGCCACCTACTTACTGTGTGGCATTAGGCAAGCTATTCAACGTCTCTGGGCCTCAGTTTCCCCCCAAAAGTGAATATTACGAATATGACCTGCCGGGCTTCCATAGTGGTGCAGTGGTTGGGAGTCCGCCTGCTGATGCAGGGGGCACGGGTTCATGCCCCGGTCCGGGAGGATCCCACATGCCGTGGAGCGGTTGGGCCCGTGAGCCATGGCCGCTGAGCCCGGGCGTCCAGAGCCTGTGATCGGCAGCGGGAGAGGCCACGACAGTGAGAGGCCTGCGTACCACAAAAAAAAAGAACATTACCTGCCTATAGGGCTGCCATTATGAGGAATATGTGGGTTAATATTTGTTAAGAACTTAGAATAGTACTTGTTATAGTCTAAGCACTACAGTTGTGCTTTTTAATAATAATAAATGAAATTGCAAATGTATACCTTACTCAACTTTCTGTCATAACTTTGAAGTGTTGGTCTATCTGTTGGGTCTTGTCAGCCTGTAAAGGAGGTGAGGTGTCCGTAGCTTTGGTGTGAGACGTGCTGCCTGCCGAAGCACCGATGCCCGTCAACGCCGTGACCGCCAAAGCCGTGAACGGGTGCTGGAGAAAGCAGGAGCAGAATGGAAGATGACGGCGTGGGAAGGAGGTGTGGTGTCCATAGGTTCGGGGTCTGAGGTGCTGCCTGCTGAAGCACCGATGCCCGCCAAAGCCGTAAGTGGGGTGCTGGAGAAAACAGGAGCAGAACGGAAGATGACGGCGTGGGAAGGAGGCGTGGTGTCCATAGGTTCGGGGTCAGACGTGCTGCCTGCTGAAGCACCGATGCCCGGCAAAGGCGTAAATGGGGTGCTGGGGAAAACAGGAGCAGAATGGTAGATGATGGCGTGGGAAGGAGGTGTGGTGTCCATGGGTTCCATATCAGAGCTGCTGCGTGCCTGATCTGAGAGCAGAGAGTGCAGTGGGAGAGCTTCTCACTCCTTTTATATCTGACGGCTCCGCCTGCCTCTGTGACATGTCCATTGTACGTGTCACAGAGAAAGGGCGGGCGGGGCAGAGGGTGAGTCAGGGGGCACATGCGAGCCCAGCTGGTGGAGAAACCCCAGCCCAAAGGCAAAAGGCGGGGCCCCTTCTGGACTTTCTAGTGGCTGGGTCTTCTCGCTGTGGGTGGCAGGTGTTTGGCACGGGATGGGCCACCATGCAGAGACTGTTGGGGACTGTGGAGGCCTTCTCCTTCAGAGCTCACCCTGCCTGGGCACCGGCTCTGCAGGCCCCTCAGCTGCGCGTATGTATCGGCCAGCCCTTCCCCACTACGGGGCCCAGAGGCCAGAGGCTGCTCAGAGCTGAGGGCAGGAGGC
Source organism: Mesoplodon mirus (assembly GCF_964341445.2). Lineage (NCBI taxonomy): Eukaryota > Metazoa > Chordata > Mammalia > Artiodactyla > Ziphiidae > Mesoplodon > Mesoplodon mirus. Next base: position 501,481 of record NW_028295607.1, read on the forward strand.
ACCCAGAGCTTGCCAGGGTGTGGGCCACCTCCTCCGGGGACCTCCCCAGCTTCTCTGCGAGGCCTGGAGACAGGATCGCCTTCTCCAGGGCTGCTCAGCTGCCAGCATCACCGTGAGCCAGGTGGCGAAGGTTTCTGAGCAGGAGATGCAGAGCCCTGATCCGACTGCATGCTGCACCCCACGATGTCCCTTCCTGGCAGGTAGGTTCTTTCTTCACTTCTTTTTTGAAATTTGGTCAGACAACATGTAAACCTTGCACTGTTCTTCAGGGTATACAGATGGTAGTGGCTTAGCCGGGATTCGAAGCAAGCCTGTGTGATTCCAGAGCTCGTGTTCTGGACTGCGGTGCCCCCTTATCATATATGCTTCATGTGTTCCTTGTTTTTCATTTTTTCTTGTAGTCCTTATGGTACTTAGCCCTAAGTGCCATACCTGTAACGAACAGCTACACTGCCCTGTGGGAGGTCTTCTTCTGTTCAACACATGAATTGGTCATCCACCGCACTGTGTTCTAATCTCAGAAGATACAGGTCAGGGACCACCAGTTGTCAGCTGGTGCTACCATTGGTGCTGCCATTCCACATGTCTAACTGAGGCTTGAAGGCCGGATTTTCCCTTTGTCTGGTTTGAAGGATCCAGATATGTAAAGATTATAGTCTAGATAAATCATGGGCTATCCTGAAAGAAATTCACCAGTGAATTGTTCCGTATGGATTAGAAGCCAGTTTCTCTGGCCTTCCTGGAGTATATCCAGCAAGGCGTCTCATTCATGTCTAGAAAGCCAATATATCCTTTATTGCAACTTCAGCGTGGAGCGATGTATTGGTTTAAAGTACGATCAACACAACTTGGTCATTGTGAGTAGGCCAGCTGGGTCCACTCTTTATTACACATATGTAACTCGAGACATTCTTATGCCCAAGAGAGGAGACGTACTCTTGGGTGTCTAGGACGAGGGAAACATGTGTTGTTATTCAGGAGCTGGAAGCTGATGGTCTACACATCACTTGACCTTGTTTAAAACTTGTGTCTTTGGCTTGCTTCATTGGAGTGTTTTCTCTCTCCTGGGGCTGACATTGTGTGTTATGTATCACACAGGTGACATGTAGAAGTTTCAGAACCCAGAATCGTATAGATCAGTCAAAATGTATTTCTATAGTTTTGTTCAAAGTGTATGGAAAATAACACTGGGCATAATTCATATATTCCAGAATTAGTTGGACCCTCTGCTCATGAGATTCTTTTTATCGTATGTCACAGCAAATTTGGACTTCCATCCCCAATAAACTTTGGGGTTGGAGGACACAAAAAGCTTTTGCTCACACCTAAATTATGTCTGAAAGAAAAGGGTAAATATTATAAGCCCTTTCTAACCTCTCCAAGAGCAGAAATGATTTACAGCTGTGGCATTGAACCCTAATTCCTCGATCTCATTTGAGGAGAGTTCAGTAAGAAACAATGTCTTGATTTTTGTTTGTTTGGTTTCTTCCCTGTTTTCTCATCTTGCTTACCAACAATCCATTGTAATTCATGAGTTAGTATGGCAGCAGGCTGAGTGTTCCCTGGAGCTCATTAAATGATCTTTTTTTCCTAAAATAACTTTTGTGTCCTTGTTTTCAGCCCCTCTTCTTTCCTCTGCCCTTTACTACAACCAGAGCTCAGCAAAAGCTGACTGGCTTTGTGCAGACCTTACTTAGGGTTAGTCTTTTCTTCATTATTTTATTCATGGCTCCTCCATTTCATTGTTTGCCTTCTCGAAATGTGTTGAAATCTTTCTGTGGTGGATGACTTCCAAAATGTCTTGGCTTTGATTGGTTGATTAAGTTTGGTATTTCTACAGTATTGTTTAAATATGGTTTCAGGAGGAACAGAAAGTGAATATGTTTCCTTGTCTGCCATCTTGAGCTGAAAATCCCTGTGGATTTTAGCATCCAATGTTCCCATGGGAAAAAAACCCAACCTTGGCATTAATAGATGTGACACTCAAGATTTCAGCTTTTCGTGGGCAATCACTGAGGATTGGAATATGTGGTTATTTCTAAAGGGAAAATAATAACTACCTCATGGAGAAGATTTGAGGATTAAATTAGAGAATGAACATGAAAATGCTTTGTAAGGCTTAAAAGTCTATAAAAATGTTTTTTGTTTTTATTTGATTTGTTGCTATTTCAACTTTACTCGACAGTTGCTTATGACCTTACTTATGTGATAAAATGGCCCCTGGTTTATTGTTTTGAAAGCCAGAATATATTTTTCAATAGCTCGATGGAAATGGCATCATTTGTGAAGGTTAAGGGTGAAGGGATAAATGTTTCTTGACACCTATCACTTTACAGTGTTTTCAGGAACTAATTGACACTTGTATTCCTCTTCCAAATTTTGTTGAGCACCTCCTACGAGCCACATGCTTTACATCAGGTGTTGGAAAGCATTTTCTGGATTTTAAATATCTTAGGCTTTGTGGGCCATATACAGCTTCTGTAGCTTCTCCTCTTTCTTCTTCAACAAGCTTTCTAAACGTGAGAACCATTATTAGCTCACAGTCCCACAGATCCAGGCTGAGAGCCTGATTTGATTTGTGGCCATGATTTGCCGATTCCTGCTCTGCGTCCTCACTGAGGAGGGGGACCATGTTTGAGTAATCACTTCTTTGAATCAACTCTTGGTCTTCTGGGGCTTGTCCTTACTCTCCTACACTCTCTAATCAACATGGCATCCAGAGAGATCCTGTTAAAACATAAGTCAGATCATGTCACTGAAATCTCTTCAATGGCTTCTTCACAGAAGAATCAAAGTCCTCAAAGTGCCTCCAGAGCCCTAGAAATGTGGACCTCTGTTTCGTGTCTGACTGTTTCCTTCTCCTCTCCACTTTGCTTGCTCTGTTTTCCACACACTGCCATCCTTTCTGCTCCTTGGGTACTCCAGCCTACTCTAGCCTCATTGACTTTCCATCAGACTGTTCCCTCTACCTGTACTATTCACTTCCCAGATATGCTCCTTGCTCCCTCTTAAATTTTATCTTCCCCAGAAAGTCCTCAGGGATCACTTAGTTTCAGCTAGCAGCCTCCTCCTAGCATCTAACCATCTCCATCTCCCTTCCCTGCTTGCTGTTTTTCTCCAGCACTTCCCTTATATATGCCCGCACTGTCGCGGCTCAGATTCAGCAAGTGATCATTGCCGCAGCATGGCCTCGGGGACCCTGGCTGCGGACACGATGTCCACACCTGCCTGGTGGCCCCTGCTCGCCTCACGGCCCCTCAGGTGCAGCATGCGCAGGACCCACATTGCAGGCAGAAGACACAGGGCCACTGGCCCCAGCTAGGCAGGCCCCTCGATGCCGTGCTCATGTTGGCTCAGACCTCTTCGCTCTCCGCGCTGCGGTTCAAACCTGTGGGCAGCGCTGTGTGGGCGGGGATCGAAGACCTCCGCCCGCTCCTCAGTGTGTCAGCACGCAGCCCCGCCTCCCATGGGGACCCAGCCTGAGGAGCAGGGGCAGGAGATTCGAGACTAGGGTGGCGCGAAAGGTAGGAGGTGTGGAGAGTATGGGGTTTACAAAAAGTGTTTGCTGACTGATCCAAACAAAAGTGAGACATGGTTGTATCAACGCATTTAAAAAGTCATTAAACTGCCGCTAAGTGTCTGTGATCACCCCGCCTAGGAGAGAGCGTGCACTCCGTGAGGGACACATGAAAGGCTGAGTGAACGTCTACCTGTGGTCCGTTACCTGGTGCACGGGTGTGTGAATTTTTGCGGAGAGCTCTTAATTTCTGTTGTCTCTGCTGACTTGACACGGTGGTTGGCAAACAGTGACGTGTTCAGTGTATTCAGGACATGATCATGGTTACTAATAATCACTTTGTTTTGCGCTGACACCTCCACAGAGAATTTACTACTGAATGTCCACTTTACAGAAGAGAAACTGAGGCGTAGGAAGTGAAGTGACTGAGTAAGAGGAATGACTCAGACAACTGGTGTTAGTAAATTAACCCTGCAGGGGGCCGTTAGACTGTGGTGGCTCTAGTGATGCGGCCGCCTATGTAAAGCAAGGAAAATCTAAGCCTGTCAACGGCTCAGGGTGACGGACACCGCTGAGGACAGCCAGTCACAAACCACCAACTAGGCTTTAAAGCTATAGCAAATCAGTCATTTCCTTGCTTTGCTTCTGCTCTTTTAAAATAAGCATCTCTGCAGCTCCTGTGGCTGGAGTGCTCCTCACCGCTTCCACTTTGGTGGTGCCTGAATTGAATCTAATTTTGCTCACATAAAGTCTTAAAATTTTAAATATGCCTCAGTTTGTCTTTTAGGGCTGGCCATAGAAGTTGGATTTGTGTCCAGTTTCTAGAACAGTGGTTGTCCTCTGGTCAGGCCTTAGGCGTTCTGTGTACAACGTTCCTCTTCTACCACCACCTTCTGGATGCCTCCACCCTCTACCATCTCCCGCGCATCAGATCCCCTAGATGCTCACATTATAACATCGCAGACACTCCTCTGTCTTCCAGCCAGCGTGTGAACTGAAACATTTCCATTCCTGTTGAAGAGTCTGGTGTGACCACTTTCCCAAACACAGCCACTCCCCAGCTGACCCTGGGTAACCACTCTTCTGAACTTGGTCTCCATCACTGACATGGACGTCTTTCTATTTATGCTACGTTTTTAAGTATTCATAAACCGCATATAGTATTCTATATTTTGTCTTCTTACTTGCTTTATTTAGTGTTATCTTTGCTAGGTTCATCCATGCTGACACGTAAAGATCTGTCTAGTTCACATACTTTCCTCACTATGTAGGATTCCCATGTACGGAAATACAATAATTTATATGTGCTTTTTCCTGTTGATGGATATTTAAATTGTTTCCAATTTTCAGTATGATTTCTTTTAAAAACATGTTTATATACTTTTTAAAGGTTACTTTACATTTACAGTTATTACAAAATATTGCCTATATTCCCTGTGTTGTACAATACATCCTTGAGCCTATTGTGGACCTAGTAGTTTACATCTCTCACTTCCCGACCCCTGTATTGCCCCCTCCTCCCCCTCTGCGCTGGCAACCATTAGTTTGTTCTCTATATCTGTAACTCTCCTTCTGTTTTGTTATATTTGCTAGATAGTTGTATTTTTGAGATTCCATATATAGGTGATATCCTACAGTATTTGTTTCTGTTTGACTTATTTCACTTACCACAATGCCCTCCAAGGCCATCTATGTTGCTGCAAATGGCAAAATTTTGTTCTTTTGTAAGGCTGAGTAGTATGCCATTGGTTATATGTACCACATCTTCTTTATCTATTCATCTCTTGATGACACTTAGGTTGCTTCCATATCTTGGTAATTGTACACAAGGATGCTGCGAACATTGGGGTGCATGTATCTTTTCCAGTACATGTTATTGAGAACACGTGTTTTTGGTTTTTTCAGATTTATACCTAAGAGTGGAGTTGCGAGGTCATATAGTAGTTCTCTTTTTAGGTTTTGGAGAACCCTCCATACTGTTTTCCACAGTGGCTGCACCAGTTTACATCCCTACCAACAGTGTACCAGGGTTCCCTTTTCTCTCAAACATTGTAAATTTTCTTCCGAGTGGTAATTGAGATGATAGTTCAATAATAACATAAGATCAGGTGAAGTCTAAAGAAATTTTAGAAAACCTGGATAAAGTAAGAACACATGTGTTCTCTGGCATCTGAATGTTGGAGAGACACCAAGACATGTGGGCCAAGTTGTGGAGAGAAGGGAAACACAGACGCAAGCTTGACATTTGCTGCAGCTTTTCTCCTTGGGGCATTTGCTGATTCAAACGTTACAGCCTAGGAGCTGAAAAGCGAAAGAGTTCAAGAGACTCTAACCACAGAAGCCAAAGAGCAAGAGCCGATTTACATGGGTAAAAAGCATTTTAACTATGCCAAAGCAGAAAATGAAAAGAAAGAACTTTGCATTGCATTTAATAAAAGTTTAGGGAGATCTTTGTGGTATATTAGTGAACTTATTGGCGGAAATTGAGCCATGTACACTGTGTTGGAGAGGCACCAAGAGTTCAAGAATTCTCACATTTTGAGTACACAATTACCTTACATGTAGGCCTGGTGGCAGCCATTTACATAACAATGATTTGGAGGATGTGGTGTTAGTCAGCTCTTGCTGTGATAATGCTTTGGAAGAAATCGCCCCCAAACTCAGTTACATAAACAAGAATTTATTTTCCTTGGACCTATGGGCTAGTAGCTGCAGTGGCTCTCTTTTAGACCTCTAGATGGCTGGTTTTGCTCCGTGTTTTGGGTCAGTTTGAGGTGTGTCACACACATCTTCCTCTGGAGCCCGAGTGTGAGGCCGCAGCTCCCAGGCCCTGCCTTCTCACAAAGTTCAGTGAAACATAAGAGGTGCATGCAAATAGCAACCATAAGCATGCTGAAGTGGCTATACTAATACCAGAAAATATAGACTTTAAAACAAACAAAAGAGTTACTAGATATGAAAAGGGACATTTTATGATAAAAAAGGGAAGATACCAAAATTTTTAACATATTTGCCCTGAATAAGATAAAACCAAAGTACATGAAGAAGAAAATACCAACACCCATGAAGAATTGAAGGAAGAAATAGATAATTGCACAATATTAGGTAGAGGCTTCAGTACTCCACGGTCAATAATGGATAGAACAATTAGGCAGAAGATCAACAACGATATAGAAGACTTGGACAAGGCTATGAATTAACAAGACCTACTAAATGTCTAGAGAATACTCAACCGAACAGTAAAATGCTCATCCTGCTCAACTACATGTGAAACGTTTCCCAGCATAGACGACATGCTAGGCTGTAAGAAAAGAGTTTAAAAGCCACATACATTGCTGGTGGGAATGTAAAATGGGGCGGCCATTTTACAAAACAGCTTGAGAGTTCCTGCAAGTGTTAAACATCGAGTTACCCTATGACCCAGCAGTTCCATTACTAAATATATACCTAAGAGAAATGAAAACTTATGTCTGCACAAAAGCTTGTACGTGAATGTTCAGGGAAACCTATTTCTAAAAACAAAAGGTGGAAATAATTCAAATGTCAATCTGATAAATGAAGAAACAAAATGTGGAATAGCCGTACAATAGAATAGCATTCAGCTCTAAAAAGGCATGAAATATTGATCCATGTTACAACATGAATGAACCATGAAAGCATTATGTAAAGTTAAAGCAGCCAATCACAAAAGATCACATATTGTATGGTGCCATTTATATGAAGTGCCCAGAATAGCCAATCTGTAGAGACAGGAAGTCGATTAGTGGTTGCCTAGGGCTGAGAGGGTTGAGGAGAATGAAAAAACCTTGTTAATGTGTAATGGGTTTTTTGTGAGGGGACAAAAATCTACAATTGGACTGTCGTGATGGTTCCACAAGTCTTTTAGTGGTTACACTAAGAACCACTGAATTGTATACATAAAAGAGTTGAAATTATGGTATGTAAATGACATCCCAATAAAGCTGTTAAAATTATGATAATTTTATAGTTACAAATTTGAAAATTCATCCCAAATTACACATTCTTAACAAATGCAACCTAACAAGACTAACCCAACAAAGAAAAAATATCTAAAACACCTGTATCTACTCAAAAAGTTGTTTGTATAGTTAAGTACCTTTACAGAAAATGATTTCCAGGGATAAATGGGTTTCCACGTAACTTCTTCCAAATATTTAGGGAAGAAGTATTGGTAATCTTACATAAAAATCTTCCAGGAAACAGAAAACTATATATTGCTCAAAGTATTTATAAGGCCAACATAAGCTTCAGATCAAAAGTAAAAAGAAGGGCTTCCCTGATGGTGCAGTGGTTAAGAATCCACCTCCCAATGCAGGGGACACGGGTTCGAGCCCTTGTGGGGGAAGATCCCACATGCCGTGGAGCAGCTACGCCCACGTGCCACAACTGCTGAGCCTGCGCTCTGGAGCCTGCGGGCCACAACTGCTGAGCCCGTGTGCCGCAACTACTGAAGCCTGCATGCCTAGAATCCGTGCTCCACAACAAGACAGGCCACCGCAAGGAGAAGCCTACTCACCACAACAAAGAATAGCCCCCCGCTCACCACAACTACAGAAAGCTCGCGTGCAACAATGAAGACCCAATGCAGCCACAAATAAATAAATAAAAAATAAAGTATAGAATCTTAAAAACAAAACAAAACAAAATCTATAAAGAATATTACAAGAATAGAATCACAGGCCAGTTTCTCTTTTGAAAATGCATGCAAAATGTGTAAACAGAAGCACAAACTGTACCCATGGTATGTAAAACAATCATATATCAGAATCAAAGTAGCTTTATTTTGGTAATGCCAGGTTGCTTTAATGTTCAAACATGAAATTCATCCCAGGAATGAATTAGAGTGGGAAAAGAAGTCATTTTAAACGAAGCCTTGGGAATTCCCTGGTTTTCCAGTGGTTAGAACTTGGCGCTTTCACTGCTGGGGCCCTAGGGTCCAATCCCAGGTCAGGGAAATAAGATCCTCCAAGACATGAGGCAGGGCCCCGAAAAAAAAAATAATGATGTCTTAACCAGGAGAAGCAGAAGATCGAATAAACATAACAGATAACACCTTATGAAAAGTAGGTGAAGATTATGGAATATTCTAAAATTTAAAACAAAAAGAAACTTTTAAAGATTCCAAAGGATGTGACTAATATTGTACATAGGCAAAAAATAAAATGAAATAAAGTATACAAATGATGGGAGCCCCAGAATCCAGAAGCCCAAGTCCTGTCTCTGAAGATTCCCATTCAGTGGGTTCTGGATTTCCTCTGTGTGTCAAAACCTACAGGTGATTCTGATACGACTCCCAGACACAATGTAAAGCTTCTGCTTTGCAGGAGAGAATACCAGATTATTCTGTTATTTTATAGTTACACTAACAGGTTGTACTATTGACGGATAAGTCTGATGTCAAAATGCACTCCCCACTAGGGATAAAAAAGGAACTAGTAGTCTCTACTGCTACTTGGTGGCAGCATGCATGTATTGCAAGAGCAATTATTGTAGGAATCCAAATTAGTGGAACATTTTAGAATTGGAAAACTACATACAGATCATCTAGTCAAGCTTCCAACTGTTATAGTTGTAAAAACTAAGGCCCATATAAATGAAATGATTTATCTCCAAAGAGTGTTAGTGAAAGTGTATGAAATAAAAAGTATCTCTGAACTTTTAATTTAGTGCTGTTTTTATTAATCTCAAGTACTAGCTTAAACTTCGGTGTGACAGATTTGGGATTGAATTCTTGCTCAGATTTACTGATTGTGTGCCTTTTAGTAAGTTACTAAAACACGCTTTATTTTTTAACAGGTTTATTTATTTATTTATTTTTGGCTGCATAGGCTCTTCATTGCTGTGTGCGGGCTTTCTCTAGTTGCAGTGAGCGGGGGCTACTCTTTGTTGCAGTGCGCAGGCTTCTCATTGGGGTGGCTTCTCGTTGTTGCTGAGCATGGAGTGTAGGTGTGTGGGCTTCAGTAGTTTTGGATCACGGGCTCTAGAGCGCAGGCTCGGTAGTTGTGGCGCACGGTCTTAGTTGCTCCGTGGCATGTGCAGTCTCATTTGCAGGTGCTGGGGAGGATTAAATGAGCTCATATGATATCCAATTGACTGAGGCAGAGTAGGCTTGGGATGAATCTTTGCTTGGTTTTCATTAGCTGCGGCGAAGAGGATGACAGCTTGGTGCCTCTCCAAATTTCACATGGGTGTGCCTCCCTTGGGGATCTTGTTAAATGCAGGCTGGTATTCAGTAGTTCTGGGTGGGGCCTGGATTCTGTCCTGCTAAGAAGCTCCTAGGTGACGGTGATGCTGAGGGCAAGCGTCCAGCTCCTGCATTTCTCCCTTTCCGGAAGAGCAGGACGTCTGCCCCCCGGGAGGAGAAAACATCCACAAAGTGACTACTAGGCACCAGCTTCCCTTACATGCAAGGGACATTTACCACTGCTCCCAACCATTGTGTCTGAGGCGCAGCAAGCCAAAACACTGAGATGCTGAGGTTTGCAGCAAAGAGGAGGTTTATTCACAGGGCAGCCATGCGAGGAAGTGACGTGAAAATAGGTCTCCAATCCTCCTTCCCGAAAGCAAGGGGCTTGGGGTATCTGTGGGATAAAGAATAAAGAAGCAGGGCAGTATGGGTCATGGGGAGCTTGAGGCAAGGTGATTGGACAAAGATGTGCTCCTCATTGTTCTGAGCTGGTGTAATAGGCTACAGGGCTCAGCACATTCTCAGGCTGGAGTTTTTGGCCCTCTGATGGCAGAAGGCCAAAAGGCACTTGCCCAGGTGGAAGATCGGTGGTCCTCTCCACTCTAAACCAGCTCCGCCTACCTAGGCACAGCTGATTCCAAGTTCCTGGACAATACCGGGGCAAACATCTTTTTGCTTATGCTACGTGCTACTTGGAGGACGTGCAAGTGTTCAAGGTACCTTGATGAGTGAAGACAGGATTTCACTAATCATGACACATGGTTTCACTTCCAGGTGAGCAGAAGAGACCTGTAGGCTGAGTCTGGCTCCTGGCACCTGGAATTGGAGGCAGATGGTTTAAAAACGGGCTCCCCCACCCTCTGTGTGATCTGAGGTAGATAGACTATTGATCCTTTTCTCCAATTAAAATGTGTGACTGGAAACACACTTAGTGGCATGTCTGACACACAGTAGTTATGCTACCGTAGGTCATTCTTGGAAACTGAAGCCGTGGTTTTGAGGGATCATCAAAACGAGTACAATGCTTGCCATGTTTCTCCTTGTTCATCCTGGTGACAAACCTGGTAGAGAGAGCTCCATCCTTTCCCACAGGACCACACCCCTAGTACTTAGAGTGAAGTGGTTATGTCTCACTTAAGGCACCTTTTCCTTTTCCTTCCTTCTTTTTTCTTCATTAATCTTCATCCAACTGGCCTTTCTAAATTTTACACAAAACAAAACCATTTCTCAATGGATTCAGATACTACCCCAAGTTAGTATTCCAACCAAGTTCTTGATCTTCCGGGTCTCATCATCAGAAATTTCTGAGCCTAAATCTTCTCCAGTTTCTAGGATCACTCATTGTCTCATTTCTCCCTTCTCCTTTGAGTTCAGAGTCTTGCCAATTTAGTCCCTTCCCTAACCACAACTTATAATAAGGTGACACAGCAAAGTGATGAAAGTCTAGACGGTCTGGTTTTACTCCTGGGTTTTTGCCACCTACTTACTGTGTGGCATTAGGCAAGCTATTCAACGTCTCTGGGCCTCAGTTTCCCCCCAAAAGTGAATATTACGAATATGACCTGCCGGGCTTCCATAGTGGTGCAGTGGTTGGGAGTCCGCCTGCTGATGCAGGGGGCACGGGTTCATGCCCCGGTCTGGGAGGATCCCACATGCCGTGGAGCGGTTGGGCCCGTGAGCCATGGCCGCTGAGCCCGGGCGTCCAGAGCCTGTGATCGGCAGCGGGAGAGGCCACGACAGTGAGAGGCCTGCGTACCACAAAAAAAAAAAGAACATTACCTGCCTATAGGGTTGCCATTATGAGGAATATGTGGGTTAATATTTGTTAAGAACTTAGAATAGTACTTGTTATAGTCTAAGCACTACAGTTGTGCTTTTTAATAATAATAAATGAAATTGCAAATGTATACCTTACTCAACTTTCTGTCATAACTTTGAAGTGTTGGTCTATCTGTTGGGTCTTGTCAGCCTGTAAAGGAGGTGAGGTGTCCGTAGCTTTGGTGTGAGACGTGCTGCCTGCCGAAGCACCGATGCCCGTCAACGCCGTGACCGCCAAAGCCGTGAACGGGTGCTGGAGAAAGCAGGAGCAGAATGGAAGATGACGGCGTGGGAAGGAGGTGTGGTGTCCATAGGTTCGGGGTCTGAGGTGCTGCCTGCTGAAGCACCGATGCCCGCCAAAGCCGTAAATGGGGTGCTGGAGAAAACAGGAGCAGAACGGAAGATGACGGCGTGGGAAGGAGGCGTGGTGTCCATAGGTTCGGGGTCAGACGTGCTGCCTGCTGAAGCACCGATGCCCGGCAAAGGCGTAAATGGGGTGCTGGGGAAAACAGGAGCAGAATGGTAGATGATGGCGTGGGAAGGAGGTGTGGTGTCCATGGGTTCCATATCAGAGCTGCTGCGTGCCTGATCTGAGAGCAGAGAGTGCAGTGGGAGAGCTTCTCACTCCTTTTATATCTGACGGCTCCGCCTGCCTCTGTGACATGTCCATTGTACGTGTCACAGAGAAAGGGCGGGCGGGGCAGAGGGTGAGTCAGGGGGCACATGCGAGCCCAGCTGGTGGAGAAACCCCAGCCCAAAGGCAAAAGGCGGGGCCCCTTGTGGACTTTCTAGTGGCTGGGTCTTCTCGCTGTGGGTGGCAGGTGTTTGGCTCGGGATGGACCACCATGAAGAGACTGTTGGGGACTGTGGAGGCCTTCTCCTTCAGAGCTCACCCTGCCTGGGCACCGTCTCTGCAGGCCCCTCAGCTGTGCGTATGTATCGGCCAGCCCTTCCCCACTACGGGGCCCAGAGGCCAGAGGCTGCTCAGAGCTGAGGGCAGGTGGCACCCAGAGCTTGCCAGGGTGTGGGCCACCTCCTCCGGGGACCTCCCCAGCTTCTCTGCGAGGCCTGGAGACAGGATCGCCTTCTCCAGGGCTGCTCAGCTGCCAGCATCACCGTGAGCCAGGTGGCGAAGGTTTCTGAGCAGGAGATGCAGAGCCCTGCTCCGACTGCATGCTGCACCCCACGATGTCCCTTCCTGGCAGGTAGGTTCTTTCTTCACTTCTTTTTTGAAATTTGGTCAGACAACATGTAAACCTTGCACTGTTCTTCAGGGTATACAGATGGTAGTGGCTTAGCCGGGATTCGAAGCAAGCCTGTGTGATTCCAGAGCTCGTGTTCTGGACTGTGGTGCCCCCTTATCATATATGCTTCATGTGTTCCTTGTTTTTCATTTTTTCTTGTAGTCCTTATGGTACTTAGCCCTAAGTGCCATACCTGTAACGAACAGCTACACTGCCCTGTGGGAGGTCTTCTTCTGTTCAACACATGAATTGGTCATCCACCGCACTGTGTTCTAATCTCAGAAGATACAGGTCAGGGACCACCAGTTGTCAGCTGGTGCTACCATTGGTGCTGCCATTCCACATGTCTAACTGAGGCTTGAAGGCCGGATTTTCCCTTTGTCTGGTTTGAAGGATCCAGATATGTAAAGATTATAGTCTAGATAAATCATGGGCTATCCTGAAAGAAATTCACCAGTGAATTGTTCCGTATGGATTAGAAGCCAGTTTCTCTGGCCTTCCTGGAGTATATCCAGCAAGGCGTCTCATTCATGTCTAGAAAGCCAATATATCCTTTATTGCAACTTCAGCGTGGAGCGATGTATTGGTTTAAAGTACGATCAACACAATTTGGTCATTGTGAGTAGGCCAGCTGGGTCCACTCTTTATTACACATATGTAACTCGAGAGATTCTTATGCCCAAGAGAGGAGACGTACTCTTGGGTGTCTAGGATGAGGGCAACATGTGTTGTTATTCAGGAGCTGGAAGCTGATGGTCTACACATCACTTGACCTTGTTTAAAACTTGTGTCTTTGGCTTGCTTCATTGGAGTGTTTTCTCTCTCCTGGGGCTGACATTGTGTGTTATGTATCACACAGGTGACATGTAGAAGTTTCAGAACCCAGAATCGTATAGATCAGTCAAAATGTATTTCTATAGTTTTGTTCAAAGTGTATGGAAAATAACACTGGGCATAATTCATATATTCCAGAATTAGTTGGACCCTCTGCTCATGAGATTCTTTTTATGGTATGTCACAGCAAATTTGGACTTCCATCCCCAATAAACTTTGGGGTTGGAGGACACAAAAAGCTTTTGCTCACACCTAAATTATGTCTGAAAGAAAAGGGTAAATATTATAAGCCCTTTCTAACCTCTCCAAGAGCAGAAATGATTTACAGCTGTGGCATTGAACCCTAATTCCTCGATCTCATTTGAGGAGAGTTCAGTAAGGAACAATGTCTTGATTTTTGTTTGTTTGGTTTCTTCCCTGTTTTCTCATCTTGCTTACCAACAATCCATTGTAATTCATGAGTTAGTATGGCAGCAGGCTGAGTGTTCCCTGGAGCTCATTAAATGATCTTTTTTTCCTAAAATAACTTTTGTCTCCTTGTTTTCAGCCCCTCTTCTTTCCTCTGCCCTTTACTACAACCAGAGCTCAGCAAAAGCTGACTGGCTTTGTGCAGACCTTACTTAGGGTTAGTCTTTTCTTCATTATTTTATTCATGGCTCCTCCATTTCATTGTTTGCCTTCTCGAAATGTGTTGAAATCTTTCTGTGGTGGATGACTTCCAAAATGTCTTGGCTTTGATTGGTTGATTAAGTTTGGTATTTCTACAGTATTGTTTAAATATGGTTTCAGGAGGAACAGAAAGTGAATATGTTTCCTTGTCTGCCATCTTGAGCTGAAAATCCCTGTGGATTTTAGCATCCAATGTTCCCATGGGAAAAAAACCCAACCTTGGCATTAATAGATGTGACACTCAAGATTTCAGCTTTTCGTGGGCAATCACTGAGGATTGGAATATGTGGTTATTTCTAAAGGGAAAATAATAACTACCTCATGGAGAAGATTTGAGGATTAAATTAGAGAATGAACATGAAAATGCTTTGTAAGGCTTAAAAGTCTATAAAAATGTTTTTTGTTTTTATTTGATTTGTTGCTATTTCAACTTTACTCGACAGTTGCTTATGACCTTACTTATGTGATAAAATGGCCCCTGGTTTATTGTTTTGAAAGCCAGAATATATTTTTCAATAGCTCGATGGAAATGGCATCATTTGTGAAGGTTAAGGGTGAAGGGATAAATGTTTCTTGACACCTATCACTTTACAGTGTTTTCAGGAACTAATTGACACTTGTATTCCTCTTCCAAATTTTGTTGAGCACCTCCTACGAGCCACATGCTTTACATCAGGTGTTGGAAAGCATTTTCTGGATTTTAAATATCTTAGGCTTTGTGGGCCATATACAGCTTCTGTAGCTTCTCCTCTTTCTTCTTCAACAAGCTTTCTGAACGTGAGAACCATTATTAGCTCACAGTCCCACAGATCCAGGCTGAGAGCCTGATTTGATTTGTGGCCATGATTTGCTGATTCCTGCTCTGCGTCCTCACTGAGGAGGGGGACCATGTTTGAGTAATCACTTCTTTGAATCAACTCTTGGTCTTCTGGGGCTTGTCCTTACTCTCCTACACTCTCTAATCAACATGGCATCCAGAGAGATCCTGTTAAAACATAAGTCAGATCATGTCACTGAAATCTCTTCAATGGCTTCTTCACAGAAGAATCAAAGTCCTCAAAGTGCCTCCAGAGCCCTAGAAATGTGGACCTCTGTTTCGTGTCTGACTGTTTCCTTCTCCTCTCCACTTTGCTTGCTCTGTTTTCCACACACTGCCATCCTTTCTGCTCCTTGGGTACTCCAGCCTACTCTAGCCTCATTGACTTTCCATCGGACTGTTCCCTCTACCTGTACTATTCACTTCCCAGATATGCTCCTTGCTCCCTCTTAAATTTTATCTTCCCCAGAAAGTCCTCAGGGATCACTTAGTTTCAGCTAGCAGCCTCCTCCTAGCATCTAACCATCTCCATCTCCCTTCCCTGCTTGCTGTTTTTCTCCAGCACTTCCCTTATATATGCCCGCACTGTTGCGGCTCAGATTCAGCAAGTGATCATTGCCGCAGCATGGCCTCGGGGACCCTGGCTGCGGACACGATGTCCACACCTGCCTGGTGGCCCCTGCTCGCCTCACGGCCCCTCAGGTGCAGCATGCGCAGGACCCACATTGCAGGCAGAAGACACAGGGCCACTGGCCCCAGCTAGGCAGGCCCCTCGATGCCGTGCTCATGTTGGCTCAGACCTCTTCGCTCTCCGCGCTGCGGTTCAAACCTGTGGGCAGCGCTGTGTGGGCGGGGATCGAAGACCTCCGCCCGCTCCTCAGTGTGTCAGCACGCAGCCCCGCCTCCCATGGGGACCCAGCCTGAGGAGCAGGGGCAGGAGATTCGAGACTAGGGTGGCGCGAAAGGTAGGAGGTGTGGAGAGTATGGGGTTTACAAAAAGTGTTTGCTGACTGATCCAAACAAAAGTGAGACATGGTTGTATCAACGCATTTAAAAAGTCATTAAACTGCCGCTAAGTGTCTGTGATCACCCCGCCTAGGAGAGAGCGTGCACTCCGTGAGGGACACATGAAAGGCTGAGTGAACGTCTACCTGT
Source organism: Mesoplodon mirus (assembly GCF_964341445.2). NCBI lineage: Eukaryota > Metazoa > Chordata > Mammalia > Artiodactyla > Ziphiidae > Mesoplodon > Mesoplodon mirus. Next base: position 517,743 of record NW_028295607.1, read on the forward strand.
GGTCCGTTACCTGGTGCACGGGTGTGTGAATTTTTGCGGAGAGCTCTTAATTTCTGTTGTCTCTGCTGACTTGACACGGTGGTTGGCAAACAGTGACGTGTTCAGTGTATTCAGGACATGATCATGGTTACTAATAATCACTTTGTTTTGCGCTGACACCTCCACAGAGAATTTACTACTGAATGTCCACTTTACAGAAGAGAAACTGAGGCGTAGGAAGTGAAGTGACTGAGTAAGAGGAATGACTCAGACAACTGGTGTTAGTAAATTAACCCTGCAGGGGGCCGTTAGACTGTGGTGGCTCTAGTGATGCGGCCGCCTATGTAAAGCAAGGAAAATCTAAGCCTGTCAACGGCTCAGGGTGACGGACACCGCTGAGGACAGCCAGTCACAAACCACCAACTAGGCTTTAAAGCTATAGCAAATCAGTCATTTCCTTGCTTTGCTTCTGCTCTTTTAAAATAAGCATCTCTGCAGCTCCTGTGGCTGGAGTGCTCCTCACCGCTTCCACTTTGGTGGTGCCTGAATTGAATCTAATTTTGCTCACATAAAGTCTTAAAATTTTAAATATGCCTCAGTTTGTCTTTTAGGGCTGGCCGTAGAAGTTGGATTTGTGTCCAGTTTCTAGAACAGTGGTTGTCCTCTGGTCAGGCCTTAGGCGTTCTGTGTACAACGTTCCTCTTCTACCACCACCTTCTGGATGCCTCCACCCTCTACCATCTCCCGCGCATCAGATCCCCTAGATGCTCACATTATAACATCGCAGACACTCCTCTGTCTTCCAGCCAGCGTGTGAACTGAAACATTTCCATTCCTGTTGAAGAGTCTGGTGTGACCACTTTCCCAAACACAGCCACTCCCCAGCTGACCCTGGGTAACCACTCTTCTGAACTTGGTCTCCATCACTGACATGGACGTCTTTCTATTTATGCTACATTTTTAAGTATTCATAAACCGCATATAGTATTCTATATTTTGTCTTCTTACTTGCTTTATTTAGTGTTATCTTTGCTAGGTTCATCCATGCTGACACGTAAAGATCTGTCTAGTTCATGTACTTTCCTCGCTATGTAGGATTCCCATGTACGGAAATACAATAATTTATATGTGCTTTTTCCTGTTGATGGATATTTAAATTGTTTCCAATTTTCAGTATGATTTCTTTTAAAAACATGTTTATATACTTTTTAAAGGTTACTTTACATTTACAGTTATTACAAAATATTGCCTATATTCCCTGTGTTGTACAATACATCCTTGAGCCTATTGTGGACCTAGTAGTTTACATCTCTCACTTCCCGACCCCTGTATTGCCCCCTCCTCCCCCTCTGCGCTGGCAACCATTAGTTTGTTCTCTATATCTGTAACTCTCCTTCTGTTTTGTTATATTTGCTAGATAGTTGTATTTTTGAGATTCCATATATAGGTGATATCCTACAGTATTTGTTTCTGTTTGACTTATTTCACTTACCACAATGCCCTCCAAGGCCATCTATGTTGCTGCAAATGGCAAAATTTTGTTCTTTTGTAAGGCTGAGTAGTATGCCATTGGTTATATGTACCACATCTTCTTTATCTATTCATCTCTTGATGACACTTAGGTTGCTTCCATATCTTGGTAATTGTACACAAGGATGCTGCGAACATTGGGGTGCATGTATCTTTTCCAGTACATGTTATTGAGAACACGTGTTTTTGGTTTTTTCAGATTTATACCTAAGAGTGGAGTTGCGAGGTCATATAGTAGTTCTCTTTTTAGGTTTTGGAGAACCCTCCATACTGTTTTCCACAGTGGCTGCACCAGTTTACATCCCTACCAACAGTGTACCAGGGTTCCATTTTCTCTCAAACATTGTAAATTTTCTTCCGAGTGGTAATTGAGATGATAGTTCAATAATAACATAAGATCAGGTGAAGTCTAAAGAAATTTTAGAAAACCTGGATAAAGTAAGAACACATGTGTTCTCTGGCATCTGAATGTTGGAGAGACACCAAGACATGTGGGCCAAGTTGTGGAGAGAAGGGAAACACAGACGCAAGCTTGACATTTGCTGCAGCTTTTCTCCTTGGGGCATTTGCTGATTCAAACGTTACAGCCTAGGAGCTGAAAAGCCAAAGAGTTCAAGAGACTCTAACCACAGAAGCCAAAGAGCAAGAGCCGATTTACATGGATAAAAAGCATTTTAACTATGCCAAAGCAGAAAATGAAAAGAAAGAACTTTGCATTGCATTTAATAAAAGTTTAGGGAGATCTTTGTGGTATATTAGTGAACTTATTGGCGGAAATTGAGCCATGTACACTGTGTTGGAGAGGCACCAAGAGTTCAAGAATTCTCACATTTTGAGAACACAATTACCTTACATGTAGGCCTGGTGGCAGCCATTTACATAACAATGATTTGGAGGATGTGGTGTTAGTCAGCTCTTGCTGTGATAATGCTTTGGAAGAAATCGCCCCCAAACTCAGTTACATAAACAAGAATTTATTTTCCTTGGACCTATGGGCTAGTAGCTGCAGTGGCTCTCTTTTAGACCTCTAGATGGCTGGTTTTGCTCCGTGTTTTGGGTCAGTTTGAGGTGTGTCACACACATCTTCCTCTGGAGCCCGAGTGTGAGGCCGCAGCTCCCAGGCCCTGCCTTCTCACAAAGTTCAGTGAAACATAAGAGGTGCATGCAAATAGCAACCATAAGCATGCTGAAGTGGCTATACTAATACCAGAAAATATAGACTTTAAAACAAACAAAAGAGTTACTAGATATGAGAAGGGACATTTTATGATAAAAAAGGGAAGATACCAAAATTTTTAACATATTTGCCCTGAATAAGATAAAACCAAAGTACATGAAGAAGAAAATACCAACACCCATGAAGAATTGAAGGAAGAAATAGATAATTGCACAATATTAGGTAGAGGCTTCAGTACTCCATGGTCAATAATGGATAGAACAATTAGGCAGAAGATCAACAACGATATAGAAGACTTGGACAAGGCTATGAATTAACAAGACCTACTAAATGTCTAGAGAATACTCAACCGAACAGTAAAATGCTCATCCTGCTCAACTACATGTGAAACGTTTCCCAGCATAGACGACATGCTAGGCTGTAAGAAAAGAGATTAAAAGCCACATACATTGCTGGTGGGAATGTAAAATGGCGCGGCCATTTTACAAAACAGCTTGAGAGTTCCTGCAAGTGTTAAACATCGAGTTACCCTATGACCCAGCAGTTCCATTACTAAATATATACCTAAGAGAAATGAAAACTTATGTCTGCACAAAAGCTTGTACGTGAATGTTCAGGGAAACCTATTTCTAAAAACAAAAGGTGGAAATAATTCAAATGTCAATCTGATAAATGAAGAAACAAAATGTGGAATAGCCGTACAATAGAATAGCATTCAGCTCTAAAAAGGCATGAAATATTGATCCATGTTACAACATGAATGAACCATGAAAGCATTATGTAAAGTTAAAGCAGCCAATCACAAAAGATCACATATTGTATGGTGCCATTTATATGAAGTGCCCAGAATAGCCAATCTGTAGAGACAGGAAGTCGATTAGTGGTTGCCTAGGGCTGAGAGGGTTGAGGAGAATGAAAAAACCTTGTTAATGTGTAATGGGTTTTTTGTGAGGGGACAAAAATCTACAATTGGACTGTCGTGATGGTTCCACAAGTCTTTTAGTGCTTACACTAAGAACCACTGAATTGTATACATAAAAGAGTTGAAATTATGGTATGTAAATGACATCCCAATAAAGCTGTTAAAATTATGATAATTTTATAGTTATAAATTTGACAATTCATCCCAAATTACACATTCTTAACAAATGCAACCTAACAAGACTAACGCAACAAAGAAAAAATACCTTAAACACCTGTATCTACTCAAAAAGTTGTTTGTATAGTTAAGTACCTTTACAGAAAATGATTTCCAGGGATAAATGGGTTTCCACGTAACTTCTTCGAAATATTTAGGGAAGAAGTATTGGTAATCTTACATAAAAATCTTCCAGGAAACAGAAAACTATATATTGCTCAAAGTATTTATAAGGCCAACATAAGCTTCAGATCAAAAGTAAAAAGAAGGGCTTCCCTGATGGTGCAGTGGTTAAGAATCCACCTCCCAATGCAGGGGACACGGGTTCGAGCCCTTGTGGGGGAAGATCCCACATGCCGTGGAGCAGCTACGCCCACGTGCCACAACTGCTGAGCCTGCGCTCTGGAGCCTGCGGGCCACAACTGCTGAGCCCGTGTGCCACAACTACTGAAGCCTGCATGCCTAGAACCCGTGCTCCACAACAAGACAGGCCACCGCAAGGAGAAGCCTACTCACCACAACAAAGAATAGCCCCCCGCTCACCACAACTACAGAAAGCTCGCGTGCAACAATGAAGACCCAATGCAGCCACAAATAAATAAATAAATAATAAAGTATAGAATCTTAAAAACAAAACAAAACAAAATCTATAAAGAATATTACAAGAATAGAATCACAGGCCAGTTTCTCTTTTGAAAATGCATGCAAAATGTGTAAACAGAAGCACAAACTGTACCCATGGTATGTAAAACAATCATATATCAGAATCAAAGTAGCTTTATTTTGGTAATGCCAGGTTGCTTTAATGTTCAAACATGAAATTCATCCCAGGAATGAATTAGAGTGGGAAAAGAAGTCATTTTAAACGAAGCCTTGGGAATTCCCTGGTTTTCCAGTGGTTAGAACTTGGCGCTTTCACTGCTGGGGCCCTGGGGTCCTATCCCAGGTCAGGGAAATAAGATCCTCCAAGACATGAGGCAGGGCCCCGAAAAAAAAAAATAATGAAGTCTTAACCAGGAGAAGCACAAGATCGAATAAACATAACAGATAACACCTTATGAAAAGTAGGTGAAGATTATGGAATATTCTAAAATTTAAAACAAAAAGAAACTTTTAAAGATTCCAAAGGATGTGACTAATACTGTACATAGGCAAAAAATAAAATGAAATAAAATATACAAATGATGGGAGCCCCAGAATCCAGAAGCCCAAGTCCTGTCTCTGAAGATTCCCATTCAGTGGGTTCTGGATTTCCTCTGTGTGTCAAAATCTACAGGTGATTCTGATACGACTCCCAGACACAATGTAAAGCTTCTGCTTTGCAGGAGAGAATACCAGATTATTCTGTTATTTTATAGTTACACTAACAGGTTGTACTATTGACGGATAAGTCTGATGTCAAAATGCACTCCCCACTAGGGATAAAAAAGGAACTAGTAGTCTCTACTGCTACTTGGTGGCAGCATGCATGTATTGCAAGAGCAATTATTGTAGGAATCCAAATTAGTGGAACATTTTAGAATTGGAAAACTACATACAGATCATCTAGTCAATCTTCCAACTGTTATAGTTGTAAAAACTAAGGCCCATATAAATGAAATGATTTATCTCCAAAGAGTGTTAGTGAAAGTGTATGAAATAAAAAATATCTCTGAACTTTTAATTTAGTGCTGTTTTTATTAATCTCAAGCACTAGCTTAAACTTCAGTGTGACAGATTTGGGATTGAATTCTTGCTCAGATTTACTGATTGTGTGCCTTTTAGTAAGTTACTAAAACACGCTTTATTTTTTAACAGGTTTATTTATTTATTTATTTCTGGCTGCATAGGCTCTTCATTGCTGTGTGCGGGCTTTCTCTAGTTGCAGTGAGCGGGGGCTACTCTTTGTTGCAGTGTGCAGGCTTCTCATTGGGGTGGCTTCTCGTTGTTGCTGAGCATGGAGTGTAGGTGTGTGGGCTTCAGTAGTTTTGGATCACGGGCTCTAGAGCGCAGGCTCGGTAGTTGTGGCGCACGGTCTTAGTTGCTCCATGGCATGTGCAGTCTCATTTGCAGGTGCTGGGGAGGATTAAATGAGCTCATATGATATCCAATTGACTGAGGCAGAGTAGGCTTGGGATGAATCTTTGCTTGGTTTTCATTAGCTGCGGCGAAGAGGATGACAGCTTGGTGCCTCTCCAAATTTCACATGGGTGTGCCTCCCTTGGGGATCTTGTTAAATGCAGGCTGGTATTCAGTAGTTCTGGGTGGGGCCTGGATTCTGTCCTGCTAAGAAGCTCCTAGGTGACGGTGATGCTGAGGGCAAGCGTCCAGCTCCTGCATTTCTCCCTTTCCGGAAGAGCAGGACGTCTGCCCCCCGGGAGGAGAAAACATCCACAAAGTGACTACTAGGCAACAGCTTCCCTTACAGGCAAGGGACCTTTACCACTGCTCCCAACCATTGTGTCTGAGGCGCAGCAAGCCAAAACACTGAGATGGTGAGGTTTGCAGCAAAGAGGAGGTTTATTCACAGGGCAGCCATGCGAGGAAGTGACGTGAAAATAGGTCTCCAATCCTCCTTCCCGAAAGCAAGGGGCTTGGGGTATCTGTGGGATAAAGAATAAAGAAGCAGGGCAGTATGGGTCATGGGGAGCTTGAGGCAAGGTGATTGGACAAAGATGTGCTCCTCATTGTTCTGAGCTGGTGTAATAGGCTACAGGGCTCAGCACATTCTCAGGCTGGAGTTTTTGGCCCTCTGATGGCAGAAGGCCAAAAGGCACTTGCCCAGGTGGAAGATCGGTGGTCCTCTCCACTCTAAACCAGCTCCGCCTACCTAGGCACAGCTGATTCCAAGTTCCTGGACAATACCGGGGCAAACATCTTTTTGCTTATGCTACGTGCTACTTGGAGGACGTGCAAGTGTTCAAGGTACCTTGATGAGTGAAGACAGGATTTCACTAATCATGACACATGGTTTCACTTCCAGGTGAGCAGAAGAGACCTGTAGGCTGAGTCTGGCTCCTGGCACCTGGAATTGGAGGCAGATGGTTTAAAAACGGGCTCCCCCACCCTCTGTGTGATCTGAGGTAGATAGACTATTGATCCTTTTCTCCAATTAAAATGTGTGACTGGAAACACACTTAGTGGCATGTCTGACACACAGTAGTTATGCTACCGTAGGTCATTCTTGGAAACTGAAGCCGTGGTTTTGAGGGATCATCAAAACGAGTACAATGCTTGCCATGTTTCTCCTTGTTCATCCTGGTGACAAACCTGGTAGAGAGAGCTCCATCCTTTCCCACAGGACCACACCCCTAGTACTTAGAGTGAAGTGGTTATGTCTCACTTAAGGCACCTTTTCCTTTTCCTTCCTTCTTTTTTCTTCATTAATCTTCATCCAACTGGCCTTTCTAAATTTTACACAAAACAAAACCATTTCTCAATGGATTCAGATACTACCCCAAGTTAGTATTCCAACCAAGTTCTTGATCTTCCGGGTCTCATCATCAGAAATTTCTGAGCCTAAATCTTCTCCAGTTTCTAGGATCACTCATTTTCTCATTTCTCCCTTCTCCTTTGAGTTCAGAGTCTTGCCAATTTAGTCCCTTCCCTAACCACAACTTATAATAAGGTGACACAGCAAAGTGATGAAAGTCTAGACGGTCTGGTTTTACTCCTGGGTTTTTGCCACCTACTTACTGTGTGGCATTAGGCAAGCTATTCAACGTCTCTGGGCCTCAGTTTCCCCCCAAAAGTGAATATTACGAATATGACCTGCCGGGCTTCCATAGTGGTGCAGTGGTTGGGAGTCTGCCTGCTGATGCAGGGGGCACGGGTTCATGCCCCGGTTTGGGAGGATCCCACATGCCGTGGAGCGGTTGGGCCCGTGAGCCATGGCCGCTGAGCCCGCGTGTCCAGAGCCTGTGATCGCCAGCGGGAGAGGCCACGACTGTGAGAGAGGCCTGCGTACCACAAAAAAAAAAGAACATTACCTGCCTATAGGGCTGCCATTATGAGGAATATGTGGGTTAATATTTGTTAAGAACTTAGAATAGTACTTGTTATAGTCTAAGCACTACAGTTGTGCTTTTTAATAATAATAAATGAAATTGCAAATGTATACCTTACTCAACTTTCTGTCATAACTTTGAAGTGTTCGTCTATCTGTTGGGTCTTGTCAGCCTGTAAAGGAGGTGAGTTGTCCGTAGCTTTGGTGTGAGACGTGCTGCCTGCCGAAGCACCGATAACCGTCAATGCCGTGACCGCCAAAGCCGTGAACGAGTGCTGGAGAAAGCAGGAGCAGAATGGAAGATGACGGCGTGGGAAGGAGGTGTGGTGTCCATAGGTTCGGGGTCTGAGGTGCTGCCTGCTGAAGCACCGATGCCCGCCAAAGCCGTAAATGGGGTGCTGGAGAAAACAGGAGCAGAACGGAAGATGACGGCGTGGGAAGGAGGCGTGGTGTCCATAGGTTCGGGGCCAGACGTGCTGCCTGCTGAAGCACCGATGCCCGGCAAAGGCGTAAATGGGGTGCTGGGGAAAACAGGAGCAGAATGGTAGATGATGGCGTGGGAAGGAGGTGTGGTGTCCATGGGTTCCATATCAGAGCTGCTGCGTGCCTGATCTGAGAGCAGAGAGTGACAGTGGGAGAGCTTCTCACTCCTTTTATATCTGACGGCTACACCTGCCTCTGTGACATGTCCATTGTACGTGTCGCAGAGAAAGGGCGGGTGGGGCAGGGGGTGAGTCAGGGGGCACATGCGAGCCCAGCTGGTGGAGAAACCCCAGCCCAAAGGCAAAAGGCGGGGCCCCTTCTGGACTTTCTAGTGGCTGGGTCTTCTCGCTGTGGGTGGCAGGTGTTTGGCAGGGGATGGGCCACCATGCAGAGACTGTTGGGGACTGTGGAAGCCTTCTCCTTCAGAGCTCACCCTGCCTGGGCACCGTCTCTGCAGGCCCCTCAGCTGTGCGTATGTATCGGCCAGCCCTTCCCCACTACGGGGCCCAGAGGCCAGAGGCTGCTCAGAGCTGAGGGCAGGAGGCACCCAGAGCTTGCCAGGGTGTGGGCCACCTCCTCCGGGGACCTCCCCAGCTTCTCTGCGAGGCCTGGAGACAGGATCGCCTTCTCCAGGGCTGCTCAGCTGCCAGCATCACGGTGAGCCAGGTGGCGAAGGTTTCTGAGCAGGAGATGCAGAGCCCTGATCCGACTGCATGCTGCACCCCACGATGTCCCTTCCTGGCAGGTAGGTTCTTTCTTCACTTCTTTTTTGAAATTTGGTCTGACAACATTTAAACCTTGCACTGTTCTTCAGGGTATACAGATGATAGTGGCTTAGCCGGGATTCGAAGCAAGCCTGTGTGATTCCAGAGCTCGTGTTCTGGACTGTGGTGCCCCCTTATCATATATGCTTCATGTGTTCCTTGTTTTTCATTTTTTCTTGTAGTCCCTATGGTACTTAGCCCTAAGTGCCATACCTGTAACGAACAGCTACACTGCCCTGTGGGAGGTCTTCTTCTGTTCAACACATGAATTGGTCATCCACCGCACTGTGTTCTAATCTCAGAAGATACAGGTCAGGGACCACCAGTTGTCAGCTGGTGCTACCATTGGTGCTGCCATTCCACATGTCTAACTGAGGCTTGAAGGCCGGATTTTCCCTTTGTCTAGTTTGAAGGATCCAGATATGTAAAGATTATAGTCTAGATAAATCATGGGCTATCCTGAAAGAAATTCACCAGTGAATTGTTCCGTATGGATTAGAAGCCAGTTTCTCTGGCCTTCCTGGAGTATATCCAGCAAGGCGTCTCATTCATGTCTAGAAAGCCAATATATCCTTTATTGCAACTTCAGCGTGGAGTGATGTATTGGTTTAAAGTACGATCGACACAATTTGGTCATTGTGAGTATGCCAGCTGGGTCCACTCTTTATTACACATATGTAACTCGAGAGATTCTTATGCCCAAGAGAGGAGACGTACTCTTGGTTGTCTAGGACAAGGGAAACATGTGTTGTTATTCAGGAGCTGGAAGCTGATGGTCTACACATCACTTGACCTTGTTTAAAACTTGTGTCTTTGGCTTGCTTCATTGGAGTGTTTTCTCTCTCCTGGGGCTGACATTGTGTGTTATGTATCACACAGGTGACATGTAGAAGTTTCCGAACCCAGAATCATATAGATCTGTCAAAATGTATTTCTATATTTTTGTTCAAAGTGTATGGAAAATAACACTGGGCATAATTCATATATTCCAGAATTAGTTGGACACTCTGCTCATGAGATTCTTTTTATCGTATGTCACAGCAAATTTGGACTTCCATCCCCAATAAACTTTGGGGTTGGAGGACACAAAAAGCTTTTGCTCACACCTAAATTATGTCTGAAAGAAAAGGGTAAATATTATAAGCCCTTTCTAACCTTTCCAAGAGCAGAAATGATTTACAGCTGTGGCATTGAACCCTAATTCCTCGATCTCATTTGAGGAGAGTTCAGTAAGAAACAATGTCTTGGTTTTTGTTTGTTTGGTTTCTTCCCTGTTTTCTCATCTTGCTTACCAACAATCCATTGTAATTCATGAGTTAGTATGGCAGCAGGCTGAGTGTTCCCTGGAGCTCATTAAATGATCTTTTTTTCCTAAAATAACTTTTGTGTCCTTGTTTTCAGCCCCTCTTCTTTCCTCTGCCCTTTACTACAACCAGAGCTCAGCAAAAGCTGACTGGCTTTGTGCAGACCTTACTTAGGGTTAGTCTTTTCTTCATTATTTTATTCATGGCTCCTCCATTTCATTGTTTGCCTTCTCGAAATGTGTTGAAATCTTTCTGTGGTGGATGACTTCCAAAATGTCTTGGCTTTGATTGGTTGATTAAGTTTGGTATTTCTACAGTATTGTTTAAATATGGTTTCAGGAGGAACAGAAAGTGAATATGTTTCCTTGTCTGCCATCTTGAGCTGAAATTCCCTGTGGATTTTAGCATCCAATGTTCCCATGGGAAAAAAACCCAACCTTGGCATTAATAGATGTGACACTCTAGAGTTCAGCTTTTCGTGGGCAATCACTGAGGATTGGAATATGTGGTCATTTCTAAAGGGAAAATAATAACTACCTCATGGAGTAGATTTGAGGATTAAATTAGAGAATGAACATGAAAATGCTTTGTAAGGCTTAAAAGTCTATAAAAATGTTTTTTGTTATTATTTGATTTGTTGCTATTTCAACTTTACTCGACAGTTGCTTATGACCTTACTTATGTGATAAAATGGCCCCTGGTTTATTGTTTTGAAAGCCAGAATATATTTTTCAATAGCTCGATGGAAATGGCATCATTTGTGAAGGTTAAGGGTGAAGGGATAAATGTTTCTTGACACCTATCACTTTACAGTGTTTTCAGGAACTAATTGACACTTGTATTCCTCTTCCAAATTTTGTTGAGCACCTCCTACGAGCCACATGCTTTACATCAGGTGTTGGAAAGCATTTTCTGGATTTTAAATATCTTAGGCTTTGTGGGCCATATACAGCTTCTGTAGCTTCTCCTCTTTCTTCTTCAACAAGCTTTCTAAACGTGAGAACCATTATTAGCTCACAGTCACACAGATCCAGGCTGAGAGCCTGATTTGATTTGTGGCCATGATTTGCTGATTCCTGCTCTGCGTCCTCACTGAGGAGGGGGACCATGTTTGAGTAATCACTTCTTTGAATCAACTCTTGGTCTTCTGGGGCTTGTCCTTACTCTCCTACACTCTCTAATCAACATGGCATCCAGAGAGATCCTGTTAAAACATAAGTCAGATCATGTCACTGAAATCTCTTCAATGGCTTCTTCACAGAAGAATCAAAGTCCTCAAAGTGCCTCCAGAGCCCTAGAAATGTGGACCTCTGTTTCGTGTCTGACTGTTTCCTTCTCCTCTCCACTTTGCTTGCTCTGTTTTCCACACACTGCCATCCTTTCTGCTCCTTGGGTACTCCAGCCTACTCTAGCCTCATTGACTTTCCATCGGACTGTTCCCTCTACCTGTACTATTCACTTCCCAGATATGCTCCTTGCTCCCTCTTAAATTTTATCTTCCCCAGAAAGTCCTCAGGGATCACTTAGTTTCAGCTAGCAGCCTCCTCCTAGCATCTAACCATCTCCATCTCCCTTCCCTGCTTGCTGTTTTTCTCCAGCACTTCCCTTATATATGCCCGCACTGTCGCGGCTCAGATTCAGCAAGTGATCATTGCCGCAGCATGGCCTCGGGGACCCTGGCTGCGGACACGATGTCCACACCTGCCTGGTGGCCCCTGCTCGCCTCACGGCCCCTCAGGTGCAGCATGCGCAGGACCCACATTGCAGGCAGAAGACACAGGGCCACTGGCCCCAGCTAGGCAGGCCCCTCGATGCCGTGCTCATGTTGGCTCAGACCTCTTCGCTCTCCGCGCTGCGGTTCAAACCTGTGGGCAGCGCTGTGTGGGCGGGGATCGAAGACCTCCGCCCGCTCCTCAGTGTGTCAGCACGCAGCCCCGCCTCCCATGGGGACCCAGCCTGAGGAGCAGGGGCAGGAGATTCGAGACTAGGGTGGCGCGAAAGGTAGGAGGTGTGGAGAGTATGGGGTTTACAAAAAGTGTTTGCTGACTGATCCAAACAAAAGTGAGACATGGTTGTATCAACGCATTTAAAAAGTCATTAAACTGCCGCTAAGTGTCTGTGATCACCCCGCCTAGGAGAGAGCGTGCACTCCGTGAGGGACACATGAAAGGCTGAGTGAACGTCTACCTGTGGTCCGTTACCTGGTGCACGGGTGTGTGAATTTTTGCGGAGAGCTCTTAATTTCTGTTGTCTCTGCTGACTTGACACGGTGGTTGGCAAACAGTGACGTGTTCAGTGTATTCAGGACATGATCATGGTTACTAATAATCACTTTGTTTTGCGCTGACACCTCCACAGAGAATTTACTACTGAATGTCCACTTTACAGAAGAGAAACTGAGGCGTAGGAAGTGAAGTGACTGAGTAAGAGGAATGACTCAGACAACTGGTGTTAGTAAATTAACCCTGCAGGGGGCCGTTAGACTGTGGTGGCTCTAGTGATGCGGCCGCCTATGTAAAGCAAGGAAAATCTAAGCCTGTCAACGGCTCAGGGTGACGGACACCGCTGAGGACAGCCAGTCACAAACCACCAACTAGGCTTTAAAGCTATAGCAAATCAGTCATTTCCTTGCTTTGCTTCTGCTCTTTTAAAATAAGCATCTCTGCAGCTCCTGTGGCTGGAGTGCTCCTCACCGCTTCCACTTTGGTGGTGCCTGAATTGAATCTAATTTTGCTCACATAAAGTCTTAAAATTTTAAATATGCCTCAGTTTGTCTTTTAGGGCTGGCCGTAGAAGTTGGATTTGTGTCCAGTTTCTAGAACAGTGGTTGTCCTCTGGTCAGGCCTTAGGCGTTCTGTGTACAACGTTCCTCTTCTACCACCACCTTCTGGATGCCTCCACCCTCTACCATCTCCCGCGCATCAGATCCCCTAGATGCTCACATTATAACATCGCAGACACTCCTCTGTCTTCCAGCCAGCGTGTGAACTGAAACATTTCCATTCCTGTTGAAGAGTCTGGTGTGACCACTTTCCCAAACACAGCCACTCCCCAGCTGACCCTGGGTAACCACTCTTCTGAACTTGGTCTCCATCACTGACATGGACGTCTTTCTATTTATGCTACATTTTTAAGTATTCATAAACCGCATATAGTATTCTATATTTTGTCTTCTTACTTGCTTTATTTAGTGTTATCTTTGCTAGGTTCATCCATGCTGACACGTAAAGATCTGTCTAGTTCACGTACTTTCCTCGCTATGTAGGATTCCCATGTACGGAAATACAATAATTTATATGTGCTTTTTCCTGTTGATGGATATTTAAATTGTTTCCAATTTTCAGTATGATTTCTTTTAAAAACATGTTTATATACTTTTTAAAGGTTACTTTACATTTACAGTTATTACAAAATATTGCCTATATTCCCTGTGTTGTACAATACATCCTTGAGCCTATTGTGGACCTAGTAGTTTACATCTCTCACTTCCCGACCCCTGTATTGCCCCCTCCTCCCCCTCTGCGCTGGCAACCATTAGTTTGTTCTCTATATCTGTAACTCTCCTTCTGTTTTGTTATATTTGCTAGATAGTTGTATTTTTGAGATTCCATATATAGGTGATATCCTACAGTATTTGTTTCTGTTTGACTTATTTCACTTACCACAATGCCCTCCAAGGCCATCTATGTTGCTGCAAATGGCAAAATTTTGTTCTTTTGTAAGGCTGAGTAGTATGCCATTGGTTATATGTACCACATCTTCTTTATCTATTCATCTCTTGATGACACTTAGGTTGCTTCCATATCTTGGTAATTGTACACAAGGATGCTGCGAACATTGGGGTGCATGTATCTTTTCCAGTACATGTTATTGAGAACACGTGTTTTTGGTTTTTTCAGATTTATACCTAAGAGTGGAGTTGCGAGGTCATATAGTAGTTCTCTTTTTAGGTTTTGGAGAACCCTCCATACTGTTTTCCACAGTGGCTGCACCAGTTTACATCCCTACCAACAGTGTACCAGGGTTCCCTTTTCTCTCAAACATTGTAAATTTTCTTCCGAGTGGTAATTGAGATGATAGTTCAATAATAACATAAGATCAGGTGAAGTCTAAAGAAATTTTAGAAAACCTGGATAAAGTAAGAACACATGTGTTCTCTGGCATCTGAATGTTGGAGAGACACCAAGACATGTGGGCCAAGTTGTGGAGAGAAGGGAAACACAGACGCAAGCTTGACATTTGCTGCAGCTTTTCTCCTTGGGGCATTTGCTGATTCAAACGTTACAGCCTAGGAGCTGAAAAGCCAAAGAGTTCAAGAGACTCTAACCACAGAAGCCAAAGAGCAAGAGCCGATTTACGTGGATAAAAAGCATTTTAACTATGCCAAAGCAGAAAATGAAAAGAAAGAACTTTGCATTGCATTTAATAAAAGTTTAGGGAGATCTTTGTGGTATATTAGTGAACTTATTGGCGGAAATTTAGCCATGTACACTGTGTTGGAGAGGCACCAAGAGTTCAAGAATTCTCACATTTTGAGAACACAATTACCTTACATGTAGGCCTGGTGGCAGCCATTTACATAACAATGATTTGGAGGATGTGGTGTTAGTCAGCTCTTGCTGTGATAATGCTTTGGAAGAAATCGCCCCCAAACTCAGTTACATAAACAAGAATTTATTTTCCTTGGACCTATGGGCTAGTAGCTGCAGTGGCTCTCTTTTAGACCTCTAGATGGCTGGTTTTGCTCCGTGTTTTGGGTCAGTTTGAGGTGTGTCACACACATCTTCCTCTGGAGCCCGAGTGTGAGGCCACAGCTCCCAGGCCCTGCCTTCTCACAAAGTTCAGTGAAACATAAGAGGTGCATGCAAATAGCAACCATAAGCATGCTGAAGTGGCTATACTAATACCAGAAAATATAGACTTTAAAACAAACAAAAGAGTTACTAGATATGAGAAGGGACATTTTATGATAAAAAAGGGAAGATACCAAAATTTTTAACATATTTGCCCTGAATAAGATAAAACCAAAGTACATGAAGAAGAAAATACCAACACCCATGAAGAATTGAAGGAAGAAATAGATAATTGCACAATATTAGGTAGAGGCTTCAGTACTCCATGGTCAATAATGGATAGAACAATTAGGCAGAAGATCAACAACGATATAGAAGACTTGGACAAGGCTATGAATTAACAAGACCTACTAAATGTCTAGAGAATACTCAACCGAACAGTAAAATGCTCATCCTGCTCAACTACATGTGAAACGTTTCCCAGCATAGACGACATGCTAGGCTGTAAGAAAAGAGATTAAAAGCCACATACATTGCTGGTGGGAATGTAAAATGGCGCGGCCATTTTACAAAACAGCTTGAGAGTTCCTGCAAGTGTTAAACATCGAGTTACCCTATGACCCAGCAGTTCCATTACTAAATATATACCTAAGAGAAATGAAAACTTATGTCTGCACAAAAGCTTGTACGTGAATGTTCAGGGAAACCTATTTCTAAAAACAAAAGGTGGAAATAATTCAAATGTCAATCTGATAAATGAAGAAACAAAATGTGGAATAGCCGTACAATAGAATAGCATTCAGCTCTAAAAAGGCATGAAATATTGATCCATGTTACAACATGAATGAACCATGAAAGCATTATGTAAAGTTAAAGCAGCCAATCACAAAAGATCACATATTGTATGGTGCCATTTATATGAAGTGCCCAGAATAGCCAATCTGTAGAGACAGGAAGTCGATTAGTGGTTGCCTAGGGCTGAGAGGGTTGAGGAGAATGAAAAAACCTTGTTAATGTGTAATGGGTTTTTTGTGAGGGGACAAAAATCTACAATTGGACTGTCGTGATGGTTCCACAAGTCTTTTAGTGCTTACACTAAGAACCACTGAATTGTATACATAAAAGAGTTGAAATTATGGTATGTAAATGACATCCCAATAAAGCTGTTAAAATTATGATAATTTTATAGTTATAAATTTGACAATTCATCCCAAATTACACATTCTTAACAAATGCAACCTAACAAGACTAACGCAACAAAGAAAAAATACCTTAAACACCTGTATCTACTCAAAAAGTTGTTTGTATAGTTAAGTACCTTTACAGAAAATGATTTCCAGGGATAAATGGGTTTCCACGTAACTTCTTCGAAATATTTAGGGAAGAAGTATTGGTAATCTTACATAAAAATCTTCCAGGAAACAGAAAACTATATATTGCTCAAAGTATTTATAAGGCCAACATAAGCTTCAGATCAAAAGTAAAAAGAAGGGCTTCCCTGATGGTGCAGTGGTTAAGAATCCACCTCCCAATGCAGGGGACACGGGTTCGAGCCCTTGTGGGGGAAGATCCCACATGCCGTGGAGCAGCTACGCCCACGTGCCACAACTGCTGAGCCTGCGCTCTGGAGCCTGCGGGCCACAACTGCTGAGCCCGTGTGCCACAACTACTGAAGCCTGCATGCCTAGAACCCGTGCTCCACAACAAGACAGGCCACCGCAAGGAGAAGCCTACTCACCACAACAAAGAATAGCCCCCCGCTCACCACAACTACAGAAAGCTCGCGTGCAACAATGAAGACCCAATGCAGCCACAAATAAATAAATAAATAATAAAGTATAGAATCTTAAAAACAAAACAAAACAAAATCTATAAAGAATATTACAAGAATAGAATCACAGGCCAGTTTCTCTTTTGAAAATGCATGCAAAATGTGTAAACAGAAGCACAAACTGTACCCATGGTATGTAAAACAATCATATATCAGAATCAAAGTAGCTTTATTTTGGTAATGCCAGGTTGCTTTAATGTTCAAACATGAAATTCATCCCAGGAATGAATTAGAGTGGGAAAAGAAGTCATTTTAAACGAAGCCTTGGGAATTCCCTGGTTTTCCAGTGGTTAGAACTTGGCGCTTTCACTGCTGGGGCCCTGGGGTCCTATCCCAGGTCAGGGAAATAAGATCCTCCAAGACATGAGGCAGGGCCCCGAAAAAAAAAAATAATGAAGTCTTAACCAGGAGAAGCACAAGATCGAATAAACATAACAGATAACACCTTATGAAAAGTAGGTGAAGATTATGGAATATTCTAAAATTTAAAACAAAAAGAAACTTTTAAAGATTCCAAAGGATGTGACTAATACTGTACATAGGCAAAAAATAAAATGAAATAAAATATACAAATGATGGGAGCCCCAGAATCCAGAAGCCCAAGTCCTGTCTCTGAAGATTCCCATTCAGTGGGTTCTGGATTTCCTCTGTGTGTCAAAATCTACAGGTGATTCTGATACGACTCCCAGACACAATGTAAAGCTTCTGCTTTGCAGGAGAGAATACCAGATTATTCTGTTATTTTATAGTTACACTAACAGGTTGTACTATTGACGGATAAGTCTGATGTCAAAATGCACTCCCCACTAGGGATAAAAAAGGAACTAGTAGTCTCTACTGCTACTTGGTGGCAGCATGCATGTATTGCAAGAGCAATTATTGTAGGAATCCAAATTAGTGGAACATTTTAGAATTGGAAAACTACATACAGATCATCTAGTCAATCTTCCAACTGTTATAGTTGTAAAAACTAAGGCCCATATAAATGAAATGATTTATCTCCAAAGAGTGTTAGTGAAAGTGTATGAAATAAAAAATATCTCTGAACTTTTAATTTAGTGCTGTTTTTATTAATCTCAAGCACTAGCTTAAACTTCAGTGTGACAGATTTGGGATTGAATTCTTGCTCAGATTTACTGATTGTGTGCCTTTTAGTAAGTTACTAAAACACGCTTTATTTTTTAACAGGTTTATTTATTTATTTATTTCTGGCTGCATAGGCTCTTCATTGCTGTGTGCGGGCTTTCTCTAGTTGCAGTGAGCGGGGGCTACTCTTTGTTGCAGTGCGCAGGCTTCTCATTGGGGTGGCTTCTCGTTGTTGCTGAGCATGGAGTGTAGGTGTGTGGGCTTCAGTAGTTTTGGATCACGGGCTCTAGAGCGCAGGCTCGGTAGTTGTGGCGCACGGTCTTAGTTGCTCCATGGCATGTGCAGTCTCATTTGCAGGTGCTGGGGAGGATTAAATGAGCTCATATGATATCCAATTGACTGAGGCAGAGTAGGCTTGGGATGAATCTTTGCTTGGTTTTCATTAGCTGCGGCGAAGAGGATGACAGCTTGGTGCCTCTCCAAATTTCACATGGGTGTGCCTCCCTTGGGGATCTTGTTAAATGCAGGCTGGTATTCAGTAGTTCTGGGTGGGGCCTGGATTCTGTCCTGCTAAGAAGCTCCTAGGTGACGGTGATGCTGAGGGCAAGCGTCCAGCTCCTGCATTTCTCCCTTTCCGGAAGAGCAGGACGTCTGCCCCCCGGGAGGAGAAAACATCCACAAAGTGACTACTAGGCAACAGCTTCCCTTACAGGCAAGGGACCTTTACCACTGCTCCCAACCATTGTGTCTGAGGCGCAGCAAGCCAAAACACTGAGATGGTGAGGTTTGCAGCAAAGAGGAGGTTTATTCACAGGGCAGCCATGCGAGGAAGTGACGTGAAAATAGGTCTCCAATCCTCCTTCCCGAAAGCAAGGGGCTTGGGGTATCTGTGGGATAAAGAATAAAGAAGCAGGGCAGTATGGGTCATGGGGAGCTTGAGGCAAGGTGATTGGACAAAGATGTGCTCCTCATTGTTCTGAGCTGGTGTAATAGGCTACAGGGCTCAGCACATTCTCAGGCTGGAGTTTTTGGCCCTCTGATGGCAGAAGGCCAAAAGGCACTTGCCCAGGTGGAAGATCGGTGGTCCTCTCCACTCTAAACCAGCTCCGCCTACCTAGGCACAGCTGATTCCAAGTTCCTGGACAATACCGGGGCAAACATCTTTTTGCTTATGCTACGTGCTACTTGGAGGACGTGCAAGTGTTCAAGGTACCTTGATGAGTGAAGACAGGATTTCACTAATCATGACACATGGTTTCACTTCCAGGTGAGCAGAAGAGACCTGTAGGCTGAGTCTGGCTCCTGGCACCTGGAATTGGAGGCAGATGGTTTAAAAACGGGCTCCCCCACCCTCTGTGTGATCTGAGGTAGATAGACTATTGATCCTTTTCTCCAATTAAAATGTGTGACTGGAAACACACTTAGTGGCATGTCTGACACACAGTAGTTATGCTACCGTAGGTCATTCTTGGAAACTGAAGCCGTGGTTTTGAGGGATCATCAAAACGAGTACAATGCTTGCCATGTTTCTCCTTGTTCATCCTGGTGACAAACCTGGTAGAGAGAGCTCCATCCTTTCCCACAGGACCACACCCCTAGTACTTAGAGTGAAGTGGTTATGTCTCACTTAAGGCACCTTTTCCTTTTCCTTCCTTCTTTTTTCTTCATTAATCTTCATCCAACTGGCCTTTCTAAATTTTACACAAAACAAAACCATTTCTCAATGGATTCAGATACTACCCCAAGTTAGTATTCCAACCAAGTTCTTGATCTTCCGGGTCTCATCATCAGAAATTTCTGAGCCTAAATCTTCTCCAGTTTCTAGGATCACTCATTTTCTCATTTCTCCCTTCTCCTTTGAGTTCAGAGTCTTGCCAATTTAGTCCCTTCCCTAACCACAACTTATAATAAGGTGACACAGCAAAGTGATGAAAGTCTAGACGGTCTGGTTTTACTCCTGGGTTTTTGCCACCTACTTACTGTGTGGCATTAGGCAAGCTATTCAACGTCTCTGGGCCTCAGTTTCCCCCCAAAAGTGAATATTACGAATATGACCTGCCGGGCTTCCATAGTGGTGCAGTGGTTGGGAGTCTGCCTGCTGATGCAGGGGGCACGGGTTCATGCCCCGGTTTGGGAGGATCCCACATGCCGTGGAGCGGTTGGGCCCGTGAGCCATGGCCGCTGAGCCCGCGTGTCCAGAGCCTGTGATCGCCAGCGGGAGAGGCCACGACTGTGAGAGAGGCCTGCGTACCACAAAAAAAAAAGAACATTACCTGCCTATAGGGCTGCCATTATGAGGAATATGTGGGTTAATATTTGTTAAGAACTTAGAATAGTACTTGTTATAGTCTAAGCACTACAGTTGTGCTTTTTAATAATAATAAATGAAATTGCAAATGTATACCTTACTCAACTTTCTGTCATAACTTTGAAGTGTTCGTCTATCTGTTGGGTCTTGTCAGCCTGTAAAGGAGGTGAGTTGTCCGTAGCTTTGGTGTGAGACGGGCTGCCTGCCGAAGCACCGATAACCGTCAATGCCGTGACCGCCAAAGCCGTGAACGAGTGCTGGAGAAAGCAGGAGCAGAATGGAAGATGACGGCGTGGGAAGGAGGTGTGGTGTCCATAGGTTCGGGGTCTGAGGTGCTGCCTGCTGAAGCACCGATGCCCGCCAAAGCCGTAAATGGGGTGCTGGAGAAAACAGGAGCAGAACGGAAGATGACGGCGTGGGAAGGAGGCGTGGTGTCCATAGGTTCGGGGCCAGACGTGCTGCCTGCTGAAGCACCGATGCCCGGCAAAGGCGTAAATGGGGTGCTGGGGAAAACAGGAGCAGAATGGTAGATGATGGCGTGGGAAGGAGGTGTGGTGTCCATGGGTTCCATATCAGAGCTGCTGCGTGCCTGATCTGAGAGCAGAGAGTGACAGTGGGAGAGCTTCTCACTCCTTTTATATCTGACGGCTACACCTGCCTCTGTGACATGTCCATTGTACGTGTCGCAGAGAAAGGGCGGGTGGGGCAGGGGGTGAGTCAGGGGGCACATGCGAGCCCAGCTGGTGGAGAAACCCCAGCCCAAAGGCAAAAGGCGGGGCCCCTTCTGGACTTTCTAGTGGCTGGGTCTTCTCGCTGTGGGTGGCAGGTGTTTGGCAGGGGATGGGCCACCATGCAGAGACTGTTGGGGACTGTGGAAGCCTTCTCCTTCAGAGCTCACCCTGCCTGGGCACCGTCTCTGCAGGCCCCTCAGCTGTGCGTATGTATCGGCCAGCCCTTCCCCACTACGGGGCCCAGAGGCCAGAGGCTGCTCAGAGCTGAGGGCAGGAGGCACCCAGAGCTTGCCAGGGTGTGGGCCACCTCCTCCGGGGACCTCCCCAGCTTCTCTGCGAGGCCTGGAGACAGGATCGCCTTCTCCAGGGCTGCTCAGCTGCCACCATCACGGTGAGCCAGGTGGCGAAGGTTTCTGAGCAGGAGATGCAGAGCCCTGATCCGACTGCATGCTGCACCCCACGATGTCCCTTCCTGGCAGGTAGGTTCTTTCTTCACTTCTTTTTTGAAATTTGGTCTGACAACATTTAAACCTTGCACTGTTCTTCAGGGTATACAGATGATAGTGGCTTAGCCGGGATTCGAAGCAAGCCTGTGTGATTCCAGAGCTCGTGTTCTGGACTGTGGTGCCCCCTTATCATATATGCTTCATGTGTTCCTTGTTTTTCATTTTTTCTTGTAGTCCCTATGGTACTTAGCCCTAAGTGCCATACCTGTAACGAACAGCTACACTGCCCTGTGGGAGGTCTTCTTCTGTTCAACACATGAATTGGTCATCCACCGCACTGTGTTCTAATCTCAGAAGATACAGGTCAGGGACCACCAGTTGTCAGCTGGTGCTACCATTGGTGCTGCCATTCCACATGTCTAACTGAGGCTTGAAGGCCGGATTTTCCCTTTGTCTAGTTTGAAGGATCCAGATATGTAAAGATTATAGTCTAGATAAATCATGGGCTATCCTGAAAGAAATTCACCAGTGAATTGTTCCGTATGGATTAGAAGCCAGTTTCTCTGGCCTTCCTGGAGTATATCCAGCAAGGCGTCTCATTCATGTCTAGAAAGCCAATATATCCTTTATTGCAACTTCAGCGTGGAGTGATGTATTGGTTTAAAGTACGATCGACACAATTTGGTCATTGTGAGTATGCCAGCTGGGTCCACTCTTTATTACACATATGTAACTCGAGAGATTCTTATGCCCAAGAGAGGAGACGTACTCTTGGTTGTCTAGGACAAGGGAAACATGTGTTGTTATTCAGGAGCTGGAAGCTGATGGTCTACACATCACTTGACCTTGTTTAAAACTTGTGTCTTTGGCTTGCTTCATTGGAGTGTTTTCTCTCTCCTGGGGCTGACATTGTGTGTTATGTATCACACAGGTGACATGTAGAAGTTTCCGAACCCAGAATCATATAGATCTGTCAAAATGTATTTCTATATTTTTGTTCAAAGTGTATGGAAAATAACACTGGGCATAATTCATATATTCCAGAATTAGTTGGACACTCTGCTCATGAGATTCTTTTTATCGTATGTCACAGCAAATTTGGACTTCCATCCCCAATAAACTTTGGGGTTGGAGGACACAAAAAGCTTTTGCTCACACCTAAATTATGTCTGAAAGAAAAGGGTAAATATTATAAGCCCTTTCTAACCTTTCCAAGAGCAGAAATGATTTACAGCTGTGGCATTGAACCCTAATTCCTCGATCTCATTTGAGGAGAGTTCAGTAAGAAACAATGTCTTGGTTTTTGTTTGTTTGGTTTCTTCCCTGTTTTCTCATCTTGCTTACCAACAATCCATTGTAATTCATGAGTTAGTATGGCAGCAGGCTGAGTGTTCCCTGGAGCTCATTAAATGATCTTTTTTTCCTAAAATAACTTTTGTGTCCTTGTTTTCAGCCCCTCTTCTTTCCTCTGCCCTTTACTACAACCAGAGCTCAGCAAAAGCTGACTGGCTTTGTGCAGACCTTACTTAGGGTTAGTCTTTTCTTCATTATTTTATTCATGGCTCCTCCATTTCATTGTTTGCCTTCTCGAAATGTGTTGAAATCTTTCTGTGGTGGATGACTTCCAAAATGTCTTGGCTTTGATTGGTTGATTAAGTTTGGTATTTCTACAGTATTGTTTAAATATGGTTTCAGGAGGAACAGAAAGTGAATATGTTTCCTTGTCTGCCATCTTGAGCTGAAAATCCCTGTGGATTTTAGCATCCAATGTTCCCATGGGAAAAAAACCCAACCTTGGCATTAATAGATGTGACACTCTAGAGTTCAGCTTTTCGTGGGCAATCACTGAGGATTGGAATATGTGGTCATTTCTAAAGGGAAAATAATAACTACCTCATGGAGTAGATTTGAGGATTAAATTAGAGAATGAACATGAAAATGCTTTGTAAGGCTTAAAAGTCTATAAAAATGTTTTTTGTTATTATTTGATTTGTTGCTATTTCAACTTTACTCGACAGTTGCTTATGACCTTACTTATGTGATAAAATGGCCCCTGGTTTATTGTTTTGAAAGCCAGAATATATTTTTCAATAGCTCGATGGAAATGGCATCATTTGTGAAGGTTAAGGGTGAAGGGATAAATGTTTCTTGACACCTATCACTTTACAGTGTTTTCAGGAACTAATTGACACTTGTATTCCTCTTCCAAATTTTGTTGAGCACCTCCTACGAGCCACATGCTTTACATCAGGTGTTGGAAAGCATTTTCTGGATTTTAAATATCTTAGGCTTTGTGGGCCATATACAGCTTCTGTAGCTTCTCCTCTTTCTTCTTCAACAAGCTTTCTAAACGTGAGAACCATTATTAGCTCACAGTCCCACAGATCCAGGCTGAGAGCCTGATTTGATTTGTGGCCATGATTTGCCGATTCCTGCTCTGCATCCTCACTGAGGAGGGGGACCATGTTTGAGTAATCACTTCTTTGTATCAACTCTTGGTCTTCTGAGGCTTGTCCTTACTCTCCTACACTCTCTAATCAACATGGCGCCCAGAGAGATCCTGTTAAAACATAAGTCAGATCATGTCACTGAAATCTCTTCAATGGCTTCTTCACAGAAGAATCAAATTCCTCAAAGTGCCTCCAGAGCCCTAGAAATGTGGACCTCTGTTTCATGTCTGAATCTTTCCTTCTCCAATCAGTTTGCTTGCTCTGATTTCCACACACTGACATCCTTTCTCCTCCTTGGGTACTCCATGTCTACTCTTGCCTCATTGACTTTCCATCTGACTGATCCCTCTACTTGTACTTTTCACTTCACAGATATGCTCCTTGCTTCCTCTTAAATTTTATTTTCCCCAGAAAGCCCTCAGGGATCCCTTAGCTTCAGCTTGCAGCCTCCTCCAAGCAGCTAACAACCTCCATCTCCCTTCCGTGCTTGGTGTTTTTCTCCAGCACTTCCCTGATATATTCCTGCACTGTTGCGCCTCAGCTTCACCAAGTGTTCATTGCCGGAGCGTGGCCTCCGGGATGCTGGCTGCGGACACAATGTGCACACCTGCCTGTGGGCCCTCGCTCACTTCCCGTCTCCTCAGGTGCAGCGTGTGCAGGACCCGCTTCGCAGGCAGAAGCCACAGGGCCACTGGCCCCATGGAGGCAGACCCCTCGATGCCGCGCTCACGTTGGCTCAGATAACTTTTCTCTCCACGCTGAAGTTCAAGCCCTCGGGTGGCACAGTCGGGGCAGGGCTCAAAGACGTATGCCCTGTCCTCTGTGCGTCAGCATGCAGCCTCGACTCCCTTGGGGACCCAGCCTGAGGAGCAGGGGTGGCAGCTTCGAGACTAGGGTGGCTGGTAAGGTAGGAGGTGTGGAGAGTTTGGGGTTTACAAAAAGTGTTTGCTGACTGATCCAAACAAAAGTGAGACATGGTTGTATCAACGCATTTAAAAAGTCATTAAACTGCCGCTAAGTGTCTGTGCTCGCCCCGTCCAGGAGAAAGCGTGCACTCCGTGCGGGACACATGAAAGGCTGAGTGAACGTCTTCCCGTGATCTATTACCTGGTGCACGGGTGTGTGAATTTTTGCAGAGAGCTCTTAATTTCTGTTCTCTGCTGATTTGACACGGTTGTTACCAACGGTGACATGTTCAGTGTATTCAGGACATGATCGTGGTTACTAATAATCAATTTGTTTTGTAATGACACCTCCACAGACGGTGAAAATGCCCATGGTGGCAGTTCTCATAGTGACAGTTCTTGTGACAGTGCTCACGGTGGCAGTGTTCGTGGTGATAGTACTCTTGGTGAGAGTGCTCATGGTGGCAGTGCCCATGATGAGACTACCGATGGTGACACTGCCCATGGTGACAGTGCACATGGTCATGGTGCATCTGGTGGCAGTGCAAAATAGTGAGAGTGCCCATGGTGATATTGCTCATGGTGATAGTGCCCATGGTGAGAGTGCCCATGGTTACAGTGCTCTTGGTGACAGTGCCTATGTTGACAGTGCCCCTGGTGACAGTGCACACTGTGAGAGTGCCCATGGTGTCCGTGCCCATGGTGACAGTTCTTATCATGAGAGTGTTCACGGTAGCAGTGTTCATGGTAATAGTGATCACGGCGGCAGTGCCCACAATGAGAGTGCCCTTGGTGAGAATACTGACTGTGACAGTGCCCATGGATACTTTTCTCTCTGTGACAGTGCCCTTGAGGACAGTTAGCTTGGTGAGATTTCTCACGGTGATAGTGCCCATTGTTTCAGTGCTCACAGTGACAAGATCCATAGCGCCAATGCCCATTATGGCATTGCTCATGGTGATAGTGCTCACGGTGACAGTGCCCATGGTGACAGTGGAATGGTGAGAGTGCTCACTGTGGTAGTGCTCACAGTAATAGTGCTCATGGTGCCAGTGTCAATGGTGATAGTGCCCATTGTGAGACTCCGCACGTTGATAGTGCCCATGGTGGCAGTTCCCATTGTGAAAGTGCTCATGATGACATTGCCCATGCTGGTAGTTCCCATGGTGACAGTGCTCATGTTGATAGTGACCACCGTAATAGTGCACATGTTGGCCGTGCCCTTGGTGACAGTACCCATGATGACAGAACGCATGGTGACAGTTCTCACAATGAGAGTGTCCATGGTGACATTGCACATTGGAGCAGTGTAAAATGGTGGCAGTGCCCATGTTGACAGTTCTCATGGTGAGAGTGCACAGGGTGACAACCCATGCAGACATTACTCACGGTGACAGTTCTCATGTTTGCAGTAACCATGGTGACACTGCTCACAGTGATAGTGCCCATGGTGGCAGTGCCCATGGTGACAGTGCCCATGGTGACACTGCCCATGATGACAGTGCCCATGGTGACAGTGCCCATGTCGTGATTCCCTATGGAGACAGTTCTCATGGTAACAGTTCCCATGGTGACAGTGACGATGGTGAGAGTGCTCACAGTGATGGTGCCCATGGTGACAGGGCTCATGGTGCCAGTCCGCATTGTGCCAGTAACCATGGCAACAGTGGTCATGGTGAAAGTGACCACAGTGTGAGTGCTCACGGTGATAGTGCTCAGGGTAATAGTGCTCATGCTGACAGTGAAAATGGTGACAATACACATGGTGACAGTACTCATGTTCAAAATACCCATGGTGGCAGTTCTCATAATGACAGTTCTCATGGTGACAGTGCTCATAATAGCAGTGCCCACGGTGGCAGAGCAGGTGGAGACAGTGCTAATGGTGACAATGCTCTTGGTGGCAGTTCCCATCGGGACAATACTATTGGTGACACTGTGCATTGTTACAGTGCCCATGGTAACCGTGCTCACGGTGATAGTGCACATCGTGACAGTGCCCATGGTGGTAGTTCACCTGGTGACAGTGCACATGCTGACAGTGCTCACGGTGATAGTGCCCATGGTGACAGTGCACACGGTGATAATGGGCATTGTTACAGAGTTCATGGTGACAGAGCACACGGTGGCAGTGGCCATGGAGACAGTGCCCATGGTGACAGTGCTGACAGTGACAGTGCCCATGGTGACACTTCTCACGGTGACAGTGCCCATGGGGAGAGTTAGCATGGTGAGATTTCTCACGGTGGTAGTGCCCGCTGTGACAGTGCTCACAGTGACAATGCCCATGGTGCCAGTGCCCATAGGGACATTCTGCACGGTCACAATTTGCACGGTGAAAGTGACCCATGCTCCATGACAATTCTGATAACAATGTTGCATGCTATTGTCATCACAATTCTTCATGCAATTGTCATCGCAGTGTTCCATGACCACTCTCATAGCAAGCTCCATGCGCTTGTCATCACAATGCTTAATGACATTGTCATCACAAAACTCCATGACACATGTCATCAGAATGCTCCATGGCCTTCTCATCACAATGCTCCATGCCCTTGTCATCACAATGCTCCAAGTCCCCTGTAATCACAATGCTCCATGCCCCTTTTTTATAGAATGCTCCATGAGAATTGTCACCACAAGGCTCCATGGTCTAATCATCACAATACTCCAGGACATTGTCATCACAATGCTCCATTCACTTGTCATCACAATGCTCCATGAACACTGTCATCACAATACTCCATGAATATATTCAGCTGAATGTTCCATGAAATTCTCATCACATTGCTCCATGATCCCTGCCACCACAATGCTCCATGACCACTGTCATCACAAGGCTCCATGACCCCTGACATAAAAATGTTCCATAACCCCTGTCATCACAATACTCCAAGCCCTTGTCATCACAATGCTCCATTACCTTTGTCATCACAATCCTCCATGACACTTGGCATCACAGAGCTCCATGCCATTGTCATCACAATGGACCATGACATATGTCATCACAATACTCCCTGACACCTGTCTTCACAATACTCCATGACTTTGTCATCACAATGCTCCATGCCCTTGTCATCACAATGTTCCATGCCCACTCTCATCACAATAATCCATGAAACTTGTCAGACCAATGCTCCATGCCCTTATCATTACAGTGCTCCATTACCCCAGTCATAACAATGCTCCATGACCCCTGCCATCACAATGTTCCACGGCCTTGTCATCACAAGTCTCCATAAACCCTGTCATCACAATGCACCATGCCCATCATCATAATGTTTCATGCTATTGTCATCACAATGAAATCAAAATGCTCCATGACGTCTGTCATCACAATGCTCCAAATTCTTGTGATCACAATGTTCCATAACACTTGTCATAACAACGC
The DNA here is from genome assembly GCF_964341445.2 of Mesoplodon mirus. Taxonomy (NCBI): domain Eukaryota; kingdom Metazoa; phylum Chordata; class Mammalia; order Artiodactyla; family Ziphiidae; genus Mesoplodon; species Mesoplodon mirus. Next base: position 546,044 of record NW_028295607.1, read on the forward strand.
CCCATGACGCTCGTCATCACAATTATCCATGGACTTCTCATCACAATGCTCCATCAACCCTGTCATCACAATGCTCCATGACCGCTTTCATCACAACACTCCATGACCCCTGACAACACAATGATCCGGGACTCTTGTCATCAAAATGCTCCATGGCACTTGTCCTCACAATGCTCCATGCCTTTGTCAGCAAAATGCTACATGACCTTGTCATAACAATGCTCCATGCGCTTTTCATAAAAATACTCCATTACCATTTTCATCACAATCCTCTATGAAACTTGGGATCACATTGCTTCATGCCCTTGTCATCAAATTGCTCCATGCTTCTTGAAATCAAAATGATCCATGACCTCTGTCATCACAATGACCCAAACCCTTGTGATCACAATGTTCCATAACACTTGTCATCACAACGCCCCATGACGCTCATCATCACAATTATCCATGGTCTTCTCATCACAATGCTCCATGCCCTTGTCATCAAAATGCTCCAAGTACCCTGTAATCACAATGCTCCATGCCCTTTTTCTTCAGAATGCTCCATGAGACATGTCATCACAAGGCTCCATGGTTTTCTCATCACAGTGCTCCAGGATCTTGTCATCACAATGCTCCATGACCCCTGTCATCACAATACTCCATGAATATTTTCAGCCCAATGCTCCATGACCCCTGTCATCACAATGCTCCATAACCACTGTCATCACAACACTCCATGACCCCTGAAAACACAATGAGCCGGGACTCTTGTCATCAAAATGCTCCATGACCCCTGTCATCACAATGCTCCATAACCACTGTCATCACAACACTCCATGACCCCTGAAAACACAATGAGCCGGGACTCTTGTCATCAAAATGCTCCATGACCCTTGTCATCACAATGCTCCATGACAGCTGTCATCACAATGTTCCAAGACACCTGTCATCACAATGCTCCCTGCCCCATGTCATTACAGTCCTCCATGACACTCGTCATCACAGTTATCCATGGTCTTCTCATCACAATGCTCCACGGTCTTGCCATCACAATGCTCCATGTCCTGGTCATCACAATGCTACATGTCCCTTGTCATCACAATTCTCCACGTCCTTGTCATCACAATGCTCCATGACAATTCTCATCACAATGTTACATGCTGCTTTCATCACAATTCTCTATGTACTTGTCATCGCAATGCTCCATGACCCCTGTCATAGCAAGCTCCATGCGCTTGTTATCACAATGTCTCACGACCTTGTCATCAAAATTCTCAATGGCCCTTTTCATCACAATGCTGCTTGCCCTTGTCATCACATTACTCCATGACCCTTGTCATCACAATGCTCCAAACCCTTGTCATCACAATGCTCCATTACCTTTGTCATCACAATCCTCCATGACACTTGGCATCACAATGCTCCATGCCATTGTCATCACAATGGACCATGACATATGTCATCACAATGCTCCCTGACACCTGTCTTCACAATACTCCATGACCTTGTCATCACAATGCTCCATGCCCTTGTCATCACAGTGCGCCATGCCCACTGTCATCACAATAATCCATGAAACTTGGCATCACAATGCTCCATGACCCCTGTCATCACAATGCTCCGTGACTCCAGTCATCACAATGCTTCATGACCTGTGAGATCAAAATTGTCCATGCCCTCATCATCACTAGGCTCTGTGACCTTTGTCACCAAAATGCTCCACGAACTTTTTATCACAATGCTCGGTGACCCTTGTCATCACAATGCTCGACGCCCTTCTCATCACAATGCTCCATGCCCTTGTCATTACACTGCTCCATGCACTTGTCAGCACAATGCTCCATGACCCATGTCATCACAATGCGCCATGCGCTTGTCATCACAATGCTCATCAACGTTGTCATCACAATGCTCCATAAACCTTGGCATCACAATGCTCCATGCACTTCTCATCAAAATGCTCTCTCTCCAATGATATCACAATATTCCATCACTAGTAATCACAGTACTCCCTCACACCTGTCATCACAATGTTCCATGACCCCTGTCATCACGATGCTACATGCCCTTATCATCAAAATGGTCCATGACCCCTGACATCACAATGTTCCATAACCCCTGTCATCAAAATGCTCCATGACACATTTCATCACAATGCTCTGTGACCCCTGACATCAAAATGTTCCATAACCGCTGTCATCAGATTGGTCCATGACCCTGTCATCACAATGCACCCTGCCCTTCTCATCACAATGCACCATGCCCTTGTCATCAAAATGCTCCATGACATTTGTCATCACAAAGCTCCATGACCCTTGGCATAACAATGCTCAAAGCCTTTGTCATCACAATGCGTCATTAGCTTTGTCATCACAATCCTCCATGACACTTGGCATCACAATGCTCCATGCCATTGTCATCACAATGGACCATGACATATGTCATCACAATGCTCCCTGACACCTGTCTTCACAATACTCCATGACCTTGTCATCACAATGCTCCATGCCCCTGTCATCACAATGTGCCATGCCCACTGTCATCACAATAATCTATAAAACTTGTCAGACCAATGCTCCATGCCCCTGTCATCAAAATGATCCATGCCCTTGTCATCACAATGCTTCATGACCCCTGTCATCACAGTGCTCCATGACTCCAGTCATCACAATGATTCATGACCTGTGTCATCACAATGGTCCATGCCCTCGTCATCACAAGGCTCTGTGACCATAGTCACCATAATGCTCCATGAACTTTTCATCACAATGCTCTGTGACGCTTTTCATCACAATGCTCCATGCCTTTGTCAGCACAATGCTCGAGGACGTTTGTCATCACAATGCGCCATGCACTTGTCATCACAATGCTCAACAACCTTGTCATCACAATGCTCCATAAACCTTGTTATCACAATGCTCCATTTACTTCTCATCAAAATGCTCTCTCACCAGTGATATCACAATATTCCATCACTAGTCAACACAGTACTCCCTCACCCCTGTGATTACAATGTTCCCTGACCCCATTCATCACAATGCTACATGCACTTAACATCACAATGCTCCATGTCCCCTGACATCACAATGTTCCACAACCACTGTCATCAAAATGCTCCATGACACATTTCATCACAATGCTCCATGACCCCTGACATCACAATGTTCCATAACCACTGTCATCAAATTTCTCCATGACCCTGTCATCACAATGCGCCCTGACCTTCTCATCACAATACACCATGCCTTTGTCATGAAAATGCTCCATGACATTTGTCATCAGAAAGCTACATGACCCTTGGCATCACAATGTTCCATATCATTGTCATCACAATGCTCCATGAACCCTCTCATCACATTGCTCCAAGCCCTTGTCTTCAGAAAGCTCCATGACCTTTTTCATCACAATGCTCGAGGCCCTTCTCATCACAATGTTCCCTGCCCTTGTCATTACAATCCTCCATGACCCATGTATCACAGTGTTCCGTGCCCTTGTCATCACAATGCTCCATGCCCACTCTCATCACAATAATCCATGAAATGTTTCAGAGCAATGCTCCATGCCCTTGTCATCACAATGCTCCATTAACCCTGTCATAACAATGCTCCATGACCCCTGCCATCACAATGTTCCACGGCCTTGTCATCACAAGGCTCCATGACACTTGTCATCACAGTGCTCCAAGACCCCTGTAATCACAATGCTCCATGCCCTTGTCATCACAAAGCTCCATGACGCATGTCATCAGAATTCTCCATGGCCTTCTCATCACAATGCTCCTTGCCCTTGTCATCACAATTCTCCAAGACCCCTGTAATCACAATGCTCCATGCCCCTTTTCATCAGAATGCTCCATGAGACTTGTCATCACAATGATCCATGCCCTTGTCATCACAATGCTCCATGACCCCTATCATCACAATACTCCATGCCATTGTCATCACAATACTCCACAAGCTTGTCATCACAATGCTCCATGACCCTTGTCATCACAATGCTCCATGACACCTGTCATCACAATGCTCCATGACACCTGTCATCACAATGTTCCCTTCCCCTTATCATTACAGTGCTCCATGACACTCATCATCAAAATTATCCATGGTTTTCTCATCACAATGCTCCACGGTCTTGCCATCACAATGCTCCATGCCTTGGTCATCACAATGCTCCATGGCCTTCTCATCACAATGCTCCAGGGCCTTGTCATCACAATGCTCCATTCCCTTTTCATCACAATGCTCCATGACCCCTGACATCACAATACTCCATGAACATTTTCAGCCCAATGATCCATGCCCTTGTCATCCCAATGTTCCATGACCCCTGTAATCACAATGCTCCATGCCTTTGTTAGCAAAATGCTCCATGACCTTGCCATCACAGTGCTCCATGCGCTTGTCATCACATTCCTCCATGAACCTTGGGATCACATTGCTCCATACACTTGTCATCAAAATGCTCCATATCCTTAAAATCACAATGCTCCATGACTTTTCTGATCACAATGCTCCATGACACCTGTCATCACAATACTCCATGCCCTTGTCATCCCAATGCTCTATGACCCCTGTAATCACAATGCTCTGTGACGCTTGTCATACAGTGCTCCATGACCCTTGTCATCACAAGGCTCCATGCACTTATCATCACAATGCTCCATGACCCTTGTTATCACAATGCTGCATGCCTTTGTCAGCAAAACGTTACATGACATTGCCATCACAATGCTCCATGCACTTGTGATCACAATCCTCCATTACCATTGTCATCACAATCTCCATGAACCTTAGGATCACATTACACCCTACACTTGTCATCACAATGTTCCATGTTCCTTGACATCACAATGCTCCATGACCTCTGTCATCACAATGCTCCAAACCCTTGTGATCACAGTGTTCCATAACACTTGTCATCACAACGCTCCATGATGCCTGTCATCACAATATTCCATGCCCTTTTCATTACAATGCTCAATGACACTTGTTGTCAGATGCTCCTTGGACCCTGTCATTACAAGGAAACATGCATTTTTCATCACAATGATCCATGCCCTTTCATCACAATGATCCATGCCATTGTCATCACAATACTACATGCACTTGTCATCAAAATGTTCCATGACCCTTGACATCACAATGCTCCATGACCCCTGTCATCACAATGCTCCATGGCCCTTGTCATCACAATGCTCCATGCCCACTGTCATCACAGTAATCCATGAAAATTGTCAGACCAATGCTCCATGCCCTTGTCATCTCAAAGCTCCATGATTCTTGCCATCACAATGCTCCATGCCCTTCTCATCACAATGCTCCTTGCCCTTGTCACTACAATGCTCCATGACCCATATATCACAATGTTCCGTGCCCTTCTCATCACAATGCTCCCTGATACATGTCTTCACAATACTCCATGACCTTGTCATCACAATGCTCCATTACTCCTGTCATCAAAATGCTCCATGCCCTTGTCATCACAATGCTCCATTACCTTTGTCGTCACAATCCAACATGACACTTGGCATCACAATGCTCCATGCCATTGTTATCACAATGGACCATAACATATGTTATCACAAAACTCCATTCTCCCTATCATCACAATGTTCCATGAACCCTGTCATCACAATGCTCCATGCCCTTGTCATCACAAAGCTCCATTACCTTTGTCGTCACAATCCAACATGACACTTGTCATCACAATGCCCCATGCCCTTCTCATCACAATGCTCCCTGACACCTGTTTTCACAATACTCAAAGACCTTGTCATCACAATGCTCCATGCACCTGTCATCACAATGCGCCATGGCCACTGTCATCACAATAATCCATGAAACTTGTCAGACCAAGGCTCCATGCCCCTGTCATCACATTGCTCCATGCCTTTGTCATCACAATGCTCCATGACCCCTGTCATCACAATGCTCCATGACTCCAGTCATCACAATGCTTCATGATCTTTGTCATGACAGTGGTCCACGCCCTCGTCATCAAAAGGCTCTGTGACCTTTGTCACCACAATGCTCCATGAACTTTTCATAACAACGCTCTGTTACGCTTGTCATCACAATGCTCCATTCCCTTGTTTTCAAAATGCTCCATGACCCCTGCCATCACAATGTTCCACGGCCTTGTCATCACAAGGCTCCATGACCCTTGTCATCAGAATGCTCCAAGACCCCTGTAATCAGAATTCTCCATTCCCTTGTCATCACAAAGCTCCATGACACATGTCATCATTATGCTCCATGGCCTTCTCATCACAATGCTCCATGCCCTTGTCATCACAATGCTCCAAGACCCCTGTAATCACAAAGCTCCAAGCACATTTTCATCTCAATGCTCCATGAACCCTGTCATCACAATGCACCATGCCCATCATCATAATGCTTCATGCTATTGTCATCACAATGAAATCAAAATGCTCCATGACCTCTGTCATCACAATGCTCCAAACCCTTGTGATCACAATGTTCCATAACACTTGTCATCAAAATGCCCCATGACGCTCGTCATCACAATTATCCATGGTCACCTCATCACAATGCTCCATGACTTTGTCATCACAATGCTCATTACGCCTGTCATCACAATGCTCACTGATATCACAATGTTACCTCACTTGTCTTCAGTATGTTCCTTGAACCCTGTCATGACAAGGCTCCATGCCTTTTTCATCACAATGCTCCAAGATCCCTGTAATCACAATGTTCCATGACCTTGTCATCACAAAGCTCCCTGACGCATGTCATCAGAATGATCCATGGCCTTCTCATCACAGTGCTCCATGCCCTTGTCTTCACAATGCTCCAAGACCCCTGTAATCACAATGCTCCATGCCCCTGCTCATCAGAATGCTCCATGAAACTTGTCATCACAATGCTCTATGACCCCTGTCATCACAATGCTCCATGACTCCAGTCATCACAATGCTCCATGACCCTTGTCATCACAATGGTCCATGACCTTTCTTATCACAATGCTCCATGCTCTTGCCATGACAATGCTCCATGACACTTTCATCACAATGCTCCCTGGCCTTCTCATCACAATGCTCCTGGACCTTGTCATCACAATGCTCCATTCCCTTGACATCAAAATGCTCCATGATCCCTGTCATCACAATACTCCATGAACATCTTCAGCCCAATGCTCCATGCCCTTGTTTTCACCATGCTCCATGCCCCCTGACAACACAATGCTCCCGGATTCTTGTCATCAAAATGCTCCATGACCCTTGTCATCACAATAATCCATGCCCTTGTCATCCCAATGCTCCATGACCCCTGTAATCACAATGCTCCCTGACGCTTGTCATCAAAATGCTCCATGACCCTTGTCATAACAAGGCTCTGTACACTTATCATCACAATGCTCCATGACCCTTGCCATCACAATCCTCCATGCGCTTGTCATCACAATACTGCATTACCATTGTCATCACAATCCTCCATGAACCTTGGGATCACACTGTCCCATACACTTGTCATCACAATGCTCCATGCTGTTTGAAATCACAATGCTCCATGACCTCTGTCATCACAATCCTCCAAACACTTGTGATCACAATGCTCCATAGCACTTGTCATCACAACGCTGCATGACGCCTCTCATCACAGTACTCCATGCCCTTGTCATCACAGTACTCCATGACACTTGTCGTCAGAGGCTCCTTGAACCCAGTCATTACAAGGCTACATGCCCTTTTCATCACAATGATCCATGCCCTTTTCATCACAATGCTCCAGGCCATTGTCATCACAATACTCCATGTGCTTGTCATCAGAATACTCCATGACCCTTGTCATCACAATGCTCCATGACACGTCTTCACAATGCTCCATGCCCCTTGTCCTCACAGTTCTTCATGACCCTCGTCATCACAATGCACAATGGACTTCTCATCACAATGCTCCATGTCCTTGCCATCACAATGCTCCATGCCCTGGTCATCACAATGCTCCATGACACTTCTCATCAAAATGCTACATGCTCTTGTCATCACAGTTCTCCATGCACTTATTGTCACAATGCTCCATGACCCCTGTCATAGCAAGCTCCATGCGCTTATCATCGCAGTGCTTCACGCCATGGTCATCAAAATGCTCAAAGACCCTTGTCATCACAATGCTCCATGCCCTTGTCATCACAATGCTCCATGAACCTTGTCATCACAATGCTCCGAGCCCTGGTCATCACAATGCTCCATTACACGTGTCACCACAGGCCTCCATGACACTTGGCATCACAATGCTCCATGCCATTGTCTTCACAATGGACGATGACATATGTCATCACAGTGCTCCATGCACCCTGTCATCACAATGCTCCATTATGCTTGTCATCACAATACCCCATGCCCACTGTAACCACAATATTGCATGAAATTTTTGAGACCAATGCTCCATGAACTTCTCATTACAATGCTCCATGCCCTTGTCACTACAATGCTCTATGACCCACCTATTACAATGTTCCATGCCCTTCTCATGACAATGCTCCATGCCCTTGTCATTACAATCCTCCAATGCCCATGTATCACAGTGTTCCGTGCCCTTGTCATCACAATGCTCCATGCCCACTCTCATAACAATCTCCAAGACCCCTGTAATCACAATGCTCCTTGCCCTTGTCATCACAAAGCTCCATGACGCATGTCATCGGAATGCTCCATGGCCTTCTCATCACAATGCTCCATGCCCTTGTCATCACAATGCTCCAAGACCCCTGTAATCACAATGCTCCATGAACATTTTCAACACAGTGCTCCATGACTTTGTCATCAGAATGCTCCATGACCCGTGTCATCAAAGGCTCCGTGACCACTGTCATCACAACGCTCCATGACCCCTGACAACACAATGATCCGGGACTCTCATCACCAGAATTCTCCATGACACTTCTCACCACAATAATCCATGCCCTTGTCATCCCAATGCTCCATGACACATGTAATCACAATGCTCCTTGACGCTTGTCATCACAATGCTCCGTTACACTTGTCATCACAATACTCCATTACCATTGTCATCACAAGGCTCCATGCTCCTTGAAATCAAAATGATCCATGACCACTGTCATCACAATGCTCCAAACCCTTGTGATCACAATGTTCCATAACACTTGTCATCACAACACTCCATGATGGCTTTCATCACAAAACTCCATGCCTATGTCATCACAATGTTCCACGACCTTTCTCATGACAATGCTCCATGCCCTTGTCATTACAATCCTTCATGAGACATGTATCAGAGTGTTCCATGCCCTTGTCATCACAATGCTCCATTACACCTGTCATAACAATGGTCCATGACACCTGCCATCACAATGTTCCACGGGCTTGTCTTCACAAGGCTCCATGACCCTTGTCATCACAATGCTCCAAAGCCCTGTAATCACAATGCTCCATGCCCTTGTCATCACAAAGCTCCATGACGCATGTCATCAGAATGCTCCATGGACTTCTCATCACAATGCTCCATGCCCTTGTCATCAAAATGCTCCAAGACCCCTGTCATCACAATGCACCATGCCCATCATCATAATGCTTCATGCTATTGTCATCACAATGAAATCAAAATGCTCCATGACCTTTGTCATCACAATGCTCCAAACCCTTGTGATCACAATGTTCCATAACACTTGTCATCACAACGCCCCATGACGCTCGTCATCACAATTATCCATGGTCTTCTCATCACAATGCTCCATGACCTTTGTCATCACAATGCTCAATACACTTGTCATCACAATGCTCCCTAACACTTGTCGTCATTATGCTCCTTGAACCCTGTCATGACAAGGCTCCATGCCTTTTTCACCACAATAATCCATTCCCTTTTCATCACAATGCTCCAAGACCCTTGTAATCACAAAGCTCCATGCCCTTGTCATCACAAAACTCCATGACGTTTGTCATCACAATGCTCGATGCCCTTCTCATCACGATGATCCATGCCCTTGTCATTACAATCCTCCATGACCCATGTATCACAGTGTTCCGTGCCCTTGTCATCACAAACCTCCATGCCCACTCTCATCACAATAATCCATGAAAGGTTTCAGACCAATGCTCCATGCCCTTGTCATCACAATGCTCCATTACCCCTGTCATAACAATGCTCCATGACCCCGGCCATCACAATGTTCCTCGGCTTTGTCATCACAAGGCTCCATGATACTTGTCATCACAATGCTCCAAGACCCCTGTAATCACAATGCTCCATTCCCTTGTCATCACAAAGCTCCAAGACGCATGTCATCGGAATGCTCCATGGCCTTCTCATCACAATGCTCCATGCCCTTGTCATCACAATGCTTCAAGACCCCTGTAAGAACAATGCTCCATGCCCCTTTTCATCTCAATGCTCCATGAACCCTGTCATCACAGTGCACCATGCCCATCATCATAATGCTTCATGCTATTGTCATCACAATGAAATCAAAATGCTCCATGACCTCTGTCATCACAATGCTCCAAACCCTTGTGATCACAATGTTCCATAACACTTGTCATCAAAACGCACCATGACACTCGTCATCACAATTATCCATGGTCTTCTCATCACAATGCTCCATGCCCCTGTCATCACAATGCTCCATGCCCTTGTAATCACAATGCTCCATGACCCCTGTCATCACAATGCTCAATACACTTGTCATCACAATGCTCACTGATATCACAATGTTCCATCACTTGTCTTCAGTATGCTCCTTGAACCCTGTCATGACAAGGCTCCATGCCCTTTTCATCACAATGCTCCAAGATCCCTGTAATCACAATGCTCCATGCCCTTGTCATCACAAAGCTCCATGACGCATGTCATCAGAATGCTCCATGGCCTTGTCATCACAATGCTCCTGGGCCTTGTCATCACAATGCTCCATTCCCTTGTCATCAAAATGCTCTATGATCCCTGTCATAACAATACTCCATGAACATTTTCAGCCCAATGCTCCATGCCCTTCTTATCACCATGCTCCATGACCGATGACAACACAATGCCCCAGGACTCTTGTCATCAAAATGCTCCATGACCCTTGTCATCACAATAATCCATGCCCTTGTCATCCCAATGCTCCATGACCCCTGTAATCACAATTCTCCATGACGCTTGTCATCAAAGTGCTCCATGACCTTTGTCATAACAAGGCTCCATGCCTTTATCATCATAATACTCCATGACCCTTGCCATCACAATGGTCCATGTGCTTGTCATCACAATCCTCCATGAACCTTGGGATCACACTGCACCATACACTTGTCATCACAAAGCTCTATGCTGCTTGAAATCACAATGCTCCATGACCGCAGTCATCACAATCCTCCAAACCCTTGTGATCACATTGCTCCATAGCACTTGTCATCACAACACTCCATGACGCCTCTCATCACAATACTCCATGACACTTGCCATCAGAGGCTACTTGAACCCAGTCATTACAAGGCTACATGCCCTTTTCATCACAATGATCTATGCCCTTTTCATCACAGTGCTCCAGGCCATTGTCATCACAATACTCCATGTGCTTGTCATCAGAATACTCCATGACACTTGTCATCCCAATGCTCCATGACACCTGTCATCACAATGCTCCATGACACATGTCTTCAGAATGCTCCATGCCCCTTGTCATCACAGGTCTTCATGACCCTCGTCATCACAATGCACAATGGCCTTCTCATCACGATGCTCCACGGCCTTGCCATCACAATGCTCCATGCCCTGGTCATCACAATGCTCCATGACACTTCTCATCAAAATGCGACATGCTCTTGTCATCAGAATTCTCCATTCACTTATTGTCGCAATGCTCCTTGACCCCTGTCACAGCAAGCCTCATGTGCTTTTCCTCACAGTGCTTCACGCCCTTGTCATCAAAATGCTCAAAGACCCTTGTCATCACAATGCTCCATGAACCTTTTCATCACAATGCTACAAGCCCTTGTCATCACGATGCTCCATTACCCTTGTCATCACAATCCTTCATGAGCCTTGGCATCAGAATGCTCCATGCCATTGTCTTCACAATGGACGATGACATATGTCATCACAATGCTCCATGCACCCTGTCATCACAATGCTCCATGATGCTTGTCATCACAATCCTCCATGCCCAATGTCATCACAATAATGCATGAAATTTGTCAGACCAGGGCCCCATGCACTTCTCATCACAATGCTCCATGCCCTTGTCACTACAATGCTCTATGAACCACATATCACAATGTTCCACGCACTTGTCATCACAAGGCTCCATGACCCTTGTCCTCACAGTGCTCCAAGACCCCTGTAATTACAATGCTCCATGCCCTTGTCATCACAAAGCTCCATGACGCTTGTCATCACAATGCTCCATGGCCTTCTCATCACAATGCTCCAGGGCCTTGTCATTACAATGCTCCATTCCCTTGTCATCACAATGCTCCATGATCCCTGTCATCACAATACTCCGTGAAAATTTTCAGCCCAATGATCCATTCCCTTGTCATCCCAATGCTCCACGACCCCTGTAATCAGAATGCTCCATGCCTTTGTCAGCAAAATGCTACATGACCTTGCCATCACAATCCTCCATGCACTTTTCATCACATTACTCCATGAACCTTGGGATCACATTGCTCCATACACTTGTCATCACAATGCTCCATGTTCCTTGAAATCACAATGCTCCATGACCACTCTCATCACAATGCTCCAAACACTTGTGATCACAATGCTCCATAACACTTGTCATCACAATGCTCCATGATGCATGTCATCACAATACTCCATGCCCTTGTCATCACAATGCTCCATGACCCCTGACAACACAATGCTCTGGGCCTCTTGTCATCAAAATGCTCCATGACCCTTGTCATCACAGTAATCCATGCCCTTGTCATCCCAATGCTCTGTGACCCCTGTAATCACAATGCACTGTGACGCTTGCGTTTGTCATCACGGTGCTCCATGACCCTTGTCATCACAAGGCTCCATGCACTTATCATCACAATGCTACATGCCTTTGTCAGCAAAATGTTACAGGACCTTGCCATCACAATTCTCCATGCGCTTGTGATCACAATCCTTCATTACCATTGTCATCACAATCTCCATGAACCTTAGGATCACATTGCACCATACACTTGTCATCACAATGTTCCATGTTCCTTGAAATCACAATGCTCCATAACCACTGTCATCACAATGCTTCAAACCCTTGTGATCACAATGTTCCATAACACTTGTCATCACAACGCTCCATGATGCCTGTCATCACAATATTCCATGCCCTTGTCATCACAATGCTCCATGACACTTGTTGTCAGATGCTTCTTGGACCCTGTCATTACAAGGAAACATGCCTTTTTCATCACAATGAACCATACCCTTTCATCACAATGCTCCATGCCATTGTCATCACAATACTACATGCGCTTGTCATCAGAATGTTCCATGACCATTGTCATCACAATGCTCCATGACCCCTGTCATCACAATGCTCAATACACTTGTCATCACAATGCTCCATGCCCACTGTCATCACAATAATCCATGAAAATTGAATAGTCCCTCTCCTGGTGCTCCAGTTTGACTTTCCAACTGCTTTACTCTCAATCTCCCAAATTGGAGAGACAGCCCCTTTAACCTCCTGCTCCATGACACTTTCATCAAAATGCTCCATGGCCTTCTCATCACAATACTCCTGGGCCTTGTCATCACAATGCGCCATTCCCTTGTCTTCAAAATGCTCCATGATCCCTGTTATCACAATACTCCATGAACATTTTCAGCCCAATGCTCCATGCCCTTGTTTTCACCATGCTCCATGACCCATGACAACACAATGCTCCCGGACTCTTGTCATCAAAATGCTCCATGACCCTTGTCATCACAATAATCCATGCCCTTGTCATCCCAATGCTCCATGACCCCTGTAATCACAATGCTCCATGACGCTTGTCATCAAAGTGCTCCATGACCTTTGTCATAACAAGGCTCCATGCCTTTATCATAATAATACTCCATGACCCTTGCCATCACAATGCTCCATGCACTTGTTATCACAATTCTGCATTACCATTGTCATCACAATCCTCCATGAACCTTGGGATCACACTGCTCCATACACTTGTCATCACAATGCTCCATGCTGCTTGAAATCACAATGTTCCATGACCTCTGTCATCACAATCCTCCAAACACTTGTGATCACAATGCTCCATAGCACTTGTCATCACAACGCTCCATGACGCCTCTCATCACAGTACTCCATGCCCTTGTCATCACAATAATCCATGACACTTGCCATCAGAGGCTCCTTGAATCCAGTCATTACAAGGCTACATGCCCTTTTCATCACAATGATCCATGCCCTTTTCATCACAGTGCTCCAGGCCATTGTCATCACAATACTCCATGTGCTTGTCATCAGAATACTCCATGACCCTTGTCATCACAATGCTCCATGACACCTGTCATCACAATTCTCCATGACACGTCTTCACAATGCTCCATGCCCCTTGTCATCACAGGTCTTCATGACCCTCATCATCACAATGCACAATGGCCTTCTCATCACAATGCTCCATGGCCTTGCCATCAAAATGTTCCATGCCCTGGTCATCACAATGCTCCATGACACTTCTCATCAAAATGCTACATGCTTTTGTCATCACAATTCTCCATTCACTTACTGTCGCAATGCTCCTTGACCCCTGTCGCAGCAAGCTCCATGCGCTTGTCATCACAGTGCTTCACGCCCTTGTCATCAAAATGCTCAAAGACCCTTGTCATCACAATGCTCAATGAACCTTGTCATCACAGTGGTCCAAGCCCTTGTCATCACAATGCTCCATTACCCTTGTCATCACAATGCTCCATTACACGTGTCACCACAGGCCTCCATGACCCTTGGCATCAGAATGCTCCATGCCATTGTCTTCACAATGGACGATGACATATGTCATCACAATGCTCCATGCACCCTGTCATCACAAGGCTCCATGATGCTTGTCATCACAATCCTCCATGCCCAATGTCATCACAATAATGCATGGAATTTGTCACACCAGTGCCCCTTGCACTTCTCATCACAATGCTCCATGCCCTTGTCAATATACTGCTCTATGAACCACGTATCACAATGTTCCATGCCCTTCTCATGATAATGCTTCATGCCCTTGTCATTACAATCCTTCATGACCCATGTATCACAGTGTTCTGTGCCCTTGTCATCACAATGCTCCATGCCCACTCTCATCACAATAATCCATGAAAAGTTTCAGACCAATGCTCCATGCCCTTGTCATCACAATGCTCCATTACCCCTGTCATAACAATGCTCCACGACTCCTGCCATCACAATGTTCCACGGCCTTGTCATCACATGGCTCCATGACACTTGTCATCACAATGCTCCAAGATCCTTGAAATCACAATGCTCCATTCCCTTGTCATCACAAAGCTCCATGACGCATGTCATCAGAATGTTCCATGGACTTCTCATCACAATGCTCCATGCCTTTTTCATCACAATGCTCCAAGACCCCTGTAATCACAATGCTCCATGCCCCTTTTCATCTCAATGCTCCATGAACCCTGTCATCACAATGCACCATGCCCATCATCATAATGCTTCATGCAATTGTCATCACAATGAAATCACAATGCTCCATGACCTCTGTCATCACAATATTCCAAACCCTTGTGATCACAATGTTCCATAACACTTGTCATCACAACGCACCATGTCGCTCCTCATCACAATTATCCATGGTCTTCTCATCACAATGCTCCATGACCTTTGTCGTCACAATGCTCCATACACTTGTCATCACAATGCTCCCTGACACTAACCGTCCTGTATGCTCCTTGAACCCTGTCATGACAAGGCTCCATGCCTTTTTCATCACAAGGATCCATGCCCTTTTCATCACAATTCTCCAAGACTCCTGTAATCACAATGCTCCATGCCCTTGTCATCACAATGTTCCATGACGCATGTCATCAGAATGCTCCGTGGCCATCTCATCACAATGCTCCATGCCCTTGACATCACAATGATTCATGTCGTTGTTATCACAAAGCTCCAAGACGCATGTCATCCGAATGATCCATGGCTTTCTCATCACAGTGCTCCATGCCCTTTTCACCACAATGCTCCAAGACCCCTGTAATCACAATGCTCGATGCCCCTTTTCATCAGAATGCTCCATGAGACTTGTCATCACAAGGCTCCATGGTCTTCTCATCGCAATGCTCCAGGACCTTGTCATCACAATGCTCCATTCCCTTGTCATCTCAGTGCTCCATGACCCCTGTCATCACAATACTCCATGAATATTTTCAGCCCAATGCTCCATGACCTGCACATTACAATGCTCCATGAGCCCTGTCATCACAGTGCTACATGACCACTGTCGGCACAACGCTCCATGACCCCTGACAACACAATGATCCGGGATTCTTGTCATCAAAATGTTCCATGACACTTGTCATCCCAATGATACATGCCCTTGTCATCCCAATGCTCCATGATCCCTGTAATCACAATGCTCCATGACGCTTGTCATCACAGTGCTCCATGACCCTTGTCATCACAATTCTCCATGCCTTTGTCAGCAAAATGCCACATGACCTTCTCATCACAATGCTCCATGCACTTGTCATCACAATACTCCATTACCATTGTCATCAAAATCCGCCATGAATCTTGGGATCACATTGCTTCATGCCCTTGTCATCACAATGCTCCATGCTCCTTGAAATCAAAATGATCCATGACCTCTGTCATCACAATGCTCCAAACCCTTGTGATCACAATGTTCCATAACACTTGTCATCACAACGCTCCATGATGCCTGTCATCACAATAGTCCATGCCCTTGTCATCACAATGCTCCATGACCTTTGTCATCACTATGCTCAATACACTTGTCATCACAATGCTCCCTGACACTTGTCGTCAGATTGCTCCTTGAACCCGGTCATGAATAGGTTCCATGCCTTTTTCATCACAATGATCCATGCCCTTTTCATCAAAATGCTCCATGCCATTGTCATAACAATGCTCCATGACCCCTCTCATCACATTGCTCCATGCCATTGTCATCACATAGCTCCATGACGCTTGTCATCACAATACTCCATGCCCTTCTCATCACAATGCTCCATGCCCTGTCATTACAGAGATCCATGACCCATGGATCACAATGTTCCGTGCCCTTGTCATCACAATGCTCCATGCGCTTGTCATCACATTCCTCCATGAACCTTGGGATCACATTGCTCCATACACTTGTCATCACAATGCTCCATGATGCCTGTCATCACAATACTCCATGCCCTTGTCATCACAATGCTCCATGACCCCTGACAACACAATGCTCTGGGACTCTTGTCATCAAAGTGCTCCATGACCCTTGTCATCACAATAATCCATGCCCTTGTCATCCCAATGCTCTATGACCCCTGTAATCACAATGCACTGTGACCCTTGTCATCACAGTGCTCCATGACCCTTGTCATCACAAGGCTCCATGCACTTATCATCACAATGCTCCATGACCATTGTTATCACAATGCTACATGCCTTTGTCAGCAAAATGTTACATGATCTTGCCATCACAATTCTCCATGCGCTTGTGATCACCATCCTCCATTACCATTGGCATCACAATCTCCATGAACCTTAGGATCACATTGCACCATACACTTGTCATCACAATGTTCCATGTTCCTTGAAATCACAATGCTCCATAACCTCTGTCATCACAATGCTCCAAACCCTTGTGATCACAATGTTCCATAACACTTGTCATCACAACGCTCTTCTGGAGCCCACCCGGACAGGGCAAGGTTGCCCTAGCACAGCTAGGAAGCCCAGCACAGCTGGAGGTACTTGCCCAGTGAGCAAGCAAAGCTACTCACCCGAGGGTCCTGGGATGAGAGCAAAAATCACCCTGCTATTAATTGGAAGCATGATGTTCATTCCCCTAATAGAGGGAGGATTCCGACCTTGTAAGAATTGGAAAAGGCCCACTAAGATAGAAACAGTCAAAACTACTTTGCCCCCACTGGAATTACCCACTCCGCGTCCCCCTCGTTGGGAAAGACAAAATGCCACGGGAATGTTTAAATTACGTTATCCTACTCTGAAAGAGAAAATGGATGATTTATGGCCCCCTTGGGGAGTAAGAGATAAACATGGGTTTTCATGGTACTGGTATAGGGGGCATCTTAGGCCTACATTGATTATGCAAACGTTGTTTCCCGAAGTGAGACTTGCTGGAGGTATAAAAAGCTTATGTGTATCTAATTCATATATTATAGGACAATCAATCTTTTGTAAATATTTTAATGGACAACCTGGGATATTTATAGAAGTGCTATGCCCTCCTAAATTAGGTTACCCAGGAATAGGAAAATAATTATAGGATAAGGAAATATTATTTCCATGAACTAGCATGGAACAAACCAGCCAATACTGCTGCTATTTGTATATAGGTAGAATTAGTTAAGTCTTATAAAAGACAAAAATAGAATAGATATAATCTGTTATTAGAATAGGTGGTTTAACAAGGTCCAGGAATAGCAAAGAACATTTGGTTCACACACCTCGCTGGAGCCACAGAGCTACAGGATGTAAAGATTGTCATCGGAACGTGCAGCAGACACAGGAACAGTTGTTCCAAAACTGAAAAGGAACTGTACCTTTCC
Source organism: Mesoplodon mirus (assembly GCF_964341445.2). Lineage (NCBI taxonomy): Eukaryota > Metazoa > Chordata > Mammalia > Artiodactyla > Ziphiidae > Mesoplodon > Mesoplodon mirus. The sequence goes on from NW_028295607.1 coordinate 564,739, forward strand.
TCAAGCGAAAGGAAGAAGGAAACAGATGACTTGAGAGGGACTATTGTAACCACAAAAAGAAGATTATGTACCGTTATGAGTATATTGGGTATGTTTTGGGACTATTAAGCCAGTATGTTATTTAATCATTAAAAGGTATATAAGATTCATGTTAAGCATAATAGAATTGGCAGATTCTTGCAACTCATGGTGTGGTGCAGTTCTGTCCATCGCCGACTCCGTCTTCCCCTCGGGTAACTCCTGTCCTGCTGGAGCTGGACTCCGGCAACGCTCCATGGTGCCTGTCATCACAATATTCCATGCCCTTCTCATTACAATGCTCCATGACACTTGTTGTCAGATGCACCATGACCCTTGTCATCACAATGCTCCATGACTCCAGTCATCACAATGCTTCATGACCTGTGTCATCACAATGGTCCATGCCCTCGTCATCACAAGGCTCTGTGACCTTTGTCACCAAAATGCTCCATGAACTTTTCATCACAATGCTCTGTGACCCTTGTCATCACAATGCTCCATGCCTTTGTCAGCACAATGTTCCATGACCCATGTCATCACAATGCGCCATGAGCTTGGCATCACAATGCTCCCCAACCTTGTCATCACAATGCTCCATAAACCTTGTCATCACAATGCTCCACGCACTTCTCATCAAAATGCTCTCTCACCACTAATATCACAATGTTCCATAATAGTTATCACAATACTCCCTCACCCCTGTCATCACAATGTTCCATCACACCTGTCATCACAATGCTACATGCCCTTATAATCACAATGCTCCAAGATCCCTGTAGTCACAATGCTCCATACCCTTGTCATCACAAAGCTCCATGACACATGTCATCAGAATGCTCCATGGCATTCTCATCACAGTTCTCCATGCCCTTGTCATCACAATGCTCCAAGACCCCTGTAATCACAATGCTCTATGGCCCTGTTCATCAGAATGCTGCATGAAACTTGTCATCACAATGCTCTATGACTCAAGTCATCACAATGCTCCATGACATTTGTCATCACAATGGTCCATGTCCTTCTCATCACAATGCTCCAGGGACTTGTCATCACAATGCTCCATTCCCTTGTCATCAAAATGCTCCATGATCCCTCTCATCACAATACTCCATGAATATTTTCTGCCAAATGCTCCATGCCCTTGTTATCACCATGCTCCATGACCGCTGAAAACACATTGTTCCATAACCCCTGTCATCTAAATGCTCCGTGACACTTTTCATCACAATGCTCCATGACCCCTGACATCACAATGTTCCATAATCCCTGTCATCAAAACGTTACATGACACTTTTCATCAAATTGCTCCATGACCCTGCCATCACAATTCTCCCTGCCCTTCTCATCACAATGCACCACGCCCTTGTCATCAAAATGCTCCATGACCTTTGTCATCACAATGCTCCATGGCCATTTGCATCACAATGCTCCATGCCATTGTCCTCACAATGCTCCATGAACCCTCTCATCACATTGCTCCATGCCCTTGTCATCACAGAGCTCCATGACGCTTGTCATCACAATGCTCGATGACCTTCTTATCACAATGCTCCAGGCCCTTGTCATTACAATCCTCCATGACACATGTATCACAGTGTTCCATGCCATGTCATCACAATGCTCCATTACCCCTGTCATAACAATGCTCCATGACCCCTGCCATCACAATGTTCCACAGCCTTGTCATCATAAGGCTCCTTGACCCTTGTCAACACAATGCTCCAAGACCCCTGTAGTCACAATGCTCCATGCCCTTGTCATCACAAAGCTCCATGACGCATGTCATCAGAATGCTCCATGGCCTTCTCATCACAATGCTCCATGCCCTTGTCATCACAATGCTCCAAGAACCCTGTAATCACAATGCTCCATGCCCCTTTACATCTCAATGCTCCATGAACCCTGTCATCACTATGCACCATGCCCATCATCATAATGCTTCATGCTATTGTCATCACAATGAAATCAAATGCTCCGTGACTTCTGTCATCACAATGCTCCAAACCCTTGTGATCACAATGTTCCATAACACTTGTCATCACAATGCCCCATGATGCTCTTCATCACAATTATACATAGTCTTCTCATCACAATGCTCCATGACTTTGTCATCACAATGCTCCCTGACACATGTCGTCAGTATGCTCCTTGAAGCCTGTCATGACAAGGCTCTATGCCTTTCTCATCACAATGATCCATGCCCTTTTCTTCACAATGCTCCAAGACCCCTGTAATCACAATGCTCCATGCCCTTGTCATCAGAAAGCTCCATGGCACATGTCATCAGAATGCTCCGTGGCCTCCTCATCGCAATGCTCCATGCCCTGTTCATCACAATGCTCCAAGACCCCTGTAATCACAGTGCTCCATGCACCTTTTCATCAGAATGCTCCATGAGACTTGTCATCACAAGGCTCCATGGTCTTCTCATCACAATGCACCAGGACTTTGTCATCACAATACTCCATGAATATTTTCTGCCCAATGCTCCATGACCTTCCCATCACAATGCTCCATGACCCCTGTCATCACAATGCACTATGACCACTGTCATCACAACGCTCCATGACCCCTGACAACACAATGATCCGGGACTCTTGTCATCAAAATGCTCCATGACCTTTGTCATAACAATGATCCATGCCCTTGTCATCCCAATTCTCCATGACCCCTGTAATCACAATGCTCCGTGACGCTTGCCACCACACTACACGACCCTTGTCATCACAATGCTCCATGCCTTTGTCAGGAAAATGCTACATGACCTTGTCATCAAAATGCTCCATGCGCTTGTCATCACAATACTCCATTACCATTGTCATCACAATCCTCCATGAACCTTGGGATCACATTGCTTCATGCCCTTGTCATCACAATGCTCCTTGCTCCTTGAAATCAAAATGATCCATGACCTCTGTCATCACAATGCTCCAAACCCTTGTGATCACAATGTTCCATAACACTTGTCATCACAATGCTCCATGATGCGTGTCATCACAATACTCCATGCCCTTGTCATCACAATGCTCCATGACCTTTGTCATCACAATGCTTAATACACTTGTCATCACAATGCTCCCTGACACTTGTCGTCAGAATGGTCCTTGAACACTGTCATGAAAAGGCTCCATGCCTTTTTCATCACAATGATCCATGCCATTGTCATCACAATACTCCACAAGCTTGTCATCAGAATGCTCCATGACCCTTGTCATCACAATACTCCATGCCACCTGTCATCACAATGCTCCATGACACCAGTCATCACAATGCTCCATGCCCCTTGTCATTACAGTGCTCCATGACGCTTGTCATCACAATTATCCATGGTCTTCTCATCACCCTGCTCCTCGGTCTTGCCATCACAATGCTCCTTGCCCTGGTCATCACAAGGCTCCATGTAGCATGTCATCACTATTCTCCACGTCCTTTTCATCACAATGCTCCATGACACTTCTCATCACAATGTTACATGCTCCTGTCATCACAATTCTCCATACACTTGTCATCACAATGCTCCATGAACCCTGTCATAGCAAGCTCCATGTGCTTGTCTTCACAATGCTTCACGACCTTCTCTTCAAAATTCTCAATGGGCCTTGTCATCACAATGCTCCATGCCCTTGTCATCACAATGATCCTTGACACTTCTCATCACAATGATACATGCTCTTGTCATCATAATTCTACATGCAATTGTCATCGCAATGTTACATGAGCCCTGTCATTGCAAGCTCCATGCGCTTGTCATCACAATGGTAGACGACCTGGTCATCAAAATTCTAAAAGGCCCTTGTCATCCCAATGCTCCTTGCCCTTGTCATCACAATGCTTCATTACCTTTGTCATCACAATCCTCCATGACACTTGGCATCACAATGCTCCATGCCATTGTCATCACAATGGACCATGACATATGTCATCACAATGCTCCCTGACACCTGTCTTCACAATACTCTATGACCTTGTCATCACAATGCTCCATGCCCTTGTCATCACAATGCTCCATGAACCCTCTCATCACATTGCTACATGCCTTTGTCATCACAAAGCTCCATGACACTTGTCATCACAATGCTCGATGCCCTTCTATTCACAATGCTCCATGACCTTTTCATTACAATCCTCCAGGACCCATGTATAACAGTGTTCCGTGCCCTTGTCATCACAATGCTCCATGCCCACTCTCATCACAATAATCCACGAAAATTTTCAGACCAATGGTCCATGACCATGTCATCACAATGCTCCATTACCCCTGTCATAAAAATGCTCCATGCCCATCATCATAATGCTTCATGCTATTGTCATCACAATGAAATCAAAATGCTCCATGACCTCTGTCATCACAGTGCTCCAAACCCTTGTGATCACAATGTTCCATAACACTTGTCATCACAATGCCGCATGACGCTCTTCATCACAGTTATCCATGATCTGCTCATCACAATGCTCCATGACATTTGTCCTCACAATGCTCAATACACTTGTCATCACAATGCTCCCTGACACTTGTCATCAACATGCTCCTTGAACACTGTCATGACAAGGCTCCTTGCCTTTTGCATCACAATGATCCATGCCCTTTTCATCACAATGCTCCAAGACCCCTGTAATCACAATGCTTCATGCCCTTGTCATCACAAAGCTCCATGACGCATGTCATCAGAAAGCTCCATGGCCTTCTCATCACAATGCTCCTTTCCCTTGTCATCAGAATGCTCCATGACCACTGTCATCACAATACTCCATGAACATTTTCAGCCCAGTGCTCCATGACCTTCTCATCACAATGCTCCATTACACCTGCCATCACAACGCTCCATGTCCCCTGACAACACAATGATCCGGGACTCTTGTCATCAAAATGCTCCATGACCCTTGTCAGCACAAGGATCCATGCCCTTGTCATCCCAGTGCTCCAGGACCCCTGTAATCACAATGCTCTGTGACGATTTTCATCACAGTGTAACATGACACTTGTCATCAGAATGCTCCATGCCTTTGTCAGCAAAATGCTACATGACCTTGTCATCACAATGCTCCATGCACTTGTCATCACAATCCTCCCTGAAACTTGGGATCACATTGCTTCACACACTTGTCATCATCATGCTCCATGCTCCTTGAAATCAAAATGATCCATGACCTCTGTCATCACAATGCTCCAAACCCTTGTGACCACAATGTTCCATAACACTTGTCATCACAATGCTCCATGATGCCTGTCATCACAATACTCCATGCCCTTGTCATCACAATGCTCCATGACCTTTGTCATCACAATGCCCAATACACTTGTCATCACAATGCTCCCTGACACTTGTCGTCAGAATGCTCCTTGAACCTGTCATGAAAAGGCTCCATGCATTTTTCATCACAATGCTCCATGCCCTTTTCATCACAATGCTCCATGCCATTGTCATCACAATACTCCACAAGCATGTCATCAGAATGCTCCATGACAATTTTCATCACAATGCTCCATGACCCCTGTCATATCAAGCTCCATGCGTTTGTCATCACAATGCTTCATGAGCTTGTCATCTAAATTCTCAATGGCCCTTTTCATCACAATGCTCCATGCCCTCGTCATCACAATGCTCCATGACCCTTGTCATCACAATGCTCCAAACCCTTGTCATCACAATGCTCCATTACCTTTGTCATCACAATCCTCCATGACACTTGGCATCACAAGGCTCAATGCCATTGTCATCACAATAGACCATGACATGTGTCATCACAATACTCCCTGACACCTGTCTTCACAATACTCCATGACCTTGTCATCACAATGCTCCATGCTCTTGTCATCACAATGCGTCATGCCCACTGTCATCACAATAATCCATGAAATTTGTCAGACCAATGCTCCATGCCCCTGTCATCACAATGCTCCATGACCCCTGTCATCACAATGCTCCATGATTGCAGTCATCACAATGCTTCATGACCTGTGTCATCACAATGGTCCATGCCCTCGTCATCACAAGGCTCTGTTACCATTGTCACCACAATGCTCCATGAACTTTTCATCACAATGCTCTGTGACTCTTGTCATCACAATTCTCCATGCCTTTGTCAGCACAATGCTCCATGACCTTTGTCATCACAATTCTCCATGCGCTTGTCAGCACAATGCTCCATGACCCATGTCATCATAATGTGCCATGCACCTGTCATCACAATGCCCACAACCTTGTCATCACAGTGCTCCATAAGCATTCTCATCACAATGCTCCATGCAGTTCTCATCAAAATGCTCTCTCACCACTGATATCACAATGTTCCATCTCTAGTCATCACAGTACTCCCTCACACCTGTCATCACAATGTTCCATGACCCGTGTCATCACAATGCTACATGCCCTTATCATTACAAAGTTCCATGACCCATGATATCACAATGTTCCATAACCCCTGTCATCAAAGTGCTCCATGACCCTTTTCATCACAATGCTCCATGACCCCTGACATCACAATGTTCCATAACCACTGTCATCAAAATATTCCATGACGATTTTCATCAAATTGATCCATGAACCTGTCATCACAATGCTCCTTGCCCTTCTCATCATTATGAACCACGCCCTTGTCATCAAAATGCTCCATGACCGTTGTCATCACAAAGCTCTGTGACCCTTTGCATCACAAGGCTCCATGCCATTGTCATCACAATGCTCCATGAACCCTCTCATCACATTGCTCCATGCCCTTGTCATCACAAAGCTCCATGACACTTGTCATCACAATGCTCGATGCCCTTCTCCTCACAATGCTCCATGCCCTTGTCCTTATGATACTCCATGACCCATGTATCACAGTGTTCCATGCCCTTGTCATCACAATGCTCCATGCCCACCCTCATAAAAATAATCCATGAAATTTTTCAGACCAATGCTCCATGCCATTGTCATCAAAATGCTCCATTTCCCCTGTCATAACAATGCTCCATGACCCCTGCCATCACAATGATCCACGGCCTTGTCATCACAAGGCTCCATGACCCTTGTCATCACAAAGCTCCAAGACCCACTGTGACAGTAATCATTGTGAAAGTGCCGATGGTGGCAGTTCTCATAGTGACAGTTCTTGTGACAGTCCTCATGGTGGCAGTGCTTGTGGTAACAGTGCTCTTGGTGACAGTGCTCATGGTGGCAGTGCCCATGGTGAGACTACCGAAGGTGACACTGCCCATGGTGACAGTGCACATGGTCATGGTGCATCTGGTGGCAGTGCAAAATAGTGACAGTGCCCATGGTGACATTGCTCATGATGACTTTGCTTACGGTGATAGTTCTTACGGTGACAGTGCACATGGTGACACTGCACACAGAGACAGTGTTATTTGTGACAGTGTTCACGGAGATATTTCCCATGGTGAGAGAGTCCATGGTGACAGTGCCCATAGTCCCAATTCTAATGGTGTAGTGCTCACAGTGACAGTGCACATGGTGAAAGTACCCAGGGTGATATTATTCAAGGTGACAGTGCTCATGGTGACAATCCCAAGGTGACAGTGCTAATAGTGATAGTCAGCGTGGTGACAGTTATTATGCTGAATGTGACCATGCTGACAATTCTCACAGTGACAGTGCCTATGTTGAAAATTCTCATAGCGACAGTGCTCATGGTGACCGTGCACATGGTGATATTACCCATGGTGACATTACTCATGTAAAAGTGCCCATGGTGACACTACACATGGTGGCAGTGCAAAATGGTGACAGTGCCCATGGTGATATTGCTCATGGTGACATTGCTTATGGTGATAAATCTTACGGTGACAGTGCACATGGTGACACTGCACACAGTGACAGTGCTCATGGTGACAGTGTTCACGTTGATAGTGCCGATGGTGGATGTACCCGTGGTGACAGTGCCCACAGTCACAATTCTCATGGTGTACTGCTCACAGTGACAGTGCCCAGGGTGACAGTATTCATGGTGAAATTGCGCATGGTGAGAGTGCCCATGTTCACAACTCTCACAGTGATAGTGCCCATGGTGACAATACCCAGGGTGACAGAGCTCATGGTAAAAGTGCTCACGGTGACAGTGCCCATGGTGACAGTATCTAAGGTGACAATTCCCATGATGAGAGTTCTCATGGTAAAAGTGCCCATGGTGACAATACGCAGGGTGTGCTGCACATGGTGACAGAGATCATGGTGACACTGCTCGTGTGGACAGTGCCATAAGTGACAGAGCTCATTGTGGCAGTGCTCATGGTGAACTTGCTCATGGTGACAGTGATTATGGTGATAGATGTCACGGTGGCCATGCACACGATGACAGTGCCCATGGTGACAGTGCCCACGCTGACAAAGCCCATGGTGATACTTCCCACTGTGACAGTGCCCACGGTGACAGAGCCCATGGTGACAGTACCCAAGATCACAGTGCCCATGTGGAGAGTGCTAATGGTGACTGTGACCATGGTGACTGTGCCCATGGTAACAGTGCCCAGTATGACAAGGCCCGTGGTGACAGTCCTCACAGTGATCGTGCCCATGGTGACAGTGCCGATGCTGAGAGTGCCAATAGTGACATAGCTCATGGTGAAACTGCCCATGGAGACGTTGCCCATGGTGACAGTGCTCATGGTGACAACCCCACGGTGACAGTGCCAATGGTGAAAGTCCCCGTTTTGACACTTCTTACGTTGAATGTGACCATGGTGACAGTTCTCATGGTGACAGTGCCTATGTTGAAAATTCTCATAATGACAGTGCTCACGTTGACAGTGCCCATGGTGATATTACCCATGGTGACAGTACTCATGGTAAAAGTGCCCATGGTGACACTGCACATGCTGGCAGTTCAAAATGTTGACAGTGCCCATGGTGATATTGCTCATGGTGATATTGCTTATGGTGATAGTCCTTATGGTGATAGTGTGTATGCTGAAACTGCACACAGTGACAGTGCTCATGGTGACAGTGTTCATGGCAATAGTGCTGATGGTGAATGTGCCCATGGTGACAGTGCCCATAGTCACAATTCTCACGGTGTAGTGCTCACGGTGACAGTGCCACGGTGACAATACACAGGTTGACAGTATACATGGTGCCATTGCTCATGGTGATAGTGCTGATGTTCACAACTCTCAGGGTGAGAGGGCCCATGGTGACAATACCCAGGGTGACAGAGCTCATGGTAAAAGTGCTCACGGTGAAAGTGCCCATAGTGACAGTACCTAAGGTGACAATTCCCATGGTAAGAGTGCTCATGGTGATATTGCCCATGGTGACAATACCCAGGGTGTCCTGCCCATGGTGTCAGTGATCATGGTGACACTGCTCATGTGGACAGTGCCTTAAGTGACAGTGCTCATTGCGGCAATGCTCATGGTGAACATGCTCATGGTGACAGTGCCCATGGTTACAGTGCTTATGGTGATAGAAGTCATGGTGGCCATGCCCACGGTGACAGTGCCCATGCTGAAAAAGCCCATGGTGTGATTTCCCATTGTGGCAGTGCCCACGGTGACAGAGCACATGGTGACATGGCCAAGATCACAGTGCCCATGGTGAGAGTGCTAACGGTGACTGAGCTGATGGTGACAGCACCCAGTGTGACAAGGCCCATTTTGATAGTGCTCACGGTGGCCGAGCCAATGCTGACAGTGTCGATGGGGATAGTGCCAATAGTGAGAGTGCTCACGGTGAAACTGCCCATGGAAACACTGCCCATGGTGATAGTGCTCATCGTGACAACCCCTTGGAGGCAGTTCCAATGGTGAGAGTCCCCGTGGTGACAGTTCTTATGGTGAAAGTAACCCTGTTGAAATTGCTCATGGTGACAGTGCTCACGGTGACAGTGCCCAAGATGATGGTCTCCATGTTGACAGTACTCATGGTGACTGTTCTCATGGTGACATTGCCTATGGTGATAATGCTCTTAGTGACAGTGACCACGGTGACAGTTCTCACCGTGATAGTGCCCATGGTGACAGTGTTCGTGGTGACAGACCGCATTGAGGATGTGCCCGTGGTGACAGTGCTCAGGGTGATAGTGCTCACGGTGATAATACTCACGTTGACAATGCCCAAGGTGACAATCGCCACGGTGACAGTAATCAGGGTGAAAGTGCCCATGGTGGCAGTTCTCATAGTAGACAGACCTTGTGACAGTGTGCATGGTGGCAGTGTTCATGGTGACAGTGCTCATGGTGGCAGTGTCCATGGTAGACTACCGATGGTGACACTGGCCATGGTGACAAAGCATATGGTGATGGAGCATTTGGTGGCAGTGCAAAATAGTAACAGTGCCCATGGTGATATTGCTCATGGTGATAGTGCCCATGGTGGGAGTGCCCATGGTTACAGTGCTCATGGTGACAGTGCCCATGGTGACAGTGCCCCTGGTGACAGTGCACACCGTGAGAGTGCCCATGGTGGCTGTGCCCATGGTGACAGATCTTATCATGATAGTGCTCACGGTAGCAGTGTTCATATAATAGTGCTCACGGTGGCAGTGCCCACAGTGAGAGTGTCAATGGTTAAAAAACTGACTGTGACAGTGCCCATGGTGACTTTTCTCTCTGTGACAGTGCCCTTGGGGACAGTTAGCATGGTGAGACTTCTCACAGTGATAGTGCACATTGTTTCAGTGCTCATAGTGACAAGACCCATGGCGCCAGTGCCCATCATGGCATTGCTCATGGTGATAGTTCTCACGGTGACAGTGCCCATGGTGATATTACCCATGGTGAGAGTACTCAGTGATAAAGTGCTCATGGTGACAGTGCCTATGTTGGCAGTGCAAAATGGTAACAGTTCCCATGGTGACATTGCTTACTGTGATAGTCCTTGTGGTGATAGTGCACATGGTGACACTGCCCACCGTGACACTGCTCTCGTTGACAGTGCTCACGGTGATAGTGCCAATGTTGGAAGTGCCCATCGTGAAAGTGCCCATGGTGAAAGTTCTTATGGTGACAGAGCTCACAGTTACAGTGCCCATAGTTATAGTGTCCATGGTGGCAGTACTAACAGTGAAATTGTTCATGGGGACAGTGCCCATGGTGACAGTGCCCATGGTCACAACCCTCATGGTCATAGTGCCCATGATGACAGTGCTCATGGTGACAGTCCACATTGTGCCAGTGCCCAAGGTGACAGTGCTCACGGTGACACTGCCCGTGGTCACAAGCATCACGGTGAAAGTGCTCACGGAGACAGTGAACATGGTGAAAGTGACCGCAGTGACAGTTCTAACGGTGATAGTGCCCATGATGACAGTGCTCATGGTGACAGTCCACATTGTGCCAGTGTCCAAGGTGAGAGTGCTCATGGTGACAGTGCTCAAAGTCACAATACCCATGGTGACAGGGCACATGTTGGTAGTGCACATGGTGGCAGCGAATAATGGTGAAAGTGCCAATGCTGAAACTTCTCATGGTGACAGTGCACACGGTGACCACCCGTGCTGACAGTGCTCATGGTAGAAGTACCCATGGTGACAGTGCTCACAGTGATAGAGCCCATGGTGGCCATGCCCATGGTGACACTGCCCACGGTGACAAAACCCATGATGACATTGCCCATGGTGAAAATGCCCACGGTACCATTGCCTAGGGTGACAGTGCTCACAGTGACATTACCGATGGTAACAGTGACCATGGTGAGAGTGCGCATGGTGATAGTGTCCATGGTGACAGGGCTCATTGTGACAGTCCGCATTGTGCCAGTACCCATAGTGACAGTGCTCACGGTGACATTGCCCATGGTGACAGTGACCACGATGAGCATGCTCATGGTGGTAGTGCTCACAGTAATAGTGCTCATGGTGACAGTGCCGACAGTGACAGTGCTCATGGTGATGGTGATCATGGTGATAGTGTCCATGGTGAGAGTCCGCACGTTGATAGTTCCCATGGTGGCAGTTCTTATTGTGAAAGTGCTCATGATGATATTGCCCATGTTGGTAGTTCCCAAGGTGACAGTGCTCACGGTGATAGTGACCATGGTAAAAGTGCACATGGTAGACGTGCCCTTGGTGACAGTGCCCATGATGACAGTAGTCATGGTGACAGTTCTCACGGTGAAAGTGCCCATGGTGACACTGCACATGGTGGCAGTGAAAAATGGTGACACTGCCCATGTTGACAGTTCTCATTGTGAGAGTGCACATGGTGAAAACCCATGCAGACGGTTCTCACGGTGAGATTTCTCATGGTTGCAGTACACACGGTGACAGTGCTCACAGTGATAATGTCCATGGTGGCAGTGCCCATGATGATACTGCCCATGATGACAGGTCCCATAGTGACAGGGCCCACGGCACCATTGCCTATGGTGACAGTGCTCATGGTGACAGTGACCACAGTGAGAGTACTCACGGTGATAGTGCTCACAGTAATAGTGCTCATGGTGACAGTGAAAATGTTGACAATACCCATGGTGACAGTACTCATGTTGAAAATACCCATGGTGGCAGTTCTCATAGCAACAGTTCTCATGGTGACAGTGCTCATAATAGCAGTGCCCAAGGTGGTGACAGTGCTCTTGGTGGCAGTTCCCATCCGGACAGTACTGATGGTGACACTGTGCATAGTTACAGTGCCCATGATACCCGTGCTCATACTGATAGTGCACATAATGCCAGTGCCCATGGTGGTAGTTCACATGGTGACAGTGCTAAATAGTGACAGTGTACATGCTGACAGTGCTCATGGTGATAGTGCCCATGGTGACAGTGCGCACGTTGATAATGGGCATTGTTAGAGTGTTCATGGTGACAGAGCCCAAGGTGGCAGTGGCCATGGTGACAGTGCCCAAAATGACAGTGCCCATGCTGACAGTGCCAACAGTGACAGTGCCCATGGTGATATATCTCACGATGACAGTGCCCATGGGGACAGTTAGCATGATGAGATTTCTCACGGTGATAGTGCCCATTGTGACAGGGCTCACAGTGACAATGCCCATGGTGCCAGTGCCCATAGAGAATTCCGCACGGTCACATTTCTCACGGTGATAGTGCCTATGGTGATATTACCCATGGTGACACTGCACATGGTGGCAGTGCTCATGATTACAGTGCCCAAGTTTACAGTGTTTATGGTGATAGATGTAACAGTGTCAGTGCCCACAGGGACAGTGCCCATGCTGACAAAGCCCATGGTGATATTTCCCATTGTAACAGTGCCCACGGGGACAGTGCCCATGATGACAGTGCCCAGTGTGACAAGGCCCATGGTGACTGTGCCCATGGTGACAGTGCCGATGGTGGGAGTGCCAATAGTTACAGAGCTCATGGTGAAACTGCCCATGGAGACATTGCCCATGGTGATAGTGCTCATGGTGACAACCCCACGGTGACAGTGCCAATGGTGATAGTCCCCGTGGTGAGAGTTCTTATGTTGAATGTGACCATGGTGACAGTTCTCATGGTGACAGAGCCTATGGTGAAAATTCTCATAGTGACAGTGCTCGTGGTAACAGTGCCCATGGTGATATTACCCATGGTGACAGTACTCATGGTAAAAGTGCCCATGGTGACACTGCACATGGTGGCAGTGCAAAATGGTGACACTGCCCATGGTGATACTGATCATGATGACATTGCTTACAGTGATAGTCCTTACAGTGACAGTGTGTATGGTGAAACTGCACACAGTGAGAGTGCTCATGGTGACAGTGTTCATGGCGATAGTGCCGATGGTGAATGTGCCCATGGTGACAGTGCCCATAGTCACAGTTCTCATGGTGTAGTGCTCACGGTGAGAGTGCTCATGGTGTCATTACACAGTGTGACAGTATTCATGGTGCCATTGCTCATGGTGATAGTGCCCATGGTGAGAGTGCCCATGTTCACAACTCTCACAGTGATAGTTCCCATGGTGACAATACCCAGGCTGACAGAGCTCATGGTAAATGTGCTCACGGTGACAGTGCCCATGGTGACAGTACCTAAGGTGACAATTCGCATGGTGAGAGTGCTCATGGTAACAGTGCCCATGGTGACAATACCCAGGGTGTCCTGCCCATGGTGACAGTGATCATGGTGACACTGCTCATGTGGACAGTGCCATAAGTGACAGTGCTCATGGTGACCGTGCTCATACTGACAGTGCCCATGGTAACAGTGCTTATCCTGATCGATGTTATGGGGGCAGTGCCCAGGGTGACCTTTACCACGCGGACAAAGCCCATGGTGATACATCCCATTGTGACAGTGCCAACAGTGGCAGAGCCCATGGTGACAGTGCCCAAGATCACAGTGCCCATGGTGAGGGTGCTAACGGTGACTCTGCCCATGGTGACAGCACCCAGTGTGACAATGCCCATTGTGACAGTGCTCACGGTGACCATGCCGATACTGACAGTGCCGATGGTGATAGTGCCAATAGTGAGAGTGCTCACGGTGACACTGCCCATGGAGACACTGCCCATGGTTATAGTGCTCATCATGACAACCCCTTGGAGGCAGTGCCAATGGTGAGAGTCCCCATGGTGACAGTTCTCACGGTGAAAGTGATCCTGTTGAAATTGCTCATGGTGACAGTGCTCATGGTGACCGTGCTCAAGTTGATAGTCTCCATTTTGACAGTGCCCATGGTGACAGTTCTCATGGTGACAGTGCCTATGGTGATTATGCTCTTAGTGACAGTGCTCACGGTGACAGTGCCCATGGTGACAGTGACCATGGTGACTATTCTCACCATGATAGTGCCCATGGTGACAGTGTTCATGATGACAGTCCGCATTGAGGCTTTGCCTGTGGTGACAGTGTGCATGGTGATAGTTCTCACGGTGATAGTACGCACGTTGACAGTGCCAAAGGTGACAATACCCACGGTGACAGTAATCATGGTGAAAGTGCCCATGGTGGCAGCTCTCATAGTGACAGTTCTTTTGACCGTGCCCTTGGTGGCAGTGCCCATGGTGAGACTACCAATGGTGACACTGCCCATGGTGACAGTGCACATGGTCATGGTGCATCTGGTGGCAGTGCAAAATAGTGAGAGTGCCCATGGTGATATTGCTCATGGTGATAGTGCCCATGGTGAGAGTGTCCATGGTTACAGTGCTCATTCTGACAGTGCCCATGGTGACAGTGCCCCTGGTGACACAGCACACCTTGAGATTGCCCATGTTGGCTGTGCCCATAGTGACAGTTCTTATCATGATAGTGCTCACGGTAGCAGTGCTCATGGTAATAGTGCTCACGGTGGCAGTGCCCACAATGAGAGGGCCAAAGGGGAGAATACAAACTGTGACAGTGCCCATGGTGGCTTTTCTCTCTGTGACAGTGCCCTTGGGGACAGTTAGCACGGTGACATTGCTCACGATAAGATCTGTCACCATGGGCACGGCCACCATGGGCACTCTCACTGTGTGCACTGTCACTAGGGACACTGTCACTATGGGCACTGTCACCATGAGAACTGTAACCATGGGCACTCTCACCATGGGCACTATCACTATGAGCAATATCACCATGGGCACTGTCACTATTTTTCACTGCCAATAGATGCACCATGACCATGTGCACTGTCACCATGGGCCGTGTCACCATTAGAAGTCTCACCATGGATCCTGCCACCATGAGCACTGTCACCAAGAGCACTGTCACAAGAACTGATACTATGAGAACTGCCACCATGGGCACTTTCACCATGATTACTGTCACTGTGGGTATTGTCACCTTGGGCACTGTCAACGTGAGTACTGTCACCTTGAGCACTATCACCCTGAGCACTGTCACCACGGGCACAATGCGGACTGTCACCATAAACACTGTCACCATTGGCACTATCATGGTGAGAACAGTCACCATGGTCACTGTCACCATGGGCAGTGTCACTGTGAGGACTGTCACTAAGAGCATTATCAACATAGGCACTGTCACCATGAAAACAGTCACCATGGGCACTGTCAACATGGAGACTATCACCTTGAACACTGTCACCATGAGCACTGTCACCATGATTAATTTCAACAGGGTCAATTTCACCGTGAGAAATGTCATCACCGTGACTCTCACCATTGGCACTGCCTCTGAGTGGTTGTCACGATGAGCACTATCACCATGGGCAGTGTCTCCATGGGCAGTTTCACCATGAGCACCCTCACTATTGGCATTATCACCATTGGCACTGTCAACATCGGTACGGTCACCGTGAGCACTGTCTCAATGGGCGTTGTCACAATGGGTGCTGTCACCATGGGAACAGTCACCATTAGCAGTCTCACCATGGGCACTGTGATCTTGGGCACTGTCACAATGGGCTCTGTCACTGTGGGTACTGTCACAATGGAAAATATCACCATGGGCTTTGTCAGCGTGGGCAATGTCACTGTGGGCACACCCACCCTGACATCTATCACCATAAGCACTGTAAACATGGGCACTGTCACCATGAGCACGGTCACTATGAGCACTGCCACAATGAGCACTGTCACTTATGGCACTGTCCACATGAGCAGTGTCACCATGATCACTCTCACCATGGGCAGGACACTCTGGGCATTGTCACCATGGGCACTGTCACCATGAGCAGTCTCATCATGGGAATTGTCACCTTAGGTGCTGTCACCATGGGCACTGTCACCGTGAACACTTTTACCATCAGCTCTGTTACCCTGGGTATTGTCACCATGGGAACTATCACCGTGAGAGTTGTGAACATGGGCACTCTCACCATGGACACTATCACCATGAGCAATGTCACCATGAATACTGTCACCCTATGTATTGTCACCATGGGCACTGTCACTGTGAGCACTACACCATGAGAATTGTGACTATGGGCACTGTCACCAGGGGCACATTCACCATAGGCACTATAGCCGTGAAAACTGTCACCATTAGCACTGTCACTGTGTGCAGTTTCACCATACACATAATCACCGTAAGGACTATAAGCAATGTCACCATGAGCAATATCACCATGGGCACTGTCACCATTTTGCACTGCAACCATGTGGAGTGTCATCATGGGCACTTTTACCATGAGTACCGTCACCATGGGTAATATCACCATGGGCACTGTCACTGTGTGCACTGTAACTATGAGAATTTTCTCCATAGGCACTGTCACCATGAGAACTGTCACCATGAGCACTGTCAACATGGAGACCATCACCTTGAGCACTGTCACCATGAGCACTGTCACCATAAGAAATGTCACCATGATTACATTCAATGTAAGAACTGTTACCACGGGGACTATCACCATTGGCACTGTCACTGTGGGGTTTTCACCATGAGCACTATCATCATGGGCATTGTCACAGTGGGGTTGTCACCATGAGCACTATCACCATGGGCAATGTCTCCATGGACAGTTTCACCATGAACACTGTCACCGTAAGCACTTTCACCATGGGCCTTGTCACACGGAGCACTGTCACCATGGGCACTGTCACCGTGGATACTCTCACAATGGGAAGTATCACCATGGGCTTTTTCAGCATGGGCACTGTCCCCGTGGCATTGTCACCGTGACATCTATCACCATAAACACTCTAAACATGAGCACTATCACCATGAGAATTGTCACCATGAGCACTGGTACAATGAACACTGTTATTTATGGCACTGTCAACATGAGCACTGTCACCATGGGCATGACACCATGGGCACTGTCAACATGGGCATTGTCAACCTAGGGACTCTCACCATAGGCATTATCACTGTGAGAATTGTGAACATGGGCACTGCCACCATGGGCACTATCACCATGAGCACTGTCAACATGTCTATTGTCACCCAGGGTATTTTCACCACGGGCAATGTCACTGTGAGCACTGTACCATGAGAATTGAGACTATGGGCAGTGTCAACATGGACACTCTCACCATAGGAACTATCTCCATGAACACTCTCACCGTGAACACTGTCACTGTGTGCAGTGTCACCATGTGCATTGTCACTGTAAGGACTATCACCATAAGCAAAGTCACCATGAGCAATATCACCAGGGGAACTGTCACCATTTTGCACTGCCACCATGTGCAGTGTCACCATGGGTAATATCAACATAGGCACTTTCACTGTGGGAACTGTGACCGTGCAGAATGTCTCCATGGAACTGGCACCATGGGTATTGTCACTGTGAGCACTGTCACAATGGGCACTATCACTGTGAGAAATCTCACCATGCTAACTGTCCCCATGGGCACTGTCACCGTGAGAAGTGTCACCATCGGCACTGTCACTGTCGGCACTGTCACTATGGGCACTGTCATTGTGCCCAGTGTCACCGTAGGCAATGGCACCATGGGCACTGTCACCATGGGCACTGCCAACATAGGAACTATCACTATGTGCACTAACACCACGGGTACTGCTACCATGAGCAATGTCAGTATGGGTTGTCACTGTATGCACTGTCACCATGAGAACTGTCAGCATGGGCACTGTCACCATTTTTCACTGCCATCATGTGCACTACCACCATGTGCATTGTCACCATGGGCACTATCACCGTAAGCACTGTCACCATGAGTACTGTCATCCTGGGCACTGTCACCAAGGGCACAGCCACCATGGGCAAGGTTACCATGGTCACTATCACCAGGAGCACTGTCACCATGGGAACTACCAACATGGGCACTGTCATCATGAGCACTTTCACAATGGGAAATACCACCATGGGCACTATTAATTTGAGCATGCTCACTATGGGCACTATCACCAAGGGCACTGTCAGTTTCAGCACTATCTCCATGGGTACTGCAACCATGACCACTGTCACCATTCTCATTATCACCACGGGCACTGTCACCATGGGCACTATCACCATGAGAACTGTCAGCCTGGGCACTGTCACCATGGGTATTGTGACTTTGGGCACTGTCACCGTGAGCACTGTCACGTTGGGCACTGGCACAGTGTGGACTGTCACCATGAGCACTGTCATCATTGGCACTATCACCATTAGAATTTACACCGTGGTAACTGTCACCATGGGCACTGTCACCGTGAGCACTATCACCGTGATGGTTGTGACCATGGGCAACGTCACCATGGGCAGTGACCCCATGGACAATTTCACTGTTAGTACTGTCACCATGGACACTGTAACTATGGGCACTGTCACTGTGAGCTCTGTCACCATGGGCACTTTCACCATGAGCACTGCCACTCCGACCACTCTCACCATAAGAACTGTCACCATGGGAACTTTAATGATGGGCACTTCCAACATTGGCACTATCACCGTGAGCACTGTCAACAAGAGCACTGTCACAGTGGGCAGTGTCACCATGCGCACTATCACAGCAAGGACTATCACATTGAGCAATGTCACCATGGGCACTGTCGCCATTTTGCACTGCCACCATGTGCACTATCACCTTAGGCACTGTCACCATGAGCACTTGATCACTGAGTACTGTCACCATGGGTAATATCACCATCAGCGCTGTCACCGTGAGAACTATCACCGTGAGCAATGCCATGATGGGCACTGGCGCCATGGGTCTTGTCACTATGAGCACTGAAACAATGGGCACTATCACCGTGAGAAATCTCACCATGCTAACTGTCCCCAAGGGCACTGTCACAGAGAGAAAAGTCACCATGGGCACTGTCACAGTCAGTTTTGTAACCATTGGCACTCTCATTGTGGGCACTGCCACCGTGAGCACTATTACCATGAACACTGCTACCGTGAGCACTCTCATGATAAGAACTGTCACCATGGGCACAGCCACCATGGGCAATCTCACGGTGTGCACTGTCACCAAGGGCACTGTCCTTGTGGGCACTGTCACCATGAGCACTGTAACCATGGGCACTCTCTCCATGGGCACTATCACCTTGAGAAATCTCACCATGGGTACTGTCACTATTTTGCACTGCCACGAGATGCACCATGACCATGTGCACTGTCACCATGGGCAGTGTCACCATTGGTAGTCTCACCATGGGCCCTGCCACCATGAGCAATTTCAACAGGGTCACTTTCACCATGAGAACTGTCTCCACGGGGACTCTCACCATTGACACTGCCTCTGAGGAGTTGTCACGATGAGCACTATTACCATCGGCAGAGTCTCCATGGGTAGTTTCACCGTAAGCACTCACACTATTGGCTCTAACACCATCGGCAATGTCAGCATCGGCATGGTCACCGTGAGCACTGTCACAATCAGCATTGTCACACTGGGCGCTGTCACCATAGGCACAGTCTCCATTAGCACTCTCACCATGGGCAGTGTGATCGTGGTCTCTGTCACCATGGGCTCTGTCACCATGGGCACTGTCACAATGGGAAATATCACCATGGGCTTTGTCAGCGTGGGCACTGTCACTGTGGGCATGACCACCGTAACATCTATCACCATAAGCACTGTAATCTTGACCCAGTCAACATGAGCATGGTCACCATGAGCACTGCCCCAATGAGCACTGTCACTAATGGCACTGTCCACATGAGCAGTGTCACCATGATCACTCTCACCATGGGCAGGACACCCTGGGTATTGTCACCATGGGCACTGTCAGCATGAGCACTCTCACCTTGGGAATTGTCACCTTAGGTACTGCCACCATGGGCACTGTCACCGTGAACAATTTTACCATGAGCTCTGTCACCCTGGGCACTATCACTGTGAGAGTTGTGAACATGGGCACTCTCACCATGAGCAATGTCACCATGTATACTCTCACCCTGTGTATTGTCACCATGGACAGTGTCACTGTGAGCACTACACCGTGAGAATTGTGACTATGGGCACTGTCACCATGGGCAAATTCACCATCGGCACTATCGCCGTGAACACTGTCAACATGAGCAGTGTCACTGTGTGCAGTTTCACCATACACACTATCACCGTAAGCAATGTTACCATGAGCAATATCCCCATGGGCACTGTCACCATTTTGCACTGCCACTATGTGCAGTGTGACCATGGGAACTTTTACCATGAGTACTGTCAACATGGGTAATATCACCATGGGCACAGTCACCATGAGCACTGTCACTATGAGAATTTTCACCATAGGCACAGTCACCGTGAGAAATGTCACCATGGGCACTGTCCACATGGAGACCATAACCTTGAGCACTGTCACCATGAGCACTGTCACCATGAGCAATATCACCATGGTCACATTCAATGTAAGGACTGTCACCACAGGGACTATCACAATTGGCACTGTCACTGTTGGGTTCTCACAATGAGCACTATCACCATGGGCATTGTCTCCATGGGCAGTTTCACCATGAGCACTGTCACTATTGGCAATCTCATCATCGGCAATATTCACCACGGGCACATTCACTGTGACAACTGTCATCATGGGCTTTCTCACACTGGGCACTGTCATCATGGGCACTGTCACCCTGGCCACTGTCACATTGGGATATATCACCATGGGCTTTGTCAGCATGGGAACTGTCCACGGGGGTACTGACACCGTGACATCTATCACCATAAACACTGTAAACATGGGCACTGTCAAAATGAGAACGGTCATCATGAGCACTGCCACACTGGCACTGCTATATATGGCACTGCCACCATGAGCACTGTCACCATGAGCAGTGTCACCATGGGCATGACACCATGGGCACTGTCACCATGGTCATTGTCACCCTAAGTACTCTCATCATAGGCATTATCACTGTGAGAATTGTGAACATGGGCACTGTCACCATGGGCACTATCACCATGAGCACTGTCACCCTGTGTATTTACACCATGGGCACTGTCACTGTGAACACTGCACCATGAGAATTGTGACTATGGGCACTGTCACCCTGGACACTCTCACCATGGGAACTATCACCATGAACACTGTAACCATGAACACTATCACTGTGTGCAGTGTCACCATGTGCACTGTCACCATGAGGACTATCACTGTAAGCAAAGTCACCATGAGGAATGTCACCATGGGCACTGTCACCATTTTGCACTGCCAGCATGTGCAGTGTCACCATGGGTAATATCACCATAGGCACTTTCACCGTGAGAAATGTGACCGTGCAAAATATCTCTATGGGCACTGGCACCATGGGCATTGTCATTGTGAGCACTGTCACAATGGGAACTATCACCGTGAGAAATCTCAACATGCTAACTGTCCCCATGGGGACTCTTACTGTGAGAAGGGTCACCATGGGCATTGTCACTGTTGGCACTGTCCCCATGGGCACTGTCATTGTGGACAGTGTCACCATGGCCACTGCCACCTTGGGCTCTCTCACCATGAACACTGTAACAATGCAAATTATCACCGTGTGCTCTCTCACCAGGGGCACTATCACCATGAGCACTGTCAGAATGTGCACTGTCACTATTTAGCACTGTCACCAGGTGAACTACCACCATGGGCACTGTCACGATTTGCACTATCACCATGAGCACAAATACCATGGGCACTGTAACAATGCACAGTGTCATCATCAGTATTGTCCCCATACGAACTGCCACCAAGAACACTGTCACCATTAACACTGTCACCACGAGCACTGGCACCTTGGGCACTGCTATTATGAGCACTGTCACCATGAGCACTCTCATCATGGGCACTTTCACCAAGGGCACAGCCACCATGTGCACTGTTACCATGGTCACTATCACGGTGAGCACTGTCACCATGGGAACTACCAACATGGGCACTGTCATCATGAGCACTTTCACAATGGGAACTGCCACCACGGCACTATTAATGTGAGCACACTCACCATGGGCACTATCACCAAGGGCACTGTCAGTTTCAGAACTATCACCATGAGTATTGCAATCATGACCACTGTCACCGTTATCACTGTCACCATTCTCAGTATCACCATGTGCACTGTCACCATGGGCACTATCACCAGGAGAACTGTCAGCATCGGCACTGTCACCATGGGTATTGTGACTTTGGGCACTGTTACCATGAGCACTGTGACCTTGGGCACTGGCACAATGTGGACTGTCACAATGAGCACTGTCATCATGGGCTCTATCAACATTAGAAAGGTCACCGTGGTCACTATCACCAAGGGCACTGTCACTGTGAGCACTATCACTGTGAGGGTTCTGACCATGTGCACTGTTACTATGGGTAGTGTCCCCATGGTCAATTTCACTGTTAGTACTGTCACCATGGACACTATAACTAAGGGCACTGTCACCGTGAGCTCTGTCACCTTGGGCACTTTCACCATGAGCAATGCCACTGTGACCACTCTCACCATAAGAACTGTCACCGTGGGCACTTTCACGATGAGCACTTTCAACATTGGCACTATCACCTTGAGCACTGTCAACAAGAGCACTGTCATGGTGGGCAGTGTCAACATGCGCACTGTCACCATGAACACGGTCACCATGAGTACTGTCACCCTGGGAATTTTCACCATGGGCACTGTCACTGTGAGCACTACACCATGAGAATTGTGACTATGGGCACTGTTACCATGGACAATCTCACCATGGGAACTATCACCGTGAACACTGTCACAGTGAACATTGTCACCGTGTGCATTGTTACCATGCACACAGTCACCATAAGGATTATCACTGTAAGCAATGTCACCATGAACAATGTCACCATGGGCACTCTCACCATCTTGCACAGCCACCATGTGCAGTGTCACCATTGGTAATATCACCATAGGCACTTTCGCCGTGAGAAATGTTACCGAGCAGAATGTCTATATGGGCACTGGCACCATGGGCCTTCTCACTGAGAGCACTGTCACAACGGGCACTATAACCGTGAGAAATCTCACCATGCTAACTGTCCCCATGGGCACCGTCACCGTGAGATGTGCCACCATGGGAACTGTCACTGTCGGCACTGTCACTTTGGGCACTGTCATTGTGGGCACTGTCACCATGGCTACTGCCACCTTGGGCTCTGTCACCATGAACACTGTTACAATGCCTATTATCACCGTGTGCACTGTCTCATGGGCACTATCACCATGAGCACTGTCAGCATGTGCACTGTCACTATTTAGCACTGTCACCAGGTGAACTACCACCATGGGCACTGTCAGGACGTGCATTACCACCGTGAGCACGATTACCATGGGAACTGTAACAATGCACAGTGTCACCATCGGTACTGTGCCCATGGGAACAGCCACCAAGGGCACTGTCACCATAAGCACTGTCACTGTGTGCAGTTTCACCATACACACTATTACTGGAAGGACTATCACCATAAGCAATGTCACCATGAGCAATATCACCGTGGAAACTGTCAACATTTTGCACTGCCACCATGTGCAGTGTCACCATGGGCACTTTTACCATGAGTACCGTCACCATGGGTAATATCACCATGGGCACTGTCACCATGAGCACTGCCACTATGAGAATTTTCACCATAGTCGCTGTCACCATGAGAACTGTCACCATGGTCACATTCAACGTAAGAACTGTCACCACGGGGACTATCACCATTGTCACTGTCACCGTGGGGTTGTCACCATGAGCACTATCACCATGGGCAATATCTCCATGGGCAGTTTCACCATGAGCACTGTCATTATTCGCACTCTCACCATCGGCAATGTCACAATGGGCATGGTCACCATGAGCTGTGTCACCTTGGGCCTTGTCAAACTGGGCGCTGTCACCATGGGCACTTTCACAATGGGAAGTATCACCATGGAATTTGTCAGCCTGGGCACTGTCCCCGTGGGCACTGACACCGTTACATCTATCAGCATAAACACTGTAAACATGCACACTGTCACCATGAGCACAGTCACCTTGAGCACTGTCACCATGGGCCTTGTCACACTGGGCACTGTCACCATGGGCACTGTCACCGTGAGCACTGTCACAATGGGAAGTATCACCATGGGCTTTGTCACGCTGGGCACTGTCCCTGTGTGCACTGTCACCGTGACATCTATCACCATAAACAATGTAAATATGGGCACTGTCACCATGAGCACGGTCACCATAAGCACTGCCACAATGAGCACTGTTATTTATGGCACTGCCAACATGAGAAATGTCACCATGAGCACTGTCACCATAGGCATGACACCATGTGCACTGTCACCATGTGCATTGTCAACCTAGGTACTCTCACCATTGGCATTATCACTGTGAGAATTGTGAACATGGGCACTGTCACCATGGGCACTGTCATCATGGGCAGTGTCACCATGGGAACTGTAAACATGGGAATGGCCACCATGGGCAATATCACTGTGAGCACTGTCACCATGGGTACTGCAACAAAGATAACTCTCACCGTGAGTACTGTCTTCATGAGTTGTCACCGTGTGCACTGTCACCATGAGAACTGTCAACATGGGCACTGTCACCATTTTTCACTGCCACCATCTGAAATGTCACCGTGGGCACTATCACCATGAGAACTGTCACCCTGAGTCCTGTCAACATGGGGACTGTCACCAAGGGCACCGCCACCATGTGCACTGTTACCATGGTCACTATCACCGTGAGTACTCTCACCATGGGAACTACCAACATGGGCAAAGTCATCATGAGCACTTTCACCATGGGAACTGCCACTATGGGCACTATCACCATCGGCACTGTCACCATGAGCACTATTACTGTGAGTACTACCACCGTGAGCACTCTCACCAAGGACACTATCACCATGCACACTGTCACCATGAGTACTTTCCTATGGGTACTGGCACAATGCGGACTGTCACAATGAGCCGTGTCACCATGGACACTATCACCATGAGCAATCTCACCGTGGTAACTGTTACTATGGGTATTGTGACTGTCGGGACTTTCACCATGGGCACTGTCATCATGGGCATTGTCCCCATTTTCAGTGCCACCATGGGCAATGCAACCATGTGCACTATCACTGTGAGCTCTGTCACCACGGGTACTGCTACCATGAGCACTGTCACTATGAGCACTGTCACCACGCTTACTGCTACCATGAGCACTGTCAGCATGGGTTGTAACCGTGTGCACTGTCACTATGAGAGCTGTCAGCATGGGCACTGTCACCATTTTTCACTGCTGCCATGTGCACTACCACCATGTGCACTATCACCATGAGCACTATCACCGTGAGCACTGTCACCATGGGTAATGTCATCATGGGCAGTGTCACCAAGGGCACAACCACCATGTGCACCATTACCATGGTCACTATCACCGTGAGCATTGTCACCATGGTAACTACCAACATGGGCACTGTCACCATGAACACATTGACAATGGGAACCTCCACCATGGGCACTATTAATGTGAGCACACTCACCATGGACACTATCACCAAGGGTACTGTCACTTTCAGCACTATCACCATGGGTACTGCAACCATTACCACTGTCACCATAAGCACTGTCACCATTCTCAGTATCACCATGTGCACTGTCACCAAGGGCACTATCACCATGAGAACTGTCAGCTTGGGCACTGTCACCATGGGTATTGTGACTTTGGGCAATGTCACCATGAGCACTGTCACCTTGGGCACTGGCACAATGTGGACTGTCACCATGAGCACTGTCATCATGGGCACTATTACCGTTTGAACTGTCACCATGGCCACTCTCACCGTGAGCACTGTCACAGTGAAGGTTTGTGACCATGGGCACTTTCACCATGGGCAGTGTCCCCATGGACAATTTCACTGTTTGTACTGTCACCATGGACACTATAACTATGGGCACTGTCACCGTGAGCTCTGTCATCATGGGCACTTTCACCATGAGCACTGCCACTCTGACCACTCTCACCATAAGAACTGTCACAATGGGCCCTTTACCGATGGGCACTTCCAACATTGGCACTATCACCGTGAGCACTGTCAACAAGAGCCCTGTCACAGTGGGCAGTGTCACCATGTGCACTATCACTGCAAGGACTATCACATTAAGCAATGTCACCATGGGCACTGTCACCATTTTGCACTGCCAGCATGTGCACTATCACCTTAGGTACTGTCACCATGAGCACTTTATCACTGCGTACTGTCACCATGGGTAATATCACCATGGGCACTGTCACCGTTATCACTATCACCGTGAGAGATGCCATGATGGGCACTGGCGCCATGGGTCTTGTCACTATGAGCACTGAAACAATGGGCACAATCACCGTGAGAAATTTCACCATGCTAACTGTACCCAAAGGCTCTGTGACAGGGAGAAATGTCACCATGGGCTCTGTCACAGTCAGTATTCTCACCATTGGCACTCTCATTGTGGGCACTGCCACTGTGAGCACTATTACCATGAACACTGCTACCGTTTGCACTATCATGATAAGAACTGTCACCATGGGCACAGACAACATGGGTACTCTCACGTTGTGCACTGTCACCAGGGGAACTGTCACCATGGGCACTGTCACCATGAGCACTGGAACCATGAGCACTCTCACCATGGGCACTATCACCATGAGCAATATCACCATGGGCATTCTCACTATTTTGCACTGCCACCAGATGCACCATGACCATGTGCACTGTCACCATGGGCAGTGTCACCATTGGGAGTCTCACCATTGGCACTTCACCATAAGCACTGTCACCAAGAGCACTGTCACCACGAGCACTGCCACCATGAGCACTGTCACAAGAACTGCCAATATGAGAACTGCCACCATGGGCACTTTCACCATGATTACTGTCATCGTGGGTATTGTCACCTTGGCCAGTGTCAACGTGAGTAATATCACTGTGAGCACTATCACCCTGAGCACTGTCACCATGGGCACAGCCTCAAAGCGGACTGTCACCATGAACACTGTCACCATGCGCACTATCATGGTGAGAACAGTCACCGTCGTCACTGTCACCATGGGCACATTTACCATGAGGACTGTCAGTAAGAGCTTTATCACCATATGCACTGTCACCATGAGAACAGTCACCAAGGGCACTGTCAACATGGAGACTATCACCTCAAGCACTGTCACCATGAACACTGTCACCGTGAGCATTGTCACCATGAGCAATTTCAACAGGGTCACTTTCACCATGAGAACTGTCACCACGGGAACTCTCACCATTGGCACTGCCTCCGTGGGATTGTCACGATGAGCACTATCACCATGGGCATTGTCTCCATGGGCAGTTTCACCGTGAGCACTCTCACTATTGGCACTATCACCATCGGCACTCTCAGCATCGGCACAGTCACCGTGAGCACTGTCACAATGGGTGTTGTCACACTGGGTGCAGTTACCATGGGCACAGTCACCATTAGAACTGTCACCATGGGCACTGTGATCCTGGGCACTTTCACCATGGGCTCTTTCACAATGGGCACTCTCACAATGGGAAGTATCACCATGGGCTTTGTCATCGTGGGCACTGTCACTGTGAGCATGGCCACCGTAACATCTATCACCATAAGCACTGTAACCATGAGCACTGTCCACATGAGCAGTGCCACAGTGAGCACTGTCACTTATGGCACTGTCCACATGAGCAGTGTCACCATGATCACTCTCACTATGGGCAGGACACCCTGGGTGTTTTCACCATGGGCACTGTCACCTTGAGCACATTGACCATGAGCTCTCTCACCCTGGGTATTGTCACCATGGGCAGTATCACCATGAGAGCTGTGTACATGGGCAGTCTCACCATGTGCACTATCACCATGAGCAATATCAACATGAACAATGTCACCCTGTGTATTGTCACCATGGGCATGTCACCGTGAGCACTACACCATGAGAATTGTGACTATGGGCACTGTCACCATGGGCACATTCACCATCGGCACTATCACTGTTAAAAGTGTCACCATGAGCACAGTCACTGTGTTCAGTTTCACCATACACACTATCACCATAAGGATTATCACCGTAAGCAATGTCACCATGAGCAATATCACCGTGGGCACTGTCACCATATTGCACTGCCACCATGTGCAGTGTCACCATGGGCACTTTTACCATGAGTACTGTCACCATGGGTAATATGACCATGCACACTGTCACCATGAGCACTGTTACTATGAGAATTTTCACTGTAGGCACTGTCACCATGAGAAGTGTCGCCATGGTCACATTCAACGTAAGAACTGTCACCTCAGGGATTATCAACATTGGCAATGTCACCGTGGGGTTGTCACCATGAGCACTATCACCATGGGCAATGTCTCCATGGGCAGTATCACCATGAGCACTGTCACTATTGGCACACTCACCATCAGCAATGTCAGCAGGGGCACGGTCACCGTGAGCACTGTCTCCATGGGCCTTGTCACACTGGGTGCTGTCACCATGGGCACTGCCACCTTGGGCTCTCTCACCATGAACACTGTAACAATACCCATTATCACCGTGTGCACTGTCAAGATGGGCACGATCACCATTAGCACTGTAAGCATGTGCACTGTCACTATTTAGCACTGTCACTAGGTGAATTATGACCATGGGCACTTTCACGATGTGCACTATCACCATGAGCACAGTTACAATGGGCACTGTAACAATGTGCAGTGTCACCATCGGTACTGTCCCCATGGGAACTGCCACCAAGAGCACTGTCACCATTAACATTGTCACCACGAGCACTGCCACCATGGGCACTGCTATTATGAGCACTGTCACCATGAGAACTGTCGCTATGAGAACTGCCACCATGGGTATTTTCAACATGAGTACTGTCACCACGGGTATTGTCACCATTAGCACTGTCACGATGAGCACAATTACTGTGAGCACTATCACTGTGAGCAGTCTCACTGTGGTCACTGTCACCATGAGCACTGTCGCCATGGGTACTGGCACAATGCAGACTGGCACCATGAGACCTGTCACCATTGGCACTATTATTTTGAGCATTCTCACCATGGTCACTGTCACCATGGGCACTGTTTCCATGAGCACTGTCACTACAGGAAATGGTTGCGTGGGCACTGTCACCACGGGTACTGTCATCATCAGCAGTGTCACCATGGGAACTGTAAGCATGGGCACTGCCACCATGGGCAATATCACTGTGAGCACTGTCACCACGGGTACTGCAACAAAGAGAACTGTCACTGTGAGTACTGTCTGCATGGGTTGTCACCGTGTGCACTTTCACCATGAGAACTGTCAACATGGGCACTGTCACCATTTTTCACTGCCACCATGTGCAGTGTCACCGTGGGCACTATCACACTGAGAACTGTCACAATGTGTCCTGTCATCATGGGCACTGTCACCAAGGGCATGGCCACCATGTGCACTGTTACCATGGTCACTATCACCGTGAGCATTGTCCCCATGGGAACTAACAACATGCTCAATGTCATCACGAACACTTTCACAATGGGAACTGCCACCTTGGGCACTATCAACATGTGGACTCTCACCATAGGCACTATCACCATGGGCACTGTCACCGTGAGCACTGTCACCGTCGGCACTGTCATCATGAGCACTATTACTGTGAGCACTAACACCATGAGAACTCTCACTGTGGTCACTGTCACCATGGGCACTCTCATCGTGAGCACTTTCACTATGGGTACTGGCACAGTGCGGACTGTCACACTGAGACCTGTCACCATGGACACTATCACCATGAGCACTTTCACCATGGTCACTGTTACCATGGGTACTGTCACTGAGAGCACTGTCACTATAGGCAATTGTACCGTGGCCACTGTCACCATGGGCACTGTCATCAGGGGCATTGACACTGTTGGCAGTGTCTCCATGGGCACTGCCACCATGGGCACTATCACTGAGAGCACTGTGACCATGGGTACTTCTACCATGAACACTGTCAGCATGGGTTGTGACCGTGTGCACTGTCATCATGAGAACTGTCAGCATGGGCACTGTCACAATTTTACACTGCCACCATGTTCACTACCACCATGAGCACTGTCACCGAGGGCACTATCACCGTGAGCACTGTCACCATGAGGACTGTCATCATGGGCAGTGTCACCAAGGTCACAGCTACCATGTGCATTGTTACCATGGTCACTATCACCGTGAGCACTGTCACCATGGGAACTAACAACATGTGCACTGTCACCATGAGCAATTTCACAATGGGAACTGCCACCATGGTCCCTATTAACGTGAGCACACTCACCAAGGGCACTATCACCAAGGGCACTGTCAGTTTCAGCACTATCACCATGGGTACTGCAACCATGACAACTGTCACCATAAGCTCTGTCACCACTCTCAGTATCACCATGTGCACTGTCAATATGGGCACTATCACCATGACAACTGTCAGTCTGGGCACTGTCACCATGAGTACTGTGACTTTGGGCACTGTCACCGTGAGTACTCTCACCTTGGGCACTGGCACAATGTGGCCTCTCACAATGAACACTGTCATCATGGGCACTATCACCGTTAGAACTGACACCATGGTCACTGTCACCATGGGCACTGTCACGGTGAGCACTATCACTGTGAGTGTTGTGACCATGGGCACTTTCACCATGGGCAGTGTCCCCATAGAGAATTTCACTGTTAGTACTGTCAACATGGACACTATAACTATAGGCACTGTCATCGTGAGCTCTGTCACCATGGGCACTTTCACCATGAGCACTGCCACTCTGACCACTCTCACCATAAGAACTCTCACCATGAGCCCTTTAATGATGGGCACTTCCAACATTGGCACTATCACCGTGAGCACTGTCAACAAGAGCACTGTCACAGTGGGCAGTGTCACCATGCGCACTATCACCGCAAGGACTATCACATTAAGCAATGTCACCATGGGCACTGTCAACTTTTTGCACTGCCACCATAGGCACTATCACCGTGAGCACTGTCAACATGAGTACTGTTATCATGGGCACTGTCACCAAGGGCACACCCACCATGGGCAGTGTTACCATGGTCACTATCACCGTGAGCATTGTCACCGTGGGAACTACCAACATGGGCACTGTCATCATGAGCACTTTCACAATGGGAACTGCCACCATGGTCACTATTAATGTGAGCACACTCACCATGGGCACTATCACCAAGGGCACTGTCAGTTTCAGCACTATCACCATGGGTACTGAAACCATAGCCACTGTCACCATAAGCACTGTCACCATTCTCAGTATCACCGTGCGCACTGTCAACATGGTCACTATCACCATGAGAACTGTCAGCCTGGGCACTGTCACCATGAGTATTGTGACTTTGGGCACTTTCACCGTGAGTACTCTCACCTTGGGCACTGGCACAATGTGGCCTCTCACAATAAGCACTGTCATCATGGGCACTATCACCGTTAGAACTGACACCGTGGTCACTGTCACCATGGGCACTGTCACGGTGAGCACTATCACCGTGAGTGTTGTGACCATGGGCACTTTCACCATGGGCAGTGTCCCCATAGACAATTTCACTGTTAGTACTGTCACCATGGACAGTATAACTATAGGCACTGTCATCGTGAGCTCTGTCACCATGGGCACTTTCACCATGAGCACTGCCACTCTGACCACTCTCACCATAAGAACTCTCACCATGAGCCCTTTAATGATGGGCAATTCCAACATTGGCACTATCACCGTGAGCACTGTCAACAAGAGCACTGTCACAGTGGGCAGTGTCACCATGCGCACTATCACCGCAAGGACTATCACATTAAGCAATGTCACCATGGGCACTGTCAACTTTTTGCACTGCCACCATAGGCACTATCACCGTGAGCACTGTCAACATGAGTACTGTTATCATGGGCACTGTCACCAAGGGCACACCCACCATGGGCAGTGTTACCATGGTCACTATCACCGTGAGCATTGTCACCGTGGGAACTACCAACATGGGCACTGTCATCATGAGCACTTTCACAATGGGAACTGCCACCATGGTCACTATTAATGTGAGCACACTCACCATGGGCACTATCACCAAGGGCACTGTCAGTTTCAGCACTATCACCATGGGTACTGAAACCATAGCCACTGTCACCATAAGCACTGTCACCATTCTCAGTATCACCGTGCGCACTGTCAACATGGTCACTATCACCATGAGAACTGTCAGCCTGGGCACTGTCACCATGAGTATTGTGACTTTGGGCACTGTCACCGTGAATATTCTCACCTTGGGCACTGGCACAATGTGGCCTCTCACAATGAGCACTGTCATCATGGGCACTATCACCGTTAGAACTGACACCGTGGTCACTGTCACCATGGACACTGTCACGGTGAGCACTATCACCGTGAAGGTTGTGACCATGGGCACTTTCACCATGGGCAGTGTCCCCATTGACAATTTCACTGTTAGTACTGTCAGCATGGACTCTCTAACTATGGGCACTGTCACCGTGAGATCTGTCACCATGGGCACTTTCACCATGAGCACTGACACTCTGACCATACTCACCAAAAGAACTGTCACCATGGGCCCTTTAATGATGGGCACTTCCAACATTGGCACTATCACTGTGAGCACTGTCAACAAGAGCACTGTCATGGTGGGCAATGTCACCATGCGCAATGTCACCACAAGGACTATCACATTAAGCAATGTCACCATGGGCACTGTCACCATTTTGCACTGCCACCGTGAGCACTATCACCTTAGGCACTGTCTCCATGAGCACTTGATCACTGAGTACTGTCAGCATGGGTAATAGCACCATGGGCGCTGTCACTGTGAGGACTATCACCATGAGCGATGCAATGATGGGCACTAGCGCCATGGGTCTTGTCACTATGTGCACTGAAACAATGGGCACTATGACTGTGAGAAATTTCACCATGCTAACTGTCCCCCAGGGCACTGTCACAGGGAGAAATATCACCATGGGCTCTGTCACAATCAGTAATCTCACCATGGGCACTCTCATTGTTGGCAATGCCACCTTGAGCACTATTACCATGAACACTGCTACCGTGAGCACTATCATGATAAGAACTGTCACCATGGGCACAGACACCATTGGCACTCTCATGGTGTGCACTGTAACCAGGGGCACTTTCACCCTGGGCACTGTCACCATGAGCACTCTAACCATGGGCACTGTAACCATGGGCACTATCACCATGAGCAATATAACCATGGGCACTCTAACCATGGGCACTATCACCATGAGCAATATAACCATGGGCACTCTAACCATGGGAACTATCACCATGAGCAATATAACCATGGTTACTGTCACTATTTTGCACTGCCACCAGATGCACCATGACCATGTGCACTGTCACCATGGGCAGTGTCACCATTAGTAGTCTCACCATGGTCACTGCACCATGAGTACTGTCAACAAGAGCACTGTCACCACGAGCACTGCCACCATGAGCACTGTCACAAGAACTGTCCCTATGTGAACTGCCACCATGGGCACTTTCACCATGATTACTGTCACCGTGGGTATTGTCACCTTGGGCAATGTCAACGTGAGTAATATCACTGTGAGCACTATCACCCTGAGCACTGTCATCATGGGCACAGCCTCTATGCGGACTGTCACCATGAACACTCTCACCATGGGCACTATCACGGTAAGAACAGTCACTGTGGTCACTGTCAACATGGGCACTTTCACCGTGAGCAGTGTCACTAAGAGCATTATCACCATCAGAACTGTCCCCGTGTGAACAGTCACCATGGGCACTGTCAAACTGGAGACTATCACCTTGAGCACTGTCACCATGAACACTGTCACCATGAGCATTGTCACCATGAGCAATTTCAACAGGGTCACTTTCACCGTGAGAACTGTCACCACGGGAACTCTCACCATTGGCACTGCCTCTGAGGAATTGTCACGATGAGCACAATCACCATGGGCAGTGTCTCCATGGGCAGTTTCACCGTGAGCACTCTCACTATTGGCACTATCACCATAAGCACTGTCAGAATCGGCACGGTCTCCGTGAGCACTGTCACAATGGGCATTGTCACACTGGGTGCTGTCACCATGGGCACTGTCACCGTTCCACTCTCACCATGGACACTGTGATCTTGGTCACTGCCACCATGGGCTCTGTCACCGTGGGCACTGTCACAATGGGAAGAATAACCATGGGCTTTGTCAGCATGGGCGCTGTCACCGTGGGCATGGCCACCATGACATCTATCACCATAAGCACTGTAAACTTGGGCCCTGTCACCATGAGCACGGTTACCATGAGCACTGCCACAATGAGAACTCTCACTTATGGCACTGTCCACATGAGGAGTGTCACCATGAACACTGTCACCATGGAAAGGATACCCTGGGTATTGTCACCATGGGCACAGTCACCATGAGCACTCTCACCATGGGAATTGTCACCTTAGGTACTGTCACCATGGGCACTGTCACCGTGAGCACTTTTACCATGAGCTCTGTAACCCTGGGCACTATCACCGTGAGTGTTGTGTACATGGACACTCT